>NC_066325.1:752768-1377118 GCF_022539315.1 Serinus canaria
AACTCCCTGAAATGCCACATCAAGGGTGCTGCTCAATAATCCTAGTGTCAGTGAATAAATCCATGGACTCCAGCAGCACTTCTCTGCTTTCAATCAGGTTCACCAGTCTGAATTTAACCAGGAGGTGCAGACATCAGATAAACAGCTTAAACTCACCCACTCATAAAAATAAACTTAAAGGCTGCTAACCACAATAACAAAGTTCTGAGCATGTATTAACCAAGGTGGATATTCCCAGTGCCTTCCAAATGTACAAATCCACACTGAAGGGCACAATAAGGTGGAACTCAATGTCAAGTCCATGCCATGGGGAAAAAAAACCAGCAATTTGATTTTTGACTTTCGATTTTCCTCATGTGTTTTGACTGCTCCTTTAATAAAAGCCCAAGCCAGCAGCCATTTGGTAATTTGTGATGCTCCAGAATGACAGCTAATCACTGCAGCCTGGAGTGAATCCTTGTGCTACCTTTTCCAAGGAGTTCATCATGTCCTAGCTCCATGTGACAGCTGCGTACTGCACTTCTTTGGTGAGGCAGCAGGGCTGGTTCCCACTTCCTCTCTCAGAAGAGTGCTCGAGTATGTCTCAGATCACACTCTTGTGATCTTGTTTTCTTTGTCATGAAGTAAATAATTATTAAAGTCATTGAATGTACCAAGTCTTAAATTTAGCTCCTCCCAGCACTTTGATATCTACTGAGACAAATACACAGACAAATGAGCTTTTGCTGTTGGATCCAAAAAGTGAAATAATGTCAGCAGAAGGTCACTGGACATCAGCTCCAAGATCACAGTGAAGGGTGTGATTGTCCTGCAGGCTGGACGTGGAAGCCTTGCTAATTCAGGGAGTAGGAAGAGTCAGAGAGAAGGCAAATGTTGGATAAACCTGACCCAAGGAAGCTGAGAAGAATGTCTCCACTTTTGAACACAAAGGGAACTGGCTGAGTCAAGGAGAAATATGAAAATTAAAAAAGAAAGGTCAGAAGAGGCTGCTGTACCTGCTAAAGGTGAAGTTATAGCAGGGCAGAGCAAAGTTTGCATTGCAAAGTGGGAAAGCCCGGGGGTGAAATGTTCACTGAATATTAGATTTGGAACTGCACAGGGAGAGCAGGATCTGACAAACTGAGGGGCAAGGAATCTCATCCACACCTCAGCAAGGTGAGTGAACTCCAGCTGAAGGTGCAGGAACCTGAGAGACTCCAGGCCAGGGCATGCAGGTGACCCAATTAGCTGTGAATGCTCCAAATCAGCTTTGTTTGTCCAGGGCAGTGGACTGTGACCTGCAGCACTGCTTGGGAAGCGCTGGGCAAGGGATCTGCTAAAACCGGTGTCACTTACAGGGCTGTGGCCAAAGCACCGCAGAAACCTGGAGATCCCCAAGAGGATTTGTAACTCAGTACTTGAAACATGAACATCATGAATTTACGAGTATAATTTTTTCATATAAATATTACAAAATTCATAATTTTAAGGACAGAAAAAGCAATTATGACCTACAGGCTGTCTGACCTACAGCCACATGTATTGCTACCTAATCAGCCCTTTGTATGTAAATGACAAATTGTTTGCATGCAAATGCCACTGCCTGCTCTGTTTTCTTCTTGCTTTAGAAAGAGATATGCTATGGAAATTGCCACCGTGCTAAAAAGAATTGAAATGCATACTAATCAGCCATATTCTCCCAGCTATACCAGTTATAATTGGAACAGTAACAAATAAAAAGGCAACAATCAGCACTGGACAAAATTTTCTATTTGAATCAGAGCCCCAAGTAAAGTTATTATTCAGCTGCTTTTCAAAATTTTGGAACCTCTTACATCTGAAGAAATTTGGTTTGAAACTGTGAATGAACAGTGACTTTTCACTTTTCATGTGAAATATTGAAGATCTCTGGAATTTGAATTTCAATTGCAAGAAAAATATCCTGAAAGAGAATGGGAAGGAGCCATTATCATAAAAAAATGTCTGTTCTGTGTGTGCACTGGAAAAATGTTGGAGTGATTCTCAGTTCCACCAAGCTGCTGATCCCTGTGGCTCATGCAGTATGGAATGGGAGGGTTTGATCAGTGCTCTGGATGTGCTGAATTAACCTGGCAGCATTCAGCTGCTCAAATATTGCTCCTTTCTGGAAAACAGTTCACATCCATTCCTGCCTGAACAGGAAGTACCCTGAAAGCAAGAAATGCTCTAAAACCTTGTCTTGAATGATCTACCATGAGCTGAGTGATGCTGAGAAATCCTTAACTGCACCAGTGTGTGGTCAGTCTCTGAAGGGATCACTCCTCTGAGGAGGGTGAGATTGAATCCTAGAATTGAAACCAACATTTCAACTATTTTCTATTCTAATGAGAATAGAAAACTTAATTTCTAAATGCCATTCAAAGTCCTGTATTTGCCTCAGGACTCTATCAAATTAAATTGTGTCAAAAAATTAGGGATAAACTTTTTGAATGGCATTTTCATTGAGCAATATGAAAGTTGCAATTTTTACCTGTTGCTTCCATCAAAGTTTTCCAGTCACCACTATAAATGGTTCAAATGCCAGACAATTTTGCACAAGCTTTATTTTTTTTGTTTGCCTTACAATGTCTATACACACCAAAAAAATCCCAACAAACCAAACCAAAAAAAACCACCAAAACCAAAACCAAAAAAATCTTAGTTGATAAAAGATGAAAGGAGTAACAGAGTTATTCATTCAGCAGCCAAGATCAGTGAGATAATTACATCAAGAAGGGGCAGACCATTTAAATTTATTATTTAATGCTGACATATGCATGTATTAATAAAACAGTTAGCATTAATGGAAATAGGGTTTAGTCTCCTGATTCCAATAGAGCCATCATTTCTGCTTTCCACTGAACTAATGACTTAGCCTTGGCAGAATGATATGTATGCATGTAGTTAACTATTTAACTTAACCACTGAGACCAATTAATGTGTTTCTGAAGTTTGATTTTATTTAAAAGTATTTTTCAACAACCTCACTGGGATCAAAATTATGTTGAACCAGAGTTTATATGGCAGCAGTTTAACCTTAAGTGTGACTCTCTCCCTTGGAATATCTCTTGTAAAAGGAAGAGCACTCAAATGTGGGGCAGGAGAAGCAGCCCTTCAGTGGGATTTGGCTTTCCAGGCTAGCACAGACTGTGTGCTTAGGGGCTCACGTGGGAGGGCATGGGGCTGTGGGAGGGCACAGCTCTGATTCACTGCCTGTCTGGGTTTGGAGGACAGGATCCAGGGACAAACCTGACCCAGCCAGGCTGAGCTCCACCTGAGCTTGCTCCTAGGGCACAAAAACCTGCACCAGGTGCACCATACAAAGACAGAGAGTTAAACACTTGGTGCTGTGCAGCTCACAAACACAAAACTCTGTTTGCAAGGGTTTTGAATAAAATTGCTCCTGCTCATCTCTCCAGTGTTTCCCAGAATGGACTGGTGCCCTCACAGTATCACCCAGGGCTCATGGCAACAAGTGTCAGTCTGCACCAACACCATTTAATGAAACCCTAATTGCAATTACTGTCTAGGCAGGCATTTCCTGCAGCTGACATTCACATATCAAAGTTCTGTCCAGTTTTGTCTGCATTATCTTGCTCCATGATCCACAATTTCTGTTGATGTATCTATAATATGGCTATAGTCTACCTGTTGATGAACAATTAAACATCACTATAATAATGGATTATATTTGGAAACCTCTGGCTGCACTGTTCACCAATCACTCTGGAAAATTGTGGCTCCTTTTTTGCATTTGGTTACTTGGTCCTTTTAATCCATTTACATTGATTTCTACCACTCCAACTCTGCCTGCCATTGAATTCCAATTAAGAATTCTGATGAACTCTTGCTGATTCAGAAGGGAGAGGGCTCTCACTCACTGCCAAGCTTTGGAGGGAAAAAAACAGCCAACCACACACATAAAACCTTCTTAGAATTTGCTTAAGCCAGCACTTCAAAACCGAGGAGCTAAATTACGGCTGGTGTAGCCAGCGGAGCTCAGTGGGACGGGGATGCCTGGGAGCCACCGCACCACCCAAACCGTGAGGGAAGGAGCCCCGGTGCCTCTGGGGGCACAAAGAGCCTGAATGTCACCGTGTCCCCAGTGTCACCATGCCCCGGGCACTGCTCCCAGCACGGCTGAGCTCCGCACACCCGTCTCTGAATTCCTGCTGGCCAGGGAGGCTCCGCTGCTGCCTCCACTGGTGCTGTCCCTGTCCCTGCTGCTGTCCCTGTCCCTGCTGCTGTCCCTACCGTGTGGGATCTTCTGGGGAGGGCCTTGAGCAGCCCTGGCAGCTCGAAGTTTGCCTCCCAGCCTGAGCACACAGAGGATGGGCACTGACAGGACTCCTGCACAGGAAATGTGCCCTCATCTGCAGGAGCCACTGATTCTCTCACCAAGGGCTGTTTCTCCAAGATAATTCTTAATTAACAGTCCCTCTCAGTTGACAGAAAACTGTACAGCTGTCATGGCACTGCCTGGTTTTATTGTAGTCAAGAACTTGGATTAGGTGCATTAATGAACTTCTCTGGCTGCACCTAGTGGATGTTCTGCAATTTTGTAGAGTTCTGTACTGTTATTTATGGTATATCCCTCTTCCACAAAGCAATGTGGTTGGTCTGAGTCAAATCAAGGGTCCAGTTTGTAGGAACAGCCCAAAGGGGATGTCTAGAAGAACATCAGAAGAAGGCAGTTGGAATAAGCCTCTTTCCATGCCTGCAACCATTCCAAATCTATATGATCATATGTGTCCCTGCTGGTTAACATCCAGCATGGATGGGTTTTGGAGCAGCCTGGGACAGTGTAAGGTGTCCCTGCCTATGGCAGTGGGTGGAAAGAAATGAGCTTTAATGTCCCTTCCAACCCAAACCATTCTGTGATTCTGTGGGTAGTAACAACATCATTTGTATTCCAGGGTGCTGCAGGATATATGGACCAGTTTGCTTTTCTCAGTCCTTCAGCTGTAAGCTCCACTGACCTGGATGTGAACAGATAAAACTAGTCCAATTTGGCTTAATATGCCTTTTTTTCCCTCATATCAAGGATGTCTTTATAAGATCTCTCAAACCCGATAACATCTCTCAAAGACATTTTGTTTCGCTATATCATTTTTTCCACCTTTGAACTCTTGGCACGGAATGAACCGACCCTGCCTTTGAAAAGGGACGAGAGAGCAAAAACCCTCCCGAAGGGGCCCGCGCTCTCATTCCACGCCCAGCCTCCAGCTGTACTCAGCTTGTGTGCAGACAAGCCGCACTTCCAGCATCCCAAAACTCCTCCGCCAGAGCCAAGACGGTGCTGCAGCTGAGGCGGTCAGCGGCAGGAGGGCTGTAAAACCCCGGGGAGCGCGGGCGTAATCCCGCGGGACGCTCTCGTTGCGGAAACAGAACCGGGAACGGCCCCGGGAACACGCGCAGGGTCCATGCCCGCATGCCGCGGGATGCTCCCGTTGCGGGAGCAGAACCAGGAACAGAGCCGGCAGCACGCGGAGGGTCCATGCCCGCATCCCGCGGGATGCTCCCGGTGCGGGAGCAGACCCGGGAACAGAGCCGGGAGCACGCGGAGGGTCCCTGCCCGCATACCGCAGGTTGTTCCCGGTGCGGGAGCAGACCCGGGAACAGAGCCGAGAGCACGCGGAGGGCCCCTGCCCGCATCCCGCGGGATGCTCCCGGTGCGGGTACAGAGCCGGGAGCACGCGGAGGGTCCATGCCAGCATCCCGCGGGATGCTCCCGGTGCGGGTACAGAGCCGGGAGCACGCGGAGGGTCCCTGCCCGCATCCCGCGGGATGCTCCCGGTGCGGGTACAGAGCCGGGAGCACGCGGAGGGCCCCTGCCCGCATCCCGTGGGATGCTCCCGGAGCGGCGGCGGCGGCTCGGGAAGGCGCAGCACTGCCCCCTGCCGCCCGCCCGCCGCAGCGCGGAGCGGCCGCCCAGCCCCGCGCCCCGCGGAGCGGCCGGAGCGGTGCGGGCCCTCCTCCAGCGGGGTAACGCCCGACTCAGTCTGTTCTCAGCGTCAAAAACCGACACAGGGCAGCTACACTTTCTCCTAAAATACTATAAAAGGGTTGTACTCCATGGCCAGCGTGTATCAAAGCAGAGCGGTACAGCGCTCCTCGACCGGCAAGAGATAACGCATCTGACATACAGATACAGATGGCATAAAATGACCATAAAGTCCTCTCAGTTAACCCGGACAAAGCCCCCGACCCAATCTCCATTTAAATCAATGGCCACCATGTAATTTCTGTCCCCAAGCCTTGGATTGGCCCTAAAAAAGAAACAATGAAAGCTGAAATGCTATTAAAAACATTATAATGGTTGTGGCATAGGAAATTGTACAGAGATTTTAGCTTAAAATGCTGGTAGAAAAACTCAGATGCACACACAAAGTCCAGGAAGTATGTTGCTAAACTGTTTCAAATTAATTGATTCCAGATGAGACCTCTGCTTCTCACACACTGAAGATATTTTGCTAAACATCCAGCTCACAAAATGGCTTCAAAATTCAGTTAGGGGGGTCACCAAAAAGAAGATATGCCGATTTTAAGAGTGAGATGATTTGAAATTTTTATGGTGTCTAAGCTACAAATAGTAGCACAATTCCACAATTCTTTTGTGGAATTCTCATCACTCAAAGATTTGTTTGTCAAGTTATGCTGTTATGTTAGAGCAGTTGCAGAAAATAAGAATGCTAGTCTCAGTCTACTGTAACTCTGAACTTCACATATATTTCTTACACTAAATTAAATATGTCAGATGTTGTCAGAATAGTATATTAATTGAAGCTGAAATCACATTACACACTTTAAAGCATTTTATCAGATAAATCACAGAAATCACTCCAATCTTTGCAGTTTCCCCATATTTTTATGCATAAGAAAAATTAATTTAGCTACCCTATCTCTCAATCAACCATTTCTATACATATTTTCCTCTGAAACTGCTGCTGATAAATTGCAATGACTTATACCCTGGCGTGCCCTATTGTAGCAGCATTTCTGCCAATGAAGTAATCTAGTACCTACTGATTTCTTTGGACAGGCAACACTTACAATTGTAGTAAAGTTAAAGCTGATGTGGAGAAACCTATAAATAGCATTCTCTGTCCATTCTCTGATGTGCAAGGCTGAGGTGAAAAAAAAATCCTATTTCAGGGCCTAAGAACAAGAGCCTGCCAAAGTAAGATGTCCTTTAGGTAAAATTTTCCTAAAGGATTTCCAATTCTTTTACTGAATGTCTTATTCTTAGTTTTGTAACTTTATTTTGTTCTTCTGCAAGAGGCAGGAGAACTGCTTTTGAACTGCAGCCAGAAACTTCTGTTTTCTAGAGCACAGACTTTTCTAGACTCAGAAACCTGCTCCAAGAATGGCTGGTGTGTTGAGGCTCAGACCAGACCTCCTGCTCCCCATTTCCCCTGCTCTCCCTGCCCCTCTCCTGGCCACAGGAACCATGCAGCCCTGACAGGGATCTGCTGCTCCCTAGCAAACATCTGTAGTTCCCCTGCCATGAACAGGCACGCATCTCTGCTTACAAAGCCAGACCAAGGACTGAGCACAAGCATCAATTTGTGTTCCAAACCTCAGCGGACAGACCTGGCTGAGGCTGATGTCACGTTAATTATTGCAGGACTTCTACACTGAAAGGCAATTTATTCATTTGGATTCCTTAGCCAGTGTGGAAAAGGAGAACAAAATATGTACCTGGAGAATCACAGACTTTGGAAACACTGAGGGAGACGGAAGAGCAAGGGGGGGGGGAAGGAGACGGACATCCAGTAGCGCCTGAATGCGTGCTTCCCTGCCCCTGAGCCCGGCAATGTCTCTCTTATTCAACAGTTCCATCATTAAATAATTCAAAACATTGAATTTCTTAAGGGAGAGGCACGGAGACTGTGAAAACCTTATCGTATCACCATCACAAATCAACAGGAAAAAAGTCTTTTCTAGAGACTTGCTAGTAATTGGAACATGAAAAGAAATGAGCATTCTCCTCATAAAGGGCCAATTTCTGAATTAGTGACCTCATTTGCTAAAGAGGTTCCTTTGTCACAGATGTCTGGGTAGGTAAATACTGTGTTACACAGCCACTCAGTCCTTTGTAGCAGCGGTACAAAGAAGCTCTCCCTGCATATACTGCTTCTCTCCTCACCAAATGAATATTTAAAAAGTAGACAATAAAGGGGGACTTCTATAGGAGGTGAAGGCACTAGTATCATGATGTCAGACTGCTATATGTGCTCCCGAAGGGCTGCACAGGAAGCACTTTTATTCTGAACTTAATGGTATTTATGGGGACCCGCAGCCTGATCTATTTTACCTTCCTTGGGGATGTGCTTATGCATGCATCACCCAGGAGTCTAATGCTTTTTGGACTAGCCCGTGCTAGAGACAGATACCATTTTGGTACCTTGTGAATAGTAATGCGTTTGAAAGCCAGCAAAATAATTAAATAAATAAATAAAGGGGTGGGGGGGAGAGGGGGGAAAGACTATAAATCAAAGTCTTTGCCTTTTTCATTCTGGCTAGAATATCCTTCATTTTATGCACTCCTAATTCCTGCATATCCATTTCGTGCCTGAGAGCTACGGCGCAAGTAAAAGATTTTCAGTTTGGGGCTTTCGGCATCTGCTTCTCCGGAGGAACATTTTAAAACGGCCAAACGCTCGCCCTCCCCCTCCCCGCCCCCGAGCAAGAACTGAAGGGAGGAAAAAAAAAGAAATAAAGCAGCGTCTGCCAGAGCGTTTTCCTTCTCCCTCCGGAGAGCCGAGCGCGCCCCGGGGGCCCCTCGGCCGCCGCAGAGCCCGCACCGCGCCCGGCCCCGCTCCGCACACCTGCCCGGCCCCGCCAACTTCGGGGGGCCCGCGAGCATCCCCCCGTTCCTTTCCTTTGCTTTCCGAGCTGCCCACACGCTCAGCCCCCGCCGCTTCCCTGCCCTTCCCTGCGCGCTGCCTCCCCCGGCGGGGCTGCCCCGCTCCCTGCTCTGCCCCCGGGTTCCCCCGCTCACCTGCGGGGCTGGCCGCGTCCCTCGGCCGCCGGCGGAGCGGGGACACCGGGCAAGTCCCATTCACAAGTGGCCGCGGAGCGGGCTCGGCAGCATCTTCAGCCTATTACACTCCAGCGGCAGCGGCTGCTGAATGAGGCTCCGAGCTAGTGGCAGGAATTAGAAAGAGGGAGGGAGGGAGGGAGGGAAAAGGGGAGAGGGAGGGAGAGGGAGCAAGGGGAGTGAAGCAAGATTAGAGGAAGGGAAAAGCTGGAGGCTGTTGCTTCGTCTCGATTTTCCTGTCCCTTCCCCCAGCCCAGGGGGAGCGCAGCCCCCGGCCCTGCCCTCCCGCAGGGCCCTGCTCCTGCGCTCCGCTGCCGCCCGCGGGGACCGGCTCCGCTGCGGGGCCCGAATGAGCGGGGAAGGAGCCCAGGACAGCCCGTCCCTGCCCCCGCGCCCCGGCGGGAGCCGGTGTCCCCTCCCCACGGCTCGTTCCGCATCCCCTCGGTCACGCAGGCACCCACGGGCAAGGCTGCGGGGGGCCGGGGACCCCCCAGCCATGCCGCGGGCTGCTGTCCTGTCCCTGCGTGTCCCCTCGCTGTCGCCTCTCTGCAGGCTGCCCAGGGCCACCCCGCCGCGCCGCGGCTGCCGGAGCTCCGTGCGTGGGGACACAGACACGGGGCTCGGCTGGGCGATAGGGACAGTGCCAGCATTTTATACTCAATCCAGTCATGTTTCCTGTCAGGAGAAGACATTTGTCCAGGAATAAAAAAAGACCCGAAAAGAAAAAAAAAAAAAAAAAAAAAAAACCAAACCAAAAAAATCCCAAAAAAAATGTTCTTCAAGCATTTCTGCATGTGGAAAAATCTTGGTCTCTTACAGCTTACAGCCAGAGGCTGAAGCCAGGCCTGGATCTGGAGGGGGGACCCTTTCCCCCTCAACCAGGTCTGCCCCACGGCTGCCCCTCTCCCACTCTCCGTTCTCCTCACCTGAAGTGATTTCCAGGTGTGGCTGAGCTTGGTGAACGCAGGGAGCAGCACCCCGAGCCCATGCACCCATCCACCCCCAGCTCACAGTTCCCCCCACACCCACACAGGCACAGGTGAGCCTGCAAATCCTCTTTGATCCACCAGCATCCACCGTGCCAGCCTGTGAGCACTGCCTGTGCCATCCGTGTGGCTGTGGAGCAGGGCAAGGAAGGATGCAACACGTGGCTCCTCCAGAATAAGAGTTGCATTCACTGCTGGAATAACCCTGGTACCTCTTTGTGAAGACATTCTGCTCATTCTCAGGCAGCCCATTCCTCTGCTCATTCCCCAAGGTACTGCTCTGGGACAGCACCATCCGGCCCTGGAGAACAAGGCTTTTATATTCTGTGGTTAATTAGCTCTGCCAATAACTCCAGGCAAAAGGGGAAAAAAAAATTGGCACAAAAGCTGCCACTATGCAAACAAAGAATTTGGAAGGAGGGAAGCTGATGAACAATGCATCCTTAGGAAGCTGAGGGACACAGAACGTAGCACAGTGGAACACTAAGTCATAAAATTGTTTAGGTTAGAAAAGCCCTGTAAGATCATCAAGTCCAACTGCTCTCCCAGCACTGCCAAATCTACCACTAAACCCTGTCCCCAAGTGCCACATCCGCAAGTCTTTGAGAGCTTGAGTCACCACTTCCCTGGACAGCCCTTTCAGTGAAGAAATTTTCTCTAATAGCCAATCTAAACCTCCCTTCATGCAGCCTGAGGCCATTTTCCCTTGTCCTGTTTCTTGTTACTTGGGAGCAGAGTCTGCCCTTTACCTGGCTACGACCTCCTGTCAGGGAATTGTAGGGAGCTCTAAGGAGAGGGACCCTCCTTTTCTCCAGGCTAAATAACCCCAACCTGGCCCATGGCAACCTGGGCAAACAGCAAGAACCTTCTGCCTGCAGAGCTGGGGCTTGGAGAATTAAGGACACAGACTGCTTCAGAGCATGGTTGAGAGTTGCCATTTGAGCTCAGAAAGGCCCTGGGACAGGGCTGGGTGTGCCAGGAGCGGGGAGGATGGGACTGGAGCACAGACACAGTCCCATGCCTGGGACCTGGATGGCTGAACAGGGTGAGAAACAAGGACCCTGGTTGGGACAGCCCTGAGCAAACCCAGAAACACCCCAGAGACTGAGCTGAAAGCATGAGGTAACAGCACAGCAGAGTGATTAGTACTGAAGGGCTAAGGACTTTATTTTTGTAGGAATAGGGCTAATGTGGGACTAAGACGACACATTTTAAGACACGGTTTTGAGAGAGAATTAAAGGAGCAATAAAGGCCATCAAGAAATGAAACATGCAAAGGACTGTTTGAGAACATCTTTAGGGAGATGATGAGGAAGGAGTATGGTGCACATTAATTTGATAACAGTTTTGTCAATAAATTGGTTTTGGTCAGAAAATACAATTATGTCCCAAAACCGATTTTATAGAGCCAGTCCAAACATGCTGCCTTCAATGGACACCAGCCAATCTCCTGGTGCTGGTGAAAGAATTACCATTTGGTTTTGTCATGGGAACATGGCAGTACAAGTGAGCTTTGCCATAATTGACACCAAGCTGAGACCTGAGAGCTCTCAGAGGAGTTTTTCCCTTTTTCCCTTCTCTTGCTGATTCCAGCACCATGGCAGAGAGGATGACTTTTGTAATTCCCTTTTTTAAACTGCTGAGATCAGATTTTTTTGAATATAAAGGAAATGTGAAAGCAATTTCAATCTAATTAAGCATATACAATAGGTACCCATAATATTCTTTAGTCAAAGAGCATATTGATCTATAATGAAAGGTTTCATTAATTCCATTCAAGGACACACGTTAACAAATGAGTGCAGTAACATCTGATCTGGAGAGAGCCTTGTATCTTCCCTTCCTTCTGCATTGAAATCTCAGCATAAACTAATCAGATTCTACTATTATTTTTCTCATTTGTTCATCTTCCCATAGGATCTATGGATGGATGGTCCTTATCTGCAAAAAAAATTGAAGCAAAACTCTTGCTGGAATCTGTAATTGTACCTCTGGCTAAGTCCCAAGGCTGATTACCTGAATAACCACTGTGGAATTAATTTCACCTATCTTAAACCATTTTAAAATTGAATCTCTAACAGGCCATCTGTAGAAAAAGTCCAGTCAATGTCAATAAACAGTCCCTTGAACTGGGACTGGCCTTTAGCTGGATATGCTTCTCTGTATCCCAAAGACAACCTCCTCACTAAAATCCTACCTACAGCCATCTGCCAGCCAGAGGAGAAGAGGCAGGACCTTCTTTTCCTGTTGGACACAAAAAAGAAGAAGTGCTCAAACCAAAATCAGCCCATGATGCTGATAAATGGCGACATTTGCAACATTCCCTTCAGCCACTGCAGTTCCCATTCCAGAGCTCCAAACCACCATGCTGTCTTTCCAGGAGAGCATTGCACAGGGAATGACAGCAGATCACACAGAAGAGGCGTGGGCAGGGAGGAAGGGCAGCCTGGAGTGGCTGCAGAGCTGCCCCACGGATTTCTGCCAGTGTTTGTGAGTTCACAGCCTGCCCAGGCCACACCTTGGTGTTTCCAGCACGCACAGACAGGGAAAAGTGGATTTGCCACTCCCCATTTCTGCCTTTGGTGACTCCCCACCTCCACAGCCCTGGGCTGGTGGTCCCTCTATGAAGGGCACATTGAACCACGCTAAACTCAATGTCACATTCACTGCTGAGAAATCTTTCTAAATACAATTGTCAGCTCTCTTCACAAAATGTTAGATGCCCCCCAAAAACCAGACTGAGCTCTCCTGCTGCCAAGGAAGGCATGGGGAGCAGCAGGGGACCACACTGAGCCCTGCAGTTAGCATTTCCAGCTGCTTGAAACCTGGAGTCAGAATAAAATCAGTGTCAGACATAAATAAAGGAAGTTTATACATATTTTAAACAGTATTTGTTTTTGCATATCCATATATTTAGGTTAAGAACATCTGTGATAACAAATCTGTGAAACCGAAAAAAAAAAAAAGGTTTCTATTCTACTGTGGGTTTACGAATCTGAAGTTTGTTTTTTTTAATTATGCTTATTGCTGGGTAAATTAACCCATTTTTTTTGTTTGAAGATAAGTTGGCTGCTTTGTTTTCTAAGCATCTGAAGGGATACATGTACCCTGCTAATTGAATTATTGTTCTAGGAAATTGTAAGTGTATAAATAAGGGTAAGAAAGCTGCAAGTTTAAGTTGGACATTTGCCTTGGGGTGCATGGAAAAGCCTGAACTGTGAACTTCAGGAACTGAACTGCAAAAAGCCTTTAGCAACTCAAAAGAATGTATCAGTACCCCATTTACTCACCAGCTTGAGCACATTTGCACAGGGAATAGGAAAGGAGAAACTTCTTTCCATCTCTTTGACCCTGTTTTTTGCAGACCCCCCCCCCAGCCCTGTTTGGCTTTGCTATCACACGCTCTCGCCTCTCAGCTCCCTTTATCAGACCTGCAATTTCCTTCACTTTTCTTCTCACCTGGAAAATATTAGAGACTTAAGAGGCACATGAGTAGCATATTGCTATCTGCAGGAGCTGGGAGCACAGGAAGGAGCAGGAAAAGCAGAGGTCTGTAGGAAAGGACATTCCACAAAACCAGAGCAAAGATTTTTGTTCAAAATGCCCTTCAATTTCAGTGTCATTTTGCTAATGAATCAAAGCACGATTTGAATCCTATGTGGAAACATGAAAGGTGACCAGGATTGAAGGAGAGAAAAAACCTTGTTCTTAATAACGCCAAAAAAAGGAAAACTAATTAAAGCCACAATGCCAGCCCAGTGAGAAGACAAGTGTGGAAAAAGAGTATAACTAACAAAAGTGTTTTTCTTGTGGCGAGGAAGCAAGGCTTTTACACCATAAATAATGAACAGCTCAAAGCAGCTGCTACCTAAAGCCATTTCTTCCAATAACAAATGTCTTCCTTGTTTACTTGAAAAAGGTTAAAACAAAGGCAAAACCATTGAGGTTAAAACAAATATACACAAAACAAGTGATACAGAGTCTCCACAAAGTTAGCAATGCAAACATTTTCCAGGGGTTAGACTTGAAGCATTGAAACTGAAGGGAAAAGGAAATTTTGAAGTGGGAAGAGGATCACAGTAAAAACAAGCTGAACTATGGAAATAATACAATCATAGACAGAGGATTTGGGGATAGTTTTAAATTTCAGACGTGCACATGGAGCATCTTGCAAGGCTGCAGGCTACACTGATAAACTGTCAGCTGGAAACACCTATCCCAAGTGGAACAGCTATTCCATGGAGGTGAAAATCCCTCCTGTCAGCCAAACCCAGGCCTCCAGGCTCAGGCCACAGAACCAGCACCTTCCTGCCCACAGAAGACAACAGAATGGAGTCCAGTTTCATTGAGGCTGCAGTAGAAAACAGCTTATTTTTCTCCAGTGTTCAGAGACCTTATAAAGCTGGGTCTGTTTGTGTTAAGGCTTTGTTGGGAGAGCTCCCCTCATGGCTTTGTCTTATAAAATCTGAGGATGTTTGGCAATACATGGACACTGAAACATTGCTGTCACTGAGCTTTGAGATCATCTTGCCCTCATACAATCCTCTAAATCTTTGAACCCTATTTTATTCAGTTTTATGATGTGGTGACTGTTGTGAATGCAGCAGCATTCTGGCCACCATCCCATTTCCTCAGCTCTGCTGGGAGGCAGGACTGGGCTGGTCAGCTTTTCTGTCCTGAGGGTCTCTCAAGCCTGGGAGGTTTCCAGAAGCACTGGGACACTTTTGGTTGCCTTGAGTTACACACTTGACCCACGCAGAGATGAAGCCCCAGCTGGGTGATTTTGACCACATTGCAGTAGATTATCACAGAGAACATTTTTTGTAAGGACAGTAATTCAAAAATGCTCCATACCAAAGGGCCTGCTGACCAGTGTAGATTTACAACTGTGAACTATTTATAGCTTCAACCCAGTATCCAAAAATTACAGCACAAAGAATCCAAGGGGGAAAAAAAGGCTTGCACGGGTGAGTCAGACTGACCTCATAAACTTTTTAACGTATAAATGTCTTCTGCTGATAAGTTCTTTAGAAACGCAGATACTAAAATTAAATTTCTCATTTAGACAAGGCAGTATTTAGTTAGGAACTTGAGGCTCATTTATTTCTGATGCTGTGCATTAAAAGAAAGAAATGCATTTTTTTATGTGTATGAACACCCAATAAGGGACAGGCTGGGAATGAGAGGCTGGGGAGAAGCCATGAGAAGGGACCTGGGGGTCCTGATGGATGGCCAGGTGGATCTGAGTCAGCAATGGAGGAACCAAATGATCCTTGTGAGTCCCTTCCAACGCAGGATATTCCAAAATTCCATGGTTCTGTGATTCCAACCATGTGTAAGGCACTGCCTGCACAGGCTGCCAAGCAGGATAACACCTCTGAATATATTCCTCTAATGTAGTCAACTGATAGCTTATTAATTTATCTTGTTAGAAAACAAATTTTAAAAAAATCACTGCATCTTCCTAGAGAGCATGCACAGCTTGTACACACATCTGACAGTAAGACATAGCACAGCTAAATAGCTGCTAATAATCATGTCTTTTCATTCCAGGTCTGAATGACAGTTATTTGGTGCAAGATGTGCTGTACAATTAATGATTGACTATTTCTTCCAAAATCTAAGAAAAAATATATAATCTTCACAATGTTTCATTTTTGTCCATTTTCCTGTTTTGTCTGGAGAAATCATGTTTGATTTATTAGCATGTACTTCTGCTGGGAACATTCTTTCTGTGTGTATTGGGCACATCAACCATCAGTTTGTGAACAGCCCTGGCTGTGCTCGGGAAGATTTAAAGGAGAGTGCTGTCCCTGTAATCCCCTGCTCAGCCCTCTGTGCTGAGGGACACCAGGCAGTCACGCTTATCTAGCACAAAGATCTTTCTTCATTGAATGCCCACAGCTTGAGATAGTCAATCTCGCCCAGCGAGGCATCGAGGCATCCAGTATTTCAGATTGTTCCTGCTGATTTCTATCCATGTCCCCTCACTATTCCCGGCACCAGGAGCTGGGAGCTACTTATCTCTCCACACAAGGCCATAATCAAAGGCATTTTCATGTCTGTATATGAATAGCCATGATCCAAGAGACCAACCACTCTTGAGTTCAGTAAACAGCTATAAATTGTGCATAGACTAGCAAAATAATGGCAAAATTATGAAGTTTTATCCATAAATCATGTGCTGTCACTGCTTTCACATCTATCTGCTACTGGATAAAACATGGTGGCTTTAATGGAGTAAAAAAGTTATAAAAAGAAATGTGTTCGCTTCACTATTTAAAGTCCCCAAGATTATAATTCTTTATTATTGATTTTATCAGGAGATAAAAATATAACAGACTTTGGAGTTTGTCAGATGAGTCACAACTGAAAACATCAGATGATTCACACAATAATCAATCATAAAACAAGAAAACAATCTCAGTTATTAAACTTGTTAAAAAAATGAAATGGCACCTCTTTACTATAAATCTGCCACAGGATTTAAAATCTCATTGATCACACAGTGCAATCTTTTTAAAATCCTGTGTACAATGTGGTATCATTTTGCTTGAGCCCAGATAATTATTTGAAGAGTCTGCTGGGTTTTTTTTTCTATTTTCCAATAATATAAATGAAATATTGAATAGCATTTTTGGTTCCATGTACAAGCAAGTCAGGGGTCATAAATCCCACTCAGAGAAGAGATGCCTGAAAATAACAGGCAGGAAGCTCAGCCATCTATTTGCCTTTAATTCTCACCCAGATAGATCATCTAACAAGCTTCTGTGGAAAAACAGAAGCTTGGGCATCTATAGGAAATTATGAGAATGCCTTTCTGTTGCTTGGTCATTTCCTGATTTTGGTTATTTTTTCCTTATAAGTGGTGATATTTTTTAGTTTTAAGAAAAAAAATCAAAAAAAACAACCTACAAATCTTCTGGCAATTCCACAGAGGAGACGTGTTGCTGTTTGCTTTCCATTTTTCAAAATCAGGAGGTAGATTAACACAAATGCTTAATGCATCAAACAATGTCAGGGTTTTTTCCAAGTGAAATATTGTGGGTGCTAAGAAATCATGAAAAACATGCCCAAACTGTGCTGCCACCAGGAGACAAACACATTCCATCTGAGAATCCAATGTGCCCTTCCTCCTAATTTAATCAACAAAGGAAGCAAACCTACACATTTAAAAAAGAAACAAATGGGAATTTGCACATGGACTAGGCCTCCTCGGCCTCTCTTCAGGTTATACAACACAAAGCAACGCTTCACAGAAGCATTTCATACAATATAACACAGCTGAATGGCTCTTTCCTAGGAGTATTGGAGAAAATTACGTATGTTCTGGATCTGCAGAGCCCTTAATCCATGGAAAATGCTTTCATTTCCATAAGATCTACTTGGAGAAAGCCTCATCTTTCTCCATTTTCCACCGCCGCTGTGTAGGAATGTGCGAGGAGCCCTCACTAAACTGTTTAGCATCTAGATGAACTCATTTCCATGGAAAGCAGCACCTGCAATGCTCTCCCATGCAGAAACCTCCAAGAGGTTCTCTGTGGTTGCTTCAGCTTTAGGGATGTATTGATTACTGTGACTCTCCGTAGCTTTCCCAAGCATCTTGGAGAGGGGTGATCTCCTGCAGCTTTTCAGGATCCAGTGGATGTTCTCTGTCATTGCTGCCTGCTCAGTGCTCCACACCAGGCACTGAGACCTGTCCTAAAGGGACCCAGAAACTGACCCAATTTCAAGACCATACCCACAAGATGTTGAAATGAACCAGTGCCTACTTTCCTAAGCTTTTAAAAGTCAGTTATTTCAGTGTAGTCCCATCTGGACTTGTGCAATGAAGTCATGGACCTGGCAGCATGTCCTGGGCTGAGCCCAGCGTGGGCAGCAGGGGAGGGGATTCTGCCCCTCTGCCCCTCTGGTGAGACCCCACCTGCAGAGCTGCCCCAGCCCTGGGCCCAGCACAGCAAGGAGCTGGAGCTGCTGCAGAGAGCCCAGAGGAGGCACCAGGATGAGCAGAGGGATGGAGCAGCTCTGCTGGGAGGAAAGGCTGGCACAGCTGGGATTGTTCACTGCACAGGAGAAGCTTTGGGGTGAGCTCAGTGTGGCCTTGCAGGGCCTGAAAGAGCTGCAGGAAAGATGGAGAGAGACAATTGCCAAGGGCTGGAGGGACAGGACCCAG
Source organism: Serinus canaria (assembly GCF_022539315.1). Classification (NCBI taxonomy): domain Eukaryota; kingdom Metazoa; phylum Chordata; class Aves; order Passeriformes; family Fringillidae; genus Serinus; species Serinus canaria. The sequence goes on from NC_066325.1 coordinate 770,968, forward strand.
GGAATGGCTCCCAGTGCCAGAGGGCAGGGCTGGATGGGATATTGGGAATGAGGAATTGTTCCCTGTCAGGGTGGGCAGGCCCTGGCACAGGGTGCCCAGAGCAGCTGTGGCTGCCCCTGGATCCCTGGCAGTGCCCAAGGCCAGGTTGGACATTGGGGCTTGGAGCAGCCTGAGACAGTGGGAGGTGTCCCTGCCATGGCAGGGGTGGCACTGGGTGGGCTTTAAGGTCTCTTCCCACCCAAAGCATTTTACCACTCAATGATTTTTATGGTGTCATGATAAGGAACACAGAACTATACTATAGGCCTACATGTTTTCCTTTTTAGTTTGACAGTGCAGCTTGGCATTATTTTGAAGATCTAATTGGACTGCACTACTTGTGGTAGAACATAGTATTTGAAAGTTTGACTCAAGAATACCAGAAACAGAGAATTTAAATACAATATTTATAAATAACACCCCTTTTTCCCCAGGAGTTACACATATTTATACATTTAAAGCCTGGATCTAGTGACATTTTTGACTTTTCATTGTAATATTGAAATTAATAATGATGATGGTTACGATTGTCCAACAAAACCAAGGTTAGAAAAATATGCCTGAATGTTCGAACCTCCTGATCATGCAGTGAAAAGAGAGATTAATTTTCTTTCATTGCTGTGATTCATGTAATTAAATTAATACTGCCCCCATACCATTTCAATATCTGTTCTGTTGGAAAGGTAACTGAAAAAGACTCTATATGAGAATTGTAAAATAAAGAGGCAAAAGAAATGAGACAAAGAAATTAGATGTCCTGGGGTGACTCTGTGATGCATGTATCCCCATTTATCTGTTTAGCCCAGAAATAAGTTTTGCATCTTTAAGACTGGTTCTGAGAGCAAAGCAGGGGGAGGGAAGGCACACCCCACGAGCTGAGCTGTGGTTCTTCCTCTATGATCGTGGAGAAAACATGAAGAAAAAGATGGAAAATATACTGCTGCTCTGGCACGATGGGCGCGTGAATTGAAGGAAGGCAGGACTCAGAGAGGGAGTTCCACCTAAAGGAAAGCAGCTCCAGTTGCTCGTAGCCAAACTGCCAGGTATGATGATGATGATGACACGTCCAATCCCCTTGAAGGAACCTCCAAACACATCCTGGCACATCCACAAAAATATAAGGCCTTTGTTGACACTGGTGCACAGTGCATGCCAATCCCTTCAAGACATGAGGGGGCAGAACCTGTTTCTATTGCTGGTGTGACAGGGGGATCACAGCAATTGACTGTGTTGGAAGTTGAAGTGAGCCTGTCTGGATGAGTGGAAGAAACATCCTACTGTGACTGGCCCAGAGGCCCTGTGTGTTCTGGGCATAGACTTCCTCCGAAGTGGAAATTTCAAAGACCCAAAGGAACTCAGGTGGGCATTTGGAATAACTGCTGTGGAGACAGAGAACATTAAGCAGTTGAACACTTTGCCTGGACTATCAGAGAGCCCATCTGCAGTAGGTCCCCTGAAGGTGGAAGAGCAACAAGTGCCAATTGCAACCTTGACGGTGCACCGCCAGCAGTATTGGACGAATCGAGATGCTGTAATCCCCATCCATAAGATGATTCGAGAGCTGGAGAGCCAAGGGGTGGTCAGCAAGACCCACTCACCCTTCAACAGCCCCATCTGGCCTGTGTGTAAATCTGAAGGGGAATGGAGATTGACGGTGGACTACCATGCATTGAATGAAGTGACTCCACCGCTGAGCACTGCTGTGCCAGACATATTAGAGCTCCAGTACGAGCTGGAGTCCAAGGCAGCAAAGTGGTATGCCACTGTTGATATTGCCAGTGCTTCTCTCCATTCCTCTGGATGCAGAATACAGGTTTGCTCCCACCTGGAGGGGTGTGCAGTATACCTGGAACCGACTACACCAGGGGTAGAAGCACAGCCCCACCATCTGCCATGGACTGATCCAGACTGCACTGGAAAATGGTGAGGCTCCAGAACATCTGCAATACATTGATGACATCATTGTGTGGGGGAACACAGCAGTGGATAGTGTTTGAGAAAGGAGAGAGGATCATCCAGATTCTGCTGGAAGCCAGTTGCGCCATCAAGAAGAGCAAAGTCAAGGGACCTGCCCGAGAGATCCAGTTCCTGGTAATAAAGTGGCAAGATGGATAGCATCAGATTCCCACTGAGGTCATCAATAAAATAACATCAATGTCTCCACTGAAGACATTGTGTTCTTTCCAGCAAGAAGGAAACACAAGCTTTCCTAGGTGCCATAGGTTTTTGGAGAATGCACATTCCTGAGTACAGTCAGATTGTGAGCCCTCTTTACCTGGTCACCCACAAGAAGAACAATTTCCACTGGGGGCCTGAGCAGCAACAAGCCTTCACCCAGATCAAGCAGGAAATTACTCATGCAGTTGCCCTTGGCTCAGTCAGGACGGGACCAGAGGTGAAGAATGTGCTCTATTCTGCAGCCAGGAACCATGGCTTGTCCTGGAGCCTTTGGCAGAAGGTGCCTGGTGATACTTGAGGCCGACCACTGGGATTTTGGAGTCGGAGCTACAGAGGGTCTGAAGCCAACTACATGAAATTGGTGTTTCTGCCTGGTTTTGAACTGAAACCACCACATTAGAGAACATGATTCATTACTTATTGATGTCACAAGTCTTCAGGTCAAGCTCAAAAAAAGAAAACAAACCTTTGGCAGGTAAAGATGAAGAAACAAGAGCACAGGATTCAGAAACTTTCCCACTTGCTCCCTCAAGGAACTAAAACATAAGGAGGCCATGCCAGATTCTGTTCTTGTGCCATAAATCCAAAATAACACTATTGGCTTACTTAGATTTTACATTGACTTCAGGAGAGTTACTTTGAATTTACATCACTGTAGGATCAGGATCAAGCTGCGGAGAGGAAATTAAAAGGAGATTAAACATGATCTTAAACAGTGATTTCCCAGGAGATCCAAGGATTTTCAATTTGCAAGATTTTACAACTGTCTGAGAGTTGGATAAATTTCAAATGCAGTTGTTGATAAGAGCATTTGCAGCTGCCAAAAGAACCTGTTTTAAGGACTTGAAAGTTGGCAGAGGAGCTGAACATCCTGGGAGAGTGTAACAGAGCAAGGGAGGCTGTGAGGGAAGGGAGATCTGAGCGCATTTCTGGGTGCACAGGGGGGTTCCTAGATTAATTCTACTCAGTTATTGGATAGATTTATGCTCTGGTCACTTATTCAGTAAAAATTTGAGTCTAGGTTTAAAGCACAGATATCAGATTTTGATATCATTGAGCTGCCTGTCTTCTGTTCAAGACAGACTCGTGCTGAAAGAACTCAGAGAACTTTTAAATACTTTGGTCTGGGTTGTTTTGCTTTTTCCCAGGCCAAGACTAATATTCAGCATTTCCATGTCTGAGTGTTGATTTCAGCCTTGATGCCTCACCTAGCTTTACCTTCTTTCGTTAAACAGGATTTCTACTGAATTTAATGGAAAAATTAATTTTTGTCTGGAACTTGTGCCCTGGGGTCTCTTCAGGTGCAATTTCCAGGGAGCTCTCAGAGCATCAGAGAGAAGAGTGCAACAATCTGTAATTCTTGAAACAGAGGATGACTTTCATTTCACTCAAATTAATTTCTCATCTGCCATAAGAGGACACCATATCCATCTTCTCATACTTTAAAAGTCATAGGCTTGGTTGATAAATTTTCCTGAATAAATGAGAACCTCAAATAACTGATAAACAAAGAATGAAGCCTGGTTTGGTGCTGGTCTTTGGGTAAGAGATATAAGAAGAAATAATTGCTCCACTCTCAAACTAGGTGTGCAGTTCTGAGCATTGCATGTCCTGTAAATTTCCTTATGTACCCATGTAGAAACTGCCCAGAAATCAAGCCGAATTGATCTACAGAGGCTTTTTGAGCCCAACTGTAATGGTTCTGTACACCAAAGAATTGAATAAAACACACACAAAGCAGATATACAAAATTTTTGTGCCTTTAACCCTGGAAATCAACCACTGTAAAGCACCCTCTTCAGAGATGTGCTGTAGTAACTAAAGTATGCAGATTTTAAAGATACCAAGAGAATAATTTTAAATAATCTAAACTACATAACAGACATGATACATTAAACATGAAACATTATATAATGGGCTAATTTGAAGAAGTCCCTGAATCCTACTGGCCTTAAATTTGACTGAGGAAAATCCTTAAAGACAGCATTTTCTCTAATTTACAAGTGATTTTTTTACTGTTTTTATCATGCAACAGTGACCTAGTTCAAATTTTATACAATTATGTAGGGCTTTTTCTGGAATAAAATGGAACTGAAATAAACATACAAGTAAAATTGTTTAATTTTATTGCCCAGAGCAATTACAGCATGAAATCAGACAAAAAGGGGGCAGAGCCTGCTGTAAAAGATCAAAGAAAGTATTCAGATGCCAATAGAATATAATTCTCTAGAAACAAATCTGCCACTAGGAAATAGAAAAAGGAATTTTTCATTTGTTATAATAAAAATTCCAACAAGAGTATGGCAGGTACTGGAGCCTGTCCCACATGATATTCCTGAGTAATCCATTAAAAGTCATTATTTCTGCATTACTTCCAGTTGTGTCCACAGCCTCCATGCATTTCCCCTCCCTGTCCCAAATCCAGCAGCCCTCGTGGCACCCGGTGTCTCACCTCTCAAAGCATTCAGCTTGTCAGCTTTTCCAATTAAAAACCCAATTAACAACAGGGGTGTTTCTTTTCAGCACAAAATATTCAGTGCCTTTTGCAATTTGGTCCTGAATTTGCATGTGCTTTTCTCAGCCTCTGTTTAAACTGTTAATTTCCATAATGGATTTACTTGTTTTCTTTTTTGCTAGTCAAAATATTAATCTGAAATTTTAGCATAAAAATTATTGATAAATTGACATTAAATCCAGTGTGCAAATGGGATTGAGACAAATGGAAAAGGGAAACAATTTAGACAAGCCAAAGCAGTGTTTTAATAGATTTTAAACAAAATGTGTGAAAATGTTATTTATAAATGTAAATTAAAACAAAATGTCACCAAATTTCTCAGACCTAAGAGCACATTAGAACATTTAGTTCAACTGTAAATACATTTTCGTAGTTTCATTTCAAAGAGAAAAAAATTTTTAAATTGTTTAATTGAGTGACCAAAGTGGAAAAAACCAGTTCTCAGTTTAAATAAGGTTTATGGGAACACCTAGAAATGTTGGTAACAAGTAATATGATAATGACATGCACAGAAATATTCCACTGAACCTGTAAATTATGAAATTCACTGGTTTGATAAAAAAGTATTTCCATGACCTTTGCTCCCCAGGATCTTATGGATAGGTTCGCATGTTAATGTACCCAGTATAAATTCATTTTTATAATTTACGTAGTCCCAGAAATAAAAAAAGAACAGCCTATTTTTACCTATCTCTATACATATTAAACAACTAAAAGGCAATGAAATGTGAAAAGGCAGCAGCTAAAATGTGTAAAACCAAATCTTTATAAAGATATATCAAGACTGAGCACCAATGTCACCCTATTGATGGTGCAGATTACAAGGCATCTGAGGACTGATGAAGATGATAAAGTGAGGATCTATCAAAAGAAGTTCCATGTTCAAGATAACGAGGTCATCACTCCATTGTGCATTTTTGGGATGGAGTTAACAGAAAAACTCATTGAGGGTCAAAATGCTATATTGCAACCCAAGTTCTTGAAAGCAGCTCTTTGAGAACCTGTGCATCCAAATGGCAAAGAGACTGGGTTAGATAATCCATGCTTGTAAAATGCTATATTATAAGCAAAGTAGAGAAATGTGTAAAGTTAGAGGAAAATTTGAGTATTAAGTGTTGTTCCCAACTACACAGTATGGTTCTTCCACAGAAAACAAAACCACTGCATTGGTATGTAGTATCCACGAGCTGCACTCAATAAAAAAAGAATTGCTTCATTTGTTAAAAATAGAGCTTTCCCCAATGACAGAATTAGAAATTCCTTGGGCAAAACCCAGGACAGCCCTTAAATACAGGGGTGACCTGGGTGTGCTGATGGTGGCTGAGATCTGGGAAGGGACAACACCTCAGAGCATGGAAGAGAGACAGAAAGAGGGGAAGTATAGATGGAATATTTGTAAGGAATTTTTCCCTGGCAGGGTGGGCAGGCCCTGGCACAGGGTGCCCAGAGCAGCTGGGGCTGCCCCTGGATCCCTGGCAGTGCCCAAGGCCAGGCTGGACATTGGGGCTGGGAGAACCTGGGACAGGGGAAGGTGTCCCTGCCATGGCAGGGGTGGCACTGGGTGGGATTTAAGGTCCCTTTCAAACCCAAACCATTCTGTGGTTCTGTGACTCTATGAGTCACACATCTTTTTACTAAAGATGAAGACTTTTTGTCCAGAGGAATAAATTTTTCCAAAGTATTTATTGAAATATTTTGGAATATTAGCAGTGGTAAGAGGAAAGAAAACTTGCAAGTCTAATCAGATGCCTAGCCATTTTAATCTACAGAAGGATGATCGACATCAAGGAAAGAGAAGAATTACTAATTTAAATTAAATTACATCTAGTGAATCTACAGGCTTGCCAATGTATTAAAAACTTATGCACTGCCACATTAACAAACAAAATGCCATAACTCCATGAAACAAAAATGCTAAAAATTGGCCTTGAAAACAAGGCAGTTCTAATGAGACTTGTCATTCATGCCCTTCACACAAGGTGTGAGTCATCACATTTGTAAAACACTTTGAAAGTCTGAGATGAAATGTGCCAAAGCACCACCACGAGGATCCAGAGGGGTGTCATCATTGCCATGGGACGTGGTGGTTCAGCAAAGGGTACTTTCCACAGTAATTAATTTGGGATTTTAATCCTCAGTCAGTCCTGGGGGAAGCTGCTGCTGCCATCAGATCCAAACCTGTCTCCAGGGAGGGAAACTGTCAGGAATAAACCCTTCACTCCCAGCCCCAAGTCTGCTAAACAGAGAATTGGATCTGAATTAGAGCTTAGCAGGGTGCAGCATCAATTCAGCATCCAGCTCCGTGGGCAGCAGCTCCAGCTCTGGAGCTCCTCTCCTGCAGGACACTGGGCAGACAATTCCAGAGCTCCTCTCATCCAGGACAGTGGGCAAATCATCTGCCTCTTTTGAGTTCATGCAAATGCTGTTCCAAAGAATACTGATCAGAGAGTGGAAAAAAAAAACAAACAAAAAAAAGCAAAAAAAAAGCAAACGCATAATATGCAAAAGGGAAAGCTAATTTCTTTTTAATTTATTTTAACATCCCCCTGAATACAGCAATAGTTTAACTTCAGAGTTGCACTGAATACCTTCAAAATTTCTTCAGTATCAGCTGAGGATTAAGGATTTTTTGCCATTCTAGGCAGCAGCACAGGCTCACTTTGACGTCTGTGTCATTAAAATAACAGGGTTGTGCTGCTATTGAAGGAGAGATTGTGGCTCCATAAATCAACACCGACTCATCCCCTGTGACACAGCAGCAGGATTTCCACAGCCAGCATCTGCCCAGGCAGAGGAATCTGTGGGAAGTTTTGCAGGGGCCCCCACAAGCACAAGCTCTGCCTTTTGCCACTGCTGTTTCTGCTGATGAAATATTAATGATTCTTTGCAAGGTTCAGCTATGCCGTGCTGGTGATCTGTCGCTTTTACCCGCTTATCTGTAAGTAAGCAAATTACATCCATGGTTAAAAGGTTACATTTTTTACTTATCTTAAGCCACGATCTGACAGATGTTACTTTCTTTCCATAGGTGCTGTTTTTGGCAGCACACCTTAGAGGAATTGCCCTGAAATTATTTCCTGCTTTGGTTCATTAGAATATTCAACAAGGGAATAAATTTATAAATCATAATTAACTTCTCCTTTCTGTTTTGTTTCTTTCTTGAATTGCTCTGCATTTGTTTGTTACAGTTTTGGGGCAGAGAGAAAATATGTCTATAAAAGATTTTGGAAGTCTCCTGGAAAAAAAGTAACTTTTATTGATTGCTGCTGAAGGAATTTGTTCCTGCTTGGAGAGGATCAAGCTATCCTTGTTTTTCTCCAATTAAACCCAAACCAGTCTGCAAACTTCTGCAGCAGAACAGTCACATACGGGGTCTGGCCCAAATTACACCTCTGGCTGTTAATTCTGCTGTTAACTCACAGAACAGTTTTGAAGTTAACGGAGCTGTGCCAGTTTTCATGTGCAGAATATTCTGCCCATTATTTCTGACACCCCACAATTACAGAACAGCTCTGCCAGGTTCCTTGTTTTTATCCAGAAACAGTTTATTTAAATCAAGTGTATTGCATTGTACAATTCTTTAAAAAAGGCTTAAAACGCCAAGGGAGTAGAAAGAGTAGATCACTGTATTACTTACAATAGGGAGGTGGAAGAGCTTAATTTTGATGTAAATTCCTCTAAGGAATGATGGGTTCATTTTGCCTTGATAACATTCAAGGTGTCTGTAATTCTTTGTGGAAACAACATTTCAGATATACAGAGAAGCTTTCCATAAGAGTACACTGGAAACCAGCAGGTTTGTTATTTTTACTAGACTAGCTGAGTAGTTTGGGAGCAATTTCTTTTCCTTTTGCTTTTTTTTCTGATGGCTTGGGAAATAAGGATCAGCATTCTTGTGTCTCAGCAGAGGATGGTTTGGGAAATCAAAGGACACACGAGCCACGAACAAAGGGTGGGGGGCTGCTCTTCCTCCTGACCCTGCCTGGCCAGCAGAGCAAACTTGGCCAGAGCTCCTCATCATCCTGAGGGATGATCAGCACGGTGCTAATCCTGTCTGCTAAGGGTGATCACAGTGCTAAACCCCTCAGACAGAGGAAATCAAGGATTGTGCTCCTGGGATCATTCAGTTCCTCAGCTCCACACCCCAGACATGCACCTGTCTGCCACAGTCTGCCTCTGCAGGCCTGCTGAAGGGTCTGCGGACAGGAAAGCACAGGGCTGAAGCTTTCTAAACATGATTCCCAAAGACAATGCAAAATTGAAACACGCCTCAAGTCTGTCTACGCCCTGCCTCCCTCGAATGAGGGCAAATCAGCCTCCAGCCCTGCAGCACAAACCCTGCTCCCCTCCCAGGAGACCAGGACACAACACCTGGGACACACTCAATGGCTCAGGGTCAGAGGAGACCACACCAACACTGTTGGGAAGCTCTGCCAGAGGTGCCAACTGCTTGTAATTCCCATCCTTGTACCCAGGAAGCAGCAGTGGGTTCTTGGCTTGCAGACCAGCTCTCTATGGAAAGGCCACAGGGTTCACAGGGAAAATAATGGGATTTAGAGCACCATTGGCTCTCCCTGACTACTGATTTGGATCATTCCCTGGTTCAGAAAACAATTTCTCTTCCTGTGCTGCTGTTCTTCAAGTCACCACTTAACTAATTTGCATTTTTGCCCCTGGCAAAGAGAAATGTTCTGGTTCTTTCTATGTTAATCCTTTTCTGTCTCCAGTTCACAATGTGATTATAAAAATTCAGTGTATGTAAGTGTTGATCCTCCAAGAAAACTTCACCTGAAACATCGTCCAGGAGGCCAATATAAAAGAAAATAATATAAAGTGAAAGGAAAGGTAGAGGGGGAAGCAATAGCTGCTTCTGTTCAAAGCCCAGACTGCCTGAAAGAATCCAGTGTGAATATAACATTGAAGTGACCTACAGAAACCATAAACACTTGATGTTTGATTCACAAAAGAGAAGAAACCTAGGTAAGACATCAAATACCATAAAAAACAGCAGAGAATAATAGCTACAAGGAATGTACAAAGGTGAAAGAAGAGAGATATTACAAAAATCCTGAAACAAAAAGGTGCTAATTGCCATTAATCTTAAAAGTAGGCAATTTTCCAAGGCACTGTAACTAGCCCTCATCTTCCTGTTAGATGAAAGGATAATATTTCAGGTAGAACACTTCAAATACAAAGGAAAATCACCTGACTCAAACCGCAAGTAAGAAAAAAATTCCCCCAGAATATTCTGCATAAATTGCACCAAACTCACTGGATTTGTAAAAGCAAAACATGAGAGCCCAGTTCAGTATTTAATCATTGCAGCATCCTGTCAGTAATGACTTAGTGAGCAGGTTAACGTGATTATTTGTACCATTTAGCACAACTGTCTGGAGATACAGAAAATATTGTTTAAGGACTCCCAGAGCCTGTTCTGTTCTGGTTCACCAGACACTATCACTTTGAAACAGAAAAGTTTGCTTTTAAACTAGGAGTTTTATTTACTGTTAAATTAAACACATCAGAACACACTTTCTGCTTGATTATTAGGTATCATCCTCACTCAGCCAACAGAAATTTGCAGGAATATCTATTCCCAGCTGTTCACATTGCAGCCATGGAAATATGCAGCATGTAGAAGATTTGGAGCTCTTCCTCTACCTTTAGAGCCTGAATTGAGTGGCTGAAATTGCTCCTTTGTCTTAGAAAACACGGGCTAGAGTTCACTCTTGGTGGCTCATTGGAGAAGGTTTTGGGGGCCTGTGGAGCAGGAGTAACTCCACCCTACCAGGCTCTTCCCAGTGGTCACACACTCCAACCTCTTCTGGCAGGAGAACTGACTGGGCTTTCCCCCACAGATGCGCTGAACACAAGAGTATGTTTGGATAATGTTTGAAGTCAAGCATTCCAATAAGTTAAGTCCAGCAGAATTAATGATCTACATTAGTAAATCACACACTCATGTCTGTGCTGGTTTTCCCTGTGTGGACAATAAAGGTAATGGGGTGTGGAATGCAGAAATAAACACCAGATCATTCTAGCATTTTTTTTTCCCTGCCAGTGTTTCACAGGATTTTGGGATAAATTCTTACATAGCTATAACTCCTTTTGTTCTAACCTTTACTGAGCTCTCCATAGCACAAAAGGTGGGGATGCTGGGCTCTGTTTTGACTTTTCCACCTGATCTTCCTGCTTCAAGAATACTATAGGAACTGATCTATACTTTAAAATGTCAATCCCATTTCAGCTGAAATACTTATTTCAAACCAGATAAGCTTAAGTCACTTGTCCAGGGTTGGAGAATTCAATTTTTCCTCCATCCTTTTGGCCAGGCCATGCTGGGACCTGAATTACACACAGCCTGTGGAGCTGGAAAAGCTGTGTCATGGCCACTTTCCTCCTCTGAATTCTCTTGTATAAAAGGAAAAGGGCAAGAGTTATTGCACCGAAAAGGTCAAACAGATAATCTAATGGTTCCAGCCATCCTGAAATTCAAAACACTTTTATTTACTTGCTCTCTGAGCTCTATACACATGCACATCTTCATAAATGCCTGTGCTGCAGGAGGAATTTTCTTCATGTCGTCCATTACGTACATTTTTAATTGCTCTCCAATTGATTTTTTTTTTAATGGAGAAGAAAATGGATTGCAAAAGAGATCTATTAATTTTTTTAAAAAATATAAATACATACATTTTTTACATTATGTATATAATATAAATACATATTACACATGCTCCCTTATGATTTTATGGCTGATATTTTCAATATGAATATCCCAACAAAGGGGGTGAATGGTCTGGAGTAATCAGTCAGAGGCCATTCACACTGCAAAAGTGAATCCTGCTCAAAGGAAAGGTTTAGTTTATGTATTTTTATGAAAAATAACCCATTTTGACTTTTTTCCAATCAAAACCCACTTTATTTCTGGACAAAAGAATGCACCAGAATGCATTCAAGGTGACTTCTTAGAATTAATAAAACCAGGATTTATGTGCTGTCGACAGAAATCTCTAAGATGTGACTTGCCAAAATTACTTAATGTGGCATAAATACAAATGAAAGAAATCGAATCAACAAAACCCAGATAAAACCACCATACCAACAAATCGAATTTCTAAACATCCAGTGAAAATCTTTGTACAGAAGAAAAATGCATCAAACAATGCATGGATCCCTTCCACCCCAATTTTCATGGCTGGAAACCTGATAGAAAGGAGTAGGGAAAGGGCAACATTCCCACCATAAATATATGGAATAGATAATCACCAATACTATTTTTATGTAAAAAAAGTTTGTGCCGCCAGGATGTATTTGAGCCTTTTTGTAGCTCTCCACACGAGCACATGCTGAAAGAATGTCACTTTGAGGGTAATAAAAATGTGTTCTAGATTAGAATTCCACATAGTGAAGGAAGAATTCCAGTCAAAATAGAATGATTCTCATGTTACTTTCTTTGGTTCAAGAATCAGATACAGTTTCTCTCTTTTTTTTAACTTATGAATTTGAAAAGTGTTTCCTCTTTAGGATATAATCAGGAACATGTGTGAGAAAGATCTAAACTGATGATGCAAAGCACTGAAAGAAACAGATTTTCAGAGGCAGGATTCTGATTTGGTAATGTATGTACATAATTGCAACAAGGAAGGTGAAAGCATAAATTGCTACAGGCACCTGCACTCAATCCACTTTAAAAAACAAATAGAAGAGCTCTAAAATTCCATATTTAACCCCTAAAATGTTTAAGTTCCAATCCTGCAGGGAACAAAATATCTTTAAAATATGTCTAAGTAGCTAAACATTTCTTAATAACTCACTTAAAATACCCCAATGGAAACAAACAAAAACTCTCAACTGGATCTCTGATTCTCTAAAACACAGCTTAAGGATTTTACAACTCTTCCCCTTTAAAATTTAATTCGTCTGTTTTTCATCATTCACAGAGTTTATTGTTCTATCCAAAAGGCAATAACCAGAAATGGCCCAGAGCCTATTTGTGGTGAGGACAACACCCAAATTAGGTTGAATATTTTTTAGGAAGATTTGATTTTGCAAGTTTTCAAAGAGATCTCTGCTGAGAAATATGGATGTCAGACATAAATTATCCTCCATGTAGTACCTGGAATCTGAGTGGATCAGGTGAAATAACATCACTGGAATGAAGCACAGAAAAGAACTAAGTAGCTCAACTCATTTCTGTTTATCTCCACCTGCATCCCCTCTACAGAGCCACAGTTTGTGGCCAAATACCAATACTCAGGAGCTCTTTGAGGGAGCTGTGGTCAAGCACAAATACAAATTTCCTTCAAATTTTACTCCAAGTTCTTCCCTGCGACATAAAAATTCCCATCCTGGCCATTTTGCTCCTTTTATACATATATTAATTATCAGAGTTAATTATAATCCCCCTTATTCTCTTCATTCTTTTTGAGCAAACTTGGGGTTTGTAAACAAGTCAAGCAGAAGAGGTGAAAATATGGATACTGGGAAACTTGGATTTAACTAACTGCACTGAGAACAGGATTTTCCACCCTTCAATTTTAAGGGGATATTTATGAGATACAGCACAAAACCATAGTCATGCATTGGGTAAAGCTTAAAAAATAGTATTAAAAAAAAAGGCTTCAAAGCAGTTGGTATTAAACTAGCTGGTACTTTGGTTCTCTCCTTGGCCTAAATATTTCTGGCAATTTTCTGAGCATAGATAAGACTGTTCTGGTGCAACTGGAAGACAGTAAATCTGAGCTGGATTCTTCCAGCAGAAGATGTGCCCTTATAAGAGAAACTTGAAAAGTCATATAAAGACCAACCAGACTGAAAGAAGAACACAATTCCAAATGTAACAATACTGATTTAAAAACCAGCAATAGTTCTGTTAGAAACTGGCAGCATTCCCAATAATAATATTTAAACAAGCAAAGACAGAATACAATATGCACAGACATACTCCAACTATTTTTAACTGACACATTACTGTATACTTTCTGAGAAAAGTTCAATGAGATTTGTCAAATCACTCAAGGTCTGGCTATTCAAACCTCTCTGCACAGAACAATGGCCTTGTTTTGCAGAGCTGCCTTTCTGGGTTCCATCAAAATGTACTGAGGAGCTCCAGTCCCAGGAGGCACCTTGGTACCAACAGGAACATCACACACATTGTCCTGCACAGTTTCCTGTGACAAAAATGGGGTTCAGTTACTGATGTGACATTCTGATTTGCACACTGTGGACAAGCTGCTTCCTGCCTGCCCATCTTCAGATATTTGGCTCTTCAGGGAGACAATTCTGTTTTCCCTATGCAAAAAACCATCTCTGGTGACAATGCTCTGCTCCAGGATCTGTGAGTTTTCAGGGAAGCTGCTAAAGACTCAGAGCAGTGTGTCCCAACAAAAACTCCAGCAAAGCTCTCTGAGGTTTAACTCCTTAACACCCATGGCATAATTGGAAATTTTTAGGTTGACACAGATTTTTGAGGTCTGTCTGATACTTAAAGATGTGGAGTTATGGCTCCATCCCAGGCTTTTCAAAGGTTTCTTTATCAGCAAATGACCAAGTGGAAGCCATCAGTGTGTTATGGACTTGGTTCTGTTAGTTTTGGGAAAAGAGGGTGTTTGTTGTGGATGGGGAGGAGGTCCAGGATTTGGTGGGGGCAAATGGGCAAACCAGGGCAAAGTGTGATTGAACAAAGACACCAACCAATCATTCGACACCCTGAGGAAACGATTGGCCCAGAATGAATCCCATTAAGGGCCAATCAAAGCCCTGAAATTCCACCAATCAGGGCAAGGATCCAAATCCCACCAATCCTGGGCCAAAGGGTGTTATAAAGGGAGGGGTTTTGAGTTGGGCTGGGTTCTTTTCTGTTCTACGAGTAGAGAGAGCTGCTTGTGAGGGAGAGAACCCAGCGTGTTCTGTACACGTTGTCATTTTGAGCTGTTGTGAGGGGGTCCAAGCTTGTCTTGGACACTCTGTTCTTTCTGGTTTATTTTTTTAAGTAAACAAGAGCCTTTCTCATCCCTTTCTGAAATCTGGCCTCATTCGTTCATAACAAGTGCAGCCCCATGGATAAGATTAGATATTTTTTTAGGTTGCAAGCTAAAAGCTTGCTAATGCTTACAGGCATTCCTTGTCTAGGAATGTTTGTTAATTTGAACTCCCCTCCCTTGCTGGGTTTCTTTAATCTCCCAACCAGCTGTCTCCCATAAAAAGATATTTCTGTTTTTAGTTACAAATCTGTTTAGAGATAAAACTTGCTCATAATACACAACTGCATCCATGGTTGGTTTTTTTTTGTTTTTTTTTTTGCTGACAGTAAACCAACTCCAGATGAAAAATACTGAACTTTTTTTGGGGATCAGAACATGTTTCCTACGTGTTCAGAGCATGGTGCATGTGTAATAGATGCTCTCAGTTTTAGGGCTGGCATGACATTGTGAAAGAACTCATTGAAACAGCCATTTATGTCACCTTTTCAGATTTAGAGCTCATGAGATAGGATAAATTGAAGCTCTCTCAGACTGGCAATATTTTTACCTGCAGAACACCCAAATATATGAAATGGACTCAATGTAAGCGACTAAAAACCTCCTCCAAGCCCCACAGTTTTTGCTTTTCTAATAACAGCAAACCCAGGAAATCTCTTTTTTTTTCCAATTCTCTTAATTTCTAGATTTTGACTAAATAAATTGCACTTATTTCTTATTTGTATATTCACTACAGATACATCAATCCAGAGTTCAGCACTTCTGGGAACAGCTTTGAGCACAATTAAGGGCTGTGAGCAAGAACCTCTGGTTAAAGTACACACATTTAAGGGGCTTTTAAGCATTTTCACTAGAATGCAATAAGAATTCTTTAATTTACCCCTACCATATTCCTCTTAAAGCAACATCCATCTTCTGAATAATTCTGGTTTCCACTAAAATGATTGCCAGGTATTTTATTAGAGATAAATTGAAATACTTCTCCATGTAATTCAAGCTATGTGTAAAAGAGCAATAGAATTCTGGTGATGAATTTTAGTGCCGCAGAAAGTAACATTTCAGTGATACCCCAGCAACATTCTCAAAAATGCTTCTACCTATCACACCTCATACCTACAGGAAAACATCTACTCTCCCAAGCCTATCATTCTTTCACAGGTCATCTGCTAATTGAGGCTCTGGAAATTTAACTTGCAGTATTAGTTTAGGATTTAGCCATGAATATTTCTGTATATATAATATTTCAGTACATCTTAATAATTAAATTGTATTTCAAATGTATTTTCGTTAATATTTACTTTACTCCTGCTGCAGTTCAGCACACAATTCAGTAGAAAACTGATTAAAAATGTAGTTGCATGAAATATATGAAAATTAAATTCTGCTTGTCTCAAAATATCAAGATTTTATGGACAGTGTGCCAAAACTCTGTGTTATAGTGTACAGTATAAATATTTACAGTTGGGTTTATATATTAGCAGCTAAATGCTCTGGGATGTATTTGTTGTCCCAAGTGAATTCCCATCGCAGGACGCCCTGGAGTTGTCAGTCATTATTCCACAAAGTTATTTTATCTAGGCTGTCTTCCATGGGAGGCCTGTGTGGTTTAGATCCTGAGGTGATACATGCCTTATAAATACCCTGGGCTGATAAAGCTGACTGACAGGAGCTACAAGGAGGCAGAAAACTAAAGATGAAAAAATCCTTCCTTGCTCTTCACCTCAGCAATGTTTTCCAGGCACAGGAGCTGCCCTTGGCTGCTGCCAGGGCTGGTTCTTCACGGGTTCCATCACAGCTGGGGTTCCAGGGGTTTCCTTATGTGCAATGGGGACCCAGCTCTGAGGGACAGAGCTACGAATAAGGAACTTCAGCTCTGGAGGAGAGGAAAAATTACCTGAGGATAAGATCACAGAGTGGTTTGGGCTGGAGGGACCTTAAAGCCCCTCCAGTGCCATCCCTGCAATGGCAGGGACACCTCCCACTGTCCCAGGCTGCTCCAAGCCCCAATGTCCAGCCTGTCCTGGGGCACTGCCAGGGATCCAGGGGCAGCCCCAGCTGCTCTGGGCACCCTGTGCCAGGGCCTGCCCACCCTGCCAGGGAACAGTTCCTAATTCCCAATAGTCCAGCTAGCCTTGCCCTCAGTGTGAACCCATTCCCCCTTGTCCTGTCACTACAATTCCTGATGAGAAGTCCCTTTCCAGCTTCCTTCTGGAAAGTGCTCTCCATGCAATCTTCTCTTCTCCAGGCTGAGCAGCCCCAAATTTGGGAAACTGGAACCTTGGAAAGTTTGAGGTCTCCTCACAATCCGCCTTCACACAAACCATGGGATAACACTGGGATTGTCTTGGCTCCAAGAAGTCTTGAAAGCAACTGGAAGCTGATCTGGTAGTCAGTAACAACAATAGAAATCCCACTGGCTCCTTCCATCTCTCCAGTCCCTGTGCTCACACCTAAACAAAAGCAGAGCCTGTAACCCTCAGAGCTTCTTCATATCAAGATTTTACCCAGTGCAGAACAAATCCTCCCATGAAAAAACCAAACATTGGCAAAACAAAGATTTAACCAAAATTTATTTTAAAAGTAATAACAATAGTAAGCAGCAACATGGAACTCCTCAGTGTCCCATCTGTAAATTAATTAAAGAACTTGTTACACAGAGAATGAATATCACACCCAGGCCTGTGTGGCACAGCTGAAAAATGATCTGACAAACATAATGCCTCCAGAGGTATGAGCTGGCAGTTAAAGCAGACAGGTTAATACCCTTCCTACAGCCACAAGACACTCACTGCTCTCTTGTAACTGCTGGGCCTTGAGACTAAAAGCTTTAACCAATAAAAACCATTAAACCCAGGCAATAAAAAAATGTCAGCTACAACAGACCACATGACTCCGGATCAATACATGGTATTTCCTCTAGAAATCATGGCACAATGGTTTCAGCCTGAAAACAGTTAGAAATGCAGAGGGGGAAAAATAAAAAGGAAATTTAGTCAGATCAGTATTTAAAGAACCCAATCCAGAGGACAACAGGTCGAAGAGATTCATGGTGAAATCACTCCCAAAACATTAAAAATGAAACATGGAAAGCTGTGGGGTGGTATGGACATGGATATGGCTTTGTAGGGTCAGTAGACTCATGGATTCACCCACAGCTACACTTTGCTTTTAAATACATACATACATACATATATATTAAATAACAAACCACCAGATATTCGACAGAGCTTCTTCAATTTTTATCTAGCATGCAGCAGGAAGATAATCACTAATGAGAGCTGATACCATGTAATTCCTCCCTGGGATTCAGACACTGCACACACAGAATCACTAGGCCAGTACTAGGCAAAACCACTTTGCCATGAAGCAAAATTCCCCCAGGAACTGGGTGTTCTGGGTTCCTTGTGCTGTCAGCACAGAGCTTTCTCTGCATGTGAGCCCTTCCACACCTCTGCACAGCCCATCAGAAATGAGGATTTTTATCCCTCACCAGATTTCCATCACCATGGGGATTTGCATGTTTCCAACACATTATTTAACATATTCAGAAAGTATTGTTTATATTTATATACTCAGGTAATACTCTACAACAGAGAAAGGAGCTCAAGACAAAGGCCAAAGAACATCCAGAGAAGGTTAATTAAAGACTTATTTCTTTCCCGTTTTCTATCCAGCCCCATTCCCCCCTCACCCACGCCTATAATACATAACCAGTGATTTTAAACATTCAAAGCAAGCTGAGGGTGAACTTGTTCCACTTGTCCTGAGGCCCTTGCCAGACCTCAGGAGGGCTCTGGGAGCAGCTTCCCAGCTGTGCTGTGGCTCCTGCACACCCTGAGCAGCTCTGCAGCACGAGGATGAGCTGTGCTCACCCTCATTTCTGGGGCCTGGCAGAGATAAAGCCCAAGCTGAGTCCCCACACTGCAGCCCTGTGATTTTCCAGTGCCACCATCCTTCCTGTCCAGGTCACTGCTGCAGACATGGGCGTTACATCCACACAGGCAGGACATTTATCTTCCCAAACACTTGAGTCCAGCTAGGCAACACCATGCTTTGCTTCTTTATGACAAACAATAATAAAAAAATAATACTAAACCATGATGAAACCTTAATTCTTAACTGAATGACCCCTTTGACATCAAATTACTCTGATATTTCAATACCTTGTGCCTTAACAGGGCAGAAGTTTTATCTCTCTCATTGTTAAAGGACTTGAAAGTAAGATCAGCAATCAAAGTAATAGAAAAAGCAATAGAGAACGTAGATAAAGCTGAGCTGAATATCCTCAAACGTTTCTCAGCATGTTGGCTGTCACAAGATCAGGTACCTGGATAGTAAATTACTGGACTTTGATTTGTGTAACAGGTATTTTGTGTGGGGTGTCCAAATTAGTAGAAACAATCTGAAAATTCCCCACAGCTCCTGGTGCCCACGTTCTGTTTTTGAAATGTCATTGCAAGTTTACTTGGAATGGAGCTTTGAATACCAACTTAAATACATTTTCATGGGTCAATTTTTAAAGAATATTATTGTTTCTATTCTGAATTGTTTGACCTTCTTGTTCTGAAAATCAAAGTCATGCAAAGCCTTTTTTATATAAACTGAAATTAGGAAAATGTCACTTCTTACATTGGAAAGGGAGGTTCAGAGGCACACAAATACACATATACACGCTACATTTCAACTCCCAGCCAATTTTCTGTTCCAGTAAATAGAGAAAAAGGGAAGATTTATGGCAAGAATAGTTTCCATTTCTTTTTCTATTATTTGATTTTTTTTTCCCCAGTTATCCATGTATCAGAGAAAATATATTCAAGAAAAACAACCATAATAAAAAAAAAAAAAAGAAGGTGAAACTTTTTTGGGTATAGACACAAATCTTCTAGACCTCCTATCTGTTTTTTATTTTTCCTTTGTAGATAAAGAATGGTTGGAGGGGGCAGGGCACTCATTTTGGGCACACAGGAGAAAGTGAGGTGAGGAATTGCTCCTGCTGAGAGAAAGCATCAGGTCAGGAAGAGGAGAAGGCACGGGAGGAAAAATCCTCCTCCATGCCACCTGACCCCTCCTTGTGGAATCTGAAAGATTTTCTTCTTCCAAGGCTCCAAGTCAATAGATGCAAGAACATACTGACCAGATGACCTTAATGCCTTAATGAGGAATAAAACACTTGCACTGTTTTTCCTGTCACTAATACCACAAACCCTTCATGCTTTGGTGTCCTCTCCCTCCCTCTGGGACTGCCTATCTTGAAGTATAACTAAGGTCACCTTTATTAAAGACTGTTTCTACCTATTTCTAGTTGGAAAACCAGAATTCAGCCACTGCATTAAAAGCTCCCACTGCTGCTGTTTGTTCTGCTCCTATAGCCACAGACAGGTCAAACAGAATGACACAGACAGAGGGAGAGGGGTGCACTAGTATGTCCCAAAGCAGAGGTGAAGACAGGCAGGAACATCAGGATGGCACAGGTACCTCACAGTGCATGTGGCTCTATCATTAAACCAGACAAATGATTCACAACTATGGATTTAGGCTTCTTTTTAAACACTTATTGATTCATAAGGCAGAATGACTGGAAATTGTGCTGAACTAGGAAAGGCAGAAATCTTTGTGTTTTTTACCAAATGAGCTGCAATAGCTCCAGGAGCATTCCGTGAACCTGGGAGAGTCCCTGCAGATCACCCCAGGAATACAACCCCAAACTCACCATCCCAGAACTGCACACCCGGTGCTGGGCCTTGGGGAGGGAGGAGCAAATGGTACAGATGGAGAGGGAAAAAGTGTTTAGTGGTAGAGAAGAGAAGGTGGAGAAAGAAGAGTTCCTTCTTAGAAAGAGGTTTTTATTTCCATTGGCTTGATTCAAGGCCAAGGCTCAGGTATGAGAGTTCAAAAGCACTAAAAAGACTGTAAAATTAGGGGTGAGAAATACAGAAAATTCCAAACAAGTGCTGGTAAGACTTTTCTACCCTGAGCTTTCTCATATATTGTCAAAAAAAGTATTTATTGAAAGATGAAAAGGAGTTTTAAAATAGATATTTGAGACTATTTTTGTAGCCTGTGCCCATAAGCCCCTGTTCTCCAGTGAGTGCCAAGATTGAGGGCTCAGAGGGAGAGAAAAAAATGTGAACTAATAAATTCAGCTTTGCTTTTGTGAGTAAGGCACCCCCTCCCAACCTCATGCTGATAAAACCTTTCTGCCTCTCTCTCACATGTTCCCCCCTCCCTCAATTTTTATTTGAGTTTTTTCCCACCTCGTATGTAGCATATGCAGAATCCACGATGGTGCTGGGAATAAAGGTTTCATTAGCACTCATTTGGGATGCAGCAGAACTCCCTCCTGACTTCACAACATGGGAGTGAGGGAGCCATTCCAAATACCTTCTGCTGAAATATTTATAATGCAACCAGCACTCTCCCACTTCGCCTTTCACTCCCATCCACTCTCCACCCACACACGCTGCCTGCCCCATTGCAAACTCAATTTTCTCTGGTTCTTAAGACCTGAATAAACAGACCACAGCCATCTAAATGTGCATGAAGTCCCTGTGTCTTTGTGAAGATTAATATAATTTTAACTCCTCTGCTTTGTTGGAGTTTTGGTGATGGTTCAGGAGAAAATAACTAGAATGACTCTACTTAAAAAAAAATTGATAACCCCCATCTTTATTGAAATACCCTTTCAAATTATTGGGGCTTTGGCTTCTTTTTTTCCTCATAGAAATCCTGTTGAAAGCTCTTGCAAGAATTTAGTTAACATTTTCTCTTTAAATATCACACACATTCTGAGGAATCTGTATATTAGAAAAAGTTTCCCCTCCAAAAAAGCTGAAAAATGTAGCATTTTAGCAATATGCAATTGTGGGTCTTTACTTTGCTAGCTATGGAAATGAGAAGGAAATGTGTGTTTATTTTAGCTAATGGGTAAGTAAAACTCTCAGGATCATGTCTTTGAATGGATCTGTCATTTTAAAGTTAGGTACTATACATAGTCCCTAATGGTACTGGGGGAACTGTGCTGGTATGAAAAGCTATTAGTAAGAGGAGGAAACTTTTGGGTGGAATGCAGTGTTAATGAGAGCTCATTATGTTATTGCAAATTTTGACATAGTGCATGTTTTTCTCACAGCCCCAGCTTCCCCAAGTAAGGCAAGCCTTACTTCTCTAAAAAGGTAAAATAAAATCATCCTTCCTCTCTGCCTCCAAAAATAAAAGCAGAATAAAAGGATCCGTAATTTAGATCCCTATTACCTGAAGCTACCCTAATTACTCAGGATAAAGCAATTTATGACTTCTAAAAGATGTGAGTGGCAAAACAAAGAATATTTAATATCTGCCACCCTAAAGAGCAGCGAGGAATTGCCTTTCAGGGAAGATGGATCTGCCACTCCCCATCTCCAAGCCTCTGGCATGGCTTTGCCAACAGGAACCACGAGCCTCATTTGTTCAGTGTTTGCTTTGCAGCGTTACCTACTGCAGGAAACACGAGACCATTACTTCTTCTGATTTCCAAACTAACAGTGATTAAAGAATGGAAGCTATTTTTATTAGTCTGAGACAGTTTCTTAATGACATGATTTATAGAGGTTATTGTGGAAGGGTAGAAAAATGCACACAGACCTCTGTATGTGGAGCCTGCCCCTGAGGAGTTCTGCAGTCACAGGTTCTTCCAGAGGATGGGCCTTTCCCAACAGTTCAGTTAAAATTTGAAGCATCCTAAAAAAAAAGGGTGAGTTTTCCTTACTCTTCCTAACTTTTTCTGTATCAGACAGCATTGGAGCAATCCAGACTTTCTGTTCCACTCAAGTGACTGTTTGAATTTGCTGCATGAAAAGGTGGAAAAATTGTGAACAAAATAAAAATGATACTATGATGACATTGCCTCATTTATATCTATATCTACTGTGAGCCCTTACAGAAAATCAAATTAGCAATAGAATAATAATAATTTAAAAATATGAGTGCAATAAACCCTACAAAAAGGTGGTGTCCCATGAGGAGAGTCTTTGAATGGGACTGGGCTTCTCTCTTCACTTCCCAGAAAGATATTTTGGACTCTTTTCAGAAGAATACACAACCTTTCTGCATCTGCTGGATAACTTCATAGTCAAGACTGTATCAAATTTGATAAAAAATCTATTCTTCCCTGTCTTACAGCTGGACCAGAAATGAGATCAAGTCTCATCTTACAATAGGATTTTTCTCCCTATTTGTATTCTTTAGCATATTTTACAGTCTTTCCCCACCAGAAAATTAGAAGTGATTTAGTCCATTTCTCTTTTCTTTCAATACTCAATTTAAGGCATTCTTGTGTGCATAACTCTGGTACAAGTCTGTTTTGAAAACTTAAATTCATCACTCTGTACATTCTAAATTTAGTCTAATTACTGTTGCTGCTGAGCAGATAGTGCCAACACAGAGAAGTGCCAGAGCAGCTCTGCCACTATGTCTCTGTGCTGTGCAGAGGTGAACCCAGCAGCAGAAACTAACACAGCCACACAGATTCCAGAGCAGAATCACAAACACATTTCCTGCTTTGTCTCTAGAATACAGCCCCTCTGCTGCAGTGCACTGACAAAAGCATGCACAGCTGAGAAAAAGCTGGGAAATTCATCCTGTTTTTTATAGGGCCTAAAACAGGAGGGGTCTAATGCTAACTGGTCTTTTTGGACACCACCTGGATCAATAAAGAATGGCAATAACAGCAATCCATGCTTGTTCTCATCAGCCTTTACTCATACTGTTTATTTCTTGTGCCCTTCAACAAAAAAAGGAAAAAAAAGAGGGGGGCGGGTGAAAAGGTCAGTCCGGAATCAGGAAAAACGGAGGAAGACAAGGGAAGGCGGAAGGGACGGACGGCAAGGCAGGCCGGACGAAGGAAGGAAGGAAGGCCGGAAGGGCAGAAAGAGTCAGGGAACGAGACGGCAGGAAGGCGGAAGGACAGCGGTCCGGCCGGCCGAAAGGACGGATGAAGGAGGAAGGAAGGCAAGGAAGGAAGGAATGACGGGACGAGGAAGAGAAGGAAGTAAGGAAGGAAGGAGGCAGGAAGGAAGAGAAGGAACGGAATGGAAGGACGAATGGACGGGAAGGAAGGGACGGTCCGGATAGGGCCTACCGGCCGGCCGGCCGGCCGGCGGCCGGCCTTCATTACGTTCCGTCCTTCTTCCTCTACCTTCCTTCCTTTCCGTCGTCCTTCCTAGCATCCTTACATCCGTCCTTCCTTCCTTCATTCCTTCCCTCCTTCCCTCCTCCTCCCTTCCTTCAGCCACATTCCTTTCGCCACTGCCTTCCGCCACTTCCGTCCTTCATCCTTCCCTCCTTCCCTCCCTCCCTTCCTTCCTCCCTCCCTCCCTGCCTAAATTGCTGGTGCAAGCAAGAAAAATGAAACCCCCAAATCAAATCCAAGAGAAGTCTCCACAGAATGCTATAAATAAATGAGTTTTCAGAATGTTGAACAAGAATTGTCCTGGTAGGACTCTCCAAAGTGGTCCTACATTGGCACTGAGCTGTTCCCTTCAGTGGCTCTGCCAGGCCTGGAGAGGCAGCAGGAATTTCAGTCCTGGTGCTCCAAACACCAGGCATGCTCCTCCCACAGAAGCAGAGACTGGGTAGAAAGCAACCCCCACCAAAGCAAAACACTCCACTGCACACCCTTCCCTCAGGGACAGAAAACACACAGGGTAGATGTAACTCATTATGCTTATATCACTCCTGACGGCACTTGTAAAAAGCCTCTAAACCAGAGTCATTTCCTGATCCTACTCCTTTTTTTCCTACACCACAGCAATAACAACTAATTTTGAAACTGAAGATAAAATTTAGTACAATTAAGCTCATCCCGTGCTGGAAAAATAACCCAATGTTTTCACAAAGGGTCAGCGAATTCCAGGTCAAACAAAGCCATGCAAAGCCACAAGAGGTACACAAGGTTTTGTGCCACCCGAAACAGAAACATGAGGCCTCCAATACCTCACACATTGTATTCTGTTAAAGGAAGACTAATTTGAAGGAAATATCTTGATTATGTTTTTGCACAAACACAGCAAAGTTCTTATTTGCATAGCCTAAAGTATACACTAACACACATTTATTTAAATAAGCATTACCTTTTAGCACAATTTTTCTTCATTTCTATGGTTTTTTCCCATGAATGAGCAGAGATGACAACAAAATAAGTGACTAATTTGACTTCAAGCCCATTTGCTTTGATGACAAAATACAGTACTGTAGGTATTAGCCAGTTTCACCTATGGCTAAAATATTTTTAAAATTTATCTCAGATGTTCCTTGTCCAACTCTGAAAGCTGCTCACTATTTCTACATAGCTGTTTACAAATAATCAAACTCTGTTTTGGATGCTGTAGAGTAAATCTAAAAGTCTTGGGCTTTTTTTAGGCTCACAGTTTGATTTATAGCTCTGCAGGCTGGTAGAACTGAGGGTGGAACTCTGGTTCTGCCCATCCATCACACGTCAGGGCAGCTTTGGGAACATTCCCTGGCACTGGAGGAAAACCCAGGTGTGAGTTTTCCCAGGTGAGGAAAACCCATCTGTGCCATCCTGCACAGATGCAGGGCAGCAGAGGCACGCCCTGCCCTCTTTCCTGGCACCAGTTCCCTGCATTTGGCTCCCCATCTCCAAATGAATAACCAAGACTCCCATGAGAAGGAGGTTTTAAGGGAAGTCCCACATATTGACATGAGCTACGGAATATCAGCCTAAAAATGGAAAGTGTGGAGAGGAACAAAATGTGCCAAACTAGAATGAAAACAATATATAAATCAGCAAAGTTCCTGCTTCTAAATTCATTCATATTGTACTTTGATTTATGTCAAGCTTCAAAATAATGTTTGCAAACATAAGATTATTGAAAATTACAGAATGATTTGGGTTGGGTGAGACCTTAAAGATCTTGTCATTCTACCCCTGCCATGGCAGGGACACCTCTCACTGTCCCAGGCTGCTCCAAGCCCCAATGTCCAACCTGGCCTGGAGAACTGCCAGGGATCCAGGGGCAGCCCCAGCTGCGCTGGGCACCCTGCCAGGGAACAATTCCTCATTCCCAATATCCCATCTCACCCTACCCTTTTTCCTTATGCCATGGGAGCCAGAAATCCTCATTCCCAGCACTGTTTAGAGCAGATGAGAAGAAAACCCAGTCCAGGAGCGACCCTTGTATTTTGCCCACACAATTAACATGTACTAATCCCTAAGGTGTGGGCTGGACAGTCACTGACTCTGATCCAGAAAATTGTGCATTTGCTCAAACTGAGGAGTCAATCCCAGCTCCAGTGAACATTAACATGCTGCATAACATGCAAAATAAATGATGTGTTCTACCACCACAGTCAGTGCTATTATGCTTTGTCTGTACGAAGAGCTTGAAACACAGTCTTCCCTCATTTGTATTGCATGCAGGCAGGGCATTGTATTAAAGACTTCTTGACTTAGGGATTAAAAGTGAGCTGTAGACGAATGCAGAAATTTCTTCTGCAGAGAATTCTGGATTTTTAAATACCTTAACATGCCTTTATTTCCTTCAGAGAGAAACCCCCAGGAATGAGTGCAAAACACTGGCATGTCTCTGAAAGCAGAAACTCCCCAAATTTTGTACCAGAAAGATATAGATGAATGTTTTGTTGACATGGCTCGGGGTTTTGTCATAAACTCACATTTTCCTTTTCCCTGTGGCCATCCTCTGGGCAACCTGGGATTTGTCTTAATCATTACAGAGATGATTTGCAGATTGCATCCCCTTCTCTCTCACACGTCTATTCTGATCTCAGAACAAATTTATCAGCTGGAAACTCCCATGTCACATTGTATTCAATCAAATAGACACAATTATTCACACTGAAACCACAAATTTTTATTGAAGATCACTATTTCTTTTTCTTCCACTGCAATATGTAGATTTCTTGGGATAGGGGAAGATGAAGAAAAAAAATGATTCCATGGTACTTCCAGAGTGGTAGTTCTAGATTTTACAGAATCATAATCATAGAATCATAGAATTGTTTGGGTAGGAAGGGACCTTAAAGCCCTTCCAGTGCCATGCCCTGCCATGGCAGGGACACCTCCCACTGTCCCAGGCTGCTCCAAGCCCCAATGTCCAGCCTGGCCTTGGGCACTGCCAGGGATCCAGGGGCAGCCCCAGCTGCTCTGGGCACCCTGTGCCAGGGCCTGCCCACCCTGCCAGGGAACAATTCCTCATTCCCAATATCCCATCCAGCCCTGCCCTCTGGCAGTGGGAGCCATTCCCCCTTGTCTGTCCCTGCAGGCCTTTGTAAATAGTCTCTCTCAGATTTCTTTAGCCAGATGTTCATGCCATTCTGCCTTGCCCAGCTGATAGAGAGGAAAACCTCAGGCCATGGCAAGGAAACAGCACAGCGCAGAAACTAAAACTGGATCCTGAAGAGCCTGACCCAAGTTTTCAGACAAAAATCAGTCCTGAACCCCCACATTTCTAACAGAAATGAGAATAAAATTTAAAAAAAGTAAATAGTTTGGAATTTCCATAAAGACATGACGTGTTCCCAGGCACAAGGAGCAGCAGTGACACAGGGATTGCTCTGCAGAAGGCCTTGGCAATGAGGCCTCATTAAATGGGCAGGTAAATCCAGCTGTCAGTCATCACCTTTGTGTCATATCTCCAGTGCAAAGCCTTTGTTCCAGTACTATCAGAAAGGTAAAGATGTCCTTAATCTGTCAATCAGAACGGAGAAAATCTCCCCAGCTTCACTTCCTCAAAATGTGCCCCCACCTGTCCTGCCCCACTAGGATTTTAGGTCACATTTGGTGCCCGTGGCACAGCCAGAGCCCATGTACAGCCCCAGCTACAGCAGTCCTGCCCCGCTGGATGCCAGGCATGGCCAGGACACCCTCAGTCCCACGGAAAGGCAGGAGCCCAGGCTGCTGCACCCTCTGCTGGGCAGGCCATGGGGCACCACCATGGGCCATCCCTCCCTGAGGGGAGCCCAGGGCCAGGGCCATGGGGCACCACCATGGGCCATCCCTCCCTGAGGGGAGCACAGGGCCAGGGCCATGGGGCACGGCAGCCATCCCTCCCTGAGGGGAGCACAGGGCCAGGGCCATGGGGCACCACCATGGGCCATCCCGCCCTGAGGGGAGACAGGGCCAGGGCCATGGGGCACCGCTATGGGCCATCCCTCCCTGAGGGGAGCACAGGGCCAGGGCCATGGGGCACGGCAGCCATCCCTCCCTGAGGGGAGACAGGACTAGGGCCATGGGGCACGGCAGCCATCCCGCCCTGAGGGGAGACAGGACTAGGGCCATAGGGCACCGCTATGGGCCATCCCTCCCTGAGGGGAGCACAGGGCCAGGGCCATGGGGCACCACTATGGGCCATCCCTCCCTGAGGGGAGCACAGGGCCAGGGCCATAGGGCACCGCTATGGGCCATCCCGCCCTGAGGGGAGCACAGGACTAGGGCCATGGAGCATGGCAGCCATCCCTCCCTGAGGGGAGACAGGGCCAGGGCTATGGGGCACAGCAGCCATCCCTCCCTGAGGGGAGCACAGGACCAGGGCCATAGGGCACCGCTATGGGCCATCCCTCCCTGAGGGGAGACAGGACCACGGCCATGGGGCACTGCCATGGACCATCCCTCCCTGAGGGGAGACAGGACTAGGGCCATGGGGCACTGCCATGGACCATCCCTCCCTGAGGGGAGACAGGGACAGGGCCAGGGCTGGGACACTGCTCAGCTGCAGAGGCTCCCAAAACCTGCCTGCCACAGTGAGCTCGGAGCAAGTCACACCATCCCACCAGGCTGAGGCTCTATACAGCTCCTATGTCTTAAGGGAGAGATAAATATATTCCATGAACTAGAGATTCACTGAGTATGCTATCATGGTATATAGTGCACTTAGGCCCAGGCTAAAATAAAAGAGCTATAATTGGTCTCTTGTCCATATTTAAGGTAAAATATATGCCTGGATTTCCAGAAGCACAGAGCTCAGATCACTCAGAGTGAATTTGGAAAGTGCTGAGCAATTTTGAAAATGAGGACAAACATTTCTTTCAGCCTAAATGTGAATAAAATCTAAGCAGAGGCTGCAGTTCTCTTAAAATCCTACTGCCCTATACTTGTTTTTCACTTATCTTCTGGTTTTACACCTATACACAGAAAAAAGTCTTCTGTTTCCTGCCTCCATCCTGCTTTTAACCAATTCTTTTCCTAGTGGAAACTGAATGTCAGTATGAATCAGCCTCCCAAAGTCATAAGTTGAGTAAAAACTATACTAAGGGAGTTCACTCTTTTCTACCTAAAATATAGCTTGGATTTTGCTGGAAAAAAAAAAAAAAAAGATTA
This sequence comes from Serinus canaria, assembly GCF_022539315.1. NCBI lineage: Eukaryota > Metazoa > Chordata > Aves > Passeriformes > Fringillidae > Serinus > Serinus canaria. The sequence continues at coordinate 800,015 of NC_066325.1, forward strand.
AAGCAGGGCACTCATATGAAGAAGTATACACATCCAGTAGTTACAGTTCAAAATTTAATTACTCAGTTTTCCATTGGGAAGCACATCCTATTCTCCCTGCCTCTATGTTTGCTATTTACTGCTAAAGGAAAAGATTAATACCTGCAATAAAGAATCAATAACATTATAGTTGCAACATATTTTCACACTGAATTTAGACCAACATGGTTCACCAAGGAGTCTGAAGGGCTGCTTCCAGTCCTCCGAGGTGGGAATTCTAGAAACTTCAGTTTGCAATTAATAATTTCAGCTGAACAGGCACAATAAGTGAGAACTCCACAGCTTTTTGAGCTTGCCTGGCTATAATGACTTTATAATTGTTGGAAATAAAGATTTGTCTACATGGCAGATGAATCTGCAGCATTGCTGTATTTCACAAACTGTCAACATATTTTATATAATCTCCTAAGGCCCTTTAAATGCACAGCTTGAGGGGGAAAGATGCAGCTTTCCAAGCTGTCTGTGCTCAGAGAACATTCACCTCTCCTTTCAAAGTGAAGATGAAAATGAGAGCAGAAATTTCCCTTCACCACTTTTCAGAGCATAAATCTTTGTCTTAGAGTATTTATCAGAACTACCCTCAGATCTCAAGCCCTGTAAAAATCCTACATGGGCAAAAGAACACAGTGACCAATTTCTACAATTTATATTCTTTTAGGCAGACAGAATATCATGGGCACAGCGCTGGGCAGGCACAGGACACCTGGTACCACCTCACCTCCCAGTCCTGGTCAGACCAGGCACATGTCTCACATTAAAGCTTGAATTTGAAATGTTATATAAGCCCATTACTTTTACAATTTTTTTACCATCTCCTCTGGCCAGGTTTTTATGTTTGCTTACAAATCTTTCATGCTCATATTTAAATTGAATCAAGAATGCAAATTACACATGAAACTTACTAGTTAGAAACACACATTGTTCTTATTTCCTGACATGACTTCCCTTAGGAGTGTGGAGCAGAACATTAAAAGTACCCCAGGAATTCAATAGGGAATAGAGATTACATTGGACTGAAGTGAAAGGCCACTTTAAACAACAAAATAATTAAACCACATTATTTCACATCTGAAAGTGCAGAAACTTAACATCAAACTGATTGGAACTTCCAGGTTTTGTCCCACAGAAAATTATCATTTTCCAACCCCTCCCCAATGGAATAAGAAGGTTAAATATCAAGTAATTACAGAATCAAATATTAATAAGGAAAGATAAGTTCTAGTATGGAATCAGATGTTCTAAAATCGCTGACACGAGGGGCACTGCCCTGAACTCCAGAAGTCTGGATTTGCTCTGGTCACAGACCTGGGAATGTTTTTCCAAGCTCATGTAGCACCAAGGATTACTCAGCTAACAAAGGCAGGCGAATCCCATGAGATGCTGGACAATTACAAATCTTGGAGTGTGAAGAGTTTGAAAACAAAACACAAATGTTGTATGGCCTTGAAGCAAACTTGTATTTATGTGTTTTTTCAGTACAGCTCAAGATACATATAATTACCTTTAAACATCTTGAAATTCAAAGTGACAAGCATTGTTCAATACAGACTAAACAAGCATGTATCAGTGTCTTAAAAAATATAATTTTACCATTTTAAAGAATTATCCCAAATTACAATAAGAACATCACTGATATTATCCTTGGGAAATCATTACAACAATTCAAGCATCTCGGTTATTATAAAATAGCCAGTAATGTTCCTTCTACTTGGAGGTCTTGGTCTAATTAAAATATTGTATTTAATACAGTAAGAGAAATTAGTGTTGTAAGAGTACAAGTCTATATGTAAAACCTACATTGCTTCTAATTGAACTACTTATTTAACAACTAAATATTCACAGGGTGAAGCTATTTGTTCCAAATTTCTAAATCTATTTCATTTGTGAGTAATTTAAGCACCTTTATTGCTCAATATGGTTTTTGATCTCTACCAGGGCCTGTAGACTGCAATTAAAAATATATTGATCTAGAATTTCTTTATTAAGGGTGCTAATATTTAAGTGGGATTTGGGTTTAAAATGTCAGGTAGGAATTTGAGGGGGGTTGAAGGGGAGAGGAGGAAGGAAAGTTTTACAAAGACAGCTGATAAGACAATATTAAATTAAATACAAAATTCACTGGTAAGTAAACTCCAACAAGCTCAGAGTTGCAGTTCAGGCATTCAGAAGTCCAAGGGCTTATCTAGGCTTATCAGAAACAGCTAAATCCTCTGGGTCTTCAGAACTGAGCTGAAATCTTGCAAGAGAGCTCTGCTTCTGCTTAGAAACACTTCACAAACATTATTTCATTGCATTTCAACATTTTAATTATCACTCTGATTGGGACTCGGTAGGCTCATGAAAGTGAAAAGAAAAATGAGGATGCTGTTTTTAGAACTTCCATAAAGATTCCTCAGTCAAAGTTCAAATTATCTACAAAAAAACCCCCAAAAAAACCACTTGCAATTTTGGGATTTGATCGGAGAGGAAATGCAGGGATTTGTTTGCTTTTTTGGATTTTGCAGCTCCATTTATTATCCAGACTTAGTCAAACTAATGAACCATGGAAAGGGATATTAATTTTAGAACTCACCTAGCATTGTTCTGGGATCTGCTGGAAATATCATCAATAATAGAGAACATATCTACTGTGAAGGCAGCTTGTCAACAAGATAACTGAGTCCTGCACTCTTAAATTGGTTATTTTAGCTCACATAAGTTCTTATTGACATGGATATATCTGAAACAATACTCCCAGACACAGTCATGAGCTTTAGCAAGTTCTGAAACCAAGATAAAGTACTGAGCCACATATTTCCAAAGGCCAGTATTATTTATCTCCTTCAAGAGAGGAGCCAGTGATGAGCAGAAGCCTGCAGAAATGGGTGTGCTAGACATAGGAATGCAAGCTACCCAAGAAGACAAATTTTTATTTGCCACAGCCAATATTTTGAACAGAAATTTTAGTTGCTATTTGTTAATGCTCCACTTTGTTGCTGAAGGGATTTCTCTGCGATGAAACAGGGCCAACCACAGCATCAGCTTTTAGAGCAGACTGCCTTTGAAACCTGAGAGCTCTGCTGAGGCACAGCCACTGCTCTGCCCTGCCCTAATCCATCAGGCTCTGCAGGACACACCTGGATCTGCCCTCTCCCTGCCAGCACTGCCTCTTGCAGGGATTTCCAGTCTAGAGAGACATCCTGGGGTTGCTGGAAGATGCAAAGCTCTGCTGGTGCTCTCTCTCATTTTGAGGCTCTTTCATCAGGCCCTGTCACTGTTTCCTTTCTCCTACAAGATCCTCACTTGGCTTTGCTTCTCCACGAGCAGCAATGCAGAGCTCTAGTACTCATCTTGCCTTTCCTGCCTTCTCCCCATGAGAAGAAAGCACAAACATTGTGGGTTCATGGTGAGATTTCATTTAGCAGCTGCCTCAACACTCTCTGAAGCCAAGAGAAGGTTTCCATTGAACTTGGCTCACTTTGTCAGGTTTTTTTCATTTATTCTGAAGCACAACAGAGTTTCACAGGGAATGGTGGAAGATTCACCTTTGTTATTAATAATTTTAAAGACACAGCAAAAACTGAGGTGTAACCATTAATTCCTAAGTCTGATATATTCTGTAATGTCTTGTGATGTTTGTTACCTATACAAAAGAGCACAACTGCAAAACTTTATCTGTCATCTACTACTAACTAGAACTGGCTTCATGCAAAGGCTTTCATATGCCTGAACAAGTGGATGAACCTCAGGAATTTCCAGTCCAAGCTTGCTCAGTGGAAGCCTGGAGGAAGGGACCAGTCTACTCAGAACACTACTAACACTCCCAGTGCAAAAAGAACTTTTTTACTGCCACATTTCACTGAGTGGTCTTGGGGTTATCACAGAATCCCAGAATAGTTTGGGTTGGAAGGCACTTTAAAGCTCATCTCATTCCACCTTGGCCTTCAATACTTCCAGGGATGCAGCTTCTTTGAGAAGCTTGTCCCAGTATTCTAGAGAGGAGAAGCAAAACTAAAACAATTTTTAGACACAAGGTGATAATTTTAGGGGGCAGTCCTACCATGAATATCTTGGTAGTCAGTAGCCCAATGACCAATCCCACACCACAAAACCCAGGGCTGATTTCAGACCACAGCACCAAGTACTACGTTCAGAAAGCTCTGACACCTTCACTTTTCAATACAGGAGAAACCACAGACCTGACTCTGCACTTATGCACAGGTCCTAAAAATCCCATTTTTCAGCACTTTTCTGGCAATGAAACCCAGCCAGGACTTTAAAGTAACTCTGGCATGCAGAAACAATTCACATAAAATTATCATTGCTCATTTGAAGGAAGACAAGTGATTGTACGGAACTGTGCTTTCCATAGAAAGCAAAAGGCACAGAATATGGGCTGAAATGTCCAATTCTGAATGACTCATTCTGATCCTATTCCATTCTCAAGATATTAATTGTATATTAGGCTGAAAAGTCAAACCCAGTGGACTTTCTAGCTATGAAGATTTGCAAACAATACCAGATGTAGATTTATTTTTCATTATTAAAAGACATCTCTTGCAGTGATGTAAGTGACATTAGACATTTACTTTTCAAGTCACAGCCAAGTGATGTTACCTTATGAGGTAACTGTGGGAGGAGGGAGTATTTTACTTTTAAATGTGTTTGTATATATATATATATATATATATGCATATATGCATATGTATATGTATGTACACACACACTTATACACACATATATATGTATGCATATATAATATATGCATACACAATTGTGCTTAAGAATATGTACATAAAAATTAAGGTAATGTCACAAAGGAAGTTCATATGGGTTGGGGCAGCCCCTGGGATCAGTCCAGGCTCGGGCTGAGCAGCTGGAGCAGCCCCAGGAGAGCACTGGGGGAGCTGTGAGGCAGAGCTGGCCCTGCCCTGGCCAAAAGCCCTGGGACCCCAAAGCCCTGTCCTGGGCTGAGCCCAGCGTGGGCAGCAGGGGAGGGGATTCTGCCCCTCTGCCCCTCTGGTGAGACCCCACCTGCAGAGCTGCCCCAGCCCTGGGACCAGCACAGCAAGGAGCTGGAGCTGCTGCAGAGAGCCCAGAGGAGGCACCAGGATGAGCAGAGAGATGGAGCAGCTCTGCTGGGAGGAAAGGCTGGCACAGCTGGCATTGTTCACTGCACAGGAGAAGCTTTGGGGTGAGCTCAGTGTGGCCTTGCAGGGCCTGAAGGAGCTGCACGAAAGATGGAGACAGACAATTGCCAAGGGCTGGAGGGACAGGACCCAGGGAATGGCTCCCAGTGCCAGAGGGCAGGGCTGGGTGGGATATTGGGAATGAGGAATTGTTCCCTGGCAGGGTGGGCAGGCCCTGGCACAGGGTGCCCAGAGCAGCTGGGGCTGCCCCTGGATCCCTGGCAGTGCCCAAAGCCAGGTTGGACATTGGGGCTTGGAGCAGCCTGGGACAGAGGGAGGTGTCCCTGCCATGGCAGGGGTGGCAGTGGCCTGGGCTTTAAGGTCCCTCCAGCCCAGGCCATTCTGGAATTCTGTGATGTCACTGGAAAGCCCAAGAACTAAAGCCACACTTCGCCTATCAAAGCCCTGCAGGAGTGTGAGCAGGTACAGGACTGGCTACCCTGCAGCAGCCCAGTGAAGGCTGTCCTGGAGACACTTTCTGTGGAGTGGACGTAATCCTGCATCTATATTGACTTCATCTTTGGCCTTTCTCAAGCAGACACTGGGATTGCTTTGCCAGGCTAATTTTTTTTTTTTTTATATTTAATATCTTCACAGGAGGAACACTGTTCCAGAAGTACCAAGCTGAAACCAGAAAATAGATTTCACACGGGGCTGGACCACCAGTTAGATGGAAAGTTCAGTCCCATGGCACAAGTTTAGTTCTTTATTCTTTCTCCTGTATCTTTTATTTATCAGCAAGGAGAGACTGAAGAAGAAATGGAGAGAAAGCAAAATCCTGCAGTTTATTACAAAGTCCTAATGTCTCAGATATGGGAGTTGAAAAGAAGCCAAAATGAGTGAGTGAAATGTGATCAGACACTTCACTGCAGCCCCCACTGTACAGCAGGGTGACAAGGAACTCCTTTTCCCTCTGAAGATTACATAACTGGAGGCACATGGAAAATGAATTAGTGCCTTCTCAGGGTAGCATGAGCTACATGGGCTACAGCCCAGGCCCGCTGAAGAGACAGTATGGGCAAAACTGGACTTTGAAAGACTTGTTAGGCAGAAAATCAATCTTGTTTTTACCTTGTCTTAACAAAGACCTTGTGAAAAAATAAGCAAAATCGGTTTAGTTTGAAAGCTTCCTCTTCTGGAAGGAGAAGCAGGTCAGAGAAGAAGCAGCAGACAGACAGCTTTCAGGCTTAAGATAGAACAACCCCTGCGCAGAGCTGATGACACCTCAGTATTCATATTCAAAGCTGCATTAAAGGCCTATGATTCCAATAAAAAATCCAGAGTCCCATTACCTGTGCCTATTGCTCCTGCTGTGCTACAGAAACAGCCTGACTATTCTATGGCTGGGAGTATGAAATTATTTCACTCACTGGAGTGAAACTTTGTGCACTGTTCTCCTGATAACCAATCACTGGAACTCCCAGGATGGCCCCAGAGTTTCCTTCAGGTACCTAGGATGTTCAACTTTGCTTTACACATGGAATCAAATGGAAGCACATCCCAGTCCTCCAGCTGGTGCAGTGTATCCACATCAAATCAGCCCACCCAGCACACTGGCAGCCTTATCTTGCATTGAGTGAATTAAAGTACATTTCCACATTGAGAGGAGCAAGGTGATTGGACTTGTCCTAAGGAACCCTAGATCCACATGCAGAGGGGGAGATTTAATGGAGGAACCTGTAATTACCTTGCTGCATGCAAATGATGACACATTTTCCCCAGGCTACAGCTGCTGGCTATCTAATCTCAGCCACAGGGCAGATACATAAATCCCACTGTTCCTGCTCCCCAGACTTCCTGGGAGAGGCGTGTAACCTTTTTTTCACCGCCTTAGCACAGCTTTTCTCCAAATAAATCTAGTCCAATGGTTAGAGTCAGCACAGACTTTAGCATGCAAATTTCATCTGACATTAATTCCAACTCCTACCCAACACTTCAATCCCTCCACACCCAAAAGAGTTTTTTCCCCTCCTCATCTGGCTCTGGAAGCACAAACCAAATTGATTCGTCTCAAATGAAAAAGTTTTCAGTGATTTCTCAGCACCATAAGGAACCCTGGAAACCACAGTCCTTCTGGATGACAGGAATATGTGTTTGTCACCCAGAGAGGGATCTGGGTATCCAATCTTCTTGAGAAGCTGCATCCATGTATTTAAGCCCAAGAACCCTTCTGAATTCAACAGGAATAACAGCAAAGCAGAGAATGACAGTGATCAAATCCATGGCAGTCCATACATTTCATCTGAGGACACAATCAGTGACCCTCGTCTGCTTTCTTCCTTGCTCTGGATGCATTTACTCTGCATCTCACACTCTCCATGAGTCCCTAGGAGAGCTTGTCACGCCCTATCGATACTAAAAATCAGCTCTGTCCTAGGATTCAGAGTTCAGACTTGAAGATTCTCTTTGGAATAATGTCCTCACACATGAAAGTCTTGTCCTTCAGCTGCAGGAGCACTTCTGCTGTGTTTCAGCTCCTCTCCCATGATTTAACTAAAAGTACCTCAACTTTTTCACTTCTAAAAAAGAACCAAATTTTCAGCCATTTTTCTTCCTGCTTCACCTCTGAGGTGAAGCATCGTGGCAGAGCATCACACCATGAGAATCTCCCAGTTCTCTGCAAGACAAAATTGTCCTTCAAAGCACTCCTCTCTCACCTTTACCTCAGCCATTTAAATCCTCACCTGTAGGCCAGACAAGATGTAGATTAGGAATTTCCAGCCTGATTGAGTGCCTAATCCCCTTCATTCTTTGTAGTCTGGGGATGAATTGAATCCTGAATCACCACTGAGTGTGGAAAAGGCAAAATGGCTGGGAACTGAGAGTATTTTCCTCCAATTTTTGCAAGACAAACTTATTTATTTTCTTCAGAACATATCCTGAAGACACGTTTCTTGAGCCCTGTAAGTCAACCACCAGGAGAAGTTTAACACATAAATATATGGCTGTGGAAGAACACAGGAACTGCCACATATTTGGTCCCCCAGCCTTCAAAAAAATTAAATCATGGTTGTTTTTACGAATTGCAGCGCTGTATTTACAAGGGGATATTGATCTCAATTTTCTCTCCTTCACACTGAAATAATGCAATTGCTTACTTCACTATGAGAAATCAGGGGACTTTAAATCCCTTTGAAGAATAGCTGTGAAGTCTTCAGTTTTACATAGTATTAATCAGGCCTGAAGGCAAGTGACAGGAAACCAATAGTGAAGTTTTAAAGTAAGGAGGAAAAAGCTGAAAGCCTCAGATTCTCTGCTGGAACATCAGTTATACATTTACACCCAGGTTCTGGACAGGAGTGGAGTAAAAAAAGCTACTGGGAATGCAAAAATATAATTTCCCATGGGTCCACCTGGAGTAAATCCCTACATGAAGGAAAATCAGTGTTTCTGATGAAATAAAAAATTGCCTGATAGGAAATAACCCAGGGGGATGTCCTGCCCCACTCAGAGCCTGGAGGAGGGAGCCTACAGTAAGGCAGTTGTGGCTGTGGAAGTTTCAAAGGGAAGGAAGGCTGGGCAAAGAGATCTTCTGCTGGCTCAGAGATCCATGTGTGCTCAGAGACTTTAATCCTGGAATTCCAGAAGGGGCTGTTTCTTGCATGCCTTGGTGTGCTCCATATCTCCCCAGCTTCTCAGAACTCTGCAGGCAACACAATCCTATAAAGATGCACAGAAGAAAGATATCCTTATCACCTAACCAGTGAGGTTTTGTGTCAGAAGATAGGAAATGTACCAAATTTATTACTGCCATTAGCATTTTCACATTGAATTAGCAAAGAGCATTGGCAAGCAGCAGAAAACTACGTGAAATTCATTACAAGCTTCTGGGTTTGGAATACTGGGAAATGGAAATAATAATAGATCCTGAAAGGAAAGGAGCAAAATTTGCTGCCTGAGACCCACAGACACCTCAAATAGGGCAAGCAGGACAGCTGAATTTTTTAGAGACATTCAACTATCATGAAGATCACCAGTTAGCTTTGAATTTTCAAATCAGCAACAAAACTCCAAGGATTTTTTCCCTGTGATATGTAGCAGCTGCAGAGGAGGTTTCTCATGCCCTTTAACTGGTTTTCTGGGGGAAAGAATGAGCATATGTGCTCTGATAGTGTGCTGAGAGAGCCGCAGCACCATCAAGAGCTGACGCTGCAGAACACTTCCCATCATTTATTTAAAGTGGTCTGAAAAATCTTTTGAAAGCATATTCCATTCTCAGAGCTCCAGCTGTGAAGATACTTATCACAGTACACACTATACATGCTCCTTTGGTCAACTGCTTCCCACACATCCTTGGAACCATTCCTGTTCCTCTCTCAGTGTTTACAGCCTTGAGATTTTTTCAGATTGTTATCACATCCATTAGGCTACAAAACACAGAACTGCAGGCAAGAAAAACACTGAGCTGACTTTGTAGTGCTGCCTCTGGCCTCTGGAATGACACAAAACCCACACAGAGACAGGGGAGTCAAAAAGTTAAAGGGAAAGAAGGACAGGGAAACAACAGTTTAGATAACTGTGAACTGCACACTGAAAAGAGCCCTGTTAGACAAAGTCATTAATTTTCCATGTCTGGGGAAAGAGCAGAGAAAATCAGTGATCAAGTCAAGAACCAGGACTAGAGTTTATGAATAAGGCATTCTTTTTGATGCAAACACAGCAGCCAAACACCTGACCAACTGGATAATTAAGTTTTATAGCCTTGCTTGCTCACCCATACTAGATTTACACACATATCTCACACTAAGTATGTTAATACAGCACAGTAACAAGTTTCTGTAGAATATAAATTTTGTGTGCACTCTCATGAGAATTTCTAAGACTAAAGCTTTCCTGCCCTTTTAGTCCTGCAAGCCCAAGTGGTAGAAGACCCTGTGCTTGGGGAAACTCTGGACACAGCTTCTTTTCTGAAGCATAAATTCTAACAAGTAGGGCTGGAAGGGGCTCAGTAAGTCAGCTAGCTACACCATTCTCCTGCCAAGAGCAGGACCAACAATACCCACATAGTCCATGGAAAGATTTACTTCATTCCCCCTGAAAATCCCTGATGCTAGATGTTCCCCAAGCCCGAGGCATTCTCTTCCAGTCCTTCCCCTCTTTGCCACTTGGGTGTCTTTGCTAACAACTAACCTGGTTCTGGGCTGCAATTCAGAAATGTGTATTGCTTCTTTTATTAATCAAGAACAGAGCAGGGCCCTCCTTTCCTCACTGCAGCACCTTTAATAAACGTGAGCACTGTGAATATCCACAACAGCACAATCCAGAGGAGACACTGGCAGGAAATACTGATGCCACCTGCTCGTGTGCTGAGAGAATGTGGGCTTGGGGACAGGCAGAAAGAAACCTGACTCAGCAAAAAACTCTGCTGCTGTTGAATTTTGTATTTCTCCAAGAGTGGGGAGATGGCAGAAAATTCCACAGCAGAACAGACCAAGCACTCATCAGACTTCTCAAAACACTCAGAATAAAACCTAGCAGGAAAATCCAGAACCAAGCATTAAAACAGAATATTTCAATGGGGCACTGGTGGCTCCTTTTATGGGTTTTTCCTGTTATGAGAAAATAGGAAATGAATTTTTGAAATACCAAGTAAGGGGCATGACTGTGCTTTGGGGAGAAGGTGGGGCTTTTGTGTGTTTGTTAGGGACTCGTTCTCCAGGATCTGTAGAGCCTGTGTGAACTAGAAGCCTCCAAACATCAATCCTGCAGTCTCCAGGCATGCAGATGTCTTGGAATTCCTGTGCCAGGGATCTGTTAAGAAATCTGACAGTGATTTTAATAAGAAGGTATCAAACCCTTGGATGGTGTGTGCTCCTCCTCACCTTCAGCAGCCTGGGTCTGTGATGTGGATGTGGGTCAGGCTGGAGCAGGGGTTTATTTCACTGTGTACAGCCCTTTCATACCATTTGCTGCATTTGCCCCCTATTTAATAACCCATGTAATTAAGAAATGCACAGAAAGAGGAGCCCCTTGGGTTTAAAATTAGTAAGAGCTGACTGCTTTGTTCAGCTGAAACCCAGCTAAAAGCAACTGTGAGGGGAGACCTTTGTGCAGGAACACTCAGAGAAGCAGAGGGTATAATTCTTTAAAAGCTAAACCTTAAGAGTACTGGGAAAAAAAAAAAAAAGAAGAATTTTCATCAGGACTGAAATAAGAGGCCTTCAAAGTCAGTTTTGTGCTGCTTTGAGTATTTAGTGAACACCAGCATGATAACTCTTGGCACAGTCACTCCCTATTGCAGAAACAAATCTCTTCCCAAAGAGAACCAATGCAAGAGTCACTCTAACATCATAGTATTCAAATCCAATCAATATTTTAATAAATTTGCTTAATCTGAAACCCTGCAGGGCCAGGAGAACATTTTGTTTAAGAAACAAAGGCACTTGAGTGGCAGATTTTTCAAGTGTTCTATGATATTTTAGATCATTGTTCTCATTGTATCTCCTCTCAGTTTTATTTTTCTGCATTATCCCAGGGTGCATTTCTAACTCCTGTTTCTATAAATGTAAGATGGAATAGTCTTACATTATAAGGTTGAACCCCACTTGTTGCAGTCTGGAAGATGATGGCCCCATTTTCACATTGATCTTATTTTAAATGGCATATGCAGAGCTCCAGCAAGATCTTCACCATGATTTTCATTCCCACTCTAAGCCACATGGAGATTTCAGGCTCAGAACAAAGAAAATGGCATACAAAAATTCGCTTATTAAAATACCTACATCCTTCCACATCTAAACATGCTAGTAATTTCCAGCCATATTTCAATCTGTAAAACTTATAATTACCAGGCCCCTCAGACAGGTTAGGGTCAAGCCACTTTAGGGAGTGAGGAAAGAGGCCCATCTGTGCAGAGATGACTTGCCCCTCTGTAGAATAATTAAAATCAGAATAAGAGGTGTCATGATATACAGCAATTCCCCTCTCCATTTCTCCTCCCTCTCTCTGAAAAGGGTTCCAATTATACATTGAAAAAATGGGGCAATGTCAGCTATGAATTTCTGGGCTGTTTCCTACTTTCTTTATATTTCTTTAACCCTGTTTTCTCCAACACACACTATCCTGGCAGCCCATAATTTTTTTTTGCCATTTTCATTGCCCCTTCAAATCCTACTGTCTTTCTTCCTGCCTGCCAAAGGCATGACACTCACACTCCCTTCTGCTCAACAGGCCATGTACAGTTTATTTTTTCCCCAAGCCTCTTGGTTTGTTTGTTTTTGGAATGACAAAGATCCTTTCCAGTTCACAGCACCTGGTGCACACACAGATATTCCACAGCCCCACTGCTCCTCACTGCTCCTTTGCCTTGCCCAGTGCCATCCTGCCCTTGTTCCTCTCCCACATTTCCCACTGATCTTCCACCACCTTTTCACCACCCTCTGCCCTGGCCTTTGCATCTCTCTGGTGTCAGAGTCAGCCCCCATGTCAAACAGCACAGCAGGAGCACAGAAGGACAAGGAAGATGCCTGCTCCAAAAGTCTGGAGCTGCCTGAGATGCAGAACCCATTTTTGCCAGGGGCTACTCCTCTTCCACGCCAGCCTCAGGACAGGCAGCAGTGAGCAGTGCACTGTGCTGGGAGGTGACAATCTGCCTGTGCCAGATGTGGATTGTGTGTCTGGTAGGGATTTACAACCCCGAGGAGGCTGCAGCACCTGGAGGTGCAGAAGTTAAAAGAGGAGAGAAGAAAGGATGTGCAATAAAGGAGAGACAGAGTGCAAGCTCCTGCTACCAAGAGGTGGGTCCCAGAGGAAGAGTCTGGAACTGTGTTGAGGGGAAATGGAGAAAATCCAGCTGGCTCAGTCAGCCCCTGGAGCCAGAATGGAGCAGGGGTGCAGAACAGCCCTGAAAGAGCTGCTGTGGGTGCTAAGGAGAGCTAATGCAGGACTGGACTTGTGCATCAGGTACAAGGTGAATTTTTGGAGAGGAAAACCTAACCCCTCGCTTTCACTGTGGGTTCATTCACAATTCTGCTACACAGGCTTTCAGCTTCTGGGCTGCATCTGCTCTTTCCCACTTTGCTCCCTGTCTGTACCAGCAGGACCCACAGGGTCAAGGCCACACCTCATCTCCTGGATGGGGTTTTATAGAACACCACACACTGCAAGGAACCAAAGTCCCTAAGAGTAAGAAAAGCAGCAGAGCTGGCTGTGGCCAGAACCTTGGGCTGGCAGCAGTTCAGTGACACAGCAGAGACTGAGCTGGAGTTTGTACCACGTGCTTTGCTCCAAGGGCCACAGCACAGCTGCCTCTGGAGTCTGAGGCCACTTTTGTTAACAGTATTAAATTTATGACACAGGAGTGATATAACTCTGGCAATACAAGCCCTTGATGTGAACCCAGTCTTTCCCATGGAAAGTTTTGTTATTATTACTATTTTTGATGGTTGATACAGCAGCTCTCGACAGCAGTGATTATGACAACTTTAAACCCATGTGAAAACACTAAAGCTTTCCCTGGGCATCCTCCACATCCCAGATCCACCAGAGGAATGATTCCTTCAGGGAAGCTTGGGTCCCTTCAGTTGCCTCCAGTGAGGTGTGTGGCCTTTGCTGTTCTAGCAGCAAGCATCCCAAACACTGATCTTTGCTGGGTCACCCAAACAGTAACACCCACTTTGCCTCTGAGCATGGTCCATATGTGAGGCTAAGCAGAGGTTTTCACATCCTAGCTGGTTTGTGCAGGTTTCAGCAGTTTCTCCACTGAAATTGGCAAGCACTACCACAGTGTTAGTAAAACTTTGGTTCTGCTGTGAAATGAAAATTGACAATTCAGCACAACACTAAATTCCAACAATTAGGCTTAAATTGAAGTTCTACTGTATTCCCTAGAACTAAGGTTTTCAAAACGTAAAGGGAAGCAATATTATGCTAAATACCAATTCTGTCCTCTCTCATGCAATAATCAGTTTGCAATCATGCCATTCATTCTAATGGCTTTGTATACATTTCTTGCTAGAACTGTCACATAAAAGGCTTACACTGGGAACCCAGCAAGTTGGCTATTTCTCACTAATTTCAAAGGTATTCAGAAACACTGGTATTAACTGAAAATCATTTGCAAGACTTGATGACACAGTTAATTTCATTGCAATTGACCAGACAATGAAGTGGCACACACAGGAATATAACACACAGAGCTCACCAGTGAGGCTGGAACAGCAAAGCAGAGAAGTTGGAAGTGCCATCAACATCACCCTGTAACTTGTATACCTGTCCATAGCATCTGTGCACACATAAATCATAAAGATAAACTTTACAATTGTGCTACTCCACCATACCTTCCCTGCCCCAGTGCAGCAGGCAGTGCTTACTTAATGAACTGCCACTCGATATTTTGTTTTCTCATCACAGCTCAATGCATGGCCTAAATCTTATTTATTGCTCCCTAAGTTTAAACCTTACCCTGTAGACAATTATTCTGGAGCCTTCCACTGTGCCTATCAGGACAGTATTTAGTAGCCACCATTGAAAATTTGAGTCTGTGCTGCTAAAGTTTAGGGGGAAATCTGACAGCCACAAACCCCTGTTATTAATGGAAAGCATCCCTTGACTTTAACAGCAGGCAGTGAACTCCTGACTCACAAGTCTGCACTTTTTCATACTCCGGGATCTCAATATCTCAAGGGATATCTACACTTTAAAGACAACCGGTTCCTATTGCAGCTCTGCACTGATTCAACACCACGCAGATTAGGACCAGTGAAACACTCGCCTCTCCTACAAGAACCCATGACCACGTTTAGGCTTCAAAGAAAACCTGAAACTGCCACACAAGTGTTTGTGCTCATGGAGGAATGCAAGAGCACAGATGCAAGGTGGTACCAGAGGAGGAGGAGGTCAGGGGGACCCTGAGGCTCTGCACACCACAGGCTCCTCCTGCAGAGCAGCCCTGCATGCCTGGCTGGGAAGGGCCCAGCAGCCCAGGGACTTCCTCTGCCCTTCCCCATTTTTTAGGCAGACTGCTGAAATGTTCTCTGTAAACTGGGCTGGGCAGTAGAGAGAAAAGCAGCTCCCAGAGCACTCCCAGGTGTTCCCAAACACCCTGAGAGCAGCTGCAGCACCTGGAATGTCCCAGTGCCCAAAGTGCAGCCCTGATAAAAAAGCAGAATCAAATGAAATGGTCAAATTCAGCAATTCAGCTCTCTCTCAGCTCTCTCAGCACAAAGTTTCCTTGGCTAGAAAACTGCATTTTTTTTTTCTCTTTACTAGACAGGTTAAATCCCTTCTGCTTTATCCTAAGTTACATTCCAACCTCCCACATATGCAGTCAGAGAAAGCCTTAGAGCTTGACATGTCAAAACACTCGATGTGTTTGGGTTTCTAGAGGCTGAGGATGACCCTAAAACTGAGGCCAGGCACTACAAGATGACTTTTACAATGACTTTACATTGCACAATCTGCTGCAGGAAACCAAGGATAAATAATGGGATGTCTATCCCATATGAGCATGGATGTGAGTGAATCCATCTGTTCATCTACATGGTCAAGGTATCAAATAAAACTGAGCTGCTAACCTATCATTAGCACAACAGTCAGAATCTTTAAAAAACAACAGAAAAAAACCATATTAAAGAGTGTTAAAATCTTGTTTAAACTGTTCTGGCCACCAACAGGAAACTTGCTGAATAGAGGCACACAAAAGAAAAGATGGTTTTTGAAGCATAAGAAAGGCTTCTAAAATACAGATCATTTGTATATGTATCAAACAGAAGAGACTTCTCTATACTTTAGCATAAAATGTTAATAAAAGCCTCTAAAAAAGCTTTGGGGCCTCCTATGGCTACACATATTCCAATAGGACTAATTTGATCTGCTTTTTGGAAAAGCTATTAATCCATTTTGGGAACAACCTTAGTAGAAGAAGGTGTGGAAATGCATCCAGTCAGCTGCTTCACATTATAGCTGGGAGAGCATACAGAGAGGATGTTTTTACAATAAATATAGGGAACAGAGAGTTAATTGTTTCCTATGATGCAAAGAGGGGACCTTAAAACTGAGTTCCATAAGCAGCAAGGATAATGGACAGAAAAGCTGCACTGATTACAGCAGCTCTGGATCAACTTCACAGAAGTTACACCTTTCAGAGGGCCAGAAATGGGTTTTACCAGACAAACCCAGATTGAGGCATCTCTGTTTAGACAGTTTTACCCACTCCTGTGCAAACACAGAGAACAGCAGGAGAGAGAGCCCAGGGTACAGCCCTGCTCTGCAGTTTGTGTCCCTGACCTGCTGGGAAGGGACAGAGACGTTGTGTTTATTTTTCCTTGCTGTATGCCTTGGGGCTAAAGGTGAAACCATTTGTTTCTGTTTAGGCTCCACATTTATTCTGAGCTTTTGGCTCCCTTCTATTCATTATTCTGGACCTGGAGCTGCTGCAGAGAGCCCAGAGGAGGCACCAGGATGAGCAGAGGGATGGAGCAGCTCTGCTGGGAGGAAAGGCTGGCACAGCTGGGATTGTTCACTGCACAGGAGAAGCTTTGGGGTGAGCTCAGTGTGGCCTTGCAGGGCCTGAAGGAGCTGCAGGAAAGATGGAGAGAGACAATTGCCAAGGGCTGGAGGGACAGGACCCAGGGAATGGCTCCCAGTGCCAGAGGGCAGGGCTGGATGGGATATTGGGAATGAGGAATTGTTCCCTGGCAGGGTGGGTAGGCCCTGGCACAGGGTGCCCAGAGCAGCTGTGGCTGCCCCTGGATCCCAGGCTGGACATTGGGGCTTGGAGCAGCCTGGGACAGAGGGAGGTGTCCCTGCCATGGCAGGGGTGGCACTGGAGGGGCTTTAAGGTCCCTCCAGCCCAGGCCATTCTGGAATTTGCCCAGCAGTTGTGTGGTACCTTTGGTCTGTTCAGGCGTGGGTAAAGCCTTGATTTCCCATTTGATTTCCCATTTGATCTCCCAGGCAGTTCACCATCACTCTGGACTGACCATTCACAGCACCTCTCAGGATGTACTTTACAGTGGTTAAACACAAATGAATATAACAGCAGCATGTGATGTTTGAAGTATATCCTGTCCTTTGGTTAATACATGCAGTTCATTTAGCATCTGCTCTATAAATATTGCTTCCTCTTTCCACATCGTCCCAGCACACACCACTGTTTCCGTGTGATGATGAATCCTACTGCAGGCAACCTTGTAAGAAAGGAATTTTCTACATTAGAACAGAGCATGAAACAAAGGGCACTTTATGCTGCAAAGGGCCAGCTAAAGAATAGATCTCCAGATTTGCATTCCCTTGACCAGTGAATCTCAAAAGACAGAGTTGTTCAAACTTGGAACCCTTTGTCTTTAGCAAAATTTTGTGAAAGCTTTTGCTTTTGCAAGGTGCACATCCCTCTGAATTAATCTTGCAGTCTGTTTGATGAGGATCACAGACAGAAGTCTCAGATGATGCATGTTTGCTCTCAGAGAGATTAAAAGGGCTGCAGAGAGGGGATGTGAGAACAGGGCTTCTGGAACAAAGCAGCAGAGAAAGAAAACACCTCCAGAGTGAAAATTAGAAGAGAAACGACATTGGAAGGGACAAATTGGAAATAATTAGGCAGGAAAAAAGGCACAAGAAAGCAGAGGAATGTTTGTTTCTAGCATGAAGTTGAGAGATCCAAACCACGGCTAAGGCAGATTGAGTACCTCAGGGTCCACCATCAGGCAGTGCCAGCCTCCCTTTGCCTGGATCATTTTCCTAGTAAAGCACTCATTTTATCTGATGGTTCAAGTCCTTTTCTCTTCCTGTTGTTAGCTGCCTCTTCAAAAGCTCTTAGCATTTCATTGCCATGTCTGTCTGGAGATATTCCATTGTGCTGCAGCAGGGTTCTCTAGGAACCAGCAGTACGTGTGCCTTCCTTTTTTTTTCTTCTCTTTTTTTCCCCTTTCTCACTTAGGAAGGCCCTGAAGCCATGTTCTTATTAAATCTTTATGGCTTTTTAAAATAAGAAGCTATTGTCCCATATACCTCCTTAATTATGCACCAATCAAAAAGTTTGAAAGAACAGCTCTGGCCATGACAAGAGGAGCAATGGAAAGGGAAGAAACCTAAGGAAAGACTGCTTCAGCTGTTTTCCTGTGAAACAGGAACCTGTGCAGGCACAAGGATGGCTTGGCACAGGAAAGGGACTAAAGGCTCCCAAGGGAAAAACATTCTGTCTAAGATTCTATTTTTGTCAGATTTACATACTTATTTAGAGGATGTATATGTGATTATTTACAGCCTCAAGCAGGCTTCATGGTACTCATAAACCAAACAAATATTCAAAACAGACATTTGGAAAACTCTTCTACTTCAAGTGTCCACACTGAGGCACCTGGAGCTCAAGCATTAGGAAGTGACTTTAGAAATAAAGCAGTTTATTGCTGCTTTAGTAATACCTAACTAGCCAGGTTCAGACATGGAATATTTAATGAGCTATATTATGGCAGATGTGACCTGTGTAAATTGCTTTGGCCTCAGTGGCAGCAAGGCCAAAATCAAGAGAATAAATTTATAAAATAATACCAATGTTATGATCTGGAATTTCTGTGTCTAATTCCAAATTAGGTTTGTGTTGATTCATACATGAGATTTGGAAGTAACATTACAGATTCATACAAATGTTCTTAAAGAAGCTTTTAGACAAATTGCAAAAATCTCTAGAAGAAAAGTTATTTCTACCACAGAAGTAGTAAATGACACAATGTGGTGATAATTCTTACATCATGAGTTGATCCCCCAGGTCAATGCTCCAAGGCCTGAGAAAGATCAGGAAAAAACCACCTCATCCAGTTTTTCCCTCTGTGTGGAACTGCTGGTGAGAGTTTAGGCTTAGGCTTCTTCAGCTGAAGTTTAGATGCTGACAATCATCTAAATTTGTTTGTAATTAGGAGGTTATAATTTTTTCTCCCACCACCTGCACAGCTGCCCCAGGACAGGAAAGGTTGCAGGCAGGCTGCAGGCAGATGCAGGCTCTGGAACGGGGCTCTCCAGCACTCCACTGGGCTCTCAGGAATGCCACTGTGTTCTTTGCAGCTGCCTCCAAATGGTACAAAATGCCACCCTGGAACAGCAGGCAAAGATTCCCCAGGGATTAAATGTTTTTCTAAACCTAGATGATATTGGAAATAAACTAACATAATTATTCAAAGCTACTTGTTCATTAAAGCACCAGCATTTACACTGCAATGCACATCCCTCTTTGTGCCTGTTGGCCTGTCTGCCCAGGAAGGGCCACCCCTGAGCACAGCAGTGCTGCACAGACCCTCGTGATGAGTTCCCAGAGGAAGAGAAGGGCTGAGGCCATGCCCAGCAGCCCTGGCCATGTGAGCAGGCCCAGGAGGACAGCACTGAGTTGTGGCTGAGCCCAAGCCCAGGCTCTGCTCCATCCCTCCCCAGCCCTGCAGCTCCTCCAGCAGCAGCAGCAGCAGTGACAGATGTTCTGCATGGGTAATCCCTCATCCCTCTAATCCCAGCAGAGGGGGAGGATTGATGGGCACTGGGCACTCAGGAATAAAGAACGTGGAAATGCGTAAGTAGGGGCTGGAATAAACAGTATCAAATAAACATATTAATAACAGTGCGGGCATTGGAGTGAGATTAGCTGCTGACACAAATAACATTTATTCACACTACAGGGAGTGATTCCAGAGAAACAACATGAAAGTGCACAGACAAGTACTGCTAAATCAAAAAGGCTTTGCATAAAGCAACAATTTTTTTTTTAAAAAAGAGAAAAATATAGCAAGAAAAGTGATGATGTTTCCTCTTTTGTCAAGTGCATACAAAAAAACTCCAAAAAATTAAACAGCTGTAGCAGCTACAGGTGCAAAGGAGAAAATAGGGAGGTCAAACCAATGTTTCTCTCCAAATGTTCATGACTCTTCTAAGTGTGGGACCTGAACAGAGAAGGGAACTGTTTGGTTGTACACCCTGACATAGCTCATCACCAAAATCAGGCACCATTTCATTTTGTGGTGGGGAATTGCCTCTTTAGAAATGTCACCACAGAAAAAGAGTGTCTACCCTCCATTTGCTGTGGGTGAATCCATCATGTTCACATCTCAACACTTGCTTGAAATGCTCTAAATTTGTCATCTGCTGTTCCTCTAAACACGGCTGATTCAAACTAAAGGCCTCAGTTACAGAGGGAAGCATCAGGTAGGCCTGATTTTCACAAATTTGGCCCTTAAAAATTAAATTATCTAAAGGGGTCTCAGCATCTCAAATCTGCTTCAGTGAACTGTAATTCATACAGGTGAATTTATCTGAGATTTCTGCTCATAGGCTGACCAGAAAATTACAGGGTAATTTCTGGGAGGTGTGGAGCAAAGAGCTGGGAGATGGCTGGTGCAGCAGGAGTGGAACACACGTGACGGATGCAGAGGGCAGGATGGGGCTGGAGGCTATGGGAAGCACCTGGGATGTCTGCCTGGAATGAAAGGGACAGATGGGTTATCCTGACCCCAGGGATTACCCACTGTGCAGGTAAGCACAGAAGCACCAACCCCCAGAACCGTACCTTCAAATGCAAAATGTGCATTTGGAAGGAAAGTGGCAGCTGGACGTGCTCAGCTTGAAAGGCAGGAAGGACAGGAGGAAACAATTGGAAGTAATTAGGAATTTTTTTTTTTTCTTTCACTTTCTGTCCCTGATTTTGCTTTACTCAGACAACTGCTGTGTAATACAGTCTTCATATGCAAGAGGTACAGATCTCCACGCATTTAAAAGGACCCGTGTAGGGTTTCAGTGTCAGACATGAGCAAAGTCTCTCACTGATTTCATCAAGGCCCAGTCTGTTGGTGAAACCTGACCACTGACTCCATCAAAATGACACATAAGATTCTTACAGTCCTTCAGCCTTGCCTTTTTTCCATTGTTTTCCAAGCCAAAAAAAAAAAAAGGAGACAGAAGAACAAGGGGCAAAATACCAAGTCCAATACCTTGTCACACCTTTCTCTCTGACAAGTCAGGAAGATGATTGAAGGCCAGTGAAATTTCCCAGATTTACCTGAATATTTCATGTATTCAGCACAAAGGAAAAACTTTTTATTCTTCAGTTGTCTCACAAGGAATAATGGAAGCGAGCTCTGGCTAATAAAAAGTGTTTGTATCCTGAACAAGCAGAGTAGAGTAAACTCTTTCTCTGGCAAACTTAACCACAAGTCAATTGGAATCTTCTTACATCTCGAGAAACTGGCTTTATTTCAATTTTTCATCATGAAAATGCATTCTGCTGGATATATAGGACACAAAATCTGAGTTTCCATGGATAATTATGGTCAACTCAAGACTGACCATGACTTTCAAGATAAACCTGGTGCATTTTTAAAAGGGCCAGGCTCAGTGTCCTGCTGTCAGCCCTAATTGGTGATGTGGTTGCTGACAGGGAATCAAATAAAACTTGAGAGACCAGTCCCCCACTTTATCCTTTGTCCACAGGCATCCTCACTGAATTAGGCTCTGGAATTTCCTACCTCTGCACTGAAAAAATGGCAGTAAAACTCCCTTTCAGTCTCAGGGGTGCTTTAGGAAGAAAAAGCATGTGGAAAATGAACCAGACTCTCAGCTGTCAGGGATGAAGGCTGCACATCTGACACCTAAAAAATTCTCCCATCGTCTTTGAGGGCTGGCACATCCCTTGGAACATGTACCTGTGAGGAGAACAGTAGTGTGATGTTTCCTCAATTTCTGAGAGCTGAGGGCAGCAGAATTCTCACCCCACAAACAAATCTGGCTTCCCTCTCAGTGGGGTGGCACAAGCTGCCTTCTGCTGTGCCAGTCACAGCCAGGCCCCCTGGAATCCTCCTCACACTCACAGTGAGCTCCCCATGAGCTGCCAACATCTGTCAGAAAGGGAAAAACACCTCAAAACACCCACCACATCTGGGAGGAAAAGATAGCAGACTGCTTGCAAAGGAGAAAAAAGCTGAAATGCAGTAGCACCACCTCTGCTGAAGCACAGTTAGAGGAGGGTTTAGGAGAACCAGACTCTGCTGCAGGGTGAACCAGGATGGTGGCACTGCCCCTGTCAGAAGCCACAACACAAGGAGTGAAGGGTCTGAACTCAGCAATGTGACAAACCCTGAGGCCAATCCAGCTTCATCTGTGCACTTCATCTCTGCTGCCTGCCCCCTTCTGTCTCCCAGTGCAGCAGGAGAGACCCCCACGTTCCCACCTCCTGGGCTGGGAGAGCACCCAGAAATTTGTTGATGATCAGCAATGATCTGCTGCTGGTTGGGATCTAGTTCCATCTGTCCTGGCAGGAACAGAGCAGATCTGGCAGTGCCATGGGGAGGGAGGGCTGCTCCCACAGCTTGCACATTTGCCCAGGATTTGCATTCCAAATGGGCCACAGAACTTACCCCAAAATCACTTGGTGTCCTGACAGCAGCAGTGAAAACACTCCATGGAAAAGGAGTCGAGTGCTTTTATGGGAGGGCTCAGAGCTCTGGTCAGAGAATGGCAAAACTCTTTTGGTGTGTGGGATGAACCTCCCTGTTCCCACCATCACTGCCCTGCTGTCTGCTGAACACAAGGAGAAAAGCAAATTGTGTCCTTGCCTGGCTGTGATGGTGCTTTCCTCGAGGTGCTGCCTTTTTGTACATCTCTGCACCAGCCCTGAGCAGAGGCTGTGGGCACAGCAGCACAAAACAAGTCTGGGATGCTGGATTAGTTTACAGTTTCCATTTTTTTTTTTTTTTTTTTGTTAATTCTTCCCTCTGCAACTTTATTATTGACCTTCCTTCACCATCCAACACTCTAAACTTCCAAACTTTGAAACCAAGCAGAAGGACAAAGCCTCTAAATGAGCCCAGAATTTCCCATAGCTACATTGTGAGGCACGATCCTTATGGAAGCACCTAAAAGTAAACCTTATAATCTAATTTTCCCCCCTTATTTGTTAAGCAGCAACACTAATGATTTGATTGTGAAACACTTATGCATATGAATGAACTTTTACATAAGGCCTGATTTTAATTAAAAAGCAAGCCCAGCTTTAAAACAAACCCAACCCAAACCCAGCCTCCAGAGCCAGAAAGAGGAAAAAACTCTGTGGAAGTGGGGCAGGAACAGCGAAACTGGTACCAGCTATTAAACAGAACTACACTGCTGTAATTTTATGAATTCTTTCAGAAACCACAAAGAAATATGCATTTACTGCCAGAGGAAAGATAAACAAGATTGAGGCAAAAGGGGGAGTTTAGAGGTTACTGAGAAGGTGTTTGAAAGAAATTGGTTCCAGGTAAGGAAAGGGCTCAGGAGAAAAGGGCAGGCAGCCAAGGGAAGGTCAGTGAGGAACAACACAGGAATGGGCAGGCCTAGAAACCGAGCTGGAAAATGCTCTGACAGAGTCCAAGAGCTACAAGAAGTTCTTCGGCAAACAAAGATCAGTAATGTAGTTTCTCATCCACTGAATTAAATCAGCAGAAGGATCTTCATTGCATTGAGTGACACTGACAGTTATTTTAGAGGAAAGAGATAATTCCTGATCCATATTTCTATATTTCAAAAGTCAGGTTTCAGTTTGTACACACTTTTAATCCCATAACCTGCACTCTCTAATTTCCTTACTAAGATCTAGCAGAAGCAGTTCATTACTTGGCTTCTGATGAACAAATTCAAACCAAAGCCTGGATATTTTTTCATCCTTTTTTTTTTATGGAAAAATCAGAAGTCCAATGTATGAAATTGTAGTTCTCATTACTTAATGAGGCCAAATTAATAGCATACATATAATTTCATTTAAAGAATTTAACTTTCTACATCTTTAGAGAGAATTAAGAGTTCTGTTACATTTCAAATGAAGTCATTCCAACCAGCAGTCAATGAAAAGTATCTTGATAAATTCTAAGCATTTTCTACTCTCATGTCTGATTTTAGCCCTCTATCTGCTCCATGCTGCAGCTCTCAGCTTTCCCATCTTTCCTTCACAAGTGGCCATCAGTGCAGGTATCTGTGAAATCCCCTGTTTACCTCATACACTTTACCAGGTATAGCTGCTAGAGATCAAAGCACCAAACCCACAACTTCTATTTATTTCTCTGTAAACCAACTCTCTGTTTACAAAACCTATATTTTTTTATTTCCGCACAGAGCAGACTTTGGCAATCTCCTTCTCAGCAGCAAAAATAAACCCTTTGTGCTCCAGATGATGGCCTTCCACAGTGCCTCTGTGTATCAGCAGATGTGACCCTCAGGCAGACCCGGTGCTCTTTGAGACTCAGGTTCAGGGCCCCAGCCCAGCCAGCTCCTCCCGTGGCTGCCTGGAGCTCAGCGCTCCCCCTGCAGAGGGGAGCAGCAATGCATTTCCTTCATTCATGCATGTTTCTCTCCAAGTCCATCACAGCGCTGGTCGATCAGCTCTGATCAATGCTGAGGTGTCAGTTTAGAGGTAAACTCCTTAAAAAGCTGCACTTTGGGGCTTAACAATAATCAGGAGGTTTCCAACCAACATATTTATTGAGCTTGAAAGCATCACCCTCAGACCAAATGTGTTTGACCCTTCATTCACATCACTGCAGCAGAACCTTAAGCAGCATTTTGCAGTGGAAAATTCCTAAATATCCCAATGCCAGAGATGAACTCCTTGGTAATTTGATTGTAATTCAGCTTTCAATGCTTTCCTGCTTCCTTGTCTGCTGCAAGTTAGGCTGCTGTGAAAACTGTAGGGACTCTGTGGACCACCCTTTTCCCCAAAGAAAACCCCCAAATCCCCCAAACAGTGTTTTCAGACAGCCCTTCAGGGCACACCTGCAAAACCTTATTTCCCATAATGTTCTTCAGAGACATTAATTAATCACTTATCAGGTCATGAGCCCAGAGAACATTACAAAAGGGTTTTCCAGGTGCAGGGTTTTAGCTGCTCTCTGTGCTTTCAGCACAGGGCTGTGCTGACACCACTTTGCCCCAGGAAAACTCATGTGGTTCTGTTTAGGTGAAAATGTTATAAGCAGCATTGTAGCCTTTCTGAATATAGATTTTTGTAAAACAAGTCTTAAAAGTTCACTGCTCTCCTTCTTTCAAGGGGAGATCACAGGTATTGAGGATGCGAAGATGGAGATGTGGCTGGAGCATCTCTGATGTAGAGATGGTGAGGGAGCTGGACCTGTTAAACTGGAGAAGGCTGAGAGGAGACCTTATCAGTGCACAAAAATATCTGAAGATGATGGAGCCAGACACCTCTCAGTGGGGCAAGGGGAGCTAAGGGGAACACAGGACATTCCCTCTGAATAGGAGGAAAAGCTTCTTTGAGGGTGACAGAGATTGGAGCAGGATGCCCAGAAAGGTTGTGGAGCCCCTTCTCACAAGATACTCAAAACCCACCTGTGTCACCTGCACAGGGGTGACCCTGCCTGGGCCAGATGATCTCCAGAGGCCCCTTCCAACTCCAACAACTCCTTGATATGCATTTGGTACAATACAGATTCACTGATATGAAAACATCAAAAAAGGCACTGCAGGCAACCCCTGAGAACCTCCTCTAGGATCTCCTTTGCATCTCACCAGCACCTGCATTAAAGAGGGCCACTCTCCTCTCAACAAGCCCTAAGTGTAGCCCACCCTGGAAAGCATGCCGAGCAAATCAGTCATCTAAAAGCTCCCATTTTGGCATGGGGAGAGGTAAAATGTTACACTGATTTCCCAAGTGTCTAAAAGGTAGATCAAGTAACACTAAAATGAAATCATCAAACTGGAATATGATTTTCACTGAGATGTTCTTTATGCTTTGGAAATAAATATTGCAGAGGATTTCCAGTCCAGCCCAGTTCTGATGTGCAACATCCCTTTATCAACTCTTCCCTCTTGTCACACACTCATTTCTGCCCTTTTTCTGAAGATGGCTGCAATCAGCCCCTAATGTGGTACCAGAAAGGTCTGGTGAGGATTGAGGATTATAAGATTTACAGTGACTGAACCCATGAATTGATACAGAACATTTTGCTTCTGACTCTGCCTAAACTTGATCCTTCCTTATAGACTTTATCCTAATTAAATACTATTTCCACCCATGTTCATCACAAGTCGTAGGAAGAGCCCAGTCCAAAATGCATGTGGCTTCTCTGCTCCCATGTGCTCCATGTTCCTTTGCTCCACGTGGTACAAGAGGTAAGAAATCCTGGAGAGCTCTGTAAAAGAAACCTGATATCTGGAAACAATACAAGGAGGACCTGGAACTGTTGTAGAGAGTCCAGAGGAGGCCACAGAGGTGCTGAGGGGACTGGAGCACCTCCCCTGGGGAGCCAGGCTGGGAGAGCTGGGGCTGCTCAGCCTGGACAGGAGAAGGTTGTGTGGAGAGCTCACAGCTCCTTCCAGGGTCTGAGGGGCTGCAGGGAACCCAGAGAGGGACCATTCCTCAGGAACTGCAGGGACAGGACCCAGGGAATGGCTCCCACTGCCAGAGGGCAGGGCTGGATGGGATATTGGGAATGAGGAATTGTTCCCTGGCAGGGTGGGCAGGCCCTGGCACAGGGTGCCCAGAGCAGCTGGGGCTGCCCCTGGATCCCTGGCAGTGCCCAAGGCCAGGTTGGACACTGGGGCTTGGAGCAGCCTGGGACAGTGGGAGGTGCCCATGGCAGGGTGGTGGCACTGGGTGATTTCCAAACCTTTCTGTGATCCCATGATCCTTAACTCCATAAGGAAACCCTTCTGAAATGTTCTCTGTTTGAACAAATGCACAGTTCAGTCTCTGCACTGTCAGGCAGCAGCTGCTGTCCGGAGCACAGAGGGCACATGGTGTCACAGGACACAGAGCTGGGCTGTGTGGAAAGCTGCTGGGCTGCCTGCAGAGCAACACAGGAGCTGCCCCATGTGCTCTGGGGTTTGCTCAGATCTGAGATCCAAGTGTTTTCTTCTCTCTGCTGTACCACTTGCAGCACTGGAAAAGTGGGAATAGCCCTTCCCATCCCATGATACAATGACATAGGACCAATTTAGTGTCCTGGAATTTAAGCAGCTGCAAACATGAAAACCTCATTTGTGGATTCTCACTTCTCCACATCTCTCCTGGTACTTGCAGCCTGGGAGGTGCCTTTGGTCCCTGAGCAGCACATGAAAATAGCACTGCAATTTCAGAATGAACTGTGGCATCATTTCATTAGGAGATAAGGGGCTAACATTCCTAAAAATACAACTTTGGTGCTAAACAGACACCTGGCATCACAAGCTGAAAGCAAATTGCTTTAAAAGCAAAGCACGCTTTTCAGTAGGAGCTAAAGTGGAACTGTCCCTCCTTAAGCCTACAGCGTCTCTCCACACTCCACTTCTCCTGGGACCTCTCACTAATGCTAATTAGTGATGTTCCAGGTTACTGGAGCATTTATTTGTCTCCCATCCTGCCACAAGAGGGAAGGACAGTCTAAATCACAGAGTAAGAGAGAAGATAGGGAAAGAAAACAACTCTTCATTTCAACTTCCTTCCTCTCCAGAGCACATGTACACACTGATTTAGAGCCTGCACAGATTTGTTCCATCCAGTTACATGATATTCCAACAGCAGAAAAATGCTTTAGAGCATTGGAGTCCATCTGCAGGGAAATTTCCAAAGGGGCTGCTCAAACAAAGGCATTTCCGCTTGGACCTGTCACTTTTGTCCTCTCTGAAATCTTGGCAAGTAACTTCATTAAAAGGTTTGGTTGTTGGCATTTTTTCTTTTTCTGCTATTTTCCTGTGTGAAATCCTCTCCTCCTACTGCAGAGATGACCCTCCTGCCTACTGAATGTTGCAGAGAACAGTTCTGGTGGCCCCAATCCTGAACTTGCTGCCCACTCTGCCAAGGCCAAGCACGAGAGAGCCTTTTCAACTCTGCTCCTCCTCTCTGCAAGTCAGGCTGTGCTCACATCTCTACTCAATCTTGCTGAATATGGCTTGACTCCAAGGGAAAAAATCAGGCTTCAGACTTGTGAAACACAGAAACAATCAAGATGGTCACAGGAACACACATGGAAGAAAGGAGCTGGGGCAGCATTTTCAGTATCAGAATAATGTTTTTATACTTTGCTACGATTCCCTACCTGCCATGCTCTTGAGTCAACACTGAAATAAGAGCTGCAGGGAACTAAGGACCCTCAGCTCCCAAAAATCAGAAGATGAAAAAAAATCGGCTTCCTTTCTTCACAGCCCTCCAAGTGCTGTGTCAGAAAAAGCTGACAGGGGAAGCTGAGGAGACAGGATGGGGTGAAGTTGTAAGAGATGCTGAGAAACCAGAGGGTTTACTATGGAATGTGGTACAGCAGCCAAGCTCCATGGCACTGGTTCAGGAAAGCAATTATAAACATTCCTAACTGCCTTCCTCCTCAGGAAATGTCTTAATAAGGTACTTCTCTTTAAAAAATATACTGTGTGCTGGGAGGTATATGTCCTGAGCTGGGGACTGCATCTGGAGATAAGATCCTCGTGGAAAAATGGGGCTCATCCAAGGTCCAGAGAATAAAAAGTTCTTTTGGGAAGTTAAAAAAAAAATAAAATTCGTTATCATTTTTATACTCCTGGCCAAGGAAGCTTAGACCTGTGATATATTGAGTACTTCCAGGGATCCAGGGGCAGCCACAGCTTCTCTGAGCACCCTGTGCCCGGGCCTGCCCACCCTCACAGGGAAAAATTTCCTCCTAATATCCAATCCAAACCTGTTCTTTGTCACTGTGAAGCCATTCCCCCTTGTCCTGGCACTCCAGGCTCCTGTAAATACCCTCTCTCCCTCTTTCCTTCAGGCACCTTTACAGTGGATGCAGAGGTCCCTCCCCTCTACCTGAAACAGGCTGCAGCTCCATCATTCCAGGTCTTAATGTGACCACATCTGTAAAGGACATGATGGCTCCTAGGCATTTTCACAAAATTCCAAAGCTTCCAGAAAGCTAAAAATGAATCAATGTACCACCACCTGGAGGGTGACTTTTACAGGGCACTGGGATTTTTGCCAGTCCCTGAGGCACCAGCATTATTTCTGCCTGGCCTGGGTATGGGCAGAACTCAGCACAAACTTTCCCACAGACACCAAACTGAGGAGTAAGGGATTATCCAGAGAGAGGCTCCCCTGCACCAAGAACTTGTGAGGAATGGGGAGAAAAGCAGGGGGAACTAGGAGACACAGGGCACTCCACAAAGAGCAGGGTTTAGGTTGAGGCTGGTTGAGATCTCCCTGCTGGTGGTCTCCGGTGGCACTGTCCACTTCTGAAGAAGTCCAGCAGGCCCACAGAGGTGGCTGTTCTCTCTCTCTGTCTGATTTTATTCCTGTTTTCATACCCACAGTCACTATCCTTTATCCCATAAATCTTCCAGCACTTACAGTACAAGCAGAAGCACAGAGAATTCATCATGAAAAATGGCATAGCAATGCTGAGGTGGGTTATCAGCACACTCCTGCTGAAAATGAGCGTGTGAAACATCAAGGAAAGCAGCAGCTCTTTAAGAGGTCCAAGGACCTCACTCCTACTAAAAGAAAATGAGAATAAGGAATCCAGGCTCTTCTGAAAGACCTCCAGTCATCACTTTCAGTGGCATAAGGGAAAACATCTCATAGAAGTAGCTTATCTACAGTATTGCAGCTAAACCAGTGTCTAAACTGCCACAATTCAGTGTTCTTTGATAACTGGAGATTCTGGGAAAAGATAATCCTGCTCCTTCAAACATAAACATTGTTCCTCCCTTTAATATAATGTGTATAAAAATCTAGGATCAGGCCTGAATAGGCAGGACACATGTGAAAGCCATTGAAGAATTTGCAGGGACCTCTGCTGTCAGTGTGGGTGGGGTGGGAAATTTCAGCCCAATTCTGTTTTGAAATACACCAAAGAGAGAGAGGAAAAAAAAGCAAAAGCTGAGAACAACTGCAGTTCAGTCAACAGAAATAGATAATGGAAGAAAATCAGCTAAAATTCTAAAAACTCTTGAGAAGATTGCAAAAGTTTCTGTTTCATCAAAAATTTTCAGCATGTTCACAAAATACAGAAGAGTACAACAAAAATAATAAACATGCAATTTATGGTGGGCTTTTGCTTCTAACTGTAAAATACAGCTTCCAAGCTGTCTTCTGCTCTGACACATTGTGAGAATGTGCAAACAAAAGGAAGAAAACAAAAGTCAAAATGAGAAAAAAGCTGCCCCCAGCCTGCAGCCTGAGCACTGCAAGAGATGGATGTGGGGTGGGCATGAAGTCAAACTGCAGCAGAATAATGGGAGAGGAATTTAGTGTGGATTTTAACACTGAAAAAAGAAATGGGGGGACCAAAAAAAAATTAAAAATTGAAAGGATTTTTAAAAAAGGGGAAGGGGAAGGGAACAGTTAGATATGACTGAGCTGAGACATTCCTGTACAAGAAGTGTAAAAGCAACTATCACCTTTCACGTATTTATAAAGTAAGCAACATAAAATCCAGCCAGGCCAGTCCCAGAGCTGCACAAGGGAATTTTCACAGGGCTCCTATTAGCTGCACATTTTCCCACATTCTTCAGGGCAATGAACACATTTCCTGTTGAGAAAGACGAGAGCAAGGCAGTCCATTTATCTGAGGGAGTGCACCCATCTTATCCCAGTGTCTGAGCAGATGAAAGGCTCCTCACACTCCCAGCACTGCCACCAAAACTGGGGATTGTCTGAACAAACTCCTCATTCCCTTAAGTAAATTAAACCGTCAAAAAAAAAGTGAAAGCATCAATGCCTTCAGCAAAGCTTTGCTGCAGTGCTGACAGTGGAGCAGGGGCCTCTCCTGCTCTGAGGAGGATAACACACCACAGAGTCAGCTCCAAGCCTGCATCTTCTGTCTAAACCTTTGCGACACATTGTGCCAAAAAATATGCACTGAGGTTTAAAATACCCACTCCTGCTTGTCACTGGGCCTTTCAATCTCTTCTAATGGACTGCATCCTGCTTGACAACTTTCAGCTGACAGGGATTCCACATATTTATTTTCCACATGCAATTCCTATTTATATATATAAATGCTTTCAAAATGGTCTAGATTTTCAAGTGGTCCTAGGAGTGTCAAATTCAATTTTTAAAATGAAATACAGACTTCTCAATCATGAGAGCGCTTCCTAAAACATTATTCTGACTGTAACTAAACTAGCTGAAAAAGAATTCTGTAAGTAAACAGCAATTTGAATAAAACCCAAAAAAGCCCATAGGCTCACCCCTAGTTTATCCAATTAGCCATGTGTTTGAGAGATTACAGCAGTTATCAACATCATAAAATACTCCCAAGGAACAACCAGCTGGGAGGTTTGCCTCCATGGGATACGTTTGGATGATTCACTCTGACTCCTGTATTTAAAGGATTCCTTCAGCTAACCAGGACTAGCAATAGTTAATTAACTTCTGGTTCTTTGAAATCTACAGACCCAGGGATTAAACCTGAAAAATCCCAGGCATCTTCTACTCCCAGCACAGCCAGGACAGAGTCCCAGAGAGCCGTTAGGTAAACTTGAAATAATCTTATATAATTAATGGAAAAATCCTGTAACTTTTGGACAGCAGGTGGGTTTAGGAAAAGGATCTCATAAAACCCCCAGAAGCCAATTGAGAGATTACAAGTGCCATAATCTGCTGTAACATTCCTTCTGTAATTCCTCTGTGCTGAAATTCCAGCCAGGGAATGAGATGGAGGTATGTCTTTATGTCTCTTAAATTGTCATTTGATTAAAAGTCAGCAGCTGCATCATCTGAAATGGTACTGTGCTCATGCTGGGAAGTCACAAATGCAAACTGCACTTTATTAAACCAGTTAGAAGCTGTTAAAATGCAGAATGCTGCTGGCACACCTTTTAGAGCAGATATTAAAATGTGCATCATGTGGGCACCTTAAATGAGTCACTTTTAAAAAGACTTATTTTTCAATCATTCCATAAACAAGGATAAATCAAAAACAACTCAGTCTCTCACCCCACTGAGATAAAGTAAATGCAAATGCTGTTTTCAAAGTTAATTGGCTCCGAAACACTTAAGTCTTGGAAAATAATTTTGAATGGCAAAACTTTTGAAAACATATATTTTTCTATATCCATCAACTTTTTTTAGCATTTGCAGCTCCCGAAGCATAGAAATGTTTCAATAAGTTAACACAGCTCTATGCAAATGCAAGAAAACATATTAGCCCACCTACGAAACCAGGTTAATATTTGTACTTCTTATAGCACGGAAATAAGAGGCCAAGATGGGACTGGAGGTGAAACGCAAATGGCGTAAGTGTGGCTGGTGACACAGACCAGGCTGTGCCCAGCTCTGTGCGGGCTGTGGCTCTGCGGTGGCAGTGGCTCTGTGTGGGCAGTGGCTCTGTGCTGGCAGTGGCTCTGTGTGGTGGCAGTGGCTCTGCGGTGGCAGTGGCTCTGTGTGGTGGCAGTGGCTCTGCGCTGGCAGTGGCTCTGTGTGGGCAGTGGCTCTGTGCTGGCAGTGGCTCTGTGTGGTGGCAGTGGCTCTTTGCGGTGGCAGTGGCTCTGTGCTGTCAGGGGCTCTGCAGTGGCAGTGGCTCTCTGTGGGCAGTGGCTCTGTGCGGGCAGTGGCTCTGTGCTGGCAGTGGCTCTGTGCGGGCAGTGGCTCTGTGCTGGCAGTGGCTCTGTGCGAGCAGTGGCTCTGTGCTGGTAGTGGCTCTGTGCGGGCAGTGGCTCTGTGCTGGCAGTGGCTCTGTGCGGGCAGTGGCTCTGTGCTGGCAGTGGCTCTGTGTGGGCAGGGGCTTTGCGGTGGCAGTGGCTCTTTGCGGACAGTGTCTCTGTGCTGTCAGGGGCTCTGTGCGGTGGCAGTGGCTCTGTGCGGTGGCAGTGGCTCTGTGCAGGTAGTGGCTCTGTGGGGGCAGTGGCTCTCTGTGTGGTGGCAGTGGCTCTGTGCGGTGTCAGTGGCACTGCAATGGCGGTGGCTCTGTGCTGGCAGTGGCTCTGCGGTGGCAGTGGCTCTGTGCGGTGGCAGTGGCTCTGCGGTGGCAGTGGCTCTTTGCGGACAGTGGCTCTGTGCTGGCAGTGTCTCTGTGCTGGTCAGTGGCTCTGTGCGGTGGCAGTGGCTCTGTGCTGGCAGTGGCTCTGTGCAGGCAGTGGCTCTGTGGGGGCAGTGGCTCTCTGTGGGCAGTGGCTCTGTGCGGTGACAGTGGCACTGCAATGGCGGTGGCTCTGTGCTGTCAGGGGCTCTTCGGTGGCAGCGGCTCTGTGCTGGCAGTGGCTCTGCGGTGGCAGTGGCTCTGTGTGGTGGCAGTGACTCTGCGGTGGCAGTGGCTCTGTGCGGTGGCAGTGGCTCTGTGCTGGCAGTGGCTCTGTGCGGGCAGTGGCTCTTTGCTGTCAGGGGCTCTGCGGTGGCAGTGGCTCTGTGCAGACAGTGGCTCTGTGCTGGCAGTGGCTCTGTGAGGTGGCAGTGGCTCTGCAGTGGCAGTGGCTCTGTGCTGGCAGTGGCTCTGTGCAGGCAGTGGCTCTGCGCTGGCAGTGGCTCTGTGCAGGCAGTGGCTCTGTGCTGGCAGTGGCTCTGTGTGGTGGCAGTGGCTCTGCGGTGGCAGTGGCTCTGTGCGGGCAGTGGCTCTGTGCGGTGGCAGTGGCTCTGTGCGGGCAGTGGCTCTGTGCGGGCAGTGGCTCTGCGGTGGCAGTGGCTCTGTGCGGGCAGTGGCTCTGTGCGGGCAGTGGCTCTGTGTTGTCAGGGGCTCTGCGGTGGCAGCGGCTCTGTGCTGGCAGTGGCTCTGTGCTGGCAGTGGCTCTGTGCAGTGGCAGTGGCTCTGTGCTGGCAGTGGCTCTATGCGGGCAGTGGCTCTTTGCTGTCAGGGGCTCTGCGGTGGCAGTGGCTCTGTGCAGGCAGTGGCTCTGTGCAGGCAGTGGCTCTGCGCTGGCAGTGGCTCTGTGCAGGCAGTGGCTCTGTGCTGGCAGTGGCTCTGTGCAGTGGCAGTGGCTCTGTGCAGGCAGTGGCTCTGCGCTGGCAGTGGCTCTGTGAGGTGGCAGTGGCTCTGCGGTGGCAATGGCTCTGTGCGGGCAGTGGCTCTGCAGTGGTAGTGGCTCTGAGGTGGCAGTGGCTCTGTGCTGGCAGTGGCTCTGTGCGGTGGCAGTGGCTCTGTGCGGGCAGTGGCTCTGTGCTGGCAGTGGCTCTGTGCGGGCAGTGGCTCTGCGGTGGCAGTGGCTCTGCGGTGGCAGTGGCTCTGTGCGGGCAGTGGCTCTGCGGTGGCAGCGGCTCTGCGGTGGCAGTGGCTCTGTGCTGGCAGTGGCTCTGTGCTGGCAGTGGCTCTGTGCGGGCAGTGGCTCTGCGGTGGCAGTGGCTCTGCGGTGGCAGTGGCTCTGTAGTGGCAGTGGCTCTGTGCTGGCAGTGGCTCTGTGTGGGCAGGGGCTCTGTGCGGTGGCAGTGGCTCTGCGGTGGCAGTGGCTCTGTGCTGTCAGGGGCTCTGCGGACCGCTCTGCGCTCTCCCGTTCCCAGCGGCGGAGCCGGCGGTGCTCGGGCACCCCTGGAGCGGCTGTGCAGCGCTGGCTGCTCCCTGCTCTGCTTAGTGCCGGGCGCAATCCGGAGCCTGCGGAATGTGGAACACCCCGGCCGGTCTTCCGAGGGGTGCTGCTGCCGGGCCGCCCCTGTCCCCAGAGGAGCCCGCTCCGCTCCCGAGGACGCGGCGGTGTCACCGCGGTATGGGCTACTACGGGGCGCTGGCGAGGTGGCCCGGCCTGGATGGCACGGAGGGCCCTGCCCGCCATCCCAGCACCCGGAATGCCGTGCCCAGGGACCGGGATGCTGCGGGCACTGCTCGGAAGTGCAGAGAGCCTCGGGCTCTGCCGAGAGGAGGACAGGATCAAGGTCTCTCTGCTGCTCTGTGTCCTATCAGTGTGGCCATGAGCTCAGCCAGCCCAGAGTCCTCTCCATGGCCATGAGCTTGGCCAGCCAAGTTTCTTCTCCATGGCCATGAGCTTGGCCAGCCAAGTTTCTTCTCCATGGCCATGAGCTCAGCCAGCGCAGTGTCTCTCCATGGCCATGAGCTCAGCCAGCCCAGTGTCCTCTCCATGGCCATGAGCTCAGCCAGCTCAGTGTCTCCCCTGCATGGCCATGAGCTCAGCCAGCCCAGTGTCCCTTCCATGGCCATGAGCTCAGCCAGCTCAGTGTCCTCTCCATGGCCATGAGCTCGGCCAGCCCAGAGTCCTCTCCATGGCCATGAGCTCAGCCAGCTCAGTGTCCCCTCCATGGCCATGAGCTCAGCCAGCCCAGTGTCCCCTCCATGGCCATGAGCTCAGCCAGCTCAGTGTCCTCTCCATGGCCATGAGCTCAGCTAGCCCAGTGTCCTCTCCATGGCTATGAGCTCAGCAGCCCAGTGTCCCCTCTATGGCCATGAGCTCAGCCAGCTCAGTGTTCCCTCCATGGCCATGAGCTCGGCCAGCCCAGTGTCCCTTCCATGGCCATGAGCTCGGCCAGCCCAGTGTCCTCTCCATGGCCATGAGCTCAGCCAGCTCAGTGTCCTCTCCATGGCCATGAGCTCAGCCAGCTCAGTGTCCCCTCCATGGCTATGAGCTCAGCAGCTCAGTGTTCCCTCCATGGCCATGAGCTCTGGCAGCCCAGTGTCCCTTCCCATGGCCATGAGCTCAGCAGCTCAGTGTCCTCTCCATGGCCATGAGCTCAGCAGCTCAGTGTCCCCTCCATGGCTATGAGCTCAGCAGCTCAGTGTTCCCTCCATGGCCATGAGCTCGGCCAGCCCAGTGTCCCTTCCATGGCCATGAGCTCAGCCAGCTCAGTGTCCCCTCCATGGCCATGAGCTCGGCCAGCCCAGTGTCCCTCCATGGCCATGAGCTCAGCCAGCTCAGTGTTCCCTCCATGGCCATGAGCTCAGCCAGCTCAGTGTTCCCTCCATGGCCATGAGCTCGGCCAGCCCAGTGTCCTCTCCATGGCCATGAGCTCAGCCAGCTCAGTGTCCCCTCCATGGCTATGAGCTCAGCCAGCTCAGTGTCCCCTCCATGGCCATGAGCTCAGCCAGCGCAGTGTCCCCTGCATGGCCATGAGCTCAGCTAGCTCAGTGTCCCCTCCATGGCCATGAGCTTGGCCAGCTCAGTGTCTCCTGGATGGCCAGCCCAGGCTGTGGCACCAGCAGCTCCCTGCCTCCTCCTCACGCTGCCTGCTCTGCTGGCCAGACCCTGCTGGAATACAAATCCTGCCTGCATCCCTCCATCAATCCCTGCACACTCTCCTTCTCTGCCTTCTCCCTTCATCCCCAGTCACAGGATGCTTCAGGCAAAAGGCAAGAACATTGTAATAAAATGACATCTCCAAACAGAGAGCATATTTTTTTCCCTGAGGCCCCTGACTATCTCAGTTTCATTACATGTCTCAGGAGGGGGCATCACTCCCTGACAACTAACATCTGGCCCAGGAGACCTCCTAATTTAAAACAACAAACTAATTATTGTCACCTACGCTTTCCTTTTATCTTTATTTATTTTTTTTCTTGAAGAAATATGTCATCAGATTTTTCATTTGAACTATGAATGCTCTGGGGTTTCTCCCCTTTAAGTACTCTTAACTTTCTTCCATGGAGAGGAAATCCATATTTTATCAATCAGCTTCAATTACCTTCTGTATTTCATTCTGTGGTGTTGAATTATGAGTTGGAAGAATGTTGTGATTAAAGACCTTACAAACATTCAGATATCAGAACTACAAATCTTCCTGCCCACATGACTTGCTGTAAGGAACACTGAGCTGACATTAGGGGAGATTTTGTTTACTGCAAATCCTTTCTAAAGTTGGAACTCTTGGTCTCTTTGTTAGAATATTGATAGAAGGAATAACGAGCTAGAGGCATTTATTTGAAAAAAAAAAGTGATTTTTTAATTCTCACTTTTATTTCTTTTCCTCCTAGAGTGCTGTTGGAGATCTAGAGGCTAGGCTGATTTTTTCTTTCTGGGCAAGGAAGAGCTACAAGGGCTTTATTCTATGGAACAAACACTACATTCATGGCTCAGACATGAAAAGTTGCCACCAATTTTCCATGCCTCTTTGGCAACTTATTTACCAAAACCTGTTCTTCAGTTTTCCTGCCTTTAAACTGAGGCTCATAGTGCTAAACTTACTTCATGCACTGTTCTTCAGTGTTTTCAAAGCTGAACACTTTAAGAAAAACTCAGCATTTTTTATTACTGCTAGTGAAAAATTCCATTAGTCCACACAACAAATATTCACCAAGATTACCGTAGAAATATGTCTGAGAAGATGATTCTTTTTTCAGGTTTGATGGGGAAAAGACCAGTGTAGCCAGGATGAAACAGTAGAAAGTGAGATCACAGCCCATTTGAAATTAATATAAGTTTTTAAATTGATATCAATGACATCAGGATTTTATTTTTGACCTGCTGTAGAGCTGCAATCCCAAGCCAATCCAGTTTCTAGGACATCCTGGACACAACAGCACCTTATGCCCTTCGGTTGTTGGCTACATATCATCTACCAAGAAAATCTCCAAAATAATTTAGCAGCTTGAGAGACTCTTTCCTCAGGAACCATCCATCCAACCCACAAACCACGAGATGGACAGAGCTTTGGATCACCCCAAAAAAATACTTTGTCCAAAATGAAAAAATAATCTTTTTAAAGAAAGGAAAAACCCTTTTTCAAAATAAGCAAACAAAAAAAGAAACAAAACAAAACAAAACAAAACAAAAAAAAACCAAACCAAACCAAAACCAAAATTGCCTTTTAATATGAGGCTAATCACCAGCAATCATGAGTTCTACAAGAAAGAGGCAATATTTTTCTCCATAACAATAAAGCATTGATGTCTTCATTGATGACAAAAAATGGGCCAGTTAGAAAAAGAACCCGGCGAAGAAAATGAAACGTGTTTCTAAACTTAGAGGGAAAAGTAAGGCTCCTCCAACCCTTTCTGCCCCTGCCTTTTGTCACCTGAGCACCTCCTGTCCACCCTCTGGCCGTGGGGCCATGTGTGGGGGCTGCCAGGGGCCACCAGCCAGCACCACGGGGTTCATTAGCACTGATTGACTGCTTTATTATCACATTCCAAGGCTCTGCCCTTTGATGCAGACCAGAGCTGCTTCCATAAGCAAATGCCTGGAGGGAGATGGGAGCAGTAAATAGCCAGCCCAGCCTGGCCAGGCCCAGGGAAGGCTGATAAAATGTTCCAGGCTCATCAGGAAGCAGTCATGTTTTACTGCTCACACTTATTCCATAACACAGAGCAGGCTCCTGGCCCCTGGATTTTTACAACTGAGAGCACAATGCTTTCAAGAAGGAGGTGATGCTTCCAAAGCTATACTTTTCATCTGAATGCGTTGTTCTAAATAAAAGTAAATTAAAAAAAAAATCTCTTTTGTTTATCTTCATATTTTTACTGTAGGAACAATCCATGACTAAACTCTCTCTTTAAGAACCCTGGAGTTTATTGAAAGAGCATGAGTTCCTTGATTGTGCTTTGCAGGAGAACAATAAAGGGCTCATTTAAGTTTAAACTGGCTGTAGAAGTATTTAAAATTATTAACATTATCCTTCTTTATGAAGAACAATTTTATCCCCACTTTTTTATCCTGGTATCAGGAGACTTTACTGCAGATGGTTTTACATTCTTCAGTGAGGTTGTTTTCAGTCCCTCTTGCTGACAGCACAGGACTGAATTACCCACTGCAGCCTGGCTCTCCTTCCCTGTTTCTGCAGCCCTTCAGGAGAGATGGCTGTGTAAAGAAGCCAGGATGGGGGGAAATTTTGGCAGAACTCTCCATCAATCACTGGGGCCAGGCTGAGGGGGTAGTTTACAGCAGAATGAGTTTTGAATATGATGAGGGAGATAAAGAATGTTGGTTTAGGCCCAAGAACTTCAGCTGGGGGGGATTCAGTAGGAATCACGGACTGCCCACATGGAAGCCAGATGACAGCAATTTGGTCCAGGCTTTCAGACTACACCCCAGGAGTCCCATTTAGTGCCCCTGGATGGAATAGTGGCTCATGAGAGATATCTCAAGGGATGGCAATGCCTCTGGCTTTCCCTTTTATGTCTCAGAAAGTCTCCCCACC
This sequence comes from Serinus canaria, assembly GCF_022539315.1. NCBI lineage: Eukaryota > Metazoa > Chordata > Aves > Passeriformes > Fringillidae > Serinus > Serinus canaria. The sequence goes on from NC_066325.1 coordinate 839,129, forward strand.
TTTTAGGCTCATTGGAGAGAGTGGATTTTAGCCTGGGAAGATCTAAGAGTCAATGTGGTCCTTCCATGATTTGCTGTGAGCTGGGAGTGAGGAACTCCATCGTGCCCAGCACCTGAGGGACCAGGCGAGTCCAAGCCCTGACCTGCAGTTTAAGCAGCTTTTTTTTCTCCCACTAAATTACACAAGGGCAAAGCAGCCCTTATCACCCTCAAACTTCATGGGGACCCTGGATGCCAGGCAGAGCAGCTCTGTGCTCCTTCAGGGAACGATCCAGTGCACATTCAGAATCCCAGTGCTGCTCAGCCTGATTTCTGCACACCCCAGGGACTGCTTAGGACCAGGGAAGCAGATTTCCCTCATGTACCATTGAAGTCTGAGCTGAACTGAAAGGCAGAGTGAGAAAAGACATAATGCAGTTGTTTACTTAAAATGTTTGAGCACAAGAAGTTACTTTATCATGTCCCAGCCAGTGACATTGAATTCCCCTGAGCTCCCAGCACATGCCTGCCTTGGTTTTGGCCTGTGTGATTTGGGAATGAGCTGCTTGGCATTTGTAACACACCCAGTAATCTGGCACACACCAAAATGATCTCTTTTTTTTTTTTTGGTCTTTTGGGGTTTGCTTTTGGCTCCTAACAGCACGACCTTGATGCAGATCCAACAAAAAATTTAAAATACTTAACGGCATAAGTTTAACTGGATCATTGCAATGATTATTGCAAGAGTACAAGCATCTACTGGCATTTCTTTTAAAAGGAGAAATTTGATAGGGCTGTTTGGAACAGCTCTGAAATACACTGAGATTCAGGTTATTTTATGCATATGGTTGTACTATAAAAGTACAGACAACAGGAAAAGTGTTTAAAAAAATAAAATTAGAAAAATCTCTCCAATCAGAGCATTTGCACTCAGAACTAAGAGATGTCACCAAGAAAATTCTACAGGGTCTGAGCTGCAGCTTATCTTTATTTAAAGGTGCAGATACCAGAGTTATGAGAATTTGCATGATGCAGAGAGAGAGGCAGAAATAACTGCACAACATTCAAAGCACCCCATTTCCCCTCTTCTTGTCATTTCCTGAGCTCAGGCTCTGCAAGGTGCTCAGCAGCCACTCTTTAGTTCACCAATTTTCCATCTTATTGAACAGCTCTGAATAGAGAACATAACCCAAGAATTAATTATTCAGTGACCAGGGTTTTCAGGAAATACAGCACAAAACCTTCCTGAAGTAGAACCCTTACTTTTGTACATGGTTTAAAAGGAGCTGAGACACACTGGCTGGCATTTGAGAGTAATGGTTTTACTTCCAGATTTAGTAGACAAGGCAAGACAGAGACCATGGGGAGATGAAAGACGAAGTGACACCAAGAAAAGGAGGGAAAACTTCCACAGCAGGGATGAACAGGGTGGGATTGTTGGGGTGTCTCTGCAGGGACAGGAGCTGGGTCGATGATCCTAGTGGGTCCCTTCCAGCCTTGGATATTCTGTGATTCTCTGAAATATTTAAAGACCCAGGACTCAGTGAACACTCAGGTGACCCTGCTGCTCTCCTACAGCACAAATCCTTGTGTGGTGGGATCCTCTCCTCACTCCCTCCACAGAACTCTGCCTTTTGGAGCAAAGGACAGCATCCCACTGAAATGGACAGCCTGGTCTGTGCTCAGCATCCCATGGCATCTTCAAACCATCTCCCCTTATTTTCTAAGAAACCTCTAAAAATAACCTCTTGAGATTGATACATGGAGAATTAATTTTGAACTGTAGCTGACATGGAAAAAAAATCAGTGTTTGAAGCTGTGTCATTCGGAAGATTATGGCTAGTTAGATATTTGTTTTTACTGGCATAAAGGTGCCTTAAAGTGAAATGTGGGGGGGATGACTGAAAAGTGAGTTGGGCCCTACAGATCCAGAACAGCTTGAGAAAGTGGTCTGTTTAAATTTCCCTGTTTTGAAAGTTTTATCTTGAGAAATTTATATGCTACTTTTGATTTCTGCTTGCTTGAGTGTATAATGGTTGTCACCAGCACAAATGACAATTTAAAGAAGACAGTGTCAGGAGACAATATATTAATCTGAAAATTCCTGCTGAAATTCCTGAACTCCTATAAGATGCCCTGCTCTGCCTCTTTTCTTTCCTTCTCCTTCTCCAACTTTTTCTCCTTCCTTGAAATTCTGAGAGTCTCAGTCCACGGTATTGCTTCCAGCTCTGGCTGAGATGGTAGGACACCTTTTTTCCTTTGGTACAGTCAGAGAATCAGTGGAATTGGGGTTATTTTCCACCCTCTCTTCCCCATATCACATTACATCACAGCCCTATAATTATCTTTGGACCTGATATCTGCCACTTTCCCAAAAGATCACTCAGCACAGCAGATTTCCTAAATATTCTGTTGTTTTCATCTTGTGGCTAGCCCCCTTTCACCTTTGCTAGAGTTCTTTGCAAATTTTGTTGGTTTTCTCCTAGTCTGCCTGTCATAAATTTAACATCCTCTTGCAACTCCCTCCTTTGCAGCTGCCAGTTTTGGATAGAGAGGATTATCCCCAGACATTGTTTTGTCATTTGGTATCTCTATTTACTGGCATTTAGCATTGCTCCTAAATCTCCACCATGTGTGGGATAATTTGCTTTTCCAAAGCAGCTCTGAACACTCAGGTATTTGGACTACCAGGTTGCAATCTAGTCCTGTCCCAAAATCTTAGCCAACAAAGGCCCTATGACAGTCTCAAGGCAATCCCTAAATCATTTTTTGCTTTTGGAATGTTGTTATTTGTGTGGGGGTTTCAGGAATGTGTACCTACATTTGTAGTAAAACCCAAACAAAACCAGGTTGTGCAAAATTCCCCCAATTCCCCACTGATGTAAAATGGTCCAAGAGAAGAAAATAATGACAAAGATCTTTCATGCAGCAATGAAACCAACTAAGCAGCACTGTCAGACATGCAATTCACCCTCTCTGAATGAAAATCACTCTCAAACCACTAAACTGAACTGATGGAAGAATCAGGGTAATACTTGAATCTACACTTTCTCTGATGAAGAATGAAAAGCACAGAAGTAGGCAGAAGTTAAAATGAAAGCAAGCCTGTGATCACTGTAAATAATTGTGGGCTCACCCCAAGGCCACATACTTATCCATTCCCATATGCTTTTGGAGCTCAAGTTCCTGCAAAGCACAATACCCATGTTTGTATGGCACCGAGTTATGGCTGCAAATAGGAAGCCAAATGCTCAGTTTCTTCCTTGCTCTTTGCAGCAGCAAATTGCAATTTGAAAAAGGTTTTTGATAACATTTGGTGTTAATTTGACTTAAAAATGTTAACCGCCCAAATGACTGTGATCTTAAAGACACAAGTAAATTATCTTAGCGTGTAAGGGAGCCAAAGCTCAGATTGCCTTGAACTTCTCGGGATATAGGTTTTCTCAATGTACAGCTAAAAGGTAGCAGGGTGATTTACTGTTCTTGATCTTTCTGGTGTGAAAATTAACAAAGCATTCACACTATATTTAACATACACAGATGACAGTTTCAGAGGCTGAAAACAAAAAATATGTATTTTCTTACTAAATATATAGGAAATTAATATGACTTCCAGCCACAGATAATGTTATCCTTCCTTCACTAATCTACAGAAGGGTGAACACTTCCTGGAATAGAAGCTGCACTCCTTCCTGATATACAAGACACAAAATTCTGTAGAGAATCACAGGATCGTTATGTTGAAAATCCCACTAACCCATGTCCCCAAGTGCCACATCCACAGGTCTTAAATCCTTCCAGGGATGGGGGACTCCAGCACTGCCCTGGGCAGCTGTGCCAGGGCTGGACAGTCTTTCCCATGAAGGAATTTTCCCACTATCCACCCTGAGCCTGCCCTGGCCCAGCCTGAGGCCGTTCCCTCAGCTCCTGTCCCTGTTCCTGGGAGCACAGCCCGACCCCCCGGCTGTCCCCTCCTGGCAGGGAGTTGTGCAGAGCCACAAGGGCCCCCCTGAGCCTCCTTTGCTCCAGGCTGAGCCCCTTCCCAGCTCCTTCAGGGATTCTCCAGCCCCTTCCCAGCTCTGTTCCCAGCCCTGGACATGCTCCAGCCCCTCAGGGTCTCTCTTGCCCTGAGAGGCCCAGGAATTCCCCTGGAATGGAGGTGAAGGAACTTAACCACTAAAGTCCCAAAAACACCACAGGGGGAAATCATCAGGGTCAGAAGCCTTTTGGGTTGACATTCCCAAGGGTGAGAATTCCAATCCTGTCTCACATGGACTCTCCCCCATGTAGCCACTTCCACTCAATTAGCACAATTTCACTGCAGAGTAATAATAGGGCCTGTTTAGCTGTCTGTTCATTATAAAAGTTATGAAAATGAGATCAGAGGTTTTTTCTTTTGCTTCAGAGAGCAGCAGCACAGTCCCCATTTCTCGGATCTTTGCACAGATTTCCATTCTACCTGGACTTTATCTGGTTTACCTATTGCTCTCAGCATGTCCAGTTTCATTTCAGTAGCCCTTAATCAATTTTCTCATTAAATATGTCATATAGCCCATCACCTGGGAGCTCCATGTTATTTTTCCATCGTTTCCTACACTGTTTTTCACTTTCTATTTCACAGTTGCACTCAAAAGCCAACATTTATTTTTCTGTATTTCCCCACAACCCTTCTAACCTTAAGTTCTTATTACTGTGTCTGAGTTCCAGGTCCCGTTTTGAAGCCAGCCTCAAAAGGGTACAAATTCCAAGAGACACAACTTCCTGTCTCTAAAGCTGGACAAATAAAGAAACAAACCCCTGAACAAACACAACCACCCCAAAAAAGGGTATATTCAAAATAGGCTGGTTTGGATCAACCAAAGATGAGCCCAGCTGTCTCCTCCTTCCCTTATCCATGGAAACTGCTGGTTATTCTCCCCCTCACAGACCTGCCTGAGCACAGAACTTGACTTTTCCATCCTCACTGTCACTCAGAAATACACTTTTTATAAAACCTTATTAATTCTGGAGTGGCATGACTGAGGTCACAGAAGTGGTCCTTCACTTTTCATCTTTGTGTGAGAGTTTTGCAAGGTGTGGTCATCTCTGAACTGCTACATTAACTCCAGGCAGCAGGACAGTAGAAGGAATAAAGTCTTTAGGCTTCCAGAACTAATAAAAATACACTAAAGTTTCACAATCACAATCACATAAACTCCAGAAATTTAGAAATAACATATAGTTCATTCCAGCTAGAAATCTTTCTTAAATTTTACTTTGTGAGAGGAAAATATTGGAAAATATCAAGTTTTCTTCAAATTTCTCCATGTACCAATGCAGAGCTTGTCAGATGAGCAAGTCTAAAAACTCTTTTAGATTCTGAATATCAGTACAAGCTACAGTTTTTATAATAGAAAAAAGAAATTATTTTACATTGAAGATAAATTTGGGATTCAATGTGGTTAAAGAAATTTTAAAATATTATACGTTAACCTCCCTTTGCAAGTCTCACGCTGTGACCTTGATCTCAAATTCAGGACTTTTGCCCAATTTCAAGCTGGGCTGGGCACTCCAGTTGTCATTCCCAGTCTTACAGTTTCTTCAGCCTCAGCACAACACATGGAAATAAAAGAAAGACCTGTTTATCCAAACTTTGTTATCTCCCACCAGCTTGTTAAACTAAATTTAGATTAACTAGCAATGTTTTTACTGCAAAGAAGGTGATCCCTGTCTCTTCAGGAATCTGATAAAAATGAGGCCACAGTATCAATCAGATTATTGGCTTCAAAACACATTATTAATTTTGACATAATCAGCTACAGTCCACATCCATTTATCCTAGGCCACTTAAATCCATATGAAGGCAGTACTATAAAATTATGGAAATCATATGATACCATCTGTAACAGAGTGTGAAGGAAAAAAAAATACTTAAATGTGTTGACCAGACTGCATATGAATCACATGAAAAATCAAGCATATGCTGCACTGGCAGAGATATTTTTGTGACTTTAGCCATTATGAGAAATAGTTCAAGAAAATAAAACTGGTGTTTTCAGGATCTTTGTAACAAAGACAACATGCCCACGTGCAGGAAACAAAGGAGCAGGCTGCCTGCTAATAAAAGCTTGGATTTTATTGTTGAGCAAAAAGCCCAAGAGCTGTTAAAATGATGCAGACCTTCGACTATCCCATAGGGCATTCCCAGCTTCCATGTGGGTGCCTGACCTAATGTAGTGTACAGTTATGCCATGCTTAAATAAAGTTGCTTTCTCTCTTTGTAAGATGCTGAACTGGAAAAGCCAAGTGAAGGAACCTTGCACACAAATCAAGGGCTTCTGAGGACACTGTGAGAGCCAACAAAGAGCCACTGCTTTGTCACAGCCCAAGAAACTCCCCCTGTGTGTGCACTGATGTTGTGGTGCGCGGTCGGTTTCTAGATATGTTATCTCCCCTGTTCTGTATTGTTCTCCCCATTTTGTAATGTTTTCCCAGTTACAACCCTATATTTAATTTGATGGTTCAGTCCTGGTTCCCCCCTTTCCTTCAAATGGTGTCCTCCCTGTCTGGGCACGCTGCCAAACCCTTGTCTCCACCCCCGTTCCCCTAGCAACTATCCCATTTGTTACATTTTCCTCCCCTCCCAGGCCCTGTCCATCTCCCGGGGCCCTGCCCATTCTTCCAGAGACTTCTCCCTTCCACAGGGAGTGATTGGGCAGGTGCTCCAGGCCCCTCCCTGGCTTGTATATCATTTGTTGCCTCCTGTGTCAGTTATGTTCAATGCCCCTCCTCAGTTTTCCCTCATTGGTTAATGTATTGTATCTTTACCTATGTTCCACCCCCTTTATAAGCTGCTGCTTCTGTTACTCCCCGCCTTTGCCCCCTTGGATTTTCCCCTGGAGACAATAAACTCTCTGGACTGCACCAACGGGGTGAAGGACCTCTTTTCTTCAAACTTCCTCCAACCTTTGCCGCTCCTCACATCGCTGCACCAGCCTGCCGAAGGCGCTGCCTGGACGCCCCTGGCTCGCCTGGGTAGTGCCCCCCGCTGCTAGCTGCTGCTAGTGCTCCCTGCTAGCCGGCGCTTCCTCCTCCCCACCGTGTGGGGAGTCGAGGGTCTTCAAAGCAGCAGCGCGGCAGCTTGGCGCCCAACGTGGGGGAGGAGAAGACCCCCTTGCCCTGCGGCAAGAGTTAGCAACGCCGAGGAGATCTTCGCCTCGTTGACTGCCGTTTGCTCCGTAGCCATCAAGCTACCCTATTCCGTCGAGCAGACCCCGTTCTAGGGGTAGCGCTCCGGGCGGGGATTGGAACACCACCTCCTACACCCGAGAGCTGTTCCAAGAGGAAGCTGTGGTCCGTGGAGCTTTTCCCCATTTCCCACCGGTTTGGGTGAGTAGCTCCAGCTCACCATCTTCGTGAGCTACCCCCGCCCAATCTCCCAGTTCTGCCTGGTCGGGTCATAGGTTCTGCCCTGGGCCCGGTGAGGTTGGGGCTGGTGGTTGGGGATTTTTAGTTACCGTTTTATTTTATTTCACTCCGTGGTTTCGCTTCTAGGGAATGGAGATGGGTGTCAAGCTCTCCGTTCCCCAGAAAAGAGTTTTTTACCAAGTTGTGGGTATCCTTGGGGGGAGGGAAGTTAGAATTGTTAAAAAAGAGTTAAAACAGTTAATTATTTGGTTGTTCACTCAATTTCCCGAGCTGTCCCCAGATTCAGTCAATGATATAAATTTTTGGAATTTGGTCGGTGAAAAATTATCTCAATTAAGTCCAAAGGAGGGATGGCGAAACAAAGGACTGATATACTGGAGTTTCCAAATTGTCACTGCGTTAAAAGAAAAACAAAAATTAAATGGAAATCAGAAATTGAGTGAACAACCACCCCCCAGTTCATGTTCTCCCAGTCCCCGTGTCCCAGACCCCCGTTCCACCCCCTCTCTCCCGAGATATAAGGGGATCCTTAGGAGAGCAGCCCGCGAGAGCACCGCGCCGGCTTGTCACCACCCGCCGGGCTCTCCTCAAGGCTCCCTGACCCCCCGCCTCCGAAGTCCTGGCCAGACTTCGGAGGGTTCTTTCCAATCCCCCAATTCCTTTTCCCCCAAGTCCCAGTTGTACGCCCTAAAGTTAAGTTTGCAGTTCCTGAGGGTGGCAGCCCCCAGACTGTCCCTCGAAATGGCTCCCGTGGGGCCCAAGATGGCGGCAGCCATATGGCTTTTCCCATGGCCGTCAACCCTCCTTCTCCCCATAATCCCTTTTTCTCTCCCGCCAACCCTTTCTCCGCCCTTCCCCATTTCCCAAACCCCACCCCGACTTCTCCTGAAGCCCCTCCTAATCCCCCACCCTCCTACACGCCCCTTTCCCCTCCCTCTTTCCAAAATCCGCTCTCTGGGCTCGCCCCCAAGGCGGAGGCAATTCCATCAGCTCCACCCCCAGCTCCGCCCTGGTTCCCACGCTTGGCTCCTCCCCCCGACTTCCTGGTTCCCACGCCCCGCCTTCCGGTTCCCACACCCCAACTTCCGGAAGTGACAGTTTTAATTCGGCCTTACCACCTGTAATAACCGCTGCTCCTGTCTCCTATCATCGAGAGAGCGTAGGGCCCACCCGAGCGCAATGGACCCCATTCCCCCATTCCACCATTAAGGAATTGTGCAAGGCCCAAAGAGAGTTTTCCCAAGAGAGTGAGTACTTCCGGGGACTCCTTCGGGCCTCTTTACTAGAAACTGATGTTGTGCCCGCCAACTTGCGGACGCTTTTTTCATGTCTCCTCAACCCCACTGAATTCTTAGTGTGGGAGGAGGCGTGGAAAAAGGGAATCAGGGACATTCTCCCACAATTATGGGAGAACCCCCAAACTGCCACAACCCTCGGTGGTGAAACAGTTTGCACCGACCTATTGGTCGGTCTTGGGAATTGGGCCGACGGGGCCCTTCAAGCTAGGGATATCCCCTGTCAAGCACTTCGGGAGAGTGCAAAGACGGCCGAACGAGCATTCTTAGCACTCCGCCCTACTGCCCAGGAGCCCACTTTCACGAAAATCCATCAGGGGCCAGGGGAACCTTTCATTGTTTTTGTCGAGTGTCTCCGCAGGGCAATTGACCAACAAGTCCAAGCGGAGAACGCTCGACTCGAAATCCTAACAGAATTGGCTAACGCCAACGCTAACGCTGTCTGCAAAGCAGTCATCCTCAGCCTTCCCCTCGATCCTCCACCGACCATCCAATCAATGATCGAAGCTTGCCAGAAAAAGGCACCATCCCTCGCCAAGGAGGATCCCAAAACTCCACCTTCAAGCCGTCATGTGTCATTCGCAGAAACAACAGATTTCGACAGCGATGTGATGACTGCCCAGCAGCAGCCGACGCCAGCGCAGAAGAGGATGTCCAATCAGGGACAGTGCCACCTGTGTGGCGACCCAGAACATTGGATGCCTGACTGCCCCTTGCGGAAACAGTTTTTCCAGTTCCGCAAGGAGCAGGCAGCATCCAAAGACCACCAGCAAAAAAACTAAATTCCGAGCGCAGTCCCCCCCTGCGCGAAGACAAAAATGAAGCGGGAGGCATTAACACCAGCCACAAAAATCCAGGGAGGGGACCCCATTCCCGCACCTCTTCCCGTTCCAACTTACACAATATGACATCCCCACCGGACAAGACAACTCTACCTAATGAGACTTTGCCAATGTTAACAACTACATTGTGTGCCTTCTCTTTCAGGTTGCACCTCGCAGACACCCTCACCATCTCCGATTCGCTGCATACATCTGCCATGGTTGGGTTTGAGGCACCGAATACCTGGTACCAGCGCGGATGTAAGTGTATCGTTGTGGGAGACACAAAATTCACTCCCCCGGAAATCACCATCATTCCGGGGGTGCTGCCTTCACTCACAGACAATTTGGCTATTACTATCATTTGTGTGCATTCCCCAGTCACCCTACCCAAGGGCCAAGTCATCGCCCCAGCCATTCCAATTCTTCCACCTGAGGCAAAGCAATGTGAGTTCGAGCCCGACCCTGACACCCTACCTCCTTTATTTGAGGTATTCTGGTCCCAAACTTTGGGCCAAGAAAAACCTCAACTCACATGCCGACTCACAAAGAATGGCCAATCCACAAAGATAAATGGGATGCTTGACACGGGGGCAGATGTGACGATCATTCCCGCAAGGGAATGGCCGTCACAATGGGAATTGCAAAGCGCAGCTGGATGAATCCAGAGCGTAGGGAGTTTTCAATTAGCGAAACAATCAAAGAGCGTGGTACAAATTATGGGGCCAAATGGGCAATTAGCTTCAGTCCGCCCATTTGTTTTAGATTATATGGAACCCCTGTGGGGGAGAGATGTTTTGGCCCAATGGGGAGCCAAAATTGACTTGCCCAACGCTCCCCAGGTTTTTCAGTAGCGGCCACTGAAGAGCGCCCTACCCACAAATTGACCTGGAAATGAAACAAACCTATTTGGGTAGAGCAGTGGCCGCTCAACAAACAAAAATTAAAGGTGCTCTCGGAACTCGTAGAGGAGCAGTTAAAAAAGAGTAACATCGTGGAGTCCATGTCTCCATGGAACTGCCCCGTCTTTGTTATCAAAAAACCTAACAAAGACAAATGACAGCTCCTCCACGATCTCCGTCAAATTAATAACATAATTCAAGATATAGGCGCTCTCCAACCAGGGATGCCGTCCCCAACCATGCTCCCCCAAAACTGGAATTTGGCTGTTTTAGACATAAAAGACTGTTTCTTCCAAATTCCCCTGCACCCAGATGACGCCCCGCGCTTCGCCTTCACGGTTCCTGTCATCAACCGTGAAGCCCCAGCGAAGAGATACCACTGGCGAGTCTTGACTCAGGGCATGAAAAATTCACCAGTGATTTGTCAGCGGTACGTCTCTTCCCTGCTGTCCCCTGTCCGTGAGGCAGCAAAAAATTCAATTATATTACATTACATGGATGACATCCTAGTTTGTGCTCCAAACAACGATGCACGTACCCATGCTCTTGCCCTGACAACCGATGTGTTGACTTCTGCAGGGTTCGAGCTTCAGGAAGATAAAATTCAAAAGATGCCGCCCTGGAAGTACCTTGGCCTTGAAATCACCAAGCAGACCATTGTTCCGCAAAAATTGGCAATTAACACCAAAGTGCCCTCTTTAGTGGAGGCTCAACAACTGTGTGGAGCTTTGAATTGGGTAAGACCTTGGCTGGGGATTCCCACGGAAGACCTAGCCCCCTTTTCAATCTTTTGAAAGGGGGAGAAGAGCTCAGTTCTCTAAGGACCCTTACCCCAGAGGCTGCAGCAACCTTAGAAAAGGTACAGAAAACCATCTCACAGAGACAGGCACACCGATACCATCCAGACTTGCCATTCAAATTTATCATCTTAGGAAGTTTGCCACACCTCCATGGGTTGATTTTTCAGTGGGACAGAACTGCAAAAACATCTGAGGACCCTGGCTCCAGAGACCCCCTCTTAATCATAGAGTGGGTGTTCCTCAGCCACCACAGGTCCAAAAGAATGACACGGCCACAAGAGCTGATGGCTGAGTTGATCAGGAAGGCTCGCTTCCGGATCCGGGAGTTGGCCGGTGTCGACTTCACATGCATACACATTCCTGTTCAATTAAAATCCGGCCAATTAACCAAGGCCATGTTGGAACATCTCCTCATGGAGAATGAAGCCCTCCAATTTGCTCTCGACTCTTACACCGGACAAATTTCAATCCACAAACCAAAGCACAAATTGTTTAATCCGGACAATCAATTTAAATTATCTTTGAAAAGAATTCAGAGCCGGAAGCCCTTAAAAGCTTTGACTGTTTTTACTGACGCGTCCGGGGCATCTCACAAGTCTGTTGTGACTTGGAGAAATCCCCAAACTCAGCAATGGGAGACCAACATTGCCACAGTTGAGGGATCACCTCAAATTGCTGAGTTGGCCGCTGTCGTCAGAGTCTTTGAGAAGTTTTCTGAGCCCTTCAATTTGGTAACCGATTCGGCATACGTAGCCAGTGTGGTGTCCAGAGCAGAGAATGCTGTTTTCCAAGAGGTCTCCAACATGAACCTTTTCAAATTGCTCTCGAGACTTGTAGAGTTGGTCTCCCATCGAGAGCACCCATTTTATGTGTTGCATGTGAGGTCTCACACTGACCTTCCGGGGTTCATTGCAGAGGGGAATCGGCGTGCCGATGCCCTAGCTGCCCCTGTTGAAATGGCCCCGCTCCCCGATGCCTTCCAGCAAGCAAAACTCAGCCACCAGCGGTTCCATCAGAACGCGCCCGGCATGGTCCGTCAATTCCAACTAACTAGGGACCAGGCAAAAGCGATTGTAGCCACATGCCCACAGTGCCAGTCTTTCCAACTCCCTGCCATCAATGCTGGCGCCAACCCACGAGGACTCAAGAGCTGTGAAATCTGGCAGATGGATGTTACCCAAATCCTTTCCTTTAGCAAGTTCGAGTTTGTGCATGTCTCTGTAGATACCTTTTCTGGGGCCGTGTACGCTTCTGCCCACACAGGAGAGAAGACAGCAGATGTCAAAAAACATCTGTTGCATGCCTTCTCTGTGTTGGGAATCCCTAAAGAGATCAAAACAGACAACGGGCCAGGGTACACCTCCAGGGAGTTCCGAAGCTTCCTGCAGGAGTGGGGAGTAAGTCATAAGACCGGCATCCCTTACTCCCCGACAGGGCAAGCCGTGGTTGAGCAGGCCCACCAGAGCCTCAAACGAACTCTAGAACATCAGAGTGGGGCAGTGAAGGTGGAGTCCCCTCAAATCCGACTGGGATTGTTTACTATTATCTTCCAGGGCTTTGTTTACTATTAACTTCCTTAACTGCAGCTTTGAGTGCCTCAACCCGCCCATTGCGAGGCATTTTAACACCCAGACTGCAACCGAACTCAAGGACAGACCACCTGTCCTGGTGAGAGACCCCGAAACCTGGAAGATTGAGGGACCATTTGACCTGGTAACATGGGGTCGTGGGTATGCGTGTGTGCTCACCCCCGCCGGGCTCAAATGGGTCCCCTCAAAGTGGGTAAAACCCTTCCTTCCAGGGAAGGCACACAAACCAAACACCACGCCGCAGGTCACCCAATCCGCCCTGAGGCGGAAGCGCAAAGTCCATGTCGTGTCCAGTGCCCCCCAGGCTGAACCATCCACCACAGAGCCCTCCGTTTTAACTTATTTTCTTTGTCTATTTCAGTTAGAACCCAATTCGCAAGCTTGAGTTTGTTAAAGACTGTCTTCCTTGTTATTCTCACTCTCCTATGTATTATCCTGGAGTTTTCAATTATTTATAAATTACTCCTCTGTCTTCTGTCCACCGCCGCACCACAAGTGAACCACGTCTCGCTCCCTCCGGCTACGAACTCTGTCCAAGAGACTTCTCATTACAAAGAGATGCTACCTCTTTCAACTTCAGCTACTCCCCAGTGGTTTGCAGTCTCTGAACCCACCAACGATGCCGCCGATCAAGCATCCACGAGTTCTGAAGCCAACTTTTAAAGACTCAATTTTAATTTTGTTTTTTCTAAAACAAAAAGGGTGAGATGTTGTGGTGCGCGGTCGGTTTCTAGTTATGTTATCTCCCCTGTTCTGTATTGTTCTCCCCATTTTGTAATGTTTTCCCAGTTACAACCCTATATTTAATTTGATGGTTCAGTCCTGGTTCCCCCCTTTCCTTCAAATGGTATCCTCCCTGTCTGGGCACGCTGCCAAACCCTTGTCTCCACCCCCGTTCCCCTAGCAACTATCCCATTTGTTACATTTTCCCCTCCTCTCAGGCCCTGTCCATCTCCCGGGGCCCTGCCCATTCTTCCAGAGACTTCTCCCTTCCACAGGGAGTGATTGGGCAGGTGCTCCAGGCCCCTCCCTGGCTTGTATATCATTTGTTGCCTCCTGTGTCAGTTATGTTCAATGCCCCTCCTCAGTTTTTCCTCATTGGTTAATGTATTGTATCTTTACCTATGTTCCACCCCCTTTATAAGCTGCTGCTTCTGTTACTCCCCGCCTTTGCCCCCTTGGATTTTCCCTGGAGACAATAAACTCTCTGGACTGCACCAACGGGGTGAAGGACCTCTTTTCTTCAAACTTCCTCCAACCTTTGCCGCTCCTCACATCGCTGCACCAGCCTGCCGAAGGCGCTGCCTGGACGCCCCTGGCTCGCCTGGGTAGTGCCCCCCGCTGCTAGCTGCTGCTAGTGCTCCCTGCTAGCCAGCGCTTCCTCCTCCCCACCGTGTGGGGAGTCGAGGGTCTTCAAAGCAGCAGCGCGGCACACTGACATATGTCACAGATGTCCTCCAGCACTGCATCCTGATAGGCAAAACACCTGCTATGAGAGTATTTGATTTGATTCGTTAGTGACAAAGGTTTGGTTTAAAGGATTAAACAGCATTTTCATTTCTAGAGCCCCAGGCTGGGTGAGGCTGGAGGGGCCCACAGGGGCTGCTCTGGTGCCCCCTCCCTGCTCCAGCAGGGCCATCCCAGAGCCCAGGGCACAGCAGTGTGTCCGTGTGGCTCTGCAATGTCCCCAGGGAGGAGACTGCACAGCCTCTGTGCACCATCTGCTCAGGGCTGGGCACTGCCCAGGGCAGCAGTTCTGCCTCCTGGGCAGGGGCAGCTCCTGGGCTCAGGCCCTGCCCGTGGCTCTGGGGCCATGGCTGGGCCCGGAGCAGAGCCTGGGCCTGCTCTGCCCCTCCCTGCACACAGGGACACCCAGGGCTGAGGGCCCCTCTCAGCTGGGGCTCCTCTCCAGGCTGAGCAGCCCCAGCTCCCTCAGCCTTTCCTGGGCACCCAGATGCTCCAGGCCCTCGCTCAGCTCCAGCAGCTCCTGGCCCTGCTGTGCTGCGGATCCAGGGCTGAGCACAGCATCCAGAGGTGCCTCCAGGGCTGGGCACAGGGGCAGGATCACCCCTGACCTGCTGCCAAGGCTCTTCCCCATGTCCCCAGGGCACCCTTGGCCCCCTTGGCCCCAGGGCACTCTGCTGGCTCAGGGACAGCTCTGTGTCTCTGGCACCCCCAGGTCCTACCCCCAGAGCTGCTCCAGCAGGTCCCCCCAGCCTGTGCTGGTGCTGGGATTGTTCCAAGCATTTCTCTTGGTTGATCTTCAGATGTTTTCTCCCTGCTCATTTTCCTAAGCTGTTGAGGTCCCTCTGAAGGGCTGTGGAGCCCTCCCAGATTTGTGTTCCTGGCTCCCAGGTCAGGCACCTTGGAAATATTGAACCAGTTAATCATTCAAGATACCAAATTCTGAATAAAAAAGCAAAGCTATGAAAAACACTCACAGGTTGTGTATTAAGCCCATCCAAAGCACTGTAAACTATTGAAAAAGAATCCCTGATTTCCATAAGTGTGTTCAACCATTACTTGTATTAACAATTATTTCAGTTGTGTGGCTCCACTTAATGTAAGGGTGCCTGCAAGAAGACAGCTAAACATGTAATTGGATTTTTGTGCATAAAATTACTGTGCTGTGGCCACTGAAGAAGCCCTCTAAAATACAGATAGTCAACAGAAATTACAGGGGCAAATCTTCTGTCCCAGGGCTTAAGTATGAGAATCCTATTTTAGAAATCCAAATGCCCAGAGCACAGCTCAGATACAAAGCAGGTTTATAACCAGGATACTAAACTTTAAAAACTGGAACTTGTGGTACAATTTAAACCAAAGAGTAAAACAACCTTATATTCTCTCAATATTTCCTGTTTCCATTTATATTCTGCTCATTTGTGCATCCCCATTTCATGGTGGCTTTTTCTCCCCATGCACATAGCCATGCTAATATCTTCATGGATTTATTTATAATAACCTTTAAATCTTTTCCCTGTCATTATGCTGCAGAGATTTCTGTTGTATATACTTTTTACTCTGGTTCATTGGCTACACATCGATTATTTTGCATTTGTCTATGTTAAGCACTGAACAGCATTTTCCTTTTGCTAGTCCAGCCATGTGAAAATACCCAAATCTATCAGAAAAAACCTGGTTCCTTTCTTCTCAGTTATTAGCTGTACATTTACTTTTGATATTATTACCAAAACATCTAAGTGTGTCACAGGGAACAGGGTATTTTTCAGACAAGTGGCCATGAAACACCTGCTTGGATGCTTTCATTTCCAATAGGGACACTCACTTAGAATGAAACTGTTGAGGTCTCTGTGCTGGCTTTAAAGACACTTCAGAGTCAACAAGAGCAGCTTCCCCTGATTGTTTTGTGTAGGGAACTGGATTTTTTTCAATATTTAATGCTATCTATAGTCACCAAATAATTATTAATCTTATATTTTCAGCAACAGAAAATCATAGACTCATGGAACGTTTTGGGTTGGAAAAGACCTTGAAGTACATCTCATTCTACCCCTGCCATGAAAGGGACACCTCCCACTGTGCCAGGCTGCTCCCAGCCCCAATGTCCAACCTGGCCTTGGGCACTGCCAGAGATCCAGGGGCAGCCCCAGCTGCTCTGGGCATCCTGTGCCAGGGCCTGCCCACCCTGCCAGGGAATAATTCCTTCCAAACATCTGACCTAAATTTCCCCTCTTTCAGTTGGAAGCCATTCCCTATGTTCTGGCACTGCAGTTCCTGAGGAATTGTCCCTCTCTGGGTTCCCTGCAGCCCCTCAGACCCTGGAAGGAGCTGTGAGCTCTCCACACAACCTTCTCCTGTCCAGGCTGAGCAGCCCCAGCTCTCCCAGCCTGGCTCCCCAGGGGAGGTGCTCCAGTCCCCTCAGCACCTCCGTGGCCTCAGCTGGACTTGTTCCAACAGTTCCATGTCCTTCTAATATTTGGACACCAGAATTATTCCCAGCATCCATGTCTCAGAAGAGCAGAGTGGAGGTGGATAATCACCTGCCTCACTGCTGTAATTAATGTATAAAATATGCTTAATTTATTTATTCATGTTCTGCATATGAATTGAATAATACTGAAATGTTGTATCTGTGATGTCTGAGCACAATACTATGGTCCAAATGCCTTTCAACCTCTCTTTACAGAAATTTCCTGGGCTTTCCATAATCCTGACAGTGATATGAGTAAGGACTGGTCAACTCTGGCTGTTTTGCCAAGTACCTGTAGCAGCAGGGTGAGATGGTGAATGCTGCTGCCTTCCCTGAAGTGGCTGTGGTGAGGTATTGGGGCAGGCACACAGCAAACACACTCACAGTCATTCGGCACAGCTGGGCAGGAGGAGACATCACAGGGGCTTCTGCTGGCAGCTCTGACACAGCTTCATTGGGCCCCCCAGGAGAAGGGCTCCAGGGAGAGAAGAACACAAGGAACCCAGGGGGGTCCAGGTTTAAACATGGGCAGGAGGGGTGGAACAGCATCAGAACAAATGGGCACAGGGGCACAGGGGGGGTACACCTGGGCAAAGGGTGGGAACCAAAGGGGAATGCCAGGCTGGAAATGCAGAGGTACAGGGGCCCATGGGGAAAGGGAACAGGGAACTTTCTAGAACCGGGACAAATAGGGGAAAGATGGGCAGGTAAGGCCAATGGGGAGGAGAGAACTGGGGTTAATTAACATGGTGCTGCAGAGCACCGTGGGGAATGCCCTTTCTCTCACCTGAGTTGGAGGAATGCCTGGAGCCTATGTGTGTCCTTCCAGGCCATGATCATGACCTTCCCCTGGTGGGCCCACGGCCCTCCACAGCTCGTGGCTGTTATATTCAAGCTGCAGCCCCTCCTGAACCCATGAGGCAGACACAGCCTGGGTATAACAGACTGACTACAGCTTAAAAACCGAATTAAACATCTCCCATTTTCTCTGAGGCTTCCACTATTGTCTGAGTAAATTTTAACCTTCACTGGTAAAGTCAAAATATTTTTGTCGTTTTTCTTCTCTATTCCCATTTCAGTGACATTAGAGGCAAAGGGAGGGACTGTGACACAAACAAATTAAAAGCCCCATAAGATGCTCTGAACAATCTGAATTTCTGTGGTGGGCCCAGATATTTGCTGCAGAAATAAGAAAAGTTTTAGGGAAGTGTCCTTTTCAAATGTGTTACCCTTAGGTTTTCTAGAATACCAGCCTCCATTTGCAACTTTATTGAGTGAAAACACCCACCTTACAAGTGTAATGTCTCATCCATAAATATTAGTATCACCTCCAAATTCTTTGTGTCCGTTTCCAATAAAATTTTATTAAAACATCAACCTGAACTTTGCGAAACTTATTTTAGCCCATTCAGTGCTTTTCCTTTCTATATTATCTCCACACTACAAGCTCCTGTCTTCTACCTCAGCTATGGAACCAGGACTAGGGTTTTTCACCAAGCCAGATTTACATCCCATCTTTTATCTCTTTGGAACCGTGCTTTTATCCATCTTTAGAGAATTCACTTTTCTCTTTAATCAAGATAAGAATATCTGCCGAAAAACCCCCCAAAATTTAGGCAACACAAAACCCATCATTCTAACAGAATAAAAATTTAATTTGTAAATATTGCCTTAGGCTGACTGTTTCCATATGCGGTGTACCCAAGCACAATTTATGGTGCAGGTTACAAATAAACCTCTGGAAACAGAGTCATAACTGCTGCTGGAAGCAGCATTGAATAGCAGCACTGCTACTACGGGAGATAATTTTCTGCAGCCAATGTAATATATTTCTAATGCAGATCTGAGAGAACAGAATAAAATACCTAAAAAAAAAAAAAATTAAACCCCACAAAACTAACCAAAAAACCCCCTCAACTCCCTAAAGAAGAGGCTTAAAAATATTTTTAAAAACCCTTTAAAGGTATCAGTTCTCTGAGCTCCATAATTATTTTTCCTTACCCTTCTTTCGCTATAAGCACTCCATTCCAGTGTTCATCTTAAAGAACTGCCTGCTGTAGGTAATATGAGCACTAAAAAGGAATGCATTTGCCCTGGACGTAGCAATAGCTACAAAAATGCAACTTAAGGAACACAAATTTAGGAATCACTCATCTCAAAACACTGGCAGTCACCATACTGTACCCAGAAGTACCAAGCTTTTACAAATTTAGCCACTATAACAAAGATATTGAAAAACAGAAACACGTTAAAGAAACAAAGGCAATGAGGCAGTGCAGGAGGGTCTGATATTTATCATTTGCATTCTGCTGGTTTTATTGGAGGGTCTGGCCTGCTATTGCACCGCTTCCCCCATTTATAAAAACAAACTGCCATCATTTTATACCATTTCTATTCTTGCTTTCATTTCTGAATGTTCTGCTCTGTCCCTTTAGCTCTCAGGACACTTTACCAGACATTCAGTATCCATCCAGCTGTGGGTGCCCCTGGATCCCTGGCAGTGCCCAAGGCCAGGTTGGACACTGGGGCTTGGAGCAGCCTGGCACAGTGGAAGGTGTCCTTGCCATGGCAGGGGTGGGATGGATGGGATTTAAGGATCCAACCCAAAGCATTTTGGGGGACTCTGGCCGGCACCATTTAGGTATTTTTCCTTTGGGTTGTGGGCTGACCCCTCATGTGGAGCTTCCCCACCCTGTACTTGCTTTACAGAAGCAAAGAGAGTTCCAAGTCTGCCAACACAAAGGGAAAAGCTGACTGAATTCCCCTCTGCTGGTGTAGAACATGGCTGCCAAAGCAAGAAACAGCTGTATTTTACTTACAGAACATTTACTGGGAACAGAGATGGGAGGAAGGAATATTTTGCTAGTGATACAAGAAAGTAGTGATTTCTATTTTACTATTCTATCTCTGTCTAATGAATATTCACACCCAGAGGTTATATGATAGTTGGGTGAGTTTTCTTTTAGGGAAAAATGAAATCAAAACACAATTCTGCATCTGTAAATATATTCCCACTGAGATTTGCATTCACCTTGCAATACTCAAGAGAAAGCATCTCGTTTGTTCAATTAATCTGACCTTTATCAAGAGTTTGAACAGACAAAACACTCTCAGGGAAGGAAGTACTTGGAGTCAGAGTGAGCAGCACTGGAGACCTGAGCAGGCTGCAAAAAGGGATGTTTAAAGGATGTCCCTGCACACACTGCAGAGCTGCTGCTGATTTACAGGAGGTGCACAGCTCCTGCCCAAGCTGCTCCCCACAATCTTCCCAAAAGCAACTGAGATGCCTCCAAGTGCCAAGGAGAAGTGCTGAGGAAGCCCTCCCTGGGTCCCTAAAGTCACACCTCTATGTGCAGAACTCACTTAAGCCTCAGCACCAATTTTTAAATTCCCATTGAATGATCTGAAACTGCCCAAGAGCAAACCCTGGTGTCACTCACACAGCCCTTCCCTGCTGGGGAACCAGGCTCAGAATTGTCTGAAAAATCTCCATGCTCTCTCAAAAACCCTCTCTGTGGCTACAGGGACTAGAATGTCAACACTGGGGTGGTGGTTAAGGGTTGAGTCTGAAAGCTGAAGGCTTTCACAAGAACAGAACTGGAGAGTACTGGGTTGAGAAGGGAGAAATGAGAGCACGTCTGGATGAGGGAGGGAGGAAGGAAAGGAAGGAAAGGAAGGAAAGGAAGGAAAGGAAGGAAGGATTACTGCTCCACCAAAATCCAGAATTGCCTGAAGCTGAAATCCAGCCCAAGGTGTGTTCTGAGAGCCACTGATTACTCTCCAATGCTTTGACTGGCACCAGTCCTGAGAAAAGAAAATGGCTGGATGCTGAGTTTGCTGTAAATGGCCCAACCTTGTGCTAACTTGGAGGACCAGTTTATTTTTTGTTCAATTATTTTCAAGCCATTCTTATCTTTCCTCTCCCCCAGCACCACCATGATGCATTTTGCTGGTCTGCTGATGTGCAGCACCACAGACATCCACCTCAGCCACCAAAATATTACCCTCAATCTGAACACCCTCTTGTAGTCCAAAAATGCCTTAAAGTTCTCAGTGTGACTTTCACATAAACCCACCTGTTCAATGGCAAAGACAAAAAGGTTCAGTTTAATTAGACTGCTTTCCCTTTGGGCCATTTTCTTAAAAAGAAAACCACTTTCAGTCATTCTTTACTGCTTTAGGAATATCAGTTTTCAGTACAAACCCATTTTGGAGCATTATGAGTACACAATGTCTGCTCACACCCATTGAGGTGCAGACTCTGGAGTAACAGACCTTCCTTCCTCTCCTAGGCTGAAATTAGCAATCTGAAGGCCCATTTTAAAAAGTGAATTTGGAAAATGAGAAATTCCAATAGAAATTCAGATCTTTTTTTCTTTTTCCTTCATTAATTCCTGGCTGCAGCCTGTGTAACCAATTGCAAAAAGAGAATACCTGCTAGAGAAGCAGGCATGGATTGGAATCAGGTGCCTGCATTTGGGAGAAAGCTATTAAGCAACAGGTCATGCTGCCTGCTTTTTGTGAGTTTATTGCCTCCCATTCACTCTTACATTAAATTTAGCATAAATTGAGACTACAGGATTCTGCAGGATCAGCCCCTGGCAGCCAGTGGATAAAAGCCTGTGCAAATGCTGGCAGGGCCAGAGTGGCCGAGCCTGCTTGGTTAGAGAGCCTGAATTGACTCACAAGCACTGCTGCTCCCAGCCAAAAATAATGTGGATTGCTTTACATTTCCCTTTCTCCATTTCTCACAGGCATTTACATTATATCAACACATAGTGAGTAGATGAAACACAAAGACATTCAAGCAGAATCTTCTTTAAGATTGTCAAAAATGCCTTTTTCTTCCTTTTCCTCACATTAACATTTATTGGAGTTGGGCAAAACTCCTGGAATTAATAGCAGTAAAAGCAGAGCTGGTACATTAGATTTAATTAGCATCTACACTAAAGATCCTACACCCTCCGAGCTATTTCCACCCAGGAAACCCTTCCTCTCCAACCAGCTGGGATGGGCACAGGGCAGCTCTTCCCCAGCAGCAGCAGCAGTAAATTCCACCAAGAGGGGCAGGGGTCAGGTCAGGTCACACCAAGCCTAACTGGGACAGTGGAGCAAGCACTGCCCTCCTTGTGAGAGCAGCTTCCCCATGAATAAAATCAAAACATTCTTCAGAGATAATTGAAATCATGTTTACTGCATGGGTTCAGAAATCTGAGATGTGGAGCTGCACAGACACTGCTCAATCCCAGCAATATTATCAGAAATCAAAAGACCAGCAACTTGAAAGCCTCTGATGCTTTTTAGAATAACCCAAAGACTTACTCTCAGCCTTTGTTTTTTTCTGCTTTCCTTTACTTTTCTGTCTTGTAGGATGTGTGTTGCCATCTATATTTAACAGGAAATGTAAAAGACAGCTTCGTAGATCAGAAAGAGAAAAGTTTCTTCTTGTTCTTCTGTTCCCTTCAGCTCACTCTGGTACCTCCACCCCCTCCCTGGCTCTTGTTTTTCCCATCTCCGTGCTGTTTCCTTTATCCTCCCTTCCTCAGTCCCCACAGCTCCCTGTTGTTTCTCTTTCTCCTCTTTCTGTTCCACCTCATCCTACTCCAGCCCTTGTGTTCTGATCTCCTATTTTCAAAAATACCAGACAAGAAGGTAACAGAATAAGAAAAAAAATCAAAAGCTCTTGGCAAGGCTGCTGTTCTGTAAATGACCTAACTGGACATTGCTACTTTTATTTTAATAATTTTCTAGGACAAATCCAAGCAGCTCTTTTTTTTTTTCTTCTAATATTAAGGGTTTTTTACTCTTCAAAAAGTCCAAGTTACAAAGCATTTTTAACCTTTTCCAAGGAATATGGATATTTGTAGCTTTGCTGGTGGAAAAAGATTGGTAAATTCAAAATAACACCTTGTATCATTGGTAAATTCAAAAAACCACTTTGTATAGGTGGTAAAATCAAAATTACACCTTGTATCATTGAATCATAACCTTCCCAATTGCACTCTGCCCATTAGTCACATCCTTCTTTTATATCAGGTGTGGAATTACAGGGCTGATTTTGACTTTGGGCCAAAACCAAACTTCTTTTTCCCAGGTCACAGGTCAGGACAGAGCTCAGGCAAATAATCCCTTTAAACATGGTTCTGGTTTCCTATGAATATCTTACCAAGGGTCCTGAGCTCCCTTGGTAAGAAAAGAGGACAAATTATCCCATCATAAAGGTTTCAAATGGATTCACAACTCATGAGCACATTTGCATGCCTGGTTTGAAATGTCCACCAGTCTGTTAAGGGATTGTCCACTTCCACATCCAAATGCCCAATTTGTGCATGCGGTCATGGCAACTGGAGAGCAACCCTGCCTGGAAAACCTGATTTAACTTCTGCTGCACCAAGAGCACATCTTTTAATGTACATCTGAGTAGAAAGTTTTTATGATTCTTTTTCAAGGGTGTTTAAAAATATTTTTTAAAATGGTTCTTTCTAGGAATAAAAACATTGTCATTTTCACTGAGTAGCATCACACCAGTGTCAACCTCCACAGCCCCACTAAATCCATGTGATCTAAGAAAAACTGTATTTCCTAGTCATTTTTGACTACATCAAATAATTATGGTCAAGTCAGGCAAGAGGAGAGATAACAGAGGGTCTGCTAAAAAGGACATCAAAATATCTGCAAACATGGGGGAAAAAATCCTCTGTCCCAAGGTCTTTAGAGAGCCTGTGCATATCATAATATGTATGGAATTGGGATTGTTCAGCCTGGAGAGGAGAAGCTTTGGGGTGAGCTCAGTGTGGCCTTGCAGGGCCTGAAGGAGCTGCAGGAAAGATGGAGACAGACAATTGCCAGAGGCTGGAGAGACAGGACCCAGGGAATGGCTCCCAGTGCCAGAGGGCAGGGCTGGGTGGGATATTGGGAATGAGGAATTGTTCCCTGGCAGGGTGGGCAGGCCCTGGCACAGGGTGCCCAGAGCAGCTGGGGCTGCCCCTGGATCCCTGGCAGTGCCCAAGGCCAGGCTGGACACTGGGGCTGGGAGCAGCCTGGGACAGTGGAAGGTGGAAGCCAGTGGAAGGTGTCCCTGCCATGGATGGGCTTTAAGGTCCCTTCCAACCCAAACAATTCTGGATTCTCTGACATCATATATATATATATATATATTTAAAGGTACAGAACAGAAATAAGCATTAAAACATGTTCAGAGTATTTTTAAATAGACAGTGTAGGTTTCATCGGTGTATTGCAAAGAATGAGGTTTTGGGTTGCTTTTTTTTTCATCATCCTGAAACAAATGTTGCTTTTTCCTGGGAGGGGCTGAGGAGACAAAGTCTGTTAAGGATCATCTCCAGCTGCAGAACTGGCACTGCTCTCTGCAACTCTTTGTGTCCTGTCAGCTCACTCTGACAACTGATGGCTGGGATGAGGCTGAACTGTGACACTGTCAGAAAGCAGGGACCTGAGTTTGCACAGACTTCTGCCACTACTGGAGCCTGATAAGATCAGAACTGTTGTGGTTTTGTTGTGATGGGAGCTCTGTGACAGAGCACTGCTCTGGCTGCAGGGCAGGGCTGTGTGAGCCTGAGCAGGCAGGGAAGGAGAGGATGAGGTGCTGGGTACAGACACTCTGCTTTCCTATCTCACTCAGGAGCACTGGAGACCTGGGGGTATTGGGAACACAGTGGTTCTTAGAGCATGGCTCTAGAGCTGTGTGCTGTCCAGTGGCACTTTAGAGTAACCAGGTGAATGGGATGATCAGATAAGGAAAAGCATGGTTAATACAAAGCATATGTAAATGAGGGTGTGCATTATCCTAGGGGATCAGCATGAGAACAGCCAAGCACTGGACAGAGGGAAGGACCAGTTGTCTGTGCACAGAGAGCTTGCAGTCAGTGCCAGCCTCAGGACAGCAAATGCCACACACCCATGGAATGTGTCTGTCCTGCTCCTGGACATCCTGCTGGACCAGCTGGCTGGCCTCCCATGGACAGCCCCTTAATCCCTGCCTGCTGTGGGAAAGTCATTAACCCATCCCTGCCTGGGACAGCCAGGAATCCCTGCCTGCATTCCCCCGTGCTGATCCATCACTGTGGCACATCCCATCACACCAACTGCACAGCCAGGAAATGGGGAACAGGCAGCACTGCTTGAGCTGTGCTTCAGCTCCCACTAGCAGTTACTCTTGTTTGTCCCCAAAGAATCACATCTAAACCCTTGTGAAATGACAACGAGGGCTCCAGAGAAGCCAACAAGCCTTTGAATCAATTAATGATTAAAGGTACTGCAAAATATGGGGCCAGATTCCTGGGCCCAGTAGGACTGTGCTGGTTTCTCTTGAGCAATGGTTACCATTCCTTAAGTTACATGGTCTGATCTTTCCCTGACTTATCTCAAAAATAGAAAGAAATACAGGGCTGGAAGGGATTTCCTGAATAAACAAGTAAAATCTTTGGTCACCTACAGGAACAATAACATAGAAACCTTTTAATTTCTCAGGACAGGGACTGGCCCTTCTTCTGAGGAACACTCCGCAATTCAAAAATACACACAAGTGCCAAAAAAGCCAGAGCTGATTAAAAAAATAGTGTGGAGATGATTAATGCAGATGGCTTGGGCTGCCCATTCCAAACACATTCTGACCTATGCTGCTTGCTTATCTTCAAAGCTCTTATCTCTGTCTTGGTGGCTAATGACCTGGAATACACAAGTCTCACGTTTAGGCTCCAAGACAACAAGCAATCCTACAGAGAAAACTAGCAGTGTGTCCACAGCTTGTCCTCTGGAACTGCCCATGGCAGGGCTGGGGGTTCTCTGGGTGTTTCTGTTGTTCTGAGTGACCTCAGGAGCAGCAGCCCTGATCCAGGTGGGAGCAGCTCCCGAGGGAAGGAGGATCAAGGAGCCAGGGCTGACTTGAGCAGAGCACCTAGTCCAACAGCACATGGGACTGGCTGAAGCTTGCTTTGGCACTCGGGGATGGTAATTAGCTGAGGAGCTTTATTGCACAGCTCAGCCACTGAAGGAGGGCCTTGGTGACAGGCTGGGACAACGCCGCCTCTCTCCAGAAGCCAGTGCAAAGAGAGGATAAAAACTGGGGCTGCTCTCAATATCACAAATGGTGCTGCTGCTTGTAGCTGAGGTATATGGGTTTGTTCCTGCTTCTCTCAGGTTCTCCTCCACCCAATGATTTATGACAGAGGGTTGTATTGGCATGGAACTGCTCAGTGTGACAGGGGATGTTCTGGATGTAAGAACCCCTAACTCAGGACCATTCCCGTGTAATTTCTCTGCACAGCTGAAAGAAATCTTTTTTCCTGGTTATTTATTTATCAACTCCCAATACTACATCAGTGCCCAAGAAAACCAGCTCTCTACTCAATCCATACAGGTACATTTTTTGCTTGACAAATGGCCTGCAGTTGTTAGAAAAGCACACAGTTTTTTAAAGACTTGGGAAACGAGCTCTGCCTAAGTGCAGTAAAACCCCCGGATTTCTCTGTGTTGATTTTCCCTCTTTAGTGTCTGTTCAGGGAACATCCTCCATGCCACGCTCTGCAGATGTGATATATGATAACACAGCTGTAACTAAAAAATGATATATGAAATAAAAATCCCTCAGCAATGCAGGGTTGGGAATACAGAGGCTGCAAGCACCAGGAGCTGCTGCTGTGGCACTTGGAAATGAGGCAGGAGCCAGGGTACTGCAGGAAGGATCCAGACACCAACTGTATTAAAAACCTTTGAGGATGTACAAATGCCCTCTTTAATGTGCTTGATGCACTGTGAGAGAAGGCTACAGCAGCGAGTCCTTTGGGACCTGAGTCCAGCCTGGGAATGTGGGATGCTCAGGCTCTGCTCCCAGCCCTGTAGAGGGCCCAGAGCTGGAGGCTCTGCCAGCAGAGCTCCCAGGCCAAGCCAGACTCTCTGGACTGTACTGGCATTTTTGCCCCCTCTGGATTGCAGTGGTATTTTCCCCACTCTGGATTGTACTGGCACTTTTGCCCATTTGCAGCAGTAATCAAATTGGTGACACTGCTTTACACACCTCTAGAACAAGCCTAAAATATGGTGCAATAAGAAATTAATGTCACTGGGACTGCCACCGTGTTTTCCAACTACAGGTGTCAGAAAATAAAAAGAGGACAAAAGACCCCAACCTCTTTCAGTCCCCATCTTCCCAAAGACTGAACAGAATCCAGCATAGCAAAGCCTGCTCTTTAGGCAGCAAAATAACAGCATTAACAGCATCCAACTTGTTTCTCCCAACCACAGCAAAGAAAATATTGAGCTGCTAAAATTTTTCATCAGGCTTTAGTTGGAGTAATCAGATGAGACATAATTGAAGCTGCCTATGGAAGTTTGGATTTCCTTGACAAGCTCCCTAAAAGTTGCTCTTCTGAGACTCATAGACCTTCTCCTGCACTGTCAGCAAAATGCTGCCCAGACTATGTCTGTAAAATTTACCTTCCTTTGCATCATCTCTGTGGCTCTTTTAACAAATGCAGCTGCAATTTCTGCCTTCAGCTTTGGTTTATACATTTGTTTCTAAAGAGGAGACTTCTCCTTGCTTCTGTACACAGAAAACACCTGTGGATGCATTGCAAGCTGATCTTCCTGCCCTCCCACAAACCCCAAATGTCAAAGCTTTGCCCTTCCACCTCCCTCTGTGCAGCCAGCAGCTCCTGGACCTGTCCCACCAGCCCTGTGAGGTGGCACATGTTGGAGTCAGGGTGGGCCAGGAAGCTCCAGGTGAGGAGCAGGGTCAGGGATGCCCCAGGCCAGGGGTTGTGTGGAGCAGGGAAGGACTGGCAGTGCCCCAAAAGCTATAACAGGGAGTGTTCTCCATGGCAGCAAAGGACAAAAATGCTAAAAACAAGCACTTCCTAACAAAAACTGACTTTCCTTTTGATTTTCATTTTCTATCAGCATTTTTTAATGGACACAATCTCAAAGCATAAACAAACATAATAATTATTAGGAATGCTTGCTGTACAGATCAGAAGTTACTTTTTCTCTAAGTGGGGCTGGAAGAGGGTAAGCAAATCCACAATGCTGCTGCACAGCCTTTATGTGTTGGTGGGAACAGCTGGAAATTCAGCTGTGATTAAAAATACCAAACTTCATCAACAGCTGCTTTTGTCAGTGAAAAGTGTGTATGACTGTTCACCAAAACACTGGCACCAGCAGCCAGCACTGCAGAGGACCCTGAGAAAGGGCAGAATCAGGGCCCAAATGAGTGGATTTTGAAGCAGATTCTCTATGAATCAGTTGTGCACTGCAGCCCATGCCAGTCCTTCTGGCATTGCTGCTGGCAGAGCACAGCTCAGTGTGCATTCCCTGCCCAGCTCAATGTGCATTCCCTGCTCAGCTCAGTGTGCATTCCCTGCACAGCTCAATGTGCATTCCCTGCTCAGCTCAGTGTGCATTCCCTGCTCAGGGGAGGCTGCAGCAGCTCACCCTGGGAGCAGTGCTGCTGCCAGGTGGGATCAGGGACTACAGTGCCAGGATTGCTGTCACCAGTCCTTCAATGAAAACTTCTCAGGATGCTACTGATGACCAAAGCAAAGGGCTGGCACCACTTCTGGCAGCAGCTCTGGGCCGGGCTGCTGCAGGAGCAGCCCAACAGTGCATGGTGCACACTGGGAGCAACACAGAGCCAGGGAATTCCTGGAGTGAGCTCTGCCATCCTGCCCCTGATGCTTCCCCAGATCACAGAGGGCAGGAAAAACTGCCAGGTACTTCAGAAGGCTACTGCAGATTTGAACATGTGCCAACTTTTCTGCCTGCAGACTGGCTGGGGAAAAAACCCACACAGTTTTAGAGCTTTTGTCATTTGCTAATGGCATTCTCTGAGCACTCATGTAGCTCAGCAAACGACCCTGATTCTCTCTGCTTTCTTCATAAAAGATCTATTAATTCAAAATCAAAGTAGGCAATTCTAATTCTGTGTGTGATATGAAGGGAGTTTGGCGAAACCTTTTCTTTACAGAGAAACCTCTGGTCTCTTTTTATTCCTGTGCCTCAGTAGCTGCAAGTCCTCTTGGCTATTCTCTTTCAGCTTCTGTGAAAGGTTTGTATCTTCTTTCTCTGAACTCTACCTGAATTCCTCACATGCCCTTGCTCTCCCTGTAAAGCACAGACCGTGCAGTGGCACCATTTCCAATTGTTTTTCAGATGAATACTGCTAAGCTGATGAGAACTTCTTTGACACTGGCAGCTTCCACTGACGTCAACTGCAATTGCAGGTTTGCAGTCAATTGAGTCCACTGCAACTGAAAGCACCCCTGGGCCACTGATCTCTAATCTTCCTCCTCCCTCACCATGTTCCCTCTGGAATTACACAGTGCACCCTGCTTTTAGGGCACACGAATTCCACACACTGGTGCCACACACATGCCACGTGCCCATCTGCAGATTTGGGGGTTTAAACCCCTGTCCACTGCAAACAGCAACATTATCATGACAAATTGTAAATATTGCTGAAAGACCAGTAAGTGTTATTTCATTATTTCAATATCAGTCAGAATTAGCCTTTGAATTGGGATGAGTTGGGGGAAAATAGCTATTAGTGACTCCATTAGGAAGCCGTTCGTTCCCCCTATGCTGTTGTTGCATTCCAGTTCCCCAGAAGCTCTAATCCAGTGCAGATAGAGCCATGGAAAAGAGGGCAGCTCAGCAGCCTGAGGGAACAGTAAATCACCTACAGCAGCTTGGGGTGTGCAACTTCAACCACTGAAATTCCACTTTCCATGTTACCAGGATGCACACGACTGAAAAGGTCCAAAGGAAACAACAATTAAAATCAAGAGAAGGATCAAGGATTTTGTGCACAAAATTTGACCATTAGTTCCCTGAGAGAACTGCAATGTGCAGTATATGGGCTGCACAAAGAAGCAGGAGGGCACTCACAACCCACAAATTGTACAGCAAATATAATGGCACTGAGAGGAGAAGGAAAATGATACTTCACTAGGAAGTTCCAACAGAAATAGAATATAATATATTTGTAATGAAACTTCACAAAACTGTTCAGCATTAGGACCAAAAAGCTGCCATTTGCTGGGGTGATAAAGAACCATAAAAGAGAGAGCTGATTCCAAGTGTGCAGGGCTCTGGGAGCATGGACAAGTGTCAGCCTCAGAGAAGAAACCCCAAAGTGGTAACGGGAGCTGAGGCTCAAGATCTCTCACTATGTCCATTTTAGCTGGCAATGGTTTTCATGCTTCATTTCAGTCATTATTTAAACATTGTTATTTCTGCAAACATGCCTCACTGAGATAAGATTTCATGCTGTACCACATCCAAATGCAGATTGGTGCCGAGCATCAGGAAGAGCCTTTATTGAGGTAACTGTTTATTAAGCCATGGAGGAATTGAAATTGCAAATCCTAAAGAAAGGGAGGCAGAGGGAGAGATGTGTTACGTTCCCTTTAATCATGGGATTTGCACAACAGCAGTACAGTTATGATCTAAATAAAGTTTCTGGAGTCATCAGGATATTATACTGTAGCTGCTTCATTTAATCTAATGGTTTCCATTTAGGTAATTTTCATGCATTTTAATGTATTTAATGATCACCTTCCCTTGACTGATTTACAATCTCTGAAACTATATTGTACTTTATCTGCAAGTTTTGGGATTCCAGACAATGATATGCAGAGAAGGACCTGGAAAGTTGAGTGAAGATGCTACTTTGCATTTTAAATTCCCATTAATCATGCTATTTTACTAATGTAGAAGAGCCTGAATATAATTTCCAACCTGTAGAAAAACAATACTCAAGAGACTTCTGGAGAATGAACTTGACCTAGATTTTGGATTATTTCACTCTAACAGAAACTGCTATCATTTCAGACACTGTCAGCACGGGGAAATGAGCAGGAATCCCAATTCTGTATTTGCTATTTGACAAGAAGGATCCCTGGCTCAGCTGCAGCATGGAAGGGAAGCCTGCTGTGTGAGCAGCTTTGGGTGGCTGCAGAGGGGAGCACCTTCTGTGTGTGCCCGGCAGCCGCACCTGGGTGACCTGGCGCTGGCAGCACCAACGCGTCCCTGCCACAGCGGGGATCCCTGCGGAGGCTCAGCGAGGAGAAGGAGCCCTGCTCAGCAGAGATCCCCCTCTCCCACGGGGACCGCGGGGTCCTGCGTCCCCCTGGCCTGCAGGGATCCCCCAGCCCAGCTCCCAGAGCTGCTCTCGCACTCAGGCACACCGAGAGGGAGCAGCGCTGCACCAGACACTTCAATTAAAATGCAGAGCTGCTCCGACTGCATGTGCAAATGAGGTGATGATGAATGCAAACGACTAATTACATTCACCTGCTTGTGCAGTGCCCCTTGCTGTTGGGCAGGGGGAAGGATTGTGTGTGCAAATGAGACACACAGCTGGAGGCAGCCCTTACACGAGGCCTCTGGGGGAGAATTCCAAGGGCTTGGGAGTTCTGCCTTTGTTTTGTACATTGAAATACAACCCTGGCTTTGAATACGATATCGTTTCCCAGGTATTGGAAAAAGAAGTAGTGCAGTAATCTGAAGGATGCAAATATGCAGTGGATACACATTTCATATGTACACTTCAGGAAAGGGAAAAAAATAGCTGATATTATGAATGGGGAAAAGCAAGAAAACAACAGGAAATTTTAAGATCTGGTTAGATTTAGCTAGTAGCAGATAATGAGATTGAAATTCACACTATAAAATGTATGATAATTAGAAAACTCAAAATGTCTCGAAGAAGTTTTACAGTCCAAACAACTCTATTAGTCTGTAGTTCATTGTGGGACTACAGATCTGAACAGAGAGCTCAAATCCCAACTATTGTCCCCTGGGAAGCCAGGCTGAGAGAGTTGGGGCTGCTCAGCCTGGACAGGAGAAGGTTGTGTGGAGAGCTCACAGCTCCTTCCAGGGTCTGAGGGGCTGCAGGGAACCCAGAGAGGGACCATTCCTCAGGAACTGCAGGGACAGGACCCAGGGAATGGCTCCCACTGCCAGAGGGCAGGGCTGGATGGGATATTGGGAATGAGGAATTGTTCCCTGGCAGGGTGGGCAGGCCCTGGCACAGGGTGCCCAGAGCAGCTGGGGCTGCCCCTGGATCCCTGGCAGTGCCCAAGGCCAGGTTGGACACTGGGGCTGGGAGCAGCCTGGGACAGTGGGAGGTGTCCCTGACATGGCAGGGGTGGCCCTGGAGGGGCTTTAAGGTCCCTCCCAACCCTTAATATCCTATGATTCCATGATTTAGGGGAGCAAGGGTATAGAAAAAATGTTGTCTGTCATCTGTGTAACAAATGTATGGTCAAAGGTTTTCTGTTTTGCTTTTTTTTTTGGGGGGGGGGGGGTGTATGTTTTTTTTTTTTTAACTTGTTTTTTAGTTTATTCTTTTTTGGGGGGGTTGTTTGTTTGGGGTTTTCTTGCAGGTGGCACACATGAATTTAAATGCAGGTAGTTCTTTTACATTTATGAAAAGGACGCTGGATTTAGCAATAGCTGAAACTACTTTAAGGCATTGAATTCAAGGAGAAAGTCCTTCTAAATGCTGTCTCCACTACTTATTCCAACATTGCAGGAATTTCTACAAATTCCCCTCTTTTTTCTTAACCTTTCAGCATTTATGCTTCCTATATGCGAAGCTTTGGTTCCAACTAATCATTCAGCCTGTATGTGTCACAAATATTTACAGCACTCTAAGAATAAAAACAAAACCAGTTCAAGGCATGTACAAAGTTCATGGTGAGGTTTTGATTATAACTGGAAATGCCCAATCTGGGCTGTTTCTGGACTCTCAGTAATAAAATACCTTCCTTGTTGAAACAAAAATGTCTCTGTTTTCTTCTCATTCAGGATGACATCTGGTCCCTGAGAGCAACAGTAGCTACAACACATTCTTGTTTTGATCTATGGGATTCAGATCAGAGGCTTCAAATGAATGAAAAGGAAAAGTGTTTTCTCTTTTTCCTTAGTCCAAAGCCTAACACCAAACTGGGCCAGGGCAGGCTCAGGGTGGACACCAGCAAGAATTTTCCCATGGAAATGTGCTCAGGCCTTGGAACTGCCCAGGGAGGTTTGGAGTGCCCATCCCTGCAGGTGTCCCAGGAAGTGCTGGAGGTGGCACTCAGGGCTCTGGGCTGGGGACAAGGTGGGCATCGGGCACAGATGGGACTCCCTGGGCTGGGAGGGATTTTCCAGCCTCAGTGGTCCTGAGATTCTCTGCTCAGCACAAAGAGGACACCAGAAATCAGATTTTCCTTCTATGACCTCTAACAAGCTCCCAACAGGCAAATCAATTAAAACCCAGCACAGGGAACACCCTCAGACATCTGAACTGGCAGAGAGAGGGAGCAGGGAGGGCAGAGACCTGCTGAGGGCTGAAGATAGGTGACAGGGCCACCCGTGCCACATCCCAGACACAAGACAGCAGTGTCAGGGACAGGGCACCACAGCTCCCTGCTCCAGGACATCTCCAGTGAAATACAATCCCAGTAGGTCTTGCAAGGAGCTTTTACAGTTGCTTTCCTGCCAGGAGATTTTTATACATATATTCACTTTTGAAACTTTGTAAACACAACTGAATTGGATTTGATTTATTTTTATCTTCCTTATGATATGACATAACATTGATAAGGTAGCACTGGGTGATGAGTTCTTTGATAAGTGCACCTATTGGTAAATTAGTGACAAAATCAGACACAATATCTTGGGGGAAAACAAGCTTAATTCTGCAGTAAATATTTCAACTCACTATTACTCACAGAACTGGTTAGAATGAAAAATTTAGTTTGTCACCAAAACAGATTTATTCTGAGTTTATGAATTCCTAATAAGGCTGCTTTTCATAATGATGAATTATAATTATCTTTTTGAAGTCTAATCATTTACCTGAGTATTCCTATCTGTGAGATACCACAGGTAAGTGAGAACCCTTCCTGCAGGGAATGTCTCTTAACTGGCTGCAGCAGCACAGCAGTTAGTCTTGGAAATACTGAAATGATTTTAAAGCACACTCAGATGTGTTAAACTGGATGGACAAGATCCCTTCATGACCTGAATCCTACCAAACAGCAACAATTAGAGGAGGAAAGAGGGGCAGTTCCGAGCTCTGCTGTGGGCCAGGGGCAGCACCCAGGAGTGGCTGGAGCTGGGCCAGGGCAGGCTCAGGCTGCAGAGCAGGGAAAGGTTCTGCTTCCCCCAGAGGCTGCTGGGCACTGCCCAGGCTCCCCAGGGAATGGGCACGGCCCCGAGGCTGCCGGAGCTCCAGGAGCCTTTGGGCACCAGGGATGGACAGGGGGGATTGTTGGGGGGTCTGGGCAGGGCCAGGGGCTGGATCCATCATCCTGGGGGGATTGTTGGGGGGTCTGGGCAGGGCCAGGGGCTGGATCCATCATCCTGGGGGTTCCTTCCCACACAGGATATTCCATGATTCTCTGACTTTCAGATTGAAACCCAAGAGTTGTTCCCTTTGAATGAGTCTGCAGGGAGATGGGATCCACACCTTGCTGGGTCAGGAGAGGAATCTCTGTGAGCAGCTCTCCCAGGCATTCATCTCATTCCTGCACCTCTTCTGTCAGCTCCAGCTACCCTAGAGCTGCAGAAACAGGGTAAAGAGCCCACACTTCAAAGCTTCCCTTTAGTTCCCACCAAACCCATCACTTCTGCTCACCAACAGTGACTGCGAAGCTGCTCTCAGTAAAGAACAAGAACAACAAAAAGAAACAATTCAAAATTAATTTATCACTGGTTTAATTCTTTCCATTCAGACATTCATCTCTTCCAGACAGACATGATAATGTGATAAGTACAAATGGTACCTGGATAGTTATAGGGCATTTAGGAATACAGGCAGTATTTATTTCACACAGTGCAACATATCTTTCTGCTTTTCTTATCCTCAAGCAGGGCTTTTTTGGTTGCAAAGGTATCTCAAAAATGTGCTCTACAGCCCTCCCCTCCTTTCAAAAGATGAGAAATTTTCTTTTTTTTTCCCCTCTTTATTTTTTTCTTTTGGAGTGTGACAGCACATTTTGCTGTAGGAAACAGAGGTATGTTTTAATAGTGAAACAAGGGATGTACTCACATGGAATAAATCAAGGTTTTAGTGGTTTTCTTTCTTCTCAGTCTTTGAAGGACCTGAAGAACTATTTGATCTCTGCACTTCCACAAGTTTTGCAATAGTTTGGGTTTTCTTTATGATTCTTTTTTCAAAAACTGCAGAAGAGTAAGAACTTGGAGATTGAAGGTGACTAATTTTTAAAGGCAGCACTCCTGTACTCACAGTGGGAGCTCCCTGAGTCACTGTTCCAGAATAACAACAGGAGTACACACTTGTGCCATTCCAAGATCAATTCTATGATTTTTAATCATACCATTTCCTTATTTTACCTATGATGTGCTGGAGTTCCCAGTTTGTATTCCTACTGACACTGCTGATTGTGGAGCATCAGAATTTATAGCCCGAGTGATCTGGTGGGATCAGACTATAAATAGATGTGGCCAAAGGTTTCAGATAAGGTATTTGTCCAATCTATCTGAAAATAAAACTGAATGCTTATGTTTAGGCCATCAAAAATCTATAGATGAGCTATTTAGTAGAGAAATGTTTGAAAATACCAATTCCTTATAAATTGGAAAAAAGAAAAAAATACCCTTCCCATCTAAGACTTGATTAGATTTGATGCACTGGGGCATTTTACTTCTTTGAAAACTGGGTTCATCTTCAGAGTGGCTTCTTTCTCAATTAAAAAAATCTTTCAGAAAGGCAGAGTCTTAATTTTCCTCTTAACTGACTGATGAACGTCAGAGATGTGTGAGATTGCCTGAGCATATTTCAGAGAAAAGAGAAGGAGCTGTTGCTGGTTTTTGCAGCACAATGTGACTACATCTGTGAGACTTGCAAAAGGAATGAGCACTCACACTTTTCACTACCATACCCAAATGAATCATGCCAAGTTTAATATAAAATTTAATGTCAAGAACACGGTCAAGTTTTGGAGCACATGCTGAGCTGCGTACAAATTGATTTAAGAGACACCAAGACCAGAATTATCTCTTTTGGAAATATCTTCAACAAGGAGAACAGAGGGATTATGTTCCATTCCTTGCACTTTGAAAATGTTAACGGTGGGTGAGATGATTTAACAAATGCTGCTTTAATGAGACATCACTGCAATGCCTGCTGCTGCTAAGGTCATACATGTTCTGTGTGTTACTGCCAGGATTCCAACCCAACAGGATCCTCCACTTTAATGAAGTACCTACATGAAATTGTCTTTTTTTCCCTTTCATAGCTGTTCTCTGCTGTGGAAGACCCAAAGTACCTAATGATCTCTGCTTAGCATTTTGTGGAGGGAATAAACCTAACTACAGTATAAACTCTTTGTGAAAACAAATGAACACAAAAACAAATGAAAACAAACCAACCCCTAGGAGAGACATGAACTGCAGGAATTGTCAGCTATAAGGTCACACTCTGGGTCACACAGTCAGCTCTGTGGTCACGTTATGGAACCTTCACCTCACTCTGCACCATGGGTGAACCAAGGTAAAATCAGAAGAAGGAAGAATTCCTCCTGTCTGATTTTCCACCATGGAAATCTCACCTTTCCCACATTCAGCAGCTACACAGGAGAGTTCCCACAAGTGTGAGCCTGAGGCTCTGGCAGACTCAGAGGAAAGCCCCCCTCAGATGAAAAGCTCTGTCCTTCACCTCAGAATGGTCTGGATCAGCCCAGGTAGGCAAGGAAAGGGAGACAGGCAAAGTCCATGGCACAATAAATTCAGCACAAATTCCTGCCACAGACTGCTCTGTTCTGACTCCTCTTTGAAACAAGAAAGTTTGCTGTCTTTCCATTTCTCTATGGAAATGGCTGAGTAGGGCCCTCAAAGGCTCTAAGTCCTCACTCCTCAGATTTAGCAGTCTGGCAGGAAGGAACATTACAGCAAAAACAGCCTTGCAGTAAGAAGTGCTAACCAGCCAACCATATGCTAGATTTGCTCTTTTATATTTCTCCCTCTCTCAAAAAGATTAAGAATATAACACCTTTTAAAGTTCAGTGAGTGCCCAGATATCCTCTTAAATATCTTTTTCAAGATTGTTCTAGAAATTCCCATTTCATATGGATTCATTTTGGAAAGCACCCTCCCCATATCCTGAGAAATTGAAAGCATCCTTTCACACCTTGCTTTTCAGAAATAAACACTCCACTCAGCTTCAGCTTTTTACCTCATCTTTCCCAGGAACTAAATCTTTATAACAAGCAGGAGTTTCCTTTTATTGAAGATCATTTGTTAGACCTGAATGATAGTCTGCAAAATACGTAATAAAACTGAATAATTAAACCAGAAAAAGATAATCTCTCATCCAAATTTCAGAAGGACAAAAGAAAAAGTGGTGCTTTAAGCACTACTAAAATAGTGCTTCATTCTGAGGGGTTGAATTGCTTTCCTGTATGAGCCCCTGGGTGCCTTCTTGCCCATTTCAGCATCACTCCCCTGACACACTGTGCCCCTTCCAATTGCACCAAGGAGATACAGACAGAATAAATACCTTCAGAGACCCTCAGAAACTGACAATGGCACAATTCTGCTGTTTTATTCAGAATTCACGAGGGCTTGGGCCCTCTTGCCCAAAGGGCCTGTGCTGCACAGTGTTATCATACAGAGCTCTGACAGAGCTCCTTAATCTCATTTTCTTGAGAGGCAAAGGCACAGGTTACCACACTACACTGCTGACCTGTCTGAAATCCAGGCTGGCTCTGCCCCTGCTTCACCTCTTTTGCCTCTCACTTCTCCAAAGCCCTCATTCAGTTCTGGGCCTGCCCTGATTTTATGCTTATTGCCTCATTTCTTCATATTGCTCCCCCTGTTCTCACTGCTCCCAGCAGAGCAGAGAGGAGCACAGGGACACCTCCTTCTGAGCCTGGTGTGACCCACGGGCTGTTTGCAGCCTTGCTCAGGGACGCTGGGGACAGCAGCCTGGCCCCTCACCAGCACACCTCTGAGCATTCAGAATGAAGGGGATGTGGGCCTGAGTGACCTTCGAGCATTGATCATTTTAGCAGGCTGAAGCCCAGACACCCAGAGCATCTCTGGCTGAAATAATCCTCCAGCTGCTGAAAAAACCCTCCTGAGAGAGGATCAGTGCAGCTCTCTGCAGGAAGCACATGCTCAGGGGGAGACTCCAGGGGCTCTCTCTGTGTTCATGAGAAGCCAATTAATTTATACCCACAAATAGATCAGCCACCGGCTTGGAATCATGGAATGATTTGGGATGGAAGGGACCTTAAACATCATCCCATCCCACCCCTGCCATGTCAGGGACACCTCCCACTGTCCCAGGCTGTTCCCAGCCCCAATGTCCAGCCTGGCCTTGGGCACTGCCAGGGATCCAGGGGCAGCCCCAGCTGCTCTGGGCACCCTGTGCCAGGGCCTGCCCACCCTGCCAGGGAACAATTCCTCATTCCCAATATCCCATCCAGCCCTGCCCTCTGGCAGTGGGAGCCATTCCCTGGGTCCTGTCCCTCCAGCCCTTGGCAATTGTCTGTCTCCATCTTTCCTGCAGCTCCTTCAGGCCCTGCAAGGCCACACTGAGCTCACCCCAAAGCTTCTCCTGTGCAGTGAACAATCCCAGCTGTGCCAGCCTTTCCTCCCAGCAGAGCTGCTCCATCCCTCTGCTCATCCTGGTGCCTCCTCTGGGCTCTCTGCAGCAGCTCCAGCTCCTTGCTGTGCTGGGCCCAGGGCTGGGGCAGCTCTGCAGGTGGGGTCTCACCAGAGGGGCAGAGGGGCAGAATCCCCTCCCCTGCTGCCCACGCTGGGCTCAGCCCAGGACAGGGCTTTGGGGTCCCAAGGGCACGGCCGGGGCAGGGCCAGCTCTGCCCCACAGCTCCCCCAGGGCTCTCCTGGGGCTGCTCTCAATCCCTCCTCCACCTTTTCTCCTTTCCTGAAAGTAATTAAGGCAGATGCACTCATGGGTGCTGATGGATCTGTGCACAGACTATCACAGTGTTTCATCCTCTCCTGCTGGTTACAGAAGTTTCATTCTTTGATTCTTTTAACTTTAGCACAGATGGGATGTGCAGCTTCCAGGCTCTTCATGGAACCTCTCCTTCCTACCACAGAGACATTTATTAAAGAGCTCAATGACCAGAAACAAGATTATAATCAAGAATTGTCCTAGACTTCTTCTCCAAAGGTGAAGATGTTTATAGCCAGCCTCCAGGTCTGCCAAGAGTGCCCCAGACACCTTTTTTACCCTGTTACTTGCAGTGCTTTGTACTGGAAGTTTGCCTTCCTGCAAAGGTGCTTTTGTGGATATTTTCCTGTTCTTGTAGAGTATTTATTAAAAGTTTTTTGTCACTACTGCTCTTCACAACAACCCTTGAGCAAGGGAAGCCCCAAAAAAGTTTTCTGTGGCTCTGCTGGCTTAAACTGGAGGCCTTTTATTGGAGCCCTTCATTATAACCTTGGCATTGCTCTGTCTGAAAGTGTGGCACCTTGGAAATCATTTCTCCAAGAGCTGGGGTACCAGCACAGTCTGGGATGCACCATTGCCCTCCTCCTTGTTCTGCTCTTCATTAGGAAGGGACCAATTACAAATCAAATAAATCATTTATAGCAATGCCTTCAACCATCAAAAAGTCTGTCTTGCTTTTGGGTAAATCAGGTTACAATAACAAAGTTGGAGACGTTCACAGGCAGGTTCCAGGCTCCCAGACACCAGGATAATTGAAACATCTCACAACTAATTACCAAGTTAAATTACTTTTCTGCAAGGTGACCTAATAATGCAGTCTGTCAAGACAGCAATAGGTGCCATTCCAATCTCTCCTCCCAGATCAAAGTTGGGAAGACCACTGCCATGTATTATTAAACATCTTCTGCTGTTCACTCTTCCCTCCTTTGTCTAAACTGACATGCCAAAAGACAGGAAAATTATTTAAACAATGTCAGAGAGCAAAATTCTGGCTAACATTTAATTGCAATCACAGTTTCTCACAGTGCATCATCGAGGTGCATGGTGCCTTTAAATGCCACGATTACTGTGCTGGATGAATTAACCTCAGGTTTCAGTGGTAGTGTGAGTGTAGAGTAGGCATGACTTAGAGATAAAAGCAGTGTACAATCCATACATTGTCTGAATGGGGAGAAGGAACACCCCAAGCTCAGAAAACTGCAGCAATTTTCCCAGATGCAGGTTGGAATAATGACAAGAACGGAATGCAAAGAAAGGGAAAAATAATCCTAAATCTGGGCCAGATTTGGGGGTTGTCTTTATCTTTTCAAACACATGATTACTTTCAAATAAGAGATCTAATTTGCAGCAATGAAAGCTGCCCTCAGAAACTGAGAGGAATAACTGAACAGATTGATGAAGAGCATCAGAAATACTCAAAGCAATCCCAGGAGTCTGCTAGACATCCAATAATTTGTGGTGCTGCTCGAAGAATCCATTAACATAACAAAGTACATGCACACATTGATCCTCTCTAATTTTCAGAGGCAACCTCTTTGTATTGCAGTTCAGAACACCTTGAACTCCACATATTCTTTGTTATTTCAGAATATTAACCATGCCTATTTTTAAAATGTGTCAATTCAGTTCCTAAATATAAATGAACAGGAGATTCAGGCTCTCAGTCTTAATAAAACATTTATCCAAAATGAGCACACTGTCAGAGCTGCAGGAACAGCAACAGCATCAATTGTAACCCTCATGATATTCCATGGTTTGTTTGCTCTTTGTTTGCTGCCATTTATTTTTATTTTCCCTTCTGAAGATACCAGAGTTTTGACCAAAAGGTGCGGCAGATTTATACCACAGCAGTAATATTCTTGGTGTACACTTCCCAAACATATTTTAATTACTTAGAGTGAATTTTAAGAAATATATTGAACTCCCCATAGGAGAGCTCTATTTATGAGTCTGTTCTCAATACAGAACATAAAGGGATTTGTCAAAAACCAGTTCCAATATCATTGGTGCAGAAAAACTGCAGTTCTATCTGCTGAGTTCAGGATACAGCTCTGATCTTTCCACCACATTGGCTATCACCCTCTCAAACCTTCCTTCCCTGCCCCCTCCTCAGCACAAACTGGGGCTCCTTCCCCCCAGTGCTGTCACTGTTCTAATCTGCAAAAAGTGAGAGCTGGGTGCATGAGCTTGGTAACCTATTTAACAAGTCTTAAAGCTGCCCTATCAGAACCTAAGTGCTAAAGGGTTTTTTGAAAGTCTCTGTGAAGTCTAGAGCCAGATTAGACCATCTGATAGAGATTTAGATCACAGTATACAGCCAGCATCTGTGTTTCAATCTGCACGGCACTAATGGGAAAAATTTGACATATTTCATTGTAAAATTCCCTGGACAACCAGAAGATACAGCTAAAT
Source organism: Serinus canaria (assembly GCF_022539315.1). Classification (NCBI taxonomy): domain Eukaryota; kingdom Metazoa; phylum Chordata; class Aves; order Passeriformes; family Fringillidae; genus Serinus; species Serinus canaria. The sequence goes on from NC_066325.1 coordinate 880,216, forward strand.
AAAGATTTAAACCCACTCAGAGCATTCTCAGCATACTGATGTCACAGGCATTTCAAAGGGGATAGGCAGGAAAAAAAATCATATTGAACTCTTAAAATCTGGGAATCGGTTAATTCATGTCTCTAGTAAATCCAGGCTCTAGTTCACCATACACATATGTTAACCAAGATTTCAAGTCTTACTGACAGGTCTGAAACAAATCTGCTCCCCACAAACAAGTAAAACTGATTACTGCTGGTAGCAGCACAAACAGCAGTGCATTCCTTTATTAGTTGAGTGAAGCAATATTCCTTCAGAGCATGCTTGCAATTGTCTGGCCAGGCTGAGCCTCCTCCTCTCCATAAAAATCCAGGCACACAGCAGCACTGCCACCTCCCCTCTGTGCACAGACTGCCTTCTTTCCTCCCAGCACAACCCCCCTGGACACCTCCCCAGCGCAGGGGACACGCTGTGTGACAAACACACACCACATTTCCCCACAAAAGAACCATGGCTGCTTTCACTTTGTGCTCATTAATCCAGGGTTGAATTGCTTTGTGTGCTAACCCCTCACAGCCAGCCCAGCCTTTTGAAAAGACACAAAATTTGGATCTCATTTGATAGATGATCATATCACAATCTGCAGGACAGTGGAGAAAAACCCATGGAATTTCTAAGAAGGCTGTTTGAGGTACCAGTAAGGGTCCCTCTGAGGTGGGAAGAGTAATCTGATTTCTTTGCAGGGAAGCTGACTGGTTTTCTGTGTTTCGGTCTGAGAGCTGTAGAAGGAAGCAGACAACAAAAGTAATGAGTGAGAAAAGTCTGTACAGGGAAGGACTGAAAATTAATTTGTCAGTGTGGACAAGAGAGGAGCCACAGTGCAGAAACACGAAGAGCACCAGCAGAGATTGCAACAGAGACAGGAGAGCAGGTAGCATAATACTGAAGGTAATAACATGTTGTGGAATAAAGACAAATGTCTTGAGGGCTTGAAACAATAAAGTAATTCTTGAAGACATTTTATAATGCTACAAAACTTATCATAAGGAAAAATACAGACACTATAAAAGCGAGAGAAATTGTAACAGAGTGGATCAAGATGAGACAACATAAAGATCAAAGAACATGATGCTTCGAGCAAGAGACAGCAATGTCAAAGACTTTCCAAGCTTTGAATAAGTAAGAAAAAAGTTGAAACTTGTCTCTGAACTGACCTGTGCTCCTCTGAACACTCCTATTTTTCTTTGGATAGGTTTACAGCTGGAAATTGAATTGTGAGACAACTCTTACAGTTTCCTACAGTTTTAAGGTATGAGCAATTGCAGCCACTCAAGAGCACCCAGAAATCCATGACGACAGGAGGATGCAGGATGACTCAAAAGGAGCATATCTCAAGCAAATAAATGAGCTGGTGCCAAGTACCAAGAGCTGACACACAGACCATTCTGCTTTGTCAGCCAGAGCATCTCAGTGAGGACTCTCAGAAGTTTCCTCCAAAATCAGACTTCTGGTCTGAGCTGCAACATTTCTGCAGGCACATCTTGCAGTGGTTGCATTTATGAGCTCTCAGACCATGGCAGAGGCAAAGAAATTCCTTTTACTCAGCTGAGTCCATTGCCTATTTGCACACTCCTGCAGCACAGAGATACCAGAGAGTCATGGAATGGTTTGGGTTGGAAGGGACCTTAAAACTCATCCAGTTCCACTGTCCCAGGCTGCTCCCAGCCCCAGTGTCCAGCCTGGCCTGGGGCACTGCCAGGGATCCAGGGGCAGCCCCAGCTGCTCTGGGCACCCTGTGCCAGGGCCTGCCCACCCTGACAGGGAACAATTCCTCATTCCCAATCTCCCATCCAGCCCTGCCCTCTGGCACTGGGAGCCATTCCCCCTTGTCTATTACTACATGCCCTTGGGAAAAGTCCCACTCCAGTCTCTTTGTAATCCCTTTGTTAGAGAGGGCAATGCTCTGGAACAGACAGTGACAGCTGTAACTCTACTCTCTCAAATAAATGCTCCCTTACACATTTTTCTGTGACATCATCTTTCAGAAAAGAGACCTCGTTATCATTCCCCCAAAAGGTTATCCTGATCTTAATTTCATTTTAAGTTTTATGAAAGAGAATGCTTTCACACAGGTGGAGAAAGGGGCCAGATGAACATCCTGGCATTCAGATAAAAATCTGTTTGCACAATAACTGTCTCAGAGTATGTGCTTCTGAGAGAATATTTTATTGAATAGCATCCAGCCTACTGTACAAACTCCTCCACCTCCCAGAGATACAGAACAAATGAGGGTGTGCCCTGTAGTTGTTGTACAGAGGGAGATGCCTGATTATGCACTCAGGTTAAACTTCTGCTGGTAAATCCCTCATGCTCACTCAGTGTCCATAGGATGTTGGGAATAAGGCACCTGCAAATCCTGGAATGATGTGGAAGATTGTCCAGCTCCCTCACTCCTGGATAAATCACAGAGTAAATATATTTAATGGAAAAGCATCACTAAGCAACACAGAGTACAAAAGCTTTCCCACAGCATTTCCAGGAAGTGTTCTAAAGAAGCCCTCTGGAAAGGACCCTGTGCAGGGCTGGAGGAGTGCAGTGCCTCAGAGCCCCCTTTGTCCTCTCCTGCAGCAATCCTGGCCCCTTTGCAGACCTGTGCAAGCCCTACACATTAGTTAGCACTGCTGTAAAATGCATTTGGCAGGACATGCAATTATAGTGCAGCCCAAAGGAAAATGGTCTTTTCGTCCCATGTACCACAAAGCTCTGGAGGAATCTCCTGATATCCTTCAGTATGAATCTTCCCAGAATCACTGAGTGTGTGGGACACAGGGCAGGCTTGTGGCTCAGCCCCTGAGCTATCCTGTGGTGGCCAGGGGTGATGCCAGGGCTGGGCCCGTGATTAATCATGCCTGGGTTAGGCCAAATTTCCCCTAAAAGGCAAGCCAGGGACTTTATCAGCTTTAATAATGTTCCCAGACACTTTGGAGTGGTGCAACCAAGCTGCTGCATCTCTGCTACCCCACCTGAATTTGAATGGCTCTCTCTGGAAGCAAGGAATCGAGGCCAAGTGCTCGGCTCATCACAACCAGAGTTTGGAAGGATGTAACCATGACAGAAACTCCAGGAAACTCAAATATATCAGAGATATCTTTGCTTCCATGTTGGAGGTCTCACAGAGAGGAGCACTGAACATGGTACCCACACCACATCATTATCCTGCAGCACTGATTTCAAACTCTGAATTTCAGATGATACAGGAGTGATTTTGCCTCAGCCACGTGCCAGGAGAAACAACTCCATCCCAAGAAAGTTGGTTTTATTGTGGAGCACCCATTTTCTCCCTAAACCATTAATGCACAACCCTTCTCTCTCCAAGTATCAGTCACAGCAGGCCATTACTGAATTTTAGGCAATGAAAACAGCAGTAAATTGAAATAATTTCTATCATGTGTTAACTACTGCCTTGATAAATCAATGCACTAACACATACATAAGTTGAACTCTGGATTAGTCCTAACTCTCTAGTATTTTCCCACTCACTTTGCTCAGAGGTTGGGGCTTTTTACACTGGAAATAATTCAAAATAATCAATTGGACCACAGGAAAGCTATGTGAAGTCTTTGCTGTTCAGGCAACACCACATAACTTTTCATGTTAAAATTTGTAGTTATCATTACACTTTGATCTTTAGAAGAATTGTTACTGTTTCATTCTAATTTAATTTTGCTTTGTCTTATCTGCTGAAGATATAAGAGATAATTAGTTGATTACACACGCAGAAGAACCCATGCAAAACCAGCACATCTAGAGATAACGTGAAAGTTAAAAGGCAGGAAAAGCTTACTGACATGTAGTGGGCAGATTTTTTAGTCTGAATTTAAGAAAAAAGAAAAGGGGAGGGGATTGGAGGAAGGCAAGCCAGTAATGATTGCCAGCCACAAGCCTGAATCTTTATTTTGAAGGAAATTTCATGGAGGCTCAGCTGACAGTCAGCTGATATCTTAGAGAAGTTTTGATCTTGTACTGCAGAGAGCTCCATTCCTATTCATACAAAATCTGTTTTTATTAATAACACTGGAGTGACTGTGGTATCTGTGGATTTCCCTTGCAGTTGTGGCAAAGATCTGAGGACTAATCTGACAGGGTTCCTCTTCTCCTGCAGCACCTCTCCCCAGAGCTTTTCTGAGAGCAGCACCCTCGGGGCTCCTCCCAAGGTCCCTCTGCTTTGTCCTCCCACTGCCAGGCTATTCAGTGAATGCTCACAGCTGAGAACCCACAACCCCAGCATTCTGGAAGCTCTTAAAAAGCATGCTAATTAAATTGTACTCAGCTGATATTTTGTTTCCAATCCATATTTAGAACTATTTATTCAAACTACATTAAGCAAGAACCCTTGAAGGACAGAGTTTTGACTGCAGATGTTTCCACCTGAGCTTCGGACTTTCACTCCCACTAAAGGTGAATCCTGCAACTCTTTTTCTTCAAATACACTAAAATCAATATTTTGCCTCAAAAGTTTACAGTGTTTCTCACAAAAGGTCAAACCATTTTTTTTTAAATTATTATCTATGGCTCCTGGTATAAGTACTGGATGGGAAACAAACTTTTTATTAGAAAAAACCTGTGCACCAGATAACACACAATTCAGTGGGAAGGGCTTTATCAGAACCTGGCTTCCTGGAGAAGCTGTTGTGCTCCTGAGGTGATGGAGAGCAATGCCATCACAGTGACACTGATTCATTTTAAATGTCACTGCTTTAAAATGCCATCAGCTGGGAGCGCCTCTGGACACAATCTGTGTAAATCAGCTCAGCTTGGTTGGCTTCAGTGGGACTACAGTGATCTGAACCAACTGCAAATCCACTCCTTTGTGCTGAGCCTTCATTCTCTCCAGGAAGGGGGGTAAAAAAGAGCCAACACTGCAGAGCCCAGGAAGTTTTTTTCAGATTCTCACACCAGTTATTACCTGTGGGAGCAGTTCCACTGCTGCTCCCAACAATCAGAGCCACAGCACGAGCCAGAGCCAGGCTCCCTGCACCACTTTAAAAGCCCCTCTCACAGAGGGGTTTGATGACACAGCAAGGAAATCCCCTGGCTGGCAGAGACCATTGTCAGAGCTGATGCATCGAAACTCCTTGATAATAACAAATAAAAATCCTGCTGGAGCAGCCAAGGCCAAAATGGGCCTTTATTCAGGCCCTGTTCCTGAGGCTCCCACTGTACCCAACTCTGTAAGAGACAACAGAGAACTGGTGATGAGAATGGTGCTGCACAAACAGAAGTGGCATTAAGGATCCTCCCTCTAAGAGCTGGGTCCTCCCAGCATCTCCTTTATTCATAGTAAAGTCAAACTCTCCCAGCTGCAACCCAAAGGAGTTTCAACCCAGACATATTTTCAAGGAAATTTGAATAACCCCAGTGGAAAAACTTGATTCATTTACACTTCAAAATGCCATCAACTAATTGCAACCTGCAAACCAAGAGCAACAAAAGCAGAAGACAAGATTAAGCTTGGCTCAGAAACTACCAGCCAGGTTTTGTTAGCTTCATTTTTAGCATTTATGGTTCAAGACTTTCCTGCTCCTATAGAATTCTGTTCTGGGATTTGTTATCTGTGCACAGAGCAAAGTCAAAGAGACCATGGTGTTGCAGTCCATTATGGTTCATCTGGATTTGTTTCTATGGAATTGCTTTATATGCCTCTCCATAAGTAATGGAACAATTGAAAGGCACTTTTTACATTTTAAAAAATGGTTCTATTTCCAGAAAATCCTACCAAATAATGCTACACTTACATATACAAAAGTGCCTGGGCTGTGTCTCAATGTTTTTCTGCAAAATTCCCAAATGTTTTCCAGATGATGGTCCTATGGCCACGAAAATGAATGTTGAAAATTATATGAAGCTGGACATTTAAACCCTTGATCCTGCATTCATTTCCCTACAGAATGCCATCACCATTGAACTTCATGATAGATACAGAAGTTAAAGTCCTCTGTCATACTAAGTTCACATTGCTTTTCAAACAGACCTGTTTGAATACATGGCTCACACCACACCCCACTGACAACAACCACTGCATTCAGGTCAGCTTTTTTGCCCTCCCATCACCTTCTTCTTCCCAAAGAGAAAGGGGGGGATGCCTTTCCAGCCCTCATCCTTCAGCATTCCCTGCAGACACAGCAACATTTCCATCCCCAGCTCAGTGGCCTTTTCCCTACACAAATTACCAGCTGGAACCCACAGTGAACTAAGCTGAACACTGCATTTTTAATTCCTTTCCTAATTAACCTATTTGCATGCATTTCAGTAATTATACAGCTTTGCATAGCTAACGAGGAATGTCCCACTCTGCCATGCCCCAACAGCTGATGGAGCACAGCCAGCTGTGACCACCACTGACACTGCAGAGGATGTTTAGGAGGGCACAGGAACTGGGCCATTGCCAGTGGGTATTCCACAGGCTCTGGGTGAAGGCATCAGGGGAGCATTCCTGCTCATTCCTGGTAGGATCTACCTTGAATCTTGTCCATGAATTTGCATGATCTCCTTTTGAAAGTGATGTTATGTCACTGATTTCATCCAGAACTCCCAAATCTCTGACTGTGGGAGCTGCTCTTTATTCACCTCAGCTTCTGCCCTTGTGACTTCCCAAAGTTCAGCCATACTCTCCTCTCAGCCTTCTTTCCAAAAACCTGGGAAGTCTCATTTTCTGTAGCATGAGCTTCCCATCCTTTCCTGCTTTATTTGCCCTTCTCTGCTCCCTCTCTAAATCCACGGTGTCCATGCTGTGCTGTGGAGATCAGCCCTGCACCAAGCACCCAGAATGGGGGCACATCAAAGCCCTTCGTGCTGGAGACTGACTGCCCTGTGCCTCTCCCTCTCAGGCTGCCTGACATCCATGGAACTGAGGGTTTAATGGAACTGCTAAAGCCTCAGAGATCGCTTCCCTGAGCTGTACCTGTCAGTTACAAATTCAGCCCCACTTCATTCTGGTTTGGCCTATTCTGTCATAGTCTGCACCACAGTTTCTTTTCCACCTTCTTGGCCCGTGACACTAATTTCTCTACGAGATCTTCCCGGATCAATCAGCAGAACACTGAACTATCTAAAAGAGCTCAATACTTTGGAGGAGAAGATTTCACAGAGGTGCTGCTCATCACACATCCCCTCTCCTACTAGTGTTGGAGATACTGTTGAAAATTTGTTTCCATCACTGTGTCCTTCTGAACTCATTTTCATTCATTGTTTCCTCCAAACTGGCAACAGAGTACACAGCTTTTCTTTCACAATTACAGAGTTTATTCTTGCCCTACATCCTCCCCCATTGCCTCTCACCTGAGAGATGCATAAAAATTGACCTGGAGACATAATCATAGTATTCAGCCTGGAGAGGAGAAGCTTTGGGCTGAGCTCAGTGTGGCCTTGCAGGGCCTGAAGGAGCTGCAGGAAAGATGGAGGGAGACAATTGCCAAGGGCTGGAGGGACAGGACCCAGGGAATGGCTCCCAGTGCCAGAGGGCAGGGCTGGATGGGATATTGGGAATGAGGAATTGTTCCCTGGCAGGGTGGGCAGGCCCTGGCACAGGGTGCCCAGAGCAGCTGTGGCTGCCCCTGGATCCCAGGCTGGACATTGGTGCTTGGAGCAGCCTGGGACAGTGGGAGGTGTCCCTGCCATGGCAGGGGTGGGATGGCACTGGGTGGGCTTTAAGGTCCCTCTTAACCCAACTCATTCCACTGTTGTGGGATGGCAATGTGAGTAAAGAAATTCCATCAGGAGTTTCCTACTTGGCCCCATGAGCCTCGCTAGTAACGCCAAGCACTTGGCTGAGCAGGTTTGGCATTGTTTGACAGCCAGGATTCCCTCTGGGAGCCTCAGGAGCTAATACTGGACAAAGTTGCTGTGTCAAAACTGCTTCCAAGGCCTGAGGTAGCTCAGATACAGTACAGTCAGATGAATGCAGAGCAACCCTGTCCTTCTCACCTTTTATTCTGGAAAGAACTACAGCCTTGCCTTCCAGTTTCCCCCTGATACACCCAACAGGTCTTCTCACCTTTTTCTTGACAAATGACATAATTTCTCCTTTTTTGAGTGGATTACTACGCCAGAGCAGCTGCTTCAGGTGCATACAGCAGGCCCTGTACAGCAGGAATATATCCCAAGAACCGGGCAGACACTGGAAAAGCTTTGACAAAATGTCTGTGGTTCAGATAAGGCTTCAGAGGGAGCTTTTCCTCCAGCAGCTCCCTTGAGCTGCAGCATTTGTTTCTCAGCAGCTCCTCGTGAAGTGCCGCAGTCCAAAGGGGTTTCAGCTCCTTTTGCAGAGCCAAAGACTACAAAAATCCTGAAAAAGAGAGTGGGAGGGGGAAGGAGAGAAGTGCAAGAGCAATATTCCTTGCAGGTACAGTTTTGCTGCACTGCAGAGTGACTTCAGTGGGAGAAGACTTAAAACAGACTCTTCTCTCACACTTGGCAGGGCAGAGACTGAAAGGCTGAGAGCTGGCAAGATCAGTCTTTATTCTCAACACTAGAAGTGGAAACCAGACAGATTTGAGGATGGTTCTTGCATCAAACAAACATTTTTCTCCTAATCATTTTGACTCTGATGAATTAACCTCTGGTTGGCCCCATTTCTGAGACACTTTGTTTGCTACTTTGTGGGGATTTCTGATCAGAAATGTCATCACTTTACAATGCATGACTGACTGTTTTTAGCAGCTACCACTGATTGTTCTGAACCCCCTTAAAGTTATCGTCATGAATTTGCTTTTTGCATGTTTCTTTCTTTACACAACCAACATTAAACAAAAAACCCCAGGGTCAGAATGGCTTAATCTGCTCTCCATAAGCACAGTGCCAACAGTCCCATTTCTTACTTTGGGAACGAGTGCACATTTCAGTGCAGTGAAACCTCAGTATCACTTGTGGAGATGGCTGCAGTGTGGAAGAAACAGGCAGGCAGGATTTTCTTTCATTATTTCTTAAAGTACAACAGCAATAAAGAGACACCCTGCTAACAAGGTGGTGCTTTGATATGGATATCCTCCCTCCAGTCCATTACTGCATCTCCTTCACAGCAAGAAAGCTCTGCCTTTTAAGACTTCCAAGGCCAGCCTGCTGCTGCCAGTTTTAATTCTGTGGGCCAGGGTTATGAATATCCCATTGTGAGCTCCTCTCAGGAGGTTACAGGGCATTGATCCCAGGTCACTCTGGAAAGTGCCACCAAAAGCAGCAGCACCAAGGCAGCAGCTCCTGCTCTCAGCACACTCCACATCAATCCAAAGGCTGACCCAAGAGCAGGAGACCTCAACCCACGAGGCAGCAACTGGAACAGCATATTCACAACTCCACCATTAGGAATCAAAACAAAGAATGGGTGAGCCACAGGAGTGAGTGGCTAAGCCTGAATTGGCTTTTGTGCAATGGACAACAGAAAAGACCTGAATTCATTACAGAATAAAGACAGAAAGCTTGAATATAAAACTCCTTCAGATATGACTAATTTCACATATCCTAAGTAAGATACCAGAAAATACCATGAGCAAAATATTTAATGGGCATTTTCTTAGTACATTCAGTGAAGAGAAGGCTGCACCTTGGCTCTAGCAGTGTTCCAGTACCTAAAGGGGGTCTTCAGGAAAGGTAGAAAGGGACTTTTTACATGGTCTGGAGAGACAGGACAAGGGGGAACGGCTTCACACTGACAGAAGTACAAGAAAAAAATTGTTCCTGGCAGGGTGGGCAGGCCCTGGCACAGGGTGCCCAGAGCAGCTGGGGCTGCCCCTGGATCCCTGGCAGTGCCCAAGGCCAGGTTGGACACTGGGGCTTGGAGCAGCCTGGGACAGTGGGAGGTGTCCCTGCCATGGCAGGGGTGGGATGGGATGGGCTTTAAGGTCCCTCTTAACCCAAACTACTCTGGGATTCTATGATCACACACTGTTTTTTTCTATATTCTGTGCTGTTATTCTATGTTCTATGTTATTATTCTATGTTCTGTGCTGTTATTGCACCAGCTGAAACAGCTCCCCTTCTGCCAAACCAGCACAACTTCTGATTTACAGTTTTCTAATTTTCACAGATTTATTATTCAATGCAATACAAATGAAGGAGGATTCCTAAATATTTTAGTTGGACATGAAGCTTCCTCTGTATTTCCTGTAGCCCTGTCCCCACTGCAGGCAGAGCTAATAACCTGATGTACAAATGACCACACAGTTATTTTATAACAATGCAGGCACATAGTTTGAGAAATTACAATTTAACTTTGCCTATGTAAATCCTTATTAATACATTTAGACTGAGAGAAAATGATGATTTTGAGAAAAGCTGGTTCTTAACAATCTCTTTGGACATAACCACAGGGCTGGACAAAGCCATGAAAGCCACACTGACATCCTCCAAGTGCCAGCAGGCCTAACACATCTTCCCCCCAAAGGCACAGGTAGGAATTAGGCATTAATATCAAATGGAATTGGAGCTCATGGAGAAGAAATATCTTTGTGAGAGCATTTTTGCTGGCAAAAATGTGCAATGATGGGATTGAGAGTGTGTTAGCAAACAATCAATGCATCTGTGGCATATGTCAGTGAACATCCTTGAGAAACAAATGATTATCCTGAGCAGCACTAAGGCACTCCAGAGCATGGCAAATGGAGAATACTTTTTATCATGTGACATCAAGCATATGGCACATTGCTGACTGGTGAATGACAAACTTTGAAAGGTTATTATTACCCTAATGAGAAAAACCTGACAGAAAGGAATTAATTAGCTCTGCATTTATTTAATATTACCAAATAGCACAGGCTCCAGATGGCAGCACCCAAGGTATGAGAGGGGGAGAGTGGGGGGAAATCTATTTTTTCTGTCTCTTGGTACTTCACTCTAGGATGGCAAAACAGAAGTGATCCAGTTTCTCAAATTCTTATTTGCTGTGAGAAAAAAATTACAGTAGAGATATTAGATAAAGGATTTAATCTTGGTGGGGCATTGGAATATTTTTAAGCACATGTTGCTCATTCAGTAAAAATTTTGTGTGGTTCTTTTCCTTCAGCAGCAGCTCACAAATATTTGCATAAAACCTTCAGCTGATTTGGGAGAAGCACAAACTCAGTCACAGCTCCTTGCAAAGGCCCACCCCCACTGTAAAATGATCAAGGGGCTTGGTTGGGTTTTCCTGCTGAAATATACACCAATACTACTGGGAAATGGTGTGATTTTTTAAAACTTTAAATAATTGGAGCAGAAACAATAATTCCAATAATGTATAGACCGACAGCATTCTGAGTACATCTTTACAAGCAGTGCTTTCACACAGAGCACAGCCCAGAGCTGACTCAGGGCACCCCCAGGTACATTGTCCTGACATTTAAACCCTTTTGGGATTGCCAACACCTTTCCAATGCATCCAGAGAGGAGTCCAGTCAGACTGAGCACACTGGATTAGCTGGCTGGAGATACTTTCCAGCAAGGGGTACAGATTAATCCAGCTTTTTTAGAGGGGTGCAAGCATAAAAACCAGTATAGGACTCAGTCTAGGCAAACCAAACAGCTTCAGCAGTGAGGAGTGACTGTTCACCTTGTAGATGGATAGGGGCAAAGGGCATGTGAGGACAAATTAAACTATCCAAGCGGGCAAGGGCATTAAATCAGTATTTTTCTGCAGCACTAATTACTAGACACTCATAGAATGACAAAGGAAAAACATTCCTAATTATTTTCTCTAAATGAGTCTGCAGCCTCAAAATCAACTGAGTTTTTACAGCAAAGAGCAAGTGAACTTCTGGAATTTTTTTAATGTCCTTGAGCCGTGGAAGGTTAGGCACGAGACTTCATAACTTCCTTAGGAACTTCATTTTGCCATGGCAAAGAGTTCAGCTTTGCCTTGGTTCCATTTCTGACTAAAATACCTCATGACAGCTTTATAGCATTAATTTCCTTTTCTACTGCACTCCTTATAAATGTTTTCTTTATGGCATAAATCACATTCCCAGCACCAGGTAAGTGAAGACTCACACAGATCTCTTTGCTGGGTTTGGTATCCCAGGTGATCAGAGCTCTCTATTGACCAGTCACTGTCACAGCCCTCAGTGACCTGAGCCATTCTGATGGCCACAGAAATGAGATGGTGAGAAAAGAAAAAGAGCTTTAATCGAAATTATATCTTAGGACAGCCACTAGTATGGTCACAAGATCTCTAAAGGATATTGCTGGTTTTCAAAAGGAAGTTAATCCTGCTAGTAATATTTGTTTTCTCTCAGTTTTAGCAATGTTCTTGCAGAGACACAGATAAGCCTAAGGTCTATTTGTTTTACAGAATGACTTTATCTCCTGGGTTCTTAAATAAGAGGTACCAGTTTTCTGGATTTGGGGGGAAAAAAAAAATTCCTCAGTGTGAAATCAGTCTAGTCTACCTACAGCTTTTTCAGGCTGTGCTACAACCCAGATTGTTGATTCAAGGACCCTGAAACTAAACAGCTCCATCACTCAGCCTTGTCATCAGCACCATAAATAAATCCAGGCTCTGCAGGATCCCTGGGCAGCCATGCCAGGGAAGGTCAGGACAGACAGCTAGGAATCCCAGCTTCCCTACAGCACCCAGCAGGGGAGGGACAGCCACGGGCACCAGGGGGGAATCGGGGCCATAATTCTAAAAATGCAACTCCATCAGGAGCCTGCTATTCCTGGGACACAGATCCTGGAGCCTGCCCAGTGCCCTCCCTGCTGGCCCAGCCCTGGTGCATCACAGCACCAGAGACCCTGACACACCCAGCAATGTATTCACTTCTCTGAGCTAAAAGCACGGGACTTTGGGATGAAAACCACAGCAGCCCTGCATGTCACCCAAGCCTGGCGAGGTTTTATTGCCTTCACACGTGGCACAGCCAGACCCCCTTCACTGACCTAGGTGCACCACTTGGAGCCAACCAGGAAATCACAGTTAGGTGGGAATAATTTCTGTAGGCTGTCCTTTCAACTCCCTGAAAAGGCAGAGCAGGAGACAATGCTCTGGAAGGTACAGCCTCGAGTGCTTAATCCACAAATTACCGTTGCTTTTTTTCCTTTATATTCCTTTCTTTTTCCTTATTTGTTCCCTTTTTCTTTTTCTTTTTTCTCTCCTTTTCCCTCTCCTTTTTTTAATTCTTTGCAAATGCCAAGGGGTTTCTGTGGTGGGGCCCAGAGAGCCCAGAGGGGAGGCAGGCAGCTCCCAGCGGAGCTGTGCCCACAGCACTGCTGCTCTTTGAGCAGCTGACCAGGGATTCCACAACACTGCAGCCAGCACACAGATCTCCAGCACTTTGTTCTTGTTCCTCAGACAGAAACCATCGAGCTTGAGTCTTCATCTAGGCCTGACTTTCCCATGTGGCCGAGCAAACTCTGTTTTTTCTGACTTTTAGAGGATAAGGCAGCTGTATCAGCCCCGGGCTAAGAAATGAAAGGAGCATTACAAAACTATGAAAATAAAATGTTCCATTAAAAAAATAATTCCATTACAACTCAAACCTATTCCCTGTTTCAAATCGGGCCTAAGATGATAACGTTTGCTCTGCATGCTGCTCTGCTGAACTGAAAACTTTTATTAATGATGTGCTGCTGTTTCTTAAAATTATCTTAACAGATGGATTTACAAATCATAAGTAGTAACCAAATTCTAATAATGAAGCCATTTAATATATACCTCAACTTCTGACAACTTAATACTTGCTTTGAAAGCAACGGTCCCCAAGCTAATTTATTTATAGCTCCACACAGGTTACATGGACGTGCTCTCTCCCTACTGCTCACTCCTGGTCCCAACAGCTCAAACCATCCACGTCTGTGTTCTTTACCCCATTTTGCAAATTAATGCTTAAATTACAAAAGAAATTAATGGTCATCAAGATTTTAAAATATTCTGATCCTCTGAAAAAAATGTGGAGTTCATGAGCTGCAAGTCTGCATTTACATATAAATGGAAATGCACGCACATACACCCATCTCCATGCATACACACACAGGACTGCTACAAACTATCCCAAATTTATTCTTCATCAGATTGAACCTTAAGAAATTAAATTAACTTTTAAATAAGTCTTTGTTCTAACTGGATAGCCTCAAATTATTTCCAACCTTTTCTCTCCCAAACCAGCTTTTGCTCATGGATTTGCCAAAATCAGCACCACCACCATGCAGGAAATGGCAAGGGCGTGGAGAACACAGCAGTTCAGGCCAGATAGGCTTTACCAACATATTTTTCATCATGGAAATATAAAACAACCATTAAATTAAACTGCTAACAACCTCAGAGCAGAGAGAAAGGACTGAAATCTGCTTTCTGTCTCAAACCTACAATTCTCATTTAGTTCAGGGCCTGCAGAGCTGCAGCCAAGCATCACTGTGAGCCCAACAGACAGAATAAATCAGGAGAGAAAACAAACCCATTTCTGGACACATTTAAAGGGTCCCTCACCTGAGCTGCCTCCCAGCTCTCTGAGCTATGGGATCTTCCCCAGAGAAGGAAGCAGAGCAGTTCTTTTGGGACATAGCATGGAATAATTTAAATCCAGCTAACTCAGAATTCAGAATGGAGCTAAAGAGGTTAAGGCTGATTTCATGGAAGCAATCAGGTGGGTTTAGGTGTTGTTTAGGATGCTCTTGTTGTAAAGCAGATCCACAACTGAGCATCACGAGCTTTAGGAAACAAGGGATGTGCAGACAGTTTCTTTTCTATCCCAACTAAAAAAAAAAAAAAAAAAAAAAAAAAAAAAAAAAAAAAAAAAAACGAGAAAAACAACCCTCCCAAAACAACCCAGACTTGTCTGGAGTATTCAAGCCCGCCCAGTTTGTGGCCCTGGGTTATGCCTTGCCTGGTGTGAACACTTTCTTAGCCAGGATCTGAAATCAGCAGCACCCACTGTCACAATAACTGGGACAATTTGTCAGTCTCAAAATTGTCCAATACCAACATCCATTTCAGGTGACTTTTATTCATTTATTCACCTGAATTACTGACATAGCTCTACTTTCCTCTGCAGCTGAGAGTATCAGAACAAAGAGTTACACCCCCAAACCTTCCCATGACACACAGATCGAGGCATCACATCCAAAAATCTCCCATGAAAACCTGAAGTGTGTGATTACTATCAACTAACTCACCAAATTTGCAACCACTTAGTGAGCTCACAAGCAATTGTACCCCGAATTCAATGCTGGCACACAAAAGACAGTGGAGTAAAAATATTTTAAAGCAATTATATATAAAAAAAATTAAAAACTGGTCCACAATGATTGCTTTCATGTCACTTTGTGTTTCTGCTCTTACTTTTATGAATAGTTTTATTTTCACTTCAAAATCGTTATAAATGTGCAAAATTAAGAAGATGTGTGGGTGTGCACCTTCCATGCTTACAGTTACATATTTAACAATCATCACCAAAGTTTGATATCATAATTAGATTTGTAAGTATCAACACACATTTGCAGAACTAGACCTTTGCCCTTTTCCTCTGCCAGATAAACCTTGGCTCTTGAATGTGCAGCACGACAGCAGGAGTACAATTACAGGTGGAGACTGGAACAAATAAAAGTGCTCAGAAATGTAAAGGTGGAAGTCTTGATCCTTCCCCCTCTCACTCCCATGTTACAGAACAATTCTGCTTCCCTGGAAGCCTGGATGGACAGGCCAGTAGTGGAGAGCTGCACCTCCTGCACCAGCCAGCCATGGTTTCATTCCAAAATTAAGCTCTTGAATTTATTTTCAGTTTAACAAAATAGACGTTCAGGCTCTCTTTAACTCCGTGGGGTACTGACAGGCTGCCCACAGAATTCTCCCATTCCCCAGGGGGGGCCATGCATGAACAGGGGACATGGAAACCTCCAAAGCTGAATCAATAGAGAGGTTTCAGCAACATTTAATTCTGCTTCAAAGCTGCAGAGACTTTTCCTGTATTGCCAGACCAGGAGCAGCTTTCAGTATTGCCATATCAGAAAATCAAGAGAAGAGTTGTCACACAGAGTAATCTGAGTGATGTACATTTACACACACAGGTATATATAAAAACACACACCAACACTCACAGAAACCATGCAAGAAAGGTCCAATGGATGCAGAGTTTCTTTTCACAGGAATATTGATATTTCAATTGATAACGAGGTTCTATGGCTTTACAATAATTACCTTTGCTTTTAAAAATCCCAAACCAAATAGTTCCCTAAAAGGCTCGTTTTCTGCTATCCTCCTTTAATATATTCCTCCAGTTTCATGATTACCTAACAAGACACAGCGCTATTGATCCCCTGTGCTTGGATGAGCTGTAGATGATGATGTACTGAAGAAAAAATCTGCTTCAGAGGCATTTTGCTTTATCCCAGAAAACATTTCACAGGCCAAACATATTGATTCAACATTGTAATAAGTGAGAAATTGGGACTTCTCTTTTTTTGTTTTCTTCTTCCAAGAGTCGATATCCCAGTTTCTTGGACTCTAAAATCACACAGATCAGGCAAAAAAATAACTTACTGCAGGACTCCAGATCTTCCCTATCCATTTTTAATACTCCTAAATGATAATAATAGAGAAATAGAAACAGGAGTTAATATTCACTTAAAGAAAAAAACAATAGAAATCAATCCCAAAAAACAGCAAAAGCCACACATTTACTTCTGTATTTACTTCATAACATTCCACAGGAATTCTTTGGTTTAGGAATTCATTTTCTCAGCAGTCACTACATTCCCTGAAACATGAGGCCCCACCTGATCACTACTATGGATAATAACTTTTTCACTGGTAAATTACCCATTTGCATCCTTTGTGTAGATTTTAAAACTTCTCTTAGTTTAATATTTATAGAAACCCCATTTATGAGAAATCCCCTTTACACTTCTCAAGAACAAGCTGAAACACACCAAAATTTGCATTTCATTTGGGATTCATTGTTTCCTGGCTAGGATATTCTTAAACATCAGGATATATATTTATATATAAAAGAAGACATGAAAAGTAACTCGATTTTAGCTCCTGAAGCATGCAGACATAAAAAAAAAATCCAGCACTCTCATAATCCATCCTAAAGCTCAGTGATGAGGAGATAATTAGGAGTGGATGCAAATGATGACAAGTTTGATATGCTGGCTGAGCCCTGGTGAGGCTGAGGGGCTGGATCCTCTGCGTGCTGAGCAAAGCTCCTGCCCTCTTTAGGGCAGGATCAGGTTGTGGATATTGCTGAATGAAGGAAGAGGTTGCTCAGGGAACCCAGCAAAGCTGGGATCAGGCTGTGAAAGCAGCTGCAGAGTGCAGCCCTGAAGTGTCAGTCAGCAGGGCTGTTGCTGGCAGATCGATGTGCAGGGCAGGCACACCACAGGTGAGCGTGCATTAAATGTTCTCAGCCTTCCTCTTCATCTGCTCTAACCTCAGGGCTGGGGTTCCAAACCCAAATAAAACCCCTGCTCCCCTAAAACCTCTGATCTGCTTTTTGCATGTGTGTTTTGTCTCCATTCTAATAATTCAACTCCATGCTAATATAATAGAAAATAACCTTTAAAAAGAGATTTGAGCTTTAAGCATTGAAGGCATTACAGTTGCAGGCATAACCAAAGGATCTGATCTCTTTCTAACAACTTCAGTAGAAAATATTTGTAACACAATAGCTCATTTCCCAATGTAAGCTACTCAGTGTCCTGGACAACTTGGCTTTAACCTCTGTGATGTTTTCATTGGGTCACAAACCTCAGATAAAATCAGTCTGATTTTAGCCCCTCATTTCAACCTTCTGGTCTGTCATTTATGCTCTGCTCCTGTCTCATCTTTTTCTGTAAATTGAATAAGAGTCTTACATTGCAGCTTTCACTTTCTGACCATGAGAATGAAGGTTCTGCTCATGAAGAAGCCTCTAGCACTATTCAGGAGCCATTCAAGCTGTGCTCAGAGGAGAAGCGTCAGGAATTATGCAGTGCTATGGAAGGCAGAGGTAGTTACACAAAAGCCTCTCATCTGTTAATTAGGAAAAGCTCTGCTGATGAGTGAGAGCAGCTGTACAGCCACCAGCAGCCAGCAGGAGCTGACACCCCGTGGGGACCAGCAGCACCCTTCAGTCAGGGCAGGAATTCACCCCAAACATTTGCACCCTTCACAAATCCTAAGCAAACCAGATCAGCTTGTCGAAAATCTGAAGGAATCCAGGTCCCAAAATCTGCTGTTCCCAACAAGGCACAGAGAAAGGAAAACTGTCTTGGGATGGGCAGGGCAGCTCCAGTCCCCACTTATGGCATTTAGGGCTTCCTTGTGTGTGCCACAGGTGAGCCAGGGCTGCAGCAGCAATCTGAGCACAATCTATATAAATATATATATAGAGAGAGGGATCCCTGGGACATCAGCCTTGCAGGGATCAGCAGGAGCTCTGCACAGCCAGGGTCCAAGAAGTGCTCAACCCCCTCACGACTTCTTTGCTGTCCTCACACACAGAGGTGAATATCAGCCCTCTAAGGAGAACTTCCCTCACAGATAAAATAGCAGAAATTATTTAGGGATGTTTCTCCTTCAAAATTAGCTCTCTTACCTTTTGCATAGCAAAGTAAAATGGTTTTCAGTATATGTTTAAGTGCCCCTGAAAGGTGAAGAACACCTATTTCCTTACAGGTGGTAACAAATCTCAAGGTGATTCTGTACATTCCCACTTCAGCTTCCTGTCTTTGAAACTGCTTTTTGGAGGTCCATATGACCTTCTCAGCATTTGTCAGAAAATAAGCCTACACATTTCACATCCACATATTCAAATACAGTCATAGAAAACTTATTTTTGTGTGTGTTTAAAAGCACATGCTGATTAATGCCAATAAATCTCAGTCTGAACAAACACAAAATCTCTTTGCACTTGGTATGTCAGACTTGTTTCTGTGGCAATCCCTTTCCATTTTGCCAGCAGCGTGCAGTTGTTCTGCAAAGAAACATTTCCCAAAATGTTCTCCCTTTATTTCGTAAATGAAAAGCTTTTTTCAGGAACAGAAGCTGAGAATACATTGAAAATGTCACATTGAATCTCAGAGCAGCAGCTCTCAGCAGCGTGGGGCACACAGGATATCCCTGAGGATGGCTGGGAGCTGGAGGACATTAGCACAGCAATCTCCCAGTGGCACTGGCAGGAATGCTGAAGGGTTAATCCACGTGAAACGCCAGGTGATGCTAACCCTCCATTTCAGTCAGCATATGGAACCTGATTTCCTGGGATTGAAGTGTTTCCCAAGCACTTAAAACACAGCTGGAACTGTGGCAATGTTGTAATTTCCTCAAATTTGGGGACAGCTGCTCACAGCCCTGTTACTGAGCTGACAGCTCACGACGTGGAGCCCTTGGATTTGACCATGTGAAGATGTTTCATGATCTTTATTAACTTTTCTCTGCATATATTTTGATTCAGCCCCTCTCATTGCACTGTCTGATACAGCCTGGCCAGAGCTGAGTTTTACAGTATTTCCTCCCATCCCATTCAATTACCAGCAGTCAACCCACCTTATCTGACATCACTTTAACCATTGTTCACTGACAGTGCCATTGCTCCAGCTAAAGAAAGGAAAATGCTTAAGGCAGGGCAGGAGTGGCTCTTTGTCTCAGGCAAGGATATTTTGGAGGGATGGCTCTTTTTCCTCAGGCAGGGATATTTTGGAGGCAGGACATGCCTGCTGGCATCATGGTTAAACCCTGGCTGTCTGCTCTGCTCTCTTTGTCCTGTGCAGGGAATAGGCACGTGGGCCAGGTGGCCACTTGATACCCAAAATACTCCTGTGGCAGCTGCATTTCTCCCAGCAGCTCTGAGGCCATGGTAAGTGCAAATGGATGGATCACTGAATGGAAAGGTGCAGAAACTCACACTGGACACCAAACAGCTTTAAATTTCAGGAACCGTCACAAATGCTTCTGTACATGCTCTTGGTAGAGGAAAAAAAATAAGGGATACTGTAATAATTAAATGCTCTCCCTAATAGGCAAAAGCTGATTTTTCCTCTACAGTGTTTTGGAGCTGATTGTTCAATGCCATCAATTTGTTCTGTGCCACCAACTGCTCTCTGAGAAGGAAACCCCTCTGGGAATTCTACACATTGGGATAACCATGACAAGAGTCATCCCATAAAAACCCCAAAAACTTCATGTGTTTTGGAAAGAAAGGCTACCAAAACTACAAATGCCTGTCAGCCAAAACAGCCTTCAAAACTGGATACACCAGATAAACAACTTCTAATTATACCTGCAGCTTGTCATAATTCCCTGTGTTCTGGGTCCCAAATCAATGTTCCTGCCACAGCACATCAAGAGCTACATCCTCAGAGGGAGCAGCACAGCACTGAGCACTACATCACCCAATCCTGCAGTGAATCAATCCTGCAGTGGATCCACAGCTTCTGGCATGGCCAGGCTGCTGCACGAGCAACAGGAGACAGGCAGCCAAAAATGAGAGCTACACTTCATCATGTCTCTGCAGACACAGTAAATACAGCAACAGTAAATCTTAAGGAAATAAATGCATCCCAAACTCTGCTCTCCAACAACTTCAAGGCTATTCAGGGATTTTTTGGGGGCTTTTATTAGGTACTGAAGGCATCACACAGGAAAGGAGAAAAATCTCTCCTCACCACTTTCTCGCCAAGCCACCAAGCAGAATCTGGGGAATGTTTTCCAGACCACATAATCAGGAGGATGCTCATTTTTGGCTCTGAATGGGACTCAGGCACTCATGTCTCACTCTGTCAACACTTGGGAAGGGCTGGGAAGGAACAGCAGCAAAGCTTTTACACCTAGACAATGTTCTTGGCAAAAAGCACAGACTCCTCCAGGAGGCAACCGAAAGGATACACAAGGGAAAGGGCTGCTCAGGATTTGTAATCTGGCCTTGGGAAGCTGAAAGAGAAACTGTGCTGCACAACCAGGAGAACTGCAAAAAACCCTGAGCAAATTCAGCTCAGCTCACCTCCACGCTGGGTCAGCTAGACTGTGGCCAATGGCCAAGCTGGTCAGTCTCAAGCTGATTCAGAAATCTCTGCTCTGCTGTAAGTGCTTTGTAAACAGCCCCCAAAGGCCCCTGGGTTTCTGTCTCAAATATGGAACACAGGAGCAATACAATTCCTGGGTAAACTGGGAGCAGTGGTATAGCTAGATCTTATTTCATATATTTAGAATTTGAATCTGCCTTTCAAGTTGGCCCTTTATATCATCCCCACACCTTCCAACATCATATCTGGAGTTTGAACAGTTTAAGCAAGACTTTGAGGATCCATTGTTTAGGCTGTCTCAGCAGCTATGTTTAGAAACATCAAAGAGTACTAAATTATTGATCCTGCATTCACTTAACTCAATGAATAAGTGGTATTTAGCTGGATTTTTCTTTTTAATTTACTTTCAAAATGGGCTTAAAAAAGGACTGAGAAGCAAAGGTGAAGAAAAAAATTCATTTGTGTGCTCATTAAAAAAAAATTTTGAACAAACCAGCATGCTAGAAAGCAGTTTTCCCAGTAATGTTCACTGGAGAAGTTACCATGTTTTCAGAACAGGCTGTTTTCAGAAGCTGAGGAAATCTTAAACTTTTCAAACCCTTGGCCTAAACATGACAAGTATTGCAACATTTCTTGCTTCTTGTTCAAGGAAATCTCCCTGGAAAATAAACAGCAGAGCAGATAAGCTATTAAGCTGAGCCCCTGATGCTGCTGGCTCTTTCATCAGGTCTTATATCTGTTAACCTTTCATAAATGTCAGGCTGAAAAGAAGTTTCAACTACATCCCAGTGCCAAAAAATCCCCTGCTCATTCTGCTCCACCTCAGGCTCCCAGCCCAGCTGCATTGCTCCTGCAAGGAGTGGGGATCTGCAGCAAGGATGAGCTGCCCTCTGCCAGGGCTTCCCCTCCCACAATGAAACTGAGGTTGCACATTGCAGGTGTATTACCATAGGTACTGAATTTGCATCAGAGTTGTCACTCACTGACAAAAGGGAAAACTGTCACTATGAATTACAAAAGCATGACAAATATTCTGCTAAAGTCATCTACTGTCTCCCAAAATTTCCTTAGAAATTTTCATATATCTTGATGAAACTGCAATAAAAGCAAAAAATTGCACCTGCATTATGATGGCCATACTACAGCTACTGGTTTATTATTGGCATAATTTTCAGGTTAAGTTGAAATGCAGAGTGTGTGTGAACATTTTCAGTATTTGCTACAACAGAAAGATGGTTTTAATGAAATGTTAGTTCTCCACAATTGTTACTAATTACCTGCTCTCAGAAACAGCCCTACTCATTGCTAAGATTTTTAATTTAGTGTTTACAGACAGCAGAAAAACAACTATTATTATCACATATAAATTAAGAGTCTATCTTTTCCATCCTTTCAGTGATGATGGCAATTTCCTCTTGGGCAATGCTCTCAGGCACAGGGTGGGATTCTTGGGAATATCCCATGCAGGGTCAGGAGCTGGACTCTGTGATCTCTGTGGGTGCCTTCCAGCTCAGGGAATTCTGTGGTTATTCTCCCAGGAGCAGCAAAAACTCCTCCTGCTAAAGGTTTCTGTGAACCATCACATCCATGGGAGCCAGCCCATACAGGTAACATCCAAACCCCAACCTGCACACAAAAGAGCACCCATCCCCAGTTTGTGACTTCAGAGGGAACATCAGGTAAGGAGGAGGTTGTTTCCCTAAAGCAGTTGTAGGAATCAGATGCACCTTCTCCTTATCACTGAATGATCAATTATACATTTAAACCCCCCTCTTCTAGGCAGCAAGTGAAAAATAAAGCAAACATTTCAGACCAGTAGTGATGTCCCTCCACAAGGGCTTTCCTTGGGTTCCCACATCTGTAGGATGCCTCACAGAGACTAATACCAGAGTCTATTCCGGGCTGAACTGTAACAAATGAAACTTAATGTAAATATTCAAGAAGCTCAAATGATCAGAGGAGCACAGGCCTAAAGGTCAGAAAGAATTTTTCTCTCTCCTAAATATCTATTAAAGAAACAAGATGCTGAAAAAGGTCATTTGCTTACAGAGAGGGTGTGTTCATGTGGGTAAATGCAACTCCTTGAGGAGATGGTCAAAACAAAAGTAACAATTCTTCGTTAAAAAAACAAAATAAGAGAAAGAAAAACAAAAGGATAAAGTCCATTTATATGTAACCCTGAATTTCTGACACTGAAGAAGGCAGGAGGACAATGCAGGGAATTGCTCTGATTTAAAATGGAGATTTAATGACTGGCTGTTACCCTGGCCTACTACAGAGTTAATACCAGGTGTAAACAAACCACTGTGCTATTCCACTGCTAGAGCTGAAATAAGGAAGTCCTGAAATTTCCTGAGCTCCAGCTCCTCGGATCCTTAGAGCTTCCATCATCACAGTTTGAGGATTTTGTTTATTTTCTGTGGCTGTCACCTGCACTAAGTTGTTCTTAAAAGCTGATATCCACCAGGAATCATTCCTCAGGCAGCAGTTTGCCCAGATAACAGCTCCACTTTGCACATTCTTTTTGCTGATCGGAATTTCCTGGTGCTCAAGGGCTGCAGCACTAAGGCAGCAGAGCTCACCTTGAGAAGGGGCTGAAATTGATTTTGTTGGTTATTTCAATGTGGCAGGAGCTGACCTCACATCCAGCACAGTGCAGTGTCATTTGTGCACACAGTGCTGGATTTGTCCTTGTTCTGGGATTCCAGTGCTTGGCAGGAATCAACGACTTTGGGAATGACAGTTCTGTGTGACCACAGAAGCAAAAGAGTTTGAGTTTGTAGCAGGGTGGTAATAGAGAGTTACTGCAGCTCACAAGCACATCGTGTCCTTCAGCATCCTTGGCTCCATGGAATTACTTGGAATGTCACACAGAATTTACTCTGGGCAGGTAATTTCTGACAGCACGTTATGAGAAGCACCAGAGAAGTGACTGCAGCAGCTCATGAAACTTTAGGCACAGCACAGGGAAGAAAATGAGGTTTGATCAGGGACAGCACCATGGTCGTTCTTCTCGTAGAAAAGACCATGAAGAGTGGTCAACTGCTCCAGCAAAATGGAGCAGCAACAACAAATGTAAAACAATCCAGCATAAATTATAATAGAACTGTAAAATTATAGACATGCAGTCCCAGCAGGTAATCTCCACCTCATGAAAATCCTTTCCCTCTGCTTAAGTTCAGCAGAAAAAGTCAATTAAGAAACAAAAGCAACTGCTTGATCAAAACACAAATTTTCAGCTGGTGCTGAGTGTACTTCAAATATTTACAGCATTAAATAGCTCAGAACTCAGTTACAAGAGTCAAGCAGGGCTCTTTCCTTAAGCCAAATGTCTGAATGAAGGCTGTGGTTCAAAATGCTTTCATGCACCATTTGATCCCAAGTATATAAATTATTAATGGAAAAGATTTTAAAATTATTTCTAGCCTGGTAAGTCTAACTACAGCATTAACAATGAGCTCAGCTAAATATGAACAACAATCTTATGAGGTACTACTTAATGATAGTGTTTTAATTTTTTTTTTTCAATACTTGATTTATTGCTATTTCTTACTGAGGAAAAATACAGTCACTATTACAACATTCTGAGCTCCTGTTCTTGGTGTGATTTTAGGCAGAGCACAAAGTGATTTAGGCACGTAGAAGTGGCCACCAGCAAGCTTGAAAAACACAAAGGAAAGGATGTATTTTCCTCCCTGCCCCAAACCCCCAGTGCTGAGCTATTTCATCCTTCTGGCTGCGTACTTATATTTGATGAAGTGAAGATCTCTGTGCTGCTCCCACACACAGACAACAAAACAAAGGCACAGATTAAACACAGAAGCCTCAGCTTTATTTTGGTTAACTGGAATCTGACAGGCTGCCAGCTACACCCACCTATTCCCAGACTGTTCCCAGGCAGGACCTCCCAGCCTGGAGTTCAAATTGCTCCCAAGGTCCCAAGCAAAACAGCAATTCCCTCAGCAGCATGTACTGGGATAGCAAAAAGTTATTATCTCCTTATCACTTCTGAAATCACCATCCCCTGGACACAAAGTCATACCCTAACAAAAGATATCGCTCCCAAAAAAGTTTACTGCTGAAAACTAATTTTCCTAAAAGAAGATGAAGCACATTTTGACAAGCAGGCAAATCAGGAGGGAGAAGATAAGATTCAACTTGATAAGGACAGGTTATGATAAAAACCAACATAGTGCTTAACTTAGCAGTTCTGAGATGTAGCAGATAGGGAGACAACAGCAGGCTGAGGCCAGGAGTCCTTGTTTCATCCAGGGAGATAAATATCCATGTATTTGCTCAATATCCCAAACAAATGCAAATATCAGGAAATTGAGATAATTCTCCATTTCCTCAGCAATGCCAGCAGCTTGGTTTATATATCCCACATGCTGGTGGATCCTGGGGGATAGCAAAGAAGAGGATGGAATGGCTTCTCAGCTCCTCTGGGACCTTACAGAGGGAAGACACAGGCTGTTAATTGTGTCCAATTATTCCTGGAAGGTGTAGCAGTGAAATTTTGTAGGTCTCTCAAAGCTAGACCACTCTGCTTAGCTGCAGACACTGCCAGAATTTTGACGTGCTTAAAAACTTCCTGGCAGACAAAGGCAGAATGAAAATAAGCTTTTAAAATAGAGCCTCACACTTATGATCCCATAATTAATATACCCTTTCCATTTAGCATCTCCAAGATTCAAATAATCTACAAACTAATAGTTAAGTAGGAATCTCACTGGGTTTTTTTAAGTTTCCCTACCTTTCACTTGGGTCCACAAATAGACACAGGATTTTTACTTTAAGTCAGAAATTTGAAATGCTGGTTATTAAATTAGCAAGTTGCTCTTCTCTCTGCACATTAGCCACTGAGTAGATATCAGACTGAAATACATTTAATCAAATGATTCGTGAAAATGGCCAAGCAGAATGTTTCTGTACAGTTCACTGAGCAGGGAACTGAAAACGCAGGAGGAAAAAGATTTATTAAGTTGAACTTTATATACAGAAATAATTACCATAATATGTGCATGCATCCAGCTAAGTGCTGCAGGTCTGGATTTGTCTTCCTGCACAGTGACCTCCTCCACACAGTCCCCACCATCCTGCCAGGTCACCTCCTCCCAGGCAGGCCAGGGCTGCTCCTCTGCTGGCTGGGCACCATTAGTTCATGTCACTGGATTTTACAGTGTTACAGGCAGATGTCTGGAGCTGGTAACAACCATCCATTTCCTGTGCTCAGAATCCTGTTCTGAGGCAGTCATTCCCTGAGGAGGAATGCCCGCTGGTTCCTGCCCTGCCGGTGCCGCAGTGAGGAGCGGGAGGTGTCCCTGGCGCTCCCTGGCAGGGGCTGACCGTGCTGCTGCCATTTCTCCTGCTGACTGTTCTGCAGCAGCAGAGCCACCTGGGCACGGTGAGATGCCAGCAAGGCCTTTGGAATGGCAGCTCTCTGTCTCCCTCCCTCCCTCCTGGAGTGGCATTCCCAGGTTCCCTCTCCCTCCAGCTGCCATAACTGCCCCTGCCTGGCAAGATCATTAAAGACCTCAGAAATGAAAACAAGCTCCTGTCCTCCTCTCCTACTGTCCAGCCAGGGCCGTGCCTGCACACAACTGAACCACAAATATGCAGTAATTAGTAAATATAATAAATAAAGTTAACTCCTCACAGGCACACAATCCCTGGCTTGTGGCTGAAGCCACATCCTCAACCCAGCAGGGGTATTAAAAAATAACAACAGTCTGAAGCAGCTTTAAGGAGCTGCCTCCGGCTCGTCAGATGCTCAGCCAACACTCCTTTCCCTTTATAAACACAGCCCTGAAGCTCCAGTGGTGGAGGATCAGGGAAAACTGCAGTACAAGGAAGGTTTTGTTTTCCCACTGCTCACCCAGGAAGGCACTGTAGCTTTTATCTTGTAAAAGCAGCTCCCATTTAGGAAAGGAGGAATTTAGGGAGCAGGCCTGACCCACACTCTAACTCTTGGCATTTACGTCTTGTCCCTGCAAGGACTTTGAGTTAAAAGAAAAAAAAATTAAACAGGACCCAAAACTTAAGATTGTTTCTGAGGAGTCTTTCCCAGGATATCCAGGACATTTAAGTCTCTTGGACCATGAACTATAACTATTCTTTAAAGCAATTCTAGACAGAAGAAATGACACCAGAGAAAGGTCAGGGTCAGCTGGGAGAGGGAAAATGGGCCTCATGAGCTCAGTCCAGCTGTGGGCAGGAGGAACTGCAGCCAGGTTTGCCTTGCAGCACAAGGGCTGGCTTCCCCTGCTTTTGCTACAACTGACCCAATAACAAAAGCAGGTTTGCACAACACAATTTTCCTGAGCCAGGAAGGATCTCTGAGAGGAAGTTTTCCATCTGCAGCAAACAGCACCTGCCTGTCTTGTGAGGAAGCCTCATTATTTGTGTCAGAGTGGGAAACAGGCCTTAACTGTATTCCTGTCCTCCTCACAAGCTTTGAGGGGGTTGTTTGGTTTGCTTTGCTTTGGTTTGTGTGCAGTGTTTGAAATGTTATGTGGATGCACAGGTCATTCCTGCAGTGCTTCTACTTCCATTGAGGCAGCAGCTGTGGGTGTCCCAGCCTGGCTGATGTGTCCCTTCACAGGATGGCTTTCCCAGGGACCTTGTGGTAATTTTTCTCTTGCAGCCACAGTCATTAAAGAGAGTCACCTCTGGGTGCAATGACTGCTCTGTGCAGCACAGCCTCACTGGTGACAAGGGATGGAGGAGAACAGTGTTTCTCATGCCCTGTCTCTAAATATTCATTTACATTAAGAGTTTTTGAACTTGGTGTTCCCAAACAATGAATGGGATGTGTATAACTAATGCGATGGTGAGAAGAACATGAAGCTTCGATGGAGTAAACGAAACACCATTTTCGAAAACTAGTTTTTCACAGTTTGAATGAATAGACTTATTTCATTGTTTTCCATTTCAAAAGCACAGAACTGGCTCTTATTAAACAGCATTATTGAGGTCTCTTTTATAAACACTATAACGAGGAAAAATGAAAACTAAGGAAACGCGCTTGAATTCATATGGTCAGCAAACACTGACATCATTTTTGATTTATCCTTCATCCTGGATACATTGTTTAATCCTTTTCATGGAACTCAATTTGTTTCCATTTCCATTTTTATTTTCATTTTGAAATCTGCAGGAAGACACAATATGCCAGCTAAATGAGGATTGATGAGGAGCACACATGCTCACCTGGGCTCTGGCAGGCTGCAGGTACTCAAGGGGTGCCTGAGGAGGAAGGAGACTGCAGGACTGCAGCAGGACTGCTGGCGTGCTTACACTTAGAGATGATCAGCAGCAGATTGCTGAGCAGAGCCCATCTTTCCTGTTACACTTTTTAATTGTTCTCTTTCTAAAAGTTTCACTACAGTGCTGAGAGTTGGGTTCCTCCCCTTGCAGTAGATTACAGGTTTTTATGACTAACCATAACTTTATGTTCACTGGCGCCTAGATGTACACAGCATCAATTTTCTTTCATTTTTGTGTCTCAAACACTCCACACAAAGACAACACTATAAATATGTGACATGACTAAATGATGAAGCAGCAGCTTCCTGCTGAAATTTTAAAGTGAGATAGACATTGTTTTAGCTGAGGAAGCCATTTGGATAGCAGCTGTTCCCACTGAAAAGATGTGGCAGCCATCAGCAGAAATAAGAAATGCTCTCTCTGTACATATTGAAATGAGTTTTATCTTCCTCTCCATTCTGCTTTGTGTTCCTCCTGGTGAAAAAGACAAAATTCATTTTACACCCATATTTCCTTGCAAGCGCAAACATTGCAGGAGAGGAATCTTTGCACCCATGCACAGACTTAGGTGAGATCAAAACTTTGAAGCATATTCTGTCTGCAGAGAAATAAACTGCTGAGAAGTCTGGGAGTTTGGAATTAAAGGTAAAAGAAGAAACTTGGGGCCATCTCTTTCTTAAAATTATTTTTCCACATATTTGCTTCTAGGTGATATTTGTGGCTTATATTCTAATTAGAAGAAAATAACTTGGTACATGTCATATACCGCTGCATGAGAAGACAGAATCAGTATGGGTAGTTCAATGACACCTGAAAATAGTCTTTTCACCGCATCTTAGATTTAAGATTAGTACCAATCATTACAGTCACATTTAGAAAGTAGCATGCAGTTACTCAAAGGTTTCAGCTTGAAAAATACCACAGACTGTGCTTATCAAACTTTTCATATGACTATATCTGTTCAAAAAACAATCTTCTAATGGTTGGGACAACATGTATGATGTGGTTTGCATCCAAAAAGAGGTTAAGAAGCCAACAGAGCTAACATTTATCCCCAGAGATAGCATAAAAATCATTATATCATATTAAAGATTTTGCTACTTTTTCCACAGGCAATCAATTCCAAAAATTTGATTAAAAAAAGCCTTGCATTAGTGTGGTATTCTCAGGCTGCTTCCTATTAACATTTGATTGTAGCATACTCTAACGACAACCAGTATCAGCTCTCATTATTCTAAATAAAGAGTACAGTCATTTTCTCCTTAATGACTGAAGAGAAATGTGTCCACAGGGACATTTTAGTTTACTCTCTCACACAATGTAATGTTGTCATTATTAATACTTCTTGAATACAACTTGTAGACCAAAGTTATCTTTGCAGAGTCACCAGATTTTAATTTTTAAATATGCATACCCTCAGTCCCAGGCAGCTTGATTCATTCCAATACAAATAACAGTAGCCTTGAAATGCTGCAATAAAACAATTCACATTATGATGTCTGTGACAAAACCAAACAGCAGCAAAGAAATAGAAGCAAATTAAAATTCACATCCTTGTGAAGGAGGTAATTGCCACAAAACTCAGGTAAAAGAAAGATTGTGAGTTGCTCATTGCTGTGTCAGCCAGTGAGTCAAATACAAAAGAAGAACTGTGACAAAAGTTCTTTGGACAATAAACTGCATGAAAACAGGAACTTCCCTTTTGGTCAGTGCTGAAGGCAGTGAAATTCTGAAACAAGCAGGATGCCTCTAGATATATGTCCTTCAGCATAAGCAAACAGACAGGGAAATAGTTATTTTTCTACTCTTTCACAGAAATGCAAAGAAAAAAAATTGTATTTCCTCAAAGTATTAACCAAAGATCGGCTTTGCAATACAAGTGGAGCAATCCAATATCCACCGAAGGAGCTGCCCCAGTTCCACCAGCTGTCCAGAGAAAACTCCCACCCTTTGCAGGGCTTGTTCTCTCTTTGGACCAGGCCATGGAGAGGCAGAAGAGTCACACCCCAATGCTTTGGGGTTTAAATTAACTGACTATGCTTATTTTTTCAAAGGAACTTTAGAGCCAAAGGATGGAGGACATGTTTGGGTGTGTAGAGGAGTGTTTAAAGGAGACTGGAACTGAGCCCCATTGATTTCCAATCCAGACAGGGACCTGCCCAATTCCTCTGCCCCAAAGTAAATCCTCACCACGCACCTCTTTCCATCTGTGGTATGGGACTAGCTCCAAACATCCATTCAGTGTAAGTTTTCATGAAATCAGTGGTTGCTCAGGACTTTGGTAAACATCAGTTTGAAGAAACATCATTCAGAAAATTAAGCAGAGCCGTGGGAGTCTGGCTCTGTTTGGTTTTTCTTGTCCTTTGTTCTGAGCCACTCCCAAAATCTGTCAGACCAGGAGCTGGTTCTACCCAAGCCAGGCCTGGTGCAGCCTCTCACAAGGCTTTTACAAGCAGGTGGGAGCTGCTGCCTTGGAGTGGCTACCTAGAGCAGAGGCTAGGCAGAGTTCAAAGAATACAGTGGGTATTTAATAAAGGCCTTCAATAGATACACCTTGGGCAGCCCAAGGCCTCTGAGCGGGTCTGCTCCCAAGGAGGACCATGGACACGAGTTTTTCAGACAGATCTAAGTTTGGTCTATTTGCATACCAGGGGTTTACAGTCCAATTACAGCTTTGGGTAATGAAGTCACCTTCCCCAGTTTGTTTCCCCCTGGTTCACTTTTGTTTGTACTTTTTGGGGCCTCAGGCTGTGATGGTGACCTTGGTTCTCAGGCCCAGAGGGATTGTTTTGTCCGACCAAAGTGTGAACAACTCCACCCTACACGGAGTTCAGAGTTATCCACTAATGCAGTACAGGATCTGAAAAAGAGAAAAGCTAAAAACTTAAGGCACCAGAACAATCAAACAACTCATCATCCATCAGCACCCAAATTCCAGCAGCCACCTTCTCAGCCAGCTGCCTCTCCCTGCCAGGTGTCCCCTGACATGTCAGGCTTGGCTCAGACCCCGTGGCCCCACAAAGCATCACCCACCAAAGCCAGCCTGGGTGGTGGCTGTAGGGGCCCCAGCTGTCCTTGCCCCTTTTCCCATTCCAGCTGGTGCTCTCACTAATCCTGACAGGCACACAGAAAGGCTGCACAGAGCTGTTAGCACTGCTTCCTACATAAAATATCCTTGCTTAAGTCCACACTTGATTTCTATTAAATCCTGAATTTTTAGGAGTCATGACTCCTTCTGTTGGTATTTGAATTAAACAAAACTTTTTATTCCCTGAGCAAACATTCAAGTTTGGGGGAAAAAAAATGAGGAAGCCATGGTTTGAAAGCTGTGGAAAGGCACTACCTTTCTACATGTTATACCATGGTCTCCAGAAGGCACCCATGGGTTTCAATCATCACTTTGATGATTGCAGGGTTAGTTTCATCTGCAAACTAACATCCCTTGTAACATCCTTTGGGGGTTATTATTGTGCTGCTACTACAAGTCTACTTAAACCCAGTACCCAGCTTTATAAAACTCAACAGCTAATGAAGCACAGCCAACTGAAGAGAAAGCTGAATAAAAAAGGTTCAGATGGAAAGCAGAATTAAAAAATATAAAAATTACATGATAAGCAAAGAGGGTCATAAATTGCTAAAAGATGCCGCAGGAAGCAGTGTATTATATTTTCTGATAGCAGATTAAATGTATTTTATTATCAAATATTAGAGCTTTTAAGTATCTAAACCCTAACTAATCTGGGAATCACCAGCTGAAAGAAAGCTTCTTTAAAGCCCTGAGCCTACAAGATTAATTTTTTCTTGTTGAGTAAACAAGTGGATATTCTCATCAAGCACCAAACTATACCACCACACACCACAAAAATTCCCACTGGGATCAGAGAAATGCCCACAATTACAGGGCAGAAAGCTGTGGCAATTAATGGAGCTATCAACTTGACACAAAACATCCCAGACTCAGATTTTCTCCCACGCACACAAATCAACAAAAATTGTACAAATTTCCATGGAAGCCGTATCAGACATTGAATTTTTTGAAGACCAGAGCTCTGAATTGCTTTGTGTCTGTTGGGTTTAGTTTTATTTTAAAAGTGCCACCACCTGACCAGCTGGATATGTGGAAACCAGCAGGTGTGGCAGAAATCACAGCTGAGCCCTGAGATTTTGTACTGCTCTTACTGTGCTGCAAGTGAGGCTCTAATTTGGTTTTAATAAAAAGTAATTGAAAGTAATTTAATACTGATTGATTGTTAAGGGGATACATTTTGCAGTTTATCAAGTCTATAGAAATGCAGTATAATTAACTCCAAACTGCATAGGCAATAATGTAATTATAATATCAGCAACTTTAAATTTCCAAGTATTGTTTAAACAGTTAATTAAAATTTTAAAAGATAGTGCTCTGTTACATGTCTATAATGTTAATTGCTAAAAAATGCTAATCGATATTTGTTAAGTAACCCAATTAATAGAGTAATCCAATTTCTAGCTTCTCCAAAGCTAAATAAATACAGCTTCATGGCTCTGACTTACAAACAATATAAATAGCCAGATATTGATTTAATAATCAATTACATATTAAATGATTGCAAGTTATTTATTAGTTATAGACACAAGGCCAAGTTGGAAGCAAGCAGATGAAAGTGTCAGATTATTTTCAGCAAGCTGCACAAACCCAAAGCTTAGCTCAGTGCTCCTACATTCTTCTTCTGGATGTGTTGGCTGAAATGTTTACCACGTCTACTGAGTAGCTTCATGGCACCTTTTACAACAGGTTAACCCAGCACAGAGCTGATGTTCCTTCAAAGGAACAGACACAGGAACCACATTTCCATCTGCTGCTCCCAGGGGAGCCCTCAGTGCCCAGGAGCTCCTGGTGCTCTGCATTTTCACAGGGTTCCAGTTTTACAGCCCCTCTCCTGCTTCCTCCTCACCACCAGAGAGCTCCATGTTACACAAAGGGACCTTCCTGGCTCAGCAAAATCTGCTTTCAAAATTCCTGCTTCTTTGCTTCTCCTGCTCTACTACCTTGTGCAGTTAAAATTTACCATGAAAGAAAATACATCCCTTTTTTATTTCTCTGCGTGCTATAAAGATCCACCCTGAGGTGGCAATTTGCACCTGGAAAAGCTTTATCCCAAATGAGGTATCAGCTTGTGTTTACTGGTGACCACTGGTGGCTGCTCCCAACTGCTAATTTAACATACTTCCAATAAACCATGATTAAATTATTGAACTCTTTTCTTTTCCTCTCATCAGTGAGCTCAGTGTTTGTAACACACTGAATGCATCTAAAATAACCTCTGCTCCCCTAATTAGGTACTTGCTCATTAAACCTACGTCAGCTCTGGCTGGAGGACTCACCAGGGCAGAGCCCACCTCATCAGTTGTGTTTGCAGCTCTCAGCACAGTGTCAATATTTCCCCCAAACCATGGTTTCTAAATAGCTACAAAAACCCCAGCTTGAATGGATCTGACAAAACAGTGCATCAGCACGAGAAGGAGGCAGGAGATATTTTGCTGGATCAATTCTTAAACAAATGTGTTGTGCAGGTGAAATCAGGGGCTTCATGGATAAAGACAGCAGTGCAGTAAGAGGTGGCATTTTATTTCTGGAGTTCAGTCTTGCAGTCAAGCCACACTCACTCTTCTCATCCTTCCCCTGAGGTTCAGTCCTCAAGGAAGAAATTTATGTCACCAGAGCCTCTTCATGCAAATGAGACAGAAAAAATTGCAGGGTCAGAGTGCACATCATGGCAAGCTTCACAAAGGTGCCCAAAAGTTTTCACACTTCAATTTTATGTAATAAGAAAATAAAAAAGATAATAGGTCACTGTAACATCTGGGCTTACCCATTCCTTTCTTCTTAATTGTTTTTGAACAGCCCTCTAATGGACAAGGGGTTAAATCATCAAGGAGAGGGGAGATGAAAAGAAAGGTAAAATTGCACCAGGGTGCTGCACTTAACACTGTCCACAGACAGAGCATCTCAGGGGTGTGCTGTCCACACTGTATCTAAACTGGGGCTCCTTCCCTGACAGACTTCTCTAAAAACTGTGACAGTTTTCAATGTAAGCAACACTGAAGGACAGGATCTTGATTCCATCATTTCAAGGCTGTCAGCCCCACAGACAGGAAGGTATATTTTAGGACAACACACTCTTCAGCAGCTGCTTGCATGAATAAGAGCACACTTCCATCATTAGTCATTTAGCCCATATCATCTGACAACAACATTTATTACACAGGCTTGGAGATTCATGACAGTAGCAAGAATCCAGCATTGTTCTTTATACAATTTGCATGTGTTGAGTGCTTCAAGGAGACAAAGTATTTCAACATCAATAACATTTGTCTTCCTGCTACCTTAATTTACTGGGTAGGGCTGAGGGAGGATTGACTCCCAAGGCTTCAGAGCCTTGGGATGGAACACTGTTGGCTATTGACCCAACTGCGATGCCAGGGTCTGGCTGCAGGAGACTCATGGTACCGTTTCTTTTGGAAAGTGGGACCAAAAAGGGCACTGATTTTAGCAAACACCTGGAAAATAACAACCACTGACGAGAAAGGTCTGACTGGTTTTATCTATGGCATGGGGAAAATTCTGCTAAGAGAATTAAACCTTGTTTCACCCTCCCCAGGCCCACTCTGCAGCACCATCCAGCCTTTCCCAGGTGCCTCCCAGCATGCTCACACACCTCTCTGCCTCCTCCTAGGATTTCCCTTCCCCTGGCACATCTGCATGGAAAGGCAATGACTCAAGTCTAAGTGCTCACTTCAATCCAGTTGCTTTGCTGAAGCCTCAATTCCATGCCATCAAAGACATGAATGTGATATTTGGGTTGATCCTGCAGTATTTGAAGGCCACAGCTGAAGGAAGCTGTGATGAGCAAACCCTTGAGAGAGAGCTGACTGCTGCAGAATTAAGGTAGCAATTCAGGGTTTAAAGAATTAAGGTAGCAATTAAAGTGTGTGGATTGGTGTGTATTTACCTCACAGCTTTTCCCCAGGATCTCTGACAGCCTGGGAAATACACACCAGGCACTTGGAGAGGCTTGGCTCTGCCAGGCTAATGAGGTAAGAGTGAAAGCCAAACATAATCCACTTGGATTGCTGGAACACTCCAGTTAGCCCAGGCAAAGGGAAGAGATGGCTCAGCCCTGCAGAGCTCTGTGCTGGGTCTCAGCCACAGCCTCTCCTTCCAGCACCCACAGCTCCCTTGCACTTCAGCTTACACAGGAAATCTAATTCATGTACCCAAACTGGACAGGGAACCAGCTCACTGACAAACCCACCCCAAACCCACCAAGACTCCTCAGAACAGGCACAAAAGGCTAAGAAGGAGAAAAATCCTGGAGTCCACACCCATATTGTTCAACCCTGCCACTGCCTGCCCACACCATTCAATTAAGAGAAAACACTTTTACTGACAATAGAAATAATGTTTCCAAATCTCAGTTGTTCTGTGAGCATCAGTAAGTGCCAAAGCCCTGATAAATTTATGTTGCATCTCATATAGAATTCGAAATATAGTTCTAAGTATGAAAACAAGCCCCACTGCTTGCCATGCACTACAGGGTTTTGTGTTTGTTTTCCAAACAGCCATGCCAGAGATGCTTCAGGCCTGCTAGAAATTTCTTAACATCTGATGCATAATGAAAATATTTAATGGAGCATAAACATTCCTCTTTTCTTCCCCTCCTCCATTTCTTAAGTGGTAACCAAAGCTCTGTGTTGTTGCACACAGATGAACAAGGATTAATTCCTCTAAAGTGCTGTCTAGAGGGTCTTGGAACCAGGCTTAGAGATTTCCTACCTGAAAACAGAGGGAGCTGGCACAGTCCAGCAGAAGGACCCCAGGTCAGAGCTTTGCAGAAGTGCACACTGTAATCACAACAACATCTGGAATCCCAGGATTTCCCCTCCAACTCCCCAAAACTGCCCACATCTCCCTACCAGAGGAAAACCCTTCTGACCCTTCCAAATGAAGCTCTAAGACCAGGCTGCCTTTCAAAATTTCATGTCATATGATGCAAAAAAATAGTTTACTGACATTTTTCATGCCTATGAGCATCACATTAAAAAGTAACTTCAGAAATTCAATATTCTAGTGACCTATATACTGTCAGCTTTTAAAAAAGCATAAGAAGAAACATCATGGAAACAGCTATGTAAATATAGTTCATTTAATAAAAATGTAAATAAGATTCACAGTAGAGACTTAGAAACCTTGAAGTATTTATTTTAAATGGAAGGGATTAAGTATTCAAAGTAAAATTTGTTTCTAAACTTTGTAACTCCAGTATTCTAGGGCTATTGTGCCTTATTTTATTTATTAAAAGAACAGTTCTTATAATTTAAATACATTAAGCTACTCTAACATACTAACTGCTACTTTTTATTTCCTTTCAAGGACATCTGATTGCTGCCACCTTGGTCTGAATTCAGCACATTAGAGAAGAAATAGTCAATATCTCATCACTGGTGTTTTCCAGCATTAGTCATTTCCACAAATTCATTTGCCCTTTTGCATTCACACCTGGTTTGGCTTGGTAGCATCTGACACAGAAAACCTGACTGAAGAGGAAATAAAGAAACAAGAAAAAGATCTAAGAAAGCATCACACAGAATTTATTTATAGGAAAACAAAGGAAGGAAATGGAAGGGTTATTTGGAACTTCTTTACCTACAAAACAGAAACAGAGATTGATGATCTGAGCCCCTTGATTTACTGACAATACAGCACCAGCAATACTTAAATAGCATCCTACTTGTACTTGCAATGATGGACCAGCTGTGAAATTGTATTTGTAGTCTTCTAGGGAAAGAAGCTGGTGCTTTTAGGAAGTATTTATATTGAGTATGTGAGGTTGTTTGTTTGCATCCATTTTTACTAACACCTTCTGACATGGAAGTCAGCTGTGCTTCCTGCTAAAGCATTATCCAAGAGAGGCATTGATATCTGCCTTCTAATGTCAAAGTTTCTTTGAAGAGCTGGGGAAAAAAGAAAGCATTGTCAGGAGAATTCTAAGGAGTGGATGAGGTAGATTCTACCCAAGAAAAAAAAATAAACCTTGTGAAGATTTTTCAACTGTAGAAAAAACTTTACTACTTTTGTCCCTCAAATATAATGTGGAGAAGTAAAAGTAAGAAGTGAGATGTAGAATCCCAGAATCATTCAGGAAATCATTCCATCATTCATGGAAAATCCCTCCCAGCCCAGGGAGTCCCAGCTGTGCCCGATGCCCACTCTGTCCCCAGCCCAGAGCACTGAGTGCCACCTCCAGCCCTTCCTGGGACACCTCCAGGGATGGGCACTCCAAACCTCCCTGGGCAGTTCCAAGGCCTGAGCCCCCTTTCCATGGGGAAATTCCTGCTGGTGCCCACCCTGAGCCTGCCCTGGCCCAACCTGAGGCCGTTCCCTCAGCTCCTGTCCCTGTCCCCTGGAGCACAGCCCGACCCCCCGGCTGTCCCCTCCTGGGAGGGGCTGTGCAGAGCCACAAGGGCCCCCCGAGCCTCCTTTGCTCCAGGCTGAGCCCCTTCCCAGCTCCCTCAGCCCCTGCTGAGGCTCCAGCCCCTTCCCCAGCTTTGTTCCTTTCCCTGGACTCACTCCAGCCCCTGCAGGTCCTTCCTGAATGGGGAGGCCCAGAACTGGACAGACAACAATGAATTGCGCTATAAACAAATATACCAGATTTCTTACACCAGCTAGCTAATTAATGACACATGGGTGCACATTCATTAGGACAAGCTAATCCCTATGACCTTCCTTGTCTAAATTTTCTGCTATTCATATAGGCAAGAAATGAGACATTCAGAGAGGATCAATATTCAGATAAGATCAATATTCAGATGAGATCAATAAAGCATTTAGCTCAAAGCCACAGTGCTGATGAACTCAGGTCTGGGAATCACTTCTGCAGGATCGCTCCACACCAGTTTGAGCCCATTTCTAACAGAGGTGGGTAAGCAAGGAAACAGAGAATTGCAGTCATCAATCCCAGAAAAGAAAAAGATTTGACTCAGAACTTCAGGACCAGCAGGAGACAGAACTAATGCTCGAGCAGAGGAGATGTTTCTCAAATGCTAACGAGACACCTCAGAGACTTCAGGTACTTGAAGTTTGAAGGCTGAGGCAGAAATAACCTGAAACCTGCTATTATCTGCATTGTCATAAACTGCTGGTCATAAGAGCCAGAGTTTGTGGGGTAGATTTAAAAAATGTGCAGTACTGAGCCCAAATTATCCTGAGCATTGTTTCCCCAGAACTCCACTGCAGGTAATTGCACTCTTTATTCCAGATGCAATGCAAGCACAAAGCCTGGAGAAGAAAATGCACAGAAGCTTTAAAATATTTACAGCAGCAACACCATTTCTATAGATCCTGATTGTCGAGATCATGCTGGATTTTTAATTAGAAGTGGTGTTTTCTGGAGAAGCATTTATTAGCTACAGGAAATTAAAAGTAATTATGAACAGGTAAAGAAAAATTAAATAGAACATTGAAACCCACAAATAACAGAAGTCCCAAGCTCGTTTTTGCAAAAGCAGAAATTCAGTGGGATTAGGAGACAAACACTTCTGAATTTTTCTCACACTCCTCCTTCAGGTTATAAAAGGACATCTCAATTCTTAGGATGCATTTATTTTTCAGCTGCCCTGCTCAAAGTGTTAACAAGGCTGCTAATTTATAAAATTTTTATAGTAGAAACTTGTATTGTGGTAAATTAAATCCACCCAGTTCAGCAGCACTTCAAGGCACAAGGAATTCAACCTGACTCAATTCAATTCAGCAAATACCTCACATCACAGAAGGAACCACCACACAAAATATTTGATACATTAATTCAAATTGGTTGCCAGTATTTGATCCCATCTGTCTTTCAGATGACATTGAGCTGAATAGTGCAAATCTCAGTTACTAAAGCCCGTGAGTGCCCACAGGTGACCTCATCTGCTGCCCTGGCCCTGTCCTCCACCACCAGCAGCTGGAATAGAACAGAGATTCCAGCCTGGATCCCTCCTGAACCTCTGCAGGGTGGAACTCCCCAGGAGCTCCAGGCTGCCCTGGCACAGTCCATTTTGCAGCTGGTATAACCCTGGCACAGAGGGAGCAAAGCCCAAACCTCTTCTGCGGCAAGTGCTGTCAGCTCTACCCTGTCTGCACCAGCCCAAGCACTGGCCCAGGCTCCAGGAAAAGTGTAATTCAGATTTATGAGAAGACATTTCACATCCAATATAATTGATTACCCGCTGTAATGTGAACAGAACCTAATTTGTACTAATGAACCTGTGCATGATACAGCAAAGCATTTAATAACACGGAGACCACAAAATGCCAAGCCAGATGTCATTGATGGGGAGAACAATTTTCCCTGATGGATAAGTTTCCTCTCTATTTTGCTGCCTTCAGGTTGGAGAAGGTGGCATTTTACTCAGGAGATGGCTCTGATCTTCCACAGGCATTAGTCATGTTCCATCACGGCCTGTGTTCTACACCAAGACACTTTCCTGTCCCAGGAGAGCATGGAAATGCTTGTCTGTCCTGGCAAATTTTGATAAATGTAACATCAGATTAAAAATCATACAACTGCACATGGACAATCTGAGCAAGATTGAAGCTAACACATCTTTTTGTGTCTGTTACAGAATAAAAACAAAATTAAAACTCTTGAAATTTTAAAAATATTCAGCTGTGGATTTGGTGTGGAAATGAAAGAACACACATGTGTTATACAAATAAAAATGTGCCTTGGTGGGAAAAAAGCAAACTGTGTAGTGTTAAAATTATTCCATTTGTCTGCTTGATTTTTAAAATTTTTATATACTAGGACTGGTTATAAAATGAACAAATTATGGATTATTCCATGCAAAATAGCAATCAGCATGAGGGACAGCCATGGATTCATGGATTTGTAACAGAAATATTCTTTATCACATTTGCTAAAATTACAAAGCCTTTTCCTGAAGTGTCAGGTTGTGCTGCAAAAAGACACAGAACTGCTCAAACTATAAAATCAAAAGCTGAAATTCAGTTTACATGCCAGAATGCAAACTCAGATTCAAAGCAGTCAGAGCCTATAGCATAGACGAGCATGGTTATTTTGGTGGGTTCATTCCCAAACACACTGAACTCTCTCAATCAATTATTTTTTCCAGAAGACAGCCTGCACACATTCTCTCATCTATATGCAATCAATCCTAGTGAAAATTATCCAAAGTAGGTTGTAAATAGATCCCCTGATTTTGCAGGCTTCACCAAATTATGCAACTAAAATGTGAAAGCAGCACGGTAGGTCTGGGTAGCAGACGAGGCATTGCTGTTAATGAAGAGAAGGCAAGAATTTAAATTGAGAAGGCATCTTGATGCCTTCTATGCAAGCTGAATAGCAGAAGATAATAGGGAAATAAACCAGCTATCAGCCAAGATAAATAAGAATCCATCAACAGGGACTGTACAGAATTAGAATGGCGCAGCAA
Source organism: Serinus canaria (assembly GCF_022539315.1). Lineage (NCBI taxonomy): Eukaryota > Metazoa > Chordata > Aves > Passeriformes > Fringillidae > Serinus > Serinus canaria. The sequence continues at coordinate 920,902 of NC_066325.1, forward strand.
GAGAAGCAAAGACTTTAGAAGAATATACTAAAATTTTTACTTTGCATTATAATGACATCTTAGAAGCAGATGGCAAAATGCCACTAGAACAGGAAGATGTCAAGAAATAACAGTGTCAGCAGCTATATAAAAAGCTAAAAATGCTCCAGACTACCTTGTGTTTTTAAGGCTGTGCTTTACAAAGGCTTAAAATAATTTCATCTATGCAAGCAAAACCAGCAAAGACACTGCAAGCCCTTGCCTGGCCCACCAGTCACTTTTAAAGACAGAATCTGGGTTCAGGATCAACCCAGATTCAGGAAACAAGGAGAACATATTTTAACATATTATAAAGAAGTATTATTGTCATAACTCATTACAAACTAGACACGGCTCAATACATGCTTAGGGTTGCTTATTAAATTTGTCATGACTAATTAGGAATTGTGCAGAAGAGTTTGTAGAGAGTGATTTGGAAAAACATGCTTTAAATGTGAAGGCCACCATCAAAGTTATCAATATATCCTTTGTGTTCTTCAATGAATTTAAAACAAACTAAAATATGTGTCTGGGAGCACTTAAGGATTCAGAATAATTCACGAAAGACAATGTTTGGAGCACCATAAGTCTCCCAACCTGCCTTCCTTACATTCCCAGGTAAGCTCTGGGTGTGTGTTTGGCAAGGAACAGCTCTCAGTGCCACAGGCAGAGGAATTCACATCCTGGGGGAGAAGGAAGGGGCAAGAGATGACAGATCAGGAGGGGAAAATGCAGCATTAACAGCACTATCTGCTCAAGGAGATCTGGTACTTTAGCCCCAGTTGGTGGAGGATGGACTTTGAGGCAGGAAAGACAAAAGATGGATGAGGGATGGAGAGAGAGCTCCCAAAGCCTCCCTGCCCACCCTGTCAAGCCAGTACAGCCACGTGCCAGGGCAATTAAAAGGCTGGTTCTGGAGGGCCTTGAGAATAAAGATGAACAATTTCTCAATTCTGCAGCCAGGCTGTGACTCCAAGGAATCCTACACAGCACCAGGACTTGTCAGACAGACCCTCAGTACACACATTTTTGGCTTTCTGCTGATTCTCTGTAAATTTGTCAAATCAAGAGCTTATCCCAGACTTTGTGAGAAGTGCTAATGTTAGGACTGCCTTTAAAATGAACTCTATTATATGATAAAACTAAAAAAAGCCAAACCCAACATTTTATGTTAAGTTGCACATGCAACAAGTCCCTCAGTTCTCAAGTTTTTATTATTTTATATAAATTGGAGCACGTCTGACTGACAGAGCACCAAAAATCACGATGGGTTTGGTGCAGTCTGGGGACACAGAGCAAGAGGCAGCCCACAGCAGCAGTCTCAGCTCCCCCAGACCTGCCTGCAGGAAAACAAACCAGTTGAAGCACAAAAAACCACCCCCAAAAAAGCAGTCCAAAAATACAGCAGTCATTGTAGCTATTAATATTTTACATTTGTGTTTTTTCATGCACCTATTTGTGCATTTGTACTTACAGCAGTTGGGAACAAACCCTTCATTCCCAGTTGCTCTGAGGAGGCTGGGTGTCTCCAGCTGCAGGGGACTCTGCCAAAACAAAGGTAGAAGTATTTTGCTGACTTCAGCAGACAGAGTTGAACTCTCTTTACCAGTTTCCATTTATAACACAGGGGTTGTTGGATCATTTGGGTAATAAAACACAGATTGTTGACTTGATCAGTTATTTTAGGGATAGAGCACATGGAGAACATATATTTCAATTTATTCCCCCAAAGGCTGTAAAAGCAGCCATAAAGCAATCAGAAAGCAGGTAAAGGATGACTTTTATGGCAGGCTAAATGAATGATAATTAGGCAACAAAACAGAAGGCATAAGTAGATGGAAATTTCTGTTTCCTTGTTCCATCAAGCCTTTAGGCTTGAAAATCCTGCTGACAGTCCTGAGGAGTTTGGGTGACTAAGGATTAGCAGGGACACATTGCCAGAGCCACTGTGCTGGAATCTGGCAATTTAAACCAATCATTACATCCAGGAGTGACTCATCAGGGCAGCAAGTCCAAGGGAAGGGGGTCTGAGGGAAGTCCCACCTCCCAGCACAATTCCCACATTTGAAAGGAAAATTCACATTGTGTTGAAATACACAAAAAAACCTGAAGGCACAAAGGTATTGAAGGCCCTGAGCAGAAATACAGCCCCTTTTCCCCTGGCTGTCACATTTGCATCTTGCAAAAACAAATACAGATTTTTAATCCCTTTCAAGTCAAGTTGCTATAGCAGGTAAAAAATAAGAACACATGACATTTTTATGTATTATTAGATTTTCTTTTGTTCAAGATTTGTTCTAAACTTCTGCAAAGTCTGGCTGGTGGTTTTGGGTCATAGGTTTGAATTAGATGCCACACAAACACATTCTAGTTATGTTCTACTACACTCAACTTGAGAGCTGCAAACTTCTGCCTCAGCTCTTTTGGAAGGATCCTTCCACTCAGCAGATAATTCCAGTTCTAGAGTTTAACTGCTAACTTACATAATTTTACCACAAATAATAGCCTTGGAGCCTAAAGTTATTTTTATTTTTAAAATAAAAATAAATGCATTGAAGCATCCTACTCTTTTTTTAGAAAGAGAGGTAAAAAAATTTAAGGGCATTTCTAACAGTCAAGGCCACAAAAGGGAAAGACAGAGACCTTTCCTCTTGAAATTCAGCCAGAATGTGGTGCAATACATATAGGGTGTTGTGTCTGGACACAGAAGGCATTCAAGGGAATAATAGCTTTTCAAAAAGTAATTTGCACCGTATTTCACAATGTAATGAAGATATTTATTTGTGTTAATGTTTTCAACACCACAGAGCAGGCCTTGCACATAATTGCATTCAACTCCTCCTCACCAAAACCTGAGAATCTGTATCAAATTAGAAATCCTTGTGTGGTTACCATCAAGACACTGAGTAAAGCAACTTTAAGGAATGTTTTACTCCGGCTTGGATTGACCTCTTCCCACTCTGCCATGCTTCAGACAGGAGTCAGCCCAGCTGAGGGCCTGAGAATGGGGGCTTTATTTGCAAAACAAAAAATATCAGCCTGGCAGGACTGCCATGGATGCATGACAGGGGCTGATCACTGTCCAACATTAACCACCAAGACACAAATTTGGCAAAACATGTCTGTGAAATTGTTTCACAGTGGCCTCTCTGGTGGGTTGCAAGATGAGTGTTCTACAATTCCTTCCATGGTCTCCACATCCCAGGTGGGAAAAGAAAAGCAAAACAAAATTTATGTAGCCTTCTGTCACAGACAGCTCATGCCAGCATGTTTCATTCTCCTGCAAAGGCTGAATCCCAGCTGAATTATCTGCAACCCTCTCAATCCTCAGACCCTTAAAAAAACGGGATCCCACAGAAGTTACTCAACCTTCCAGGCTGGAGAGGTTGCTCTGTACAGATCCCACTGACTTGTCCTGAATGTTCTTAAAGCAGGGATGAGAGTTTCTCTAACTGTGCCCTTGATTATGTGCAATCGTCTCATTTCTGAGAATTGCCACAGGAAAAAAGTGTGAAAAGCAGATGAGTAAACTTTTATTTTGCCAGAGGCAAACAGGCTTTTTCAAGGCAGTTGGTGGCACCAGAACTGGAGCCTGGGCAGAGGAAGCAAGTCCTCAATAGCAGTTAATGACAAAGGTTTGAAAAGAGCTTGTAAGCTAGGAAAGTGTTGAATAAGTCAGAGGAGGTTGGTAGAGAAAGGCACAGCCAAAAACTACTCAGTCTTGCAAAATCCATTTGACACCAAGGACAGGAATTGTGAATTACAGAGAAGTTCTGAGTAAATAATGATCAGAGGATGAACACTTGAAATAAGGGAGGCAAAAAAGAGGAGATCCTGTCACATTAATATCCAATTCTTAACTGACACACTGCAGGGTGAGATAAGAAATCTGGGAGAAAAGTGCTCACCAGTAGAGTAGCATTGAGAAGGAATGAAAGGAGGACCTGTGTCACCGACATGTTTTATGAAAAATCCTTTCCTTAGGATTTTTCCCCTCCTGGGAAGCTGAGAGGCCTCAGGAACAAACTGTAAACAATTCTTATCTGCTGCTGTGGAATGCAACAGGGGGAATCTGTGATTGGCCTCATCAGGCTGTTTCCAATTAAGTGCCAATCACAGTTCACCTGTCCGGCCGGTCTCGGTCTGAGAAGACCTTTGTTTTCACATTCCTTTCTATTCTTAGCTTAGCCTTGTAGTGAAATCTTTTCTTCTATTCTTTTAGTATAGTTTTAATATATTATCTATCATATAATAATAAATCAAGCCTTCTGAAACATGGAGTCAACTTTCTCGTCTCTTCCCTCATCCTGGGACCCCTGTGAATGAGGTAACAGACCTGTGTGAGGAAATCAGACACAATGAACTGGTATAGGAGCACAGAAGTCTCAGCATGAGAGGGTGGTGATTTAAACAGAGTGATTTTTAGCAGAAAGACTGGAAAATGCAGGCTGCCATAGGTACATAATTATCAACTCTCCTCCAATATCAACATGACAATTCCAGCTCAGCTTCCCTTGCTTTTTTTTTTTTCTTTTTCTTAAGGAACTTATTTTTCATTAAAACAAGAAAACATAACATAAGATGGAGGTTTAGGAAGGCTGTGCCTGGCATCTGGTATTTAATCATCCTATCTTCTGACACTGCAAACTTCATTATGTCCCCCCATAATCTTGTCTGGTGTCATTGTGCATTACAGCTTCTGTTCTCAATAAAAGGATTGTTTGAGCCAACACTGCATGGAGGATCTCCATGAATTTATGCTGACTAGCCCAAAATTAGCTACAGGTGCCCCTTGCCTCCCTCCTAATAACCCCTGGTGCTGCATTAACACATCTCTAGCCTGCTGATTCTTCCACTATTGCCTAGGAGACACAGAGACCTCAGTGCTCTGGGCTCTTCACAGTTTAATCCTCTTAAAATTATAGATTTATTTCAATTTCCTAAACTTTACTAATTGAATAAGTCCTTCTGAGCAATTTGCCCAGGAAGGTGGGGAGCTCACCAAAGATTTCACATGGGAATCTGCTTTTGGAAAGGCTCTGCTTCGTGGATAACCTTTGTCACAGAGTATTGGCCAGGTACCAGAGCCACCACTCAGGGGTGGAGTGCCCATCCCTGGAGGTGTCCCAGGAAGGGCTGGAGGTGGCACTCAGAGCCCTGGGCTGGGGACAGGGTGGGCATCAGGCACAGACTGTACTCCCTGGGCTGGGAGGGCTTTTCCAGCCTCAGTGATCCTGGGATTCAGATGGACCTTGGCACTGGGGAACCCTTGCAGAAGAGAATATCCCAACCAGCCTCCAAAGAAGGCAATGCATATTAGAAACACCCAATAAAGGCAGAATTCTGGGATCAGAGCTGCTGATCCAAACAGTGACTTACTCCTTTAAACGATCAAGTTTTATCATCTGTGCCTGAGCTGTTTTACACATACCCACATCCATGACACCTATTTCCATTAAAGTTACATCTACTTGATCTTCTCTGCACAAAATCCTGACCAGCTCTGAAGCCCAGCCTTGCTCCAAACAGCAGCAGGGTCCCTAAGACATCCCAAAGCACCCGACAGTGACAAGCACTCTGGTGTACCAATAAAATAAATAAAATTCTCTATGTTCCTACTTCTACAAACAAACATAGATTAGTAAATGGTGTTAGCATGACCTTAGAATTCCAGTGCTTAAGGGCCTCAGAGCCTATTCAAAAACTGCTGAATACTGAAAACTGAACAACAAAGTCAATCTCTCCATTTTCATCATTATAACTTTGAGAAAGGGCTCTATAAGTTTTTTTAATTGCAGCACAAGGTTATTTACTAAGTTGTAGGTCTTGGTTTTGTTTTTTTTTTTTTGGGGGGGGGGAGGGGGATGTGGGTGTTGTTTTTTTGTGGGGTTTTTGGGTTTCGGAGGGGTTTTTTTGGTTGTTGCTTTGATGGGGTTTTTTCCCCTTTTTTTTCTTATGCTCTACATGATGCTAAAGAAACAGGAGAGGGAAAACCAGCTAAGATCAGTTTACACTGAGTGTTTTCCTGTGCAGTCCTGGGTGAATTTGGCACTGAAGCCAAGCAGGAGATCCATGCACTCATGCAATAAGACACAGGCAATTACCTGTGCCAGCTCCTGCTAGCCAAAATAAAGCAATTCCCAGGCTGAGGTTTTAATCTGCTGTCCATCACCCGAGCTCCTGAAGTTCAAACCTGTCATGAGAGGCTGTGGGAGAGATAATCACTGACCTGCAGCTCCTTCCCTGCCCAGCCCTTTGTAAATCACAGCTGGTAACAGGGACTGCAGCATATTTAGAAACACACAGATTATGGTATTGATCCTTCCCTCACACTGGATCATGAACATCTCTCTTTTCTACCTGATAATATTTCAATTTAAAATGGGCTTAAATCCACTTTTATGTATTCCTTTGGTGGCTTCACTGAAAGGCCAGAAATTTATTTCAATAATACTCTGTAATTATTTTTCCCCCAAACTTTTGCTTTGAATGCGACTGCTTTAAGCAAAAAAAAAAAAAAAAAAAAAAAAAAAAAAAAAAATCAGTGAACACCAAGCCAAATAAATATAACAGCAGTCCCACTGCTGTGCACCCCTAAAATGATCAATTGCCTATTATGTCAGTTCTTCCCAACTTTTTTCCAGAGTTCTTCCTGTTTCAAGCAAACCTGTCTGCATACTGTGGCTGGAAAGGAAGACACCTCTATTGCTCTGACAAAGGACTGATAAATATATTAAATATATATAGGCATGTATGTGTTAGGATAACAGGAAGTACATTGCACTTGAAATTAGGCCAGAAGATCAAAAAAAAAAAATTAACAAACATTAATTAAGTAACAAATTATTAATTTAGTATAGAACAAAAAGAATAATAATCTGAGTCTAGCTAGTATTTACCTACAAATTCTAATACAGGGCCGTTGAAGTAGTGACTCAAATAGGAAACTCATTGTTTAAGCTATCAATGGTATTAAAAAAGGTCTCACCTGAACCCAAACAAGACCTTCAGGAAGCAAAGGCCAGTAAAACTTCTTCTTTTACAGGCTATATAAAATGGTCACATGCAGACTACAAACAAAATTAAATCCATACAAGAAAGAAATACTGAAAAATCAACATTGCTTAATGAACAAAAAAGGAAAGATATTAAATAACCTGCACTAGAATATTTTCAGTTCAACATAGTCATAAGTGATCAGGAAATGTCTATATAATAATATAAGAGAAAACAAATTAAATGTATATTACATTAAAATATTTTAAATTTTGCATAGTAGGGCTTTTTTAAAATGATAACTATCATCTCCCAGAAGATCTACAAGAAGTCATATGAAATTACAGTACCATGGCAGGCGAAAATTAAATAAACTCAGTCTGGTTGCCTTGTGAACAAGTTTTTTTTTTGCATGAAAAGCGTAGATCTTCATCACATTTTGGGAAAGAGAATCAACTCCCCATCTTTCTGGCTGTGAATATATCCCACATTCTATCAGGAATTCAGGAAAGCAGGGGGGCAGAACACAAAGCACGCTCAGGCCTCCCACCATTGCGTGCCCACGCCTCCAACATCTCACTCTCATCACCACTCTCAGATTCCAGTGACCCCAGGAGCAGCTCAGGGGGTGCAGAACAAAGAGTCTGATCACAGGAATGGAATGAATTTCACAGAAAGCCAATCCAGGCAGTAATTTTCAAAAATAAGTGGTTGAGGAGAAATATGATCGAGGTCTATAAAACGAGGAGCAGCTCAGAGATAGTGAATAGGCAATGATTTTTCATTATTTGCCATGATTCAAGACATAAGTGGAATAAAATGAAATTATGAACAAGCAGTTCAAAACAACCAAGAAGAAGGACTTTTCCTTCTCAACTTGTAATTAAATCATACAGCTCATTACCCCAGCATGGTGCTTCTGCCAAGAGTATAAATTTTTTCAAAAGGAATTAGATAAATTCCTGGAAGGAATGTCCACCCTCAAAGCACTGGAAGCAACTGCTCCAATATATTGGTGGAGCTGGGAGAATGCCATGGAACAGGTCCACCCCCTGAGGTGTCACATCCTGTCACCCCTGCTGGGGACAGGAGCCGGGTGCACACAGAGGTGCAGAGCTCCTGTCCTGCTCCAGCCATCCCACCACCAGCAGCCAGAGCCTGGAGCCCTCAGCCTGCAGGATGCAGAACAGGGAACTAAAGGAGGCTCATAATGTTATGATTAATGTCTCAGACTCCCAGATTTTCACACACACACAGAAAATATGATTTTGGCTCAGTTATATCACTTAAACAAAAAAAACCCCAATGCAACCAACCAGTTGGAATGTAGAAATTTCTTCAGCAGATTTAGGATGGCTTTTATTTCACAAACAATTTGAGGGGCAAAATAATACATTTTAACATTTAAATTAAATATTTTTGGTTTAAATAACTTAAGACTAATGGGATTTTTGCAGCTACCTGAAGGAAACACTTGGTAAAATCTAAAATGGGATTGCAAAGCTCTGAAGAAAAATCCCTTTGTTCTCATTTCATGTCCCTGATCATAAAAGCTTAAATTGTCACTGATATTTCTATTTGTCTGGCAAAACTGCAAAAGCTTCTCATTGGCAGAAATTCTCTAATCCCTGAGCAAAAAACACTCAAACACTTTGACTGTTGAGATTACTGGGACTCCATCTTCCATCAGGGCACAGCACAGCGCAGTGACAACTCTGTCACCATCCTAACAAAGAGAGAACTCTCCTGCAAAGAATTCTTTCCACTTGCAGAGCTGTTCCTGTTCTGCTCAACAGCACAGAAATGGGCCAGAGAAACCCCACGAAGAGTGCAAGAGTGCACCAAATAACTTGCAATATTCCAGCCTGGGAGCCTGGACTGCGGAGGGATCAGTGCCAGGGTCACCAGTGCAGGGTGAGGTTGGTGGGTCTCTAACCAGTCACTTTTCACCTGGGTTTGGCTCCTGCTGCTCTCCTGCACTGCTGAGCCCCTCCCAGCCCTCAGCTGCAGGAATGCTGTGCATCTCCTGCAGCCCTGCCGCATCCCAAGGGTACCAGACACAAGGAAAGGCTCACTGGGCTGCTCAACCCCACCCACTCAAACGAACAAAAATTAAACATGGGAGAAAAAACCCCAAAAGTGTTTATTTCAACGAGGTCTCTGTGGCCCTCTTCTCTAGAGGTTTTTATCCTGATGACCCATTTATTGATAGCAAATCTTGAGAGCTCAGGAAATGTAGATTAACTCTGGGAATTGTCTGCCTCAGATTTCTTGTTCTATTTTCTCTTCCTTTTCCCCCCACTTCCAGTCAACTACTTTGGTATTTCTGTCAATGACAAAAAGATTAAAGTCAACTTGAGTGCCTATTTTCCAAATGTACTTTGATTTGAGAGGAAAGTACTTCTAGAAAGAGAAATCTACCAGATTGATTAATTAATGTTCTTATTCATTAACTGATGGTTGAAAAAAAAAATAAAATAAAATTATACTATAATAATGTGGTAATATCCCCTGCAGTTAGCCTGCTGTCGGGGAAACGCTTCAAGATTAAGAAAAGAAGCATTAAATATAGTTAACATCCACCCAGAATGAGACTGAGATTAATTAAAACCCCAACAATATCGCTATTTCCAATGTACTCTAATTCTGTATTATCCAAACTTCTAAAAATACTCCTCAATTGCTTTGTTAATTATGTTAGGTAAACACCAGCAATATATTAAATTCACACGTGGTAAATTCAACATGGGTTATTAAGGAAAGTGCATAGAAAGTCTAATTAGGCATTTAAAAAGTTTTAGATGTGCTTTCATGATCAAACAATGCAGTATAAAACAAATATTTAACACTTAAAACATAGCTACTCCGATAAGCATAATTTGGAAACCTTTAATGAATTCACCTCAATTAGCCTTTCATTAACTAGCTCATTAAAAGCTGATTTGAATATTGCTCCAGAAGAAATCCTGGTTCAGCTGTTATGATGGGATAGGGAGTCAGCGGAGGTGAGGTTAAACACAAGCTTTGGAACTGTCTGAAAGTCAGATTTGTTCCAGGGAAAAAGCCATCAACCTCCTGTGACATCAATATCAGATAAACTGAGCACGTGGCACAAAGCCTGGAAAACACAGGGACTGGATGTTTCTGGTTTAATTCCTTTCAGAAGGAAACCAGACCAAGAAATGAACTAAACCATCTTGAATATGTGCCAGGTTCTTATCACCAACTCCATTCTCAACTGTACTTTCAGAAAAACAATGGGTTTTTTGTTTGGTTGGGTTTTGTTTTTTTTCTTTTTAGTGATAATTTTAACTTGTATTTTCAGTGGAAAGATCATGTAACAAACACATGGACAGCAAATCCAGAGGCAGGGAGGCATTTAAAAGAGTGCCTGGCAAGTATGGCCCAACCCTGACTGTATTTATTTATTTACAGAAGCTGTGTTGAGCAGCCTTTGTGGGCTAGGGACAGAGAAAGGATAATTTATTGCAAAGGTATACATTGTTTTTATTAAACTAATTGATCAGATGAGTGGAGAAATTCCCCTAATTGCCTCCATGCTACTTCAGTTGATCTAATAAAAGATTTTATTCCTCCATGACCTTCACTTCAAATGCAGCTCAAGGCTTTACACTGTTTCAGGTCAAGTTAACTTGGAAACTTTGGAGAGCTTTAAGTGGAATAAAATCGAGACCCAGAGAGAGGAACATAAAAGAGTAGGGCCAGGCTGGAGGCAGCAAAGAGACAAAGTCAAAACATCCCTTTGAATGTGACTTTAATAAGTGCACAGCATGGAAGCACTTCTCTTTCTTTCTTTTCTTTTCCCTTTGCTGCACCAAGAAGGAACCAATTCAGGGACAGGATTGTGTCGTGTTGGCTTGGCCTTGTGTGCAGAGGGATGTTTTGTTGCAATACCTGGAAGAGGTCACTGAACAGTTGGACTTGAAATTGTCTAAATCCAAGCCACATTCTGTCATTCATGGGTGCTGCAAATGCCCAGAGCCTGCAGAACCTTCTCCCTGCCCAGGAAAAGAGCTCAGGAGCAGCTCCTGCCCCAGGGAGGTGCACGCTGGCTTTGGGCAGGGTCTGCACCTCCCCCTGCACTGCAGTAAGGTTAGGGGGAGAGAGAGCAGCCTCACACAAGGGCTGGCAGCACCCCCAGCCCCTTGGGGGCACCAGGCAGCACATTGTTAGCACAGAAATCCAATCCAAACACAGCAAACACCAGTAATGATGCTGCAGCCATTAATAATTTAAACCAAATTAAACCAGCACCTCACAAGTGCATGCAAACACTATTTATGAAGGCCTCCAAGTCAGCTCAGCCTGGGAAGACATTTCTGGATGGCTGTGCTTTGTCCCACCAGTGATTAATGCACATGGATGGACACTTAGCACACTCCATGGAAATCAGGCCCATGTCCAGGCCCAGGAAGCCATCAATGACTTTTAACAATTTGTGCATTTCCCTCTCCTGTCTCTGAGCACACCAGGGCTCCCAGAGGCAGCCAATGGAACAAATCCAGTGGAGGAACTATCAAAGGCTGCTAAGCCCCAAGACATCACCTCCGAGGCAGGAAATCCAGGGATCCCAGCGGCTCATGGGGACAGCTGGGGTGGTGCTGGTGCTGCTCTTGCAGGATTCCCCACAGCCTCCCCATCCCTGCAGATACTGCTCTGATTCACCCCGTGCTCTCATGCTGTTTGGACCAAAACTAGTCCTGAGCTCTGCATTTGAGCTGATAAATACAAATGATCAGTCAGGAACAGCATTGTTTCAGGAAGGCCAGTGCTGCCTGGCAGACTGGCCGGTCCCTCTGCGCAGCTCCTGCATCCCCAGGCTCCAGCTCCACGTGGTGAGGGTTCCAGCTTTTGTGTTTTCCATCTATTTGTGATCCTGCAGTTCCTTAGTGTGTAACTCTGAACTCCACACACAGTGTGAGCTGCTGCTTCCCCGTTCTGGGCAGACACAACAATTCCTCTCCAGGCCTGGAATCAAGGACACCTCCCTGCCTCAGGCCCCAGAGATGGGAACAAAAGGGAGCAGGGGGAGCAAACTGGGGTGAATGACTTCATTAGCTGCAGCTGGGATTGGGAGATGAACCCCCAAAGTGCAGATGGGCCAAACTTACAAAAGTGTGCAAACTCCTGACCCATTTTGGGTGTAGCCCCTGTGGGAGGGCTCTGCCTGCCAAAAAGGTGCCTGAAGGCCCTGCAATAAATAGAACTGCTTTTTATTGCCTTCATTCTGCCTGGCCTCTGATTTAGTCCCAAAAAGGCACCAGTGGGAGCAGGACTGGCTCCCCTGGGGGCTCTTCCCATCCCAGGCACTCACACATGGGCTCCTGCTCTTTCATTCCACAAAGGCTGAGGGGAAAATCCTTCAAGGAAACACTTTCCTTCTCTCCCTGCCAAGGCCAAGACTGGCACAAACACATCCCACTGCTCCCAAAATTCCCCTCCCTGCCCTTTCGTGGCCCTGCTCTCGGGGGCAGCCCAGAGCAGGCAGCAGGGCTTGCAGGCAGCTGCCCCTGCCAGGCCCCCACAGCACAGCCCCCGCACAGCCCCCGCGCTCTCCTGGAGGCTTCATCACTTTCACAGACTCCAGATGTGTCTGAGTTCTCTCTTTTGGAAGAAGATCTTCAGGTAGATGTGTCAATAGGTTACACTGGAAATAGAAAAGAAAGTGAATTGTTGGTATTAGAAATTTACCTGGGCAGGCTTGACAGAAGAGGATGTAAAATTCAGCAGAGAATTCCCAGGCCTTGCTCATGTGATGGAGCTCAGCCATTCAGACACAGCCACCATTTCTTTACCTTCTGGTCACTTCACAAACCACTAGGATTCCATCAACAATGAAACCCTTGAAAAGCAAGGCAAAGCCCAGGCCAGCCCAGCTGATTGCAATGACTACTGCTTTTCCCAGGAATAAAAACATCAGACTTGCCCTTCTCTGAGTGCACTTCAGGTGGCAGGAGGAGGCAGTTCCATGACTGAAGAACATCACCACTGGCTGTAAGCATCTTCAAAACTGTTTATGTGCTTAATGACTCGTTTTAATTTATATTTCATCCTCCTGGCAGCTCTGAAGAGCTGTAGACAGGTGTGCTGAACACAGGGGCTGAGGGGCTGCTAAACACCCAGGCATAAATTCCACTCCCCAAATCCCCACTCACAACAATTAAAGGCTAATGGGAGTGGGGGGAAAAATTAAAGTAGAAATCACAGCCTAGAAATTACTTAGAGACAAAAATGGAGAAGCAAAAGGATAACTTTGACTCTTCTATGCCATGGAACAATACGCAGAAATCTTATTTTGCAACCTTAAGAGTGAATGAGCAAGATGACAATCAAAATATCTTATAAACCAGAGAGAAGCAGAGATCGATAGTCAGACACTACAAGTGAATCCATATTAACCTCAGGAACTCTGACAAAACCTCAATCTACAGCTCTTCAAACACAAATCTGCAGGGAAAAACAGGCAGAAAACACAGAAAGTTTTAATGCCTTAAAATCTATCATATCTTTCAATTTTGTAACTCTGGACAATAATTACTGTTTTCTAATATTGCACTTTTTTGATCTGTAAATTAATATTTTCTCACATCCTCCAACAGATCCAATGGACATGTCTGCACTCTGTTTACATGGAGTGACCATTTCATTCCACTCCTTCCCACCCAGACATCTTTTCCTATCAGATTTTATCTATTTTGGATACTGTGGGTTTGCACTCAGGTGTTGTAAATCCTGAACAGAAACAGCAGCTTTTGCAAGGGGAGATTGTTTGATGGCTGCATTCCACTTCAATCTGTTTTGTGAATGATCCATGCCCAGCACAGTGGTTGCTGTGGGATGGGTGGCGTTTGGGATCTGAGCATTCCTGGCAGTGTTCAGGGGCAGTCTGGATGGGGCTGTGAGCTGGTAAGGAGTCCCAGGTCCTGTGGAAGGAGTCCCTGGTCCTGTGGAAAGTGTCCCTGCCCATGCCAGGGCATGGAATGCCCTTTCCGGTCCCTCCCAACACAAACCATTCTGTGATTGCAGCTGCAGGGCTGGGAAAAGCAGGCAGAAATATGAAGGGAAGAGCTTTTCAGAGGAAGGTAGAATTCAGGAGTTGCCACAACCCACTGCAGGGGCAGAAACTGCTGCTCCTACTGAAATTACCCCAGTGCTTCCTCATCTTGGGGCCTGACATGCAGGAAAAATCCCCCCACTAAACCCATTTCCTTCATGTGGTTGTATTGTTGTGTTGCTGCATGAATAAAGAGTTTTTGTCCCTTCATCAGTGCAAACCCAGGCAGGGCTGGAGCATCCCCAGTAGATGAAGACCTGGGCTGGGAACTGAAGTGATGAGTTCTGCTGCTCTCCGCTATGAAACCCTCCAGAGGTAACCTGGTGACACAGACTAACCTGAGGGAGGGAGAGGAGCTGTGCCCAGGGGTGCTCCATGGCTGTGGCTCCCACTGTGCAGGAATTGTGCACACCCTGCCCACTGTCCCCTCTCTCCAGGAAAGGACAGCTGCCTCCCCTGTGCCTGATCAGAGCAGAGTGAGCAGTCCAGGCTTCATTATTCAAATACTGCTCTAAAAGTGCCCAAGAAATTTGCTGGGTGCTTCGAGGAGAGGGGCCTTCCTCTCCAAAAAGGCAGCTAAAAGTGAGCTGAGCCCCTCTAGGGAGCTGTGAGGATCAATGCACTCACTGCTGCCATTTCTGCAGCCATTTGGGAACTGAGTCGAAACTGTGCCTCCAGCAGCAGCAGAGCTGAGCTGGTGCTGGATGAGAGATTCACCTTCCCATTGCCTTCTCCCTTTTCATGCACACACTGAAATACACAGCACTGCGTACCTACACAACACTGGAAATAAAGAGAATTATTCAAGCTCTTTTTCCTTTTATTAGTGGAAATGCTGAAGTCTCCTGCTAATGTCTTCTTTTTCAAACATTTTCAAGCAGGATTTTTTTTTCTTTTTGCTTTTAATCTTCATGAAATTCAGAACAAAGATGAAGAAGTATCTAATGGTCGTGATTCCTGATGGAAATCCAAACTAAATGGGATCTATGCAACCTGAAGCACAAAGTTTTCTCCTGGTGTATAATACTGAAATTTCAGTGGCATGAGTGAAGGTTTGTCACTTATATTTGAGCTCAGAACTTGGTCACACATTTTTTCAAAGCAGTGCAACTAAGCCTGTTTTTATGAAGCTGCTATACATGAGACAGCTGCCATTTTTTGAGGCAAAAAAAAATCAATACAGCATGGAACAAACGAAGACTTGCACATTCTCTTGTTATCAAGGTTTTATACCTCTCCTCTTTTCTACTTCTTTTGAAATTGCTCCCACTTGCATCATAATATTCTTCATGACACAAAAAAAATTATATTCTCTTTTCCCCCAAAGTTCTGTTTAGTAGTAAACACCTCCAAGAGTTCCTCAGTTTTGAAGAAAACAGTGTCTAAGTGACACGTCTTGGTTAAAATATGTCACGATCAAAGATTAAGTCCTCAGCATGAAAAAGCAGTTCTTTGTAAGATGCTTAGGAGGATAAAACTTTTTGTGTGACAGATGTCACAATAAAAGAAAGTAAAACTGTAAGATCCAGAAACACAGAACAGTATTTTATTCTTCCAGTCACTGATGATAAACGGGGGAGGAGAGGGAAATAACTTACACACATTTATCTTGACACATCAGCTTGGGTGCATACAACACTTTAAGCACTCAAAATTTAAAAAAAGAAATAAATACTCTTATCAGGCCTGTATCAAATGGGTTTGTCAATGCTTAGATGAGCTATATTACAAATTACTGGTTCAGATTAAAATGTCTCTTGAGATTTACTTGTGTACCTGCAAGGCCCAAGGAGGGAAATATTTTATTCTCCCATGTGCAGCGGTGGCACAACAGTGCTAATGCTGCCGCACTTCACTGTGCCCAAACTCTGCTGCCTGACACCCCCCGTATCATTTCTCATGTCACCACAGAGGCTGCACCAAGGTGAGCTTGTGGCCACCACCCCCTGAACACCCTGAGAAGAATTCTGTGATCCCTGTCCCTTCCCACTCCCCAGTTCCCATTTCCTTCCCTCCCCCTCTGCCTCCAGCAGGGCTGGGTGTGCCCAGGGGAACCCCCTGGGCCAGGCACCTCCAGAGGCTGTCCTAGGGATTAGTGCATTGAGAGAGGGAAAGCCCAGGAGGCTCAGCAGGGCCAGGGGGGATGGAAGGGCCATCGGGCAGACCCTGACAGCCTCAGGGTTCAACTCTGCTGCCTGCACACACCCGGGACAAACTCAGCTCCTAATGACAAAATCACAGTTACACAAGTGTTATCCAAGTTCTTACAGCCTATAGCACGTGTGCCAGCAAGGAAAAAATGCAATAAGGATTTTCTAAATTATGTACTTCAAACCTTCCTTTCTATATCTCTTTAGAACAGGGAGAAAAAGATCAAGGAAGAGCAGCAAAAGCACAGAATTCCAGTGCAATACACTGGCAGCACTTGTGCATTCCTTTTTAAAGGCTAACTTTGCTTTTGCCTATCAGCTTTGCAGAAAAAATTGGTATAAGAATACATTAATATATTATAGAATATACTAACAGTAAGAATACTGTTAGTATTCCTATATTCTAATATTCTTAAATTATTATTGTGTTCTCACCTCTTAGCTGCTGCAGTGGAACCACTGGTCTTCTCCTGTTTTCAGGAAGGTGCAAGATGCTCTTTCATCAGACCAGACACACCCAGAGCTTTCTCCTACAATGGAAGTGGCTCACACTAAGAATATTCAATACTTTTCCCACCAGAAAACCCCTAACAAAATGTTCTTACTCTGAATACAAAACCAAACATTTAAAATACTTAAGGGGTGTTTGCATTTATAGCAGCAGTCCACACAGAAGTGCCAAAGGCAGAAGAAATACATTATTTTACTTACACACACAGCACCAGCTCCACAATGGAAGGAATAAAACCCTCCTAAGCAGCCCTGCCACCTCTCACCCCACCTCTACCCCCTGCCCCAGGCACTCCTGGAGCTAACTCTTGCATGGAGGCTTTTTGCAGACAGCCACAGCCTCTTTAATGTTTGACTTCTTAAAACAAAACCAGCCTGGCACAGGTCTGCAAAGCTGCTGTGTTCAACTCACAGCCAAACAGACAGATGAAAAGAAGAATCTTTCCCTGGGAAAACCCAAGGAAAAGCTGCTCATTCACAAGGAGCCACTGCACTTTTTTGCTCTCTCCCTACGGCACGTGCAGAAACTGCACAACTAAATAACTTTTCATCTAAGGAATTTTTCCTTTGGGGTCAGACAAAACTCTTAAAGCAATTTATAACATGAAGGCACCTGGGACCACAGCAAGGGACAGCCTGACCCTAACCCTTGAAACCTAACCCAAGATCATGTGCTTTATCCCTTTTTCACTATGAATTAGACACATTTCCAGTCACAGCATGTGTGTAACTTTATTTGCACTTTTATATTTCATGTTCTAAACACACTGAACTCTCTTCTCCCTGCTCAGTGTGTGGGCAGCATTGCAGGATTGCTTGGAGAAGCATGACAATCCTGTTTATGGTCAGAGGAGATGACCCACCCAGGGCCCAACACCAGGGATTTCAGGCTGTCCCAAGGCCTGACCCACCCACAGCAGCACAGGTCTGTGACACATCCTCAGCACAGGGCTGAAAGCAACAGGACACTCTGTCTGACTAACACACTAATTACTCAGGAATGTCATGGAAAACATGCAGAACCAAAGCTCAGACCTCACCCAATTTGCACATTTTGTAACCATAAAAAACATCCTTCTAGGGACAGCTGGACCCCAAATTCTAGCAAGCTAAAATAGTTCTCCAGCAAGCTTTAAAGTCTGGATGTGTGCTTTGAAAAAAACACCCCTAAAAAGCAGGAGAGAAGTGCTGTTTGTTTCCAGTCCTATTGACTGCAGCCTTTTTTCCTCTCTCCATGATAAATAGATGTGTCTGTCTCTCATTCCTAACCCTGTTCACATGAACAGTGAACTTGTCAGGAACAGGGAATGCATCATTGAAGAGCTGTTGTTTTCCTGTGAGACACCTAAAATCCTGTCAATCCACAGATGGGCAGACAGAACCAAGCACTCTTCAGATCTGGGGGAAAAAAACCAAAACCCCACCCTCTATGTTGAGATTCAGAGCAAATACAGAGTAAACATTAAAAATTCCTCTAAATCATACCCAAAAATCTGGTGATCTACTGAAACAGTTAAAATACAGCCTGTATTTCTCTCCAGTTTAAGACAGAAAGAAACATTTGCCCCTTTACCTGGAGAACAAATTTTTCAGAAGTCAGACTGAAGAAAAAGAATCATTCTATTTCTGTTAAAACTCTTGAAATCATGACTACAAGGACGCCTACATTTAAAAGCCCCGTGGTGAAACCCCTTTTGTCTTAGTGCAGAAGCCACCTTTGGAACATAAAACAAATGTTTTCCGTTTTTCAGCAGCTGAACAGGTTTTTTCCCACCTCTCATCCATTCTCCTGCTCTTTGAATGCCTTGAAATGCAACTTTGGTCAACTTCTCCTTTTCAGTGATTTGCACACATTTCATTTCCTGATGTGCTTTATTCCTGCTGCTCACCTGAGGCAGACACACAATAGCTCCTCTCTTTTCAAATATTGTTGGTGATTAACTGAAGGATTAGATTTCTGCTCCTGTAACGATTTCATTTGAAAAATCTATTTGTGTGCTCAGACCCCAGTGCTTGGGGAATGGTTTTCCTTGCTGGGGAACAGATGTGAGGAGAGAGCACTGACAGCCCAATTTCTTCATTAATATTAAAGGAGCTGGTACAGAGTGGCTGCATTCCTCAGGTGCAGATAAAATGCATTTCTCATTGAATTCTGGAGATCAGAACAACTGAAAATAAACAACATTGGGGTCTTTCAGCTGGAGCCAAATGGAGAGCAGCCCCAGAGCCCCCAGCCTCCAGCACACTGCTGCAAAGCAGGGCTCAGTGCACTGTCACAAGCCTCTCCTCTGGGTTAGTCTCCTAAATTTGCCCAGGATAGTCTTGAGAATTGTTCCCACCCTGAGAATATTCCAAGCAGCAAAGCAGAACACCACTGGGCCCCGTGCCTCTGGGGAGAGTGTGGGATGGCCTTCCCCAGTGCCACCAGCACAGCAGGGACTTTGTCCAGCAGGGCTTCTCTTCAGTTGAATAATATCAATTTTACCACAGGAAAACTTCTTCATGAAAGGAAAGTCATACCACACTTATCCAGTAACATGGTGTCCACATCTTACCTCTAACACCCCCAGTTTTCCAAATGAGGCAGAAGATTCCTTTCCATCCTCCCTTCAAACCAGCTGTTCCCCCTCCTCTCCTGCGCCATGAAAAGCACACCCAGAGCCCATAGAAAATTTCACAGGAAAACAGAGTTCAGAGGAATTATGGTTTCCAACTTCTTTTGACATCCCCTGTAAGAACAGGTAAGAGATCTCCCTCAAGTCTGGGACTACCTGATGTAAATCAGGATGTTTTCCCTGAATTCCAGACTTGTTGAATTTACACTCACAAGCAGGGCCACTGCTCTGAGTTGAAATGTAATTGCCAACATTCAAAACAGCTTCACCATTACTCTGAAAGTAACAATTACAAGGGTAATAGTAAGTGGTTTGTTTTTATATTATTTTCACAATGCAGCACAATTAATAAGCTAATTTTTGAACTTTTGCACTCCTCCCTTAGTGAGTGCACTATGTCAGAGATAATTCTGGTGCCATTATGTCAGAGATAATTCTGTTTGCTCAGTTTCTGAAGTTAGATTTAAGTAATATCAAACAACCAACTGACAGAAAAACCCCACACTTTTGTGCATAGAACATATGCAAACTTATTTATCATATGAATAAATAAAAATCAGAATGTAATCTTGATGAATTATATCTTCAGAATAAACTTAATGTGAAATGAAAAAGATGAATCAACATTTAATTAGCTCTGGATGCCTTTTCACAAAACAGCTGATAAAAATTCTCTCCTCCTTCCCTCCCACGAAAGCTTAAAATGATTAAAACATTTTTGGACACTTGGTGGTTTGATCAAAATCTCCCAAAAGGCTCTCTAGTGTCTCCTTTACTTCCTGTACTTTACATCCAGAACAACAGAAAATAAAACATTACCAGCTGAACTAACAGAAGTTAAGTCTTGCTGTAAATTCCAAGAAAATTGTGAAAACAATTCTTTCCTTAAGCACCTCTCAGTCCTCCACCATCTTTGGTTTGTAAAATTTGTCATATTTGTCAAGGTATTGATTTTTTCCTAATAATAAATAATATCAATTAACACAATAGCTAACGACCAAACTGAAAGTGAGGAAATAGGAATCCAGCAGAGTTTTTATTGTTTAAGCTCTCATAGATTTCCTAAAACCAGGACTAATTTGGGCCCCATCCCAAATCATCCCAAGGCTTGGACTAAAGACAAGCTCAGCCGGCTCTAGCAGGGTGGTTTCATTCCAGAGAAGGGCCAGGGCTGCAGGCACAAGGTGAGGCCCATGGAGAGCCAAAAGGTGCTTCCAAGAGGGATTAAGTTGACAGAAATTCCAGTTCCCTTCCATCCAGTGCCAGATCCCAAACTTAGCACAGAACAATTACATTGCTGGTCCCCACAGCACACAGAAAACAAAGGATTCTTTTACCTGCTCCTGCCTTATGTGTTTCTGAACTTATATCCACAAACTAAAGCACTTCTTAGATTTATTTTTGCTTTGCACTCTCTCCTGTTCATTTCCATTTTCATCCATTCTCCATTTTAGTGACTCAGCCAAGTCACAAAATACTTTCATTTACAACCAGTAAATATATTAACAGTTCTCTTCTGCTCCCCCAGTCTAAAGAACAGCAGATTCTCTCTTTTGGACACTGACCTCTTAGATGAAGGTCAGTTCTAACATTGTCTTATCCACAAGCTGCAAAAATCAAAAAAGGCCAAATATAACAACGTTTTTCAGAAAAGTATCACAGCCAAATAATCCTCAGAGACAGGAGAAAATGCTCTGTCAGGCAATTTGGGATTTGAAGGGGAGTTTTGACATAGTTCTTATGACAGTGTTATCTCCAGATTTTGATACAGAACTTGATAGTTACAGTAAAACTTTGTGTTGTGGTAACAAAACCAGATCTCATCACCTACTTCACAACCTCAAATTTTCTAGTTTCTGGTTCTATTTTCATTTATCATCTTTAACTGAGAAATAACCTAGAAAAAGTCTTCAAAATAAATTCTCTGGCAAGAAAGAGAAAATTAACCCACCCACCCTACTGGGTGGCAAAGGTCGTGTTTTGGAAACCTATTCTGATCTCACATATTCACAAAATCAGATTTTGAACTGTGAGTGGTAGGAGGTCCTACACTGGGGGAGAAACACCTTCCAATTTGGAATGCACTCATTTAGCTGTGCTTCAAAATTTAAACCAAATTTTGCTAATGACTGGAATCCTTGAGCACCTTTTAAATATTCTGATTTAGGTGTGAGGTCGTAACCTAGGAATACTTTAAAAAAATACAACAGATTTGAGATTAAGTCCTACTAAAAGTGAAAAATAGTGCACAAACACACACCCATGATGGCAGCCAAGAAAACCATGCCTGCAGGAAATCTGAAAGGCACAAAGAGCTCTTTCTGCTAAAGGTAGAGAGCCTGCAAATCTTCAAAAAACATCAGCTTCGCATTTTTGATAGAAATTATTCTGATTGAAAGCAGCACAAAAAAGTTGCACTCAAAATAATCAGCAAACAACTGTTCAGAGAGATTAGGGCATGTAAGAGAAAAGATTTGTTAGTTTCCCCTTTTACTCACAAAATTAAAAAAAAAAAAAAGTATGGGACTAAAAGAAGACTAAAATGAAGGAGGGCATGTTGGACTTCCAGTGCATCTGGGGATGTCCCATCCCAGAAGTGCCCAAGGGCAGGTTGGACACTGGGTTTGGAGCAGCCTGGCACAGTGGGAGGTGTCCCTGCCATGGCAGGGGTGGCATGGGTGGGATTTAAGGTCCCTCCCTGCCCAAATCACTCTGGGACTCTGTGGCTCCCCCAGACTCAGAGGCCAGGGCAGCAGATTTTCCAGGGGGGAGGGAAGGGCTCTGAGCTGCTCCAAGGAGGAGGCTGAGGGGTGCAGGAGCTCTGCCCCAGCACCTGCAGCCAGCCTTGGCACAGCTGGGCCTCAACCCCCCCTCAGCCAGGACAGGGGAAAAACAACCCAAGGAAAACAGCAGCAGCTTCTTACTCTGTGTCAGAAGCATCATCTCAGTGTCCAAGGCAGGCAGGTTCTCCAATGCAACCAGTGGTGCAAAATCTCCTGCAAGTTCCCAAAGCAGGAAAGTGTCTCAGCCTGGATCAGTCAGTCAGGGCAAGCACGGGAAAGCCAAGCAGAGAGTGCAGGGCTTGGGCTGCAGAGCTGTGCTCAGCTCCCCAGGTCTCTGACGGCCCAGGCACCCCTTGCACTGCAGGCCCTGAAATCCCTTCCCTTGAAGTGATTTGTTTTATTCTCTCCCTACCAAGGAAGATGTCTCCTTTTGGTTCCCTTCCTGCCATTGCTGTGGCTGTCCCTGCCAGGGGCTGTGTGCACCCACAGCTGCAAACATCCTGGTTTTGCAAGAGGTTTAGGACATGAAAAATGACACTAATTTAAAAAATAGATTAGTTAGGTGCATGAAAATATTTGTTTGCAAGAAAGATTTAGAAAGCACTGGGTTAGAAGGGATCTCAAAGCCCATCCATGGCAGGGACACGTTCCACTGCCCCAGGCTGCTCCAACCCCAATGTCCAGCCTGGCCTTGGGCATTGCCAGGGATAATCAGATATTTTAACACACACTGGCAAGATGTGTCAAATTATCCACCAAGAAATCGTTATTCAGAGATGGCAAACAACCCCAAGCAGCTTGAAGTTTTTCTAAGGTGAAGAGCAAGGAAATCTGACAGACTTGGGGGCTCATTTATCTTTCATGTCCTTTAGCAAATAAATCCTGCAAAGACCTTCTTCTAGGAGTCCTGAAGCAGAGCTCTTCTGATTTCTTTGATTGTTTTATTTTGATTGTTTCTCTGTATTCTATTAATACAAGCCACAAGTTTCAGCAGGAAATAATTCTTAACAGCCTTTACCTGATGAGAGTGAAAATTGAATAGAACAGGAACTTCCCAGTTTCTGCCATTTCTTCCAAAATGCCTGGCTACATTTATTGCAAGACACTCTTGAGTTGTGTAGGGTGTTGTCAAGGCCATTTTTAAGACTTAAACACAAAGGGGATCTTTGCTATTAAAGGAAAAAAAAAAGTAAAAAATAAAAGAGAAAGAAACAGTACATGAAAATCTAACCCCACCTTGCAGTCCAGGCATTTTCCAGAAACCCTGAAAATCCCTTGAAAGATGACCCACAACCCAACACAGAAAAAAAATGACTCTGTGACTCTTCAAAAGCACATGGCCTTCTTTTTCCTTTGCAGAAGTCTATGTTCTTGATCTGGACAAAAGTTTTTGAAAGCTGACAAATCAGATTTGGCAAGGATTCAGATGCTCAGTGTGTACTAGTGCTTAAGCAATAGCAGAGGAAAGAATGGCAATCTAAAAAAAGGCACTGGATTAACAAAAGTTGATGGAGAAATGTTACACTGCGGAAGATGAAAATACAGAAAATGAAATGTATTAATTATTTAGGTGAATGAGCAGTTGCTAAAAAACCACAAAGTGTCAATTAATTCTAAAACTGTTTCTATTCTTGTGGAAATTTCATTTTTAGGCTACAGGATTTCAAATCTTTTTAGGGCAAAGACTAAAGTTACTTGCTGCACGTAATGCAAGACCAAGTGAGGAACCCAGAAATTGCACAACTACACAAAATACAAATTTTGAATTTGGCAGAGGAAACTTCCTCTACTTGTTTTACATTCCTCAGTCTCTGACTTCTTTGTGGTCCTTTCTTTCTCTCCGCGTTTATGTAGGAGAGGATGTATATATATAAATATATATGTCTATAAATTTATATACACACAGATAAATTTTTTTATATGTATAAACATTCATTGAGTCATAGTGACTAAACACTTTATAGCTTGTGCACGATGGGCACAAACTTCATTAAACAACATTGACCCATATCCTACAAGTCCACCAACACACAGCTCCAGTAAAGATGAAACCATTCATGACAAGGCCAAACAAAAGATCTCTCCAAGGCTGGATGGTGCCACTATTTCAGGATGAATTGAGCAAAAATCCCATTGAGCTACTGCAGAGCAGAACTCAGAAACTTCCAGTGAGCTCCACTGTGTCTCTCAGGCTGTGCCCAAGTTTGACATGATGTGCTCCGATGTGAGGGCTGTAATGACAATTAAAGGATAGCACAGTGCTTGCCAAGGGCTGCTGTAGGAACTGCCCCACCTGATCCTCGCTGTGTATTTAGAAATTGTGCAGGAGGCTCTTTACTGTGAACACGTGCTTGGGAAATGCCCAAATTACCCAGCCCCAAACACCCTCCTGCTCTAAGGCTGTGTGGCTGCACCAATCTTTGCTTGAGCATATCAGTGCAATCCATTTGTGCTTCTCAAGCAATTTAGCCCAAAATGTCCAGGCTCCAAAGGCTGTGGGTGCCCCGTTCCTACCAGGGAGAAGGAACAGCCCTGCGTGCTCCCTTCCCCACGGCAGGAGCACTTTCTTTGGTCATACCAAGGAACCAAAGTTGCAGGTGCAGACCATAAGCAGTGATTTGGGATGTGGTTTAGATCAATAAGAAAGTTGCTCACACTTTCAGCAGCACGGTGTAAATCAGGGCTGGATTTTAGAAGCTCTTTTCCAAGCTAGAACAGCTGGGACTAGCTGGGTTCTTAAAGCAGGACTGAACAATTTAATCCAGCACTCCAGGCTCACAGTCTGGTGGCAGACTTGCATATTAAAGTGTGACAGAAATAACCAGAAGTTCCAGCAGAAATCCTGCCACATTTCCTTTAGCCCTTCAGTAATGCCACCAAAAGTGATAAAATTTGTGCAACAAATGGGTGGCACTTTAAAAATTAATGTTTCTTTAAAAATTTCTTTGCTAATGTACACTGCTGATTTAATTACCTCAAGATTCAAATTTTTAATCTCCACTTGGACATCAGGATAAGTTCTCTTCTGTTTAAAAACAAATTCCATTTATAATTGCAACATGGAAGTTTCAGTAAAGGAAACCGCTGGCAAACAGTGATCCAGGAACAATTTTTCAACAAGTGTTTTAATTTTGTTAACAGGTTTTCAGGCAAGGTGAAGAGACACATCCTCATCAGACACCATCCCACAAGGCTCCCAGTTCAAAGCCAGCTTTGACTTTTTGAGTTTTCCTAACTATTAATGCAAGGTGCAACTCTACAGTGGAGGCCATGTGAAGGCTGAAGGACAAAGCAGGTTTGGCAAGGGTTACCTGTGCTCTGCAGCCTCGTGCAGGATCCCAGCCTGACAAGACAGCAAGGAAAAGGCCCAGCTCTTGGCTTTGCTCAGCCTCCGGCAGCCCCTGAGTGTTGAATGGGAAGCACCAACGAGTCCAGGCTCACATGAAAGGTGCAAAAAGCAGCACTGGAGCAGCAGCCTCCAGCATCAGTCTCCTGCAGTTCTGCTGCAGGAGAGGCTGGATGGCAGCTCTGGAAGGTGTTTGCCACGCCAACAAACAGGGCAGGGTCTTGTGACTCTTTTGTCCCACCTGTGGGATCCTGGCTTGCTGACTACAGAGGAGTTTTGCTTCTGGCAGAGGCAGAAGCATCTCCACAGACAGAGAGCACAAGAGACTTCTCCCAAGATGGAAGGAGTCACAGAACAATTATCCCAGTCTCTGATTACATTAATAACCTACAGGCTGGCTTTGCTCTGAGGAGCACAGCTCTCCTTTATTGCCTGCAGCCAGAAAGCTCTTTGGGTGATTACAAAGTCAGACACCAGGTTTGTGCCTGGCTCAGCTGTGGAGCAATTCCTAGCCAGGCTGCAGGGTTTGGAATATCTCTGGGTAGCCCTCTCACGTCCCTGTGCCAGCTTTGGGAGGCTGCTACATCTAGGCACTCACTGAGTGCAGATAGCAAAAGCCCTTTTCCTGAAGTGCCTCCTCGTGTCCTCCTGAGCTGAGTCTGAGCTGGGAAATGTGGAACAAAGGACCAGTCCTGCTGCTGATTAAAGAGCTGGAATAGAACTGGTAGGAAGTTTGCACATCTGGTTCTTTGTCTCCGTTTCTGCTGCTTGTACTATTGCAGGGATTATGCACTGTGTGAGTCACAGTGTAACTTCTAATATTAACAGCCTGATTTCCCATAGTTGCTGGGGTTTTTTTTCTCTCTAGAAGCATGAATTACAAAAGATTTCTCCTTCTCCTTCACTTTTGAAAGCAATTAAAAACAAACTATTTAACAAATCACTAACTGCCAAGAAGTGTTCAAATTAGATCTTTTCATAGCCTTCTTACTTTTGATTTGGAACAGAACCAATTGGCTTTGAGATCTCTCCTCAAAAAGACACTTCTGCTAACATTTCAGTCTACTGAAAGTTGTAAAACAAAAGAACTTTTAATGTTTTACAGTATGGCTTCAACAAGCTAGAAGAATCTCTAAAGATGTACATTTACACCAGGTACTGTTTGGATTGAACTCCAATGTCATTTTCCTAGATTCTAAAAGATAGATGGTTTGCTAATATTATTCTTCCCTGATTATTCAAATAAATGTTGATGCGGAACAGAGGCAGCAAAAAAAAAAAAAAAAGAGAAGGGAAGGAAAAAAAAATCACTCCCTTTTTCTTAACAGTGTGGATAAGCTGGATTTGTATGTTTTGGCTTTCAGTAGCAGAAGCAGAAATGCTCTATAAATGTCAGTTTGGGCAGCAAGATCCAACAACCAGCTCCTCCACCCCCACACTTAATTCCGATTATTACCAGACAGAACTGACTCCTTCCAAGCTGCACTTGGAGAATGGTTCCATTGTGCAGGGTAGAGGGGCTCCTGCTCCAGTGGAAACTCTTCTCTCCCAACAGCTGCTTGCAGTTAACTGCAGCCCAAGCTAAAGCCTTTAAAGTCTGCTCCTTGTTTACTCTTGGATGTATGGGAATGGCTCTGGGGAGATTAACCTGTTGTGGGCTGTTGGGACAGTGCTGTGGAACTGAGAGCTGAGCAGGCTGCACCTCCAGCACAGAGCTCCCAAACCCTGGGAGTGAAACTTCTTCTGCTCTCTCTGCCTTCTGCAGCACTCAGAGCTAATGAAAGGTTCAAATTGCCAGAGCTAAGTCAGCAGATGCCTATCCAAAACCATTTAGACAACCCTTAAAAAACCCCACACATAATGGAGAGATTTTGATACTAAAACATGGGAACTGGAAGAAAGAAGAAAAAAAAAAAAGTGAATTATTTTAGTTCTCTCCTTTCTCCCCCAATAAAATAAAAGGCTGCCTTGAGAGGTTTTCATTTCTTTTGATTTTAAGCTATTCCTTGCAGACAAATAGCAATAGTTGCTTAGGATTCTTTCAGAAAAAACAGAAGATTTCTTGCCAGCAGTACTTCTCTCCTGTTGATTCTTACAAACCTTAACAGGGAATAATATCACTGCTCAAACTGCTCCCTGCCACTTAGCTGAACTGAGAGCTCACCCAGGAGGAGGCACGAAGGTTTGCCTGTAATTGAAACGTGCTGCTGCTGCTGGGACACTGGGAAGGGAGGTGGGAGAGAAGGAATGCTCACACACTCTGCTGCACCTGCAGGGGAGCTGCAGCTGAGCTGCAGGACAGACCCTCCAATGCCACTTCACTGCCACCAGCATGGTGTGTGTTTCACCAGGAGTGAGCTCAGCTCAGACACTGGGGGTTGAGTGAGCCCAGCTTGAGGCTAGAAGCCCCAGTGCCCCTTACCTTAGGTAAGTGCAGGCTGCTCTGGGATATGTTCAGCACAAGTGACTGCCCCCAGCAGCATCTGGCAACATTCAGAGGGACAACAACACCTGAGGACTCTGCTCCTCCAGCATGACCTCCCCAGCTATCTCCAGATGGGAAGGAACAAGAGGTTCAGCGTGATTCACTTGTTCCTCTGCCGTCTCTTTCCATATTCTTAAGTAAAGCTTCTCAAATGATGTTTTTTTACCAAGCAGTCCTTGTGTGACCCAACATCCCTAAAAGTTGAGGCACACTCTTGTTACTGTAATAATTTACAAACTAGTTTGAGCAAGCAGTTGCAAACAAACAGCAAGTTACATTTGCTAAGTTTGCAGACTCATCCTGTGACAAATAAGGAAAGCTGGCTGAGTCCAGCAGGACTGTTTCAATTCTTACATTCTAGTATTCCATTGAGTTTGAACATTCTCCACTACATACTCCCACCTTCTCCACTACAGCCAGCAGGCAAAGTGGCACAGAATTTTTTATAAGATTTGGTCAGGTTATAGGGAAATGTTCTCTTCCTTTGCTCCTCTCTCTAGCAGAGCTCTAGAACACATCAGCTAGGTTTACCAGGCACTGCTGCCCCTGGCTTTAGGCTCAAGATGATCTGGAGTTTTTTTGCATTGCTTGTTCTTCCTGAGAATTATTGAATGGGTCAGGAAATTGGCCTGAGCACTGACAAGCCCTCTCCTTATGGTCTGAAAGTTCTCTTCTACAGCCTGGGATCTGCCAGGCATAAAACTCTGGGGTGCTGGGACCTTTGGGAGAGGCTGAGCCACGCTCAGAGTGCATGGCCCATGGAGCACGGTGGGGCAGGCACAGATGCTGGATGCCCACCCTGAGAGCAGGGCACTCCCCAGCCAGCTGCTCAATGAGGAGCTCCCTTTTTGGGCTGCCAAAACAGCCCCAGGTGGGAGGCACATGCCTCAAAGTCTAACACAGATGTGTGCTGACCTCTTCTTTCCTCTCTCTTCACTCGTAGCTGAGCACATTTTAACTCAATCCCGCAGGTTTTAAATTTACTTTTTTATTACTCACACAATTAAACAATGGAAATTCTGTATGGGTTAAAAAACCCCCAACACAGCACCAAACAAGAAGGACGTGCACATTTGGGTATGCCTCTAGGCAGAAAGAGAAATCCACATTTCTCCTGGGAGTTCAAACAATGCCCCAAAACTGGGTTCAGGTGCCCAACATAAGTTATCATAAATGCAGAACACTGCATCCTCCAAAGGAATGAATTGCCTTCAAATAGAGTAAAACTGAAGGGAGTTATGTCTGATCAAAGAATCAACACCAGCTACCACCAGCAGAATCTGGGGAACATCACAAACCAAGATTACCCCACTTACACAGAGATGGGCTTCCAAGGCTGTGGGTAAAAGGCCTGATGGATTTAATTAGAGAAGAGCTTTTTCTGAGTACAGTGGGAAAGATTTGAAGGATTGGCCTTCAGCATGACAAAGAGCTGAAATACATCATCAACCCAGGGCACAAGCAAATGAATTGTTCCCAGAAATTTCTTTCCAAGAGATAATACTAAGGATGAGACAGTGGTTTTCTTTGGTTTTCCCTGGACAGACAGACTGGTGTAAGGCTGCCCAGATGGCAGCTCAAATGCCAATTTATTTTCCACAGGCTTTCATACCCCAAGAACACATAAAATCAATTAACTGAGGGCCTGGAAGTCCTGTGAGATCAATGCAAAGGTATCTGCTGACTTCCCTGAGTTTTACAGCTGGTTCTTCAAATCCTTGGCTGTTCCACAGGGAATGTTGTTTACAAGGCAGGACATATTTTTAGTTTATAAATGCAGCTCTTCTCAATATGACATCATTTTGGAACATTTACATGAGGAAAAAACCCAGTGCACTAAATCACTGCAACATCCCCACAGAAGAATGAGGTGGATACTATTATTAACATATTCCCCTTGCCTTGATGTTGTTATATTATATAACATATTCCCCTTACCTTGATGTTGTAGTAATGAACACTTCATTTCAAACACAACCCTTTTTCTTAGGAAACATTTGGCATTGTGGCTAATGAAATTAGACTTTTTTTTCAATATAAATATAAATAATATAAATATAAATAAATATAAATAATAGAAATGTAGACATTAAGATAAAATTAGATGCATAAATAAAAAATAGAAATATGAATATAAATATAAATGTATATACAACAAGTGCGGATGACCTGGTTTATTTCACGTGCACAAATTGGTCCAACCCTGTTTCTCTAATATTTGTGGAAGGATTAATTAGAAGAAAAGGTGGTGGATTCAGAGGAACCTGGTGACAGCCTCCACAGCCAGCAGAGGTTGCAGAGCATCCTCTAGAGACTAATGACAGGACATTCCTGGCTGCCTTTGCACCTCTGCTACTGCCCTGTGGCTGCAGCCAAGAACCTTCAGATCCTCTGGAACTGAGGGGCCCAGAACTGCTCAGAGGGCTCAAGGTGAGGCCACACCAGAGCTGGCAGCAGCAGGGTGATCATCACCTCACCATGCTTCCAAAACAGAAAGGGTTCTCTAGGTTGCAGTTCAATGTTATTACAGTGTGTATTTTCATGGCTACTTCCATCACTTTTCTTATTTATCTGATTCTTTTTCCTGTGACAGAACTGCATATTCTATTAAAAACAGTGGGAAAAAACAATAGAGGTTAAAATCCTAAAAGCTTTGGGGTTTGTGCAACTTCTGTGCAGGAATTTTAGCTGGATTTGTCTGAATTTTTGAAAAGATTATTGGACTCTTAAGATTGCTCTTATCCTCATATAGTTACCTCTGCTCATGGATAATCAGAGAAACTTGTTAATTGAAACTACTCAGATATAAATTGTGGCAATCAGGGAAATCTTCTGAATGCAAAAAGGAATTTTAGTTAGGACAGCTCTGTGAAGCCCAGCAGCCACCTTGCTCAGGATGTCCTGCAGGGTGAGAGCAGCCTCAGCTCTGGGTCAGTGCCCACATGTGCTCCATGCCCCAAAAACCACTCACAATTTATCATCAGCTCAATTCAAGCCCTCCTGGGTACCAAAAAGCTGTGGTGTCTCAAAGCTTTGCCACTGCCACACACAGAGTGTTTCCAACATCTGGGTGATCCCAGCTGTGCCCCAAACCCAGCCTGGCCCTGGCTGGGCTCCCTTGCCAATGACTCTCCTGGACAAGAAGCATTTTCTCCCTTCACCCCCCAAAGCCCTCACGGAATTCATTTCAATTCCTGTGTGAAATGGAATCAGAGTGTAAGAGGTCACTCACAGAAAGATGATTTTTGCTTTCAGGATCTCTTTCCATTATGCTAATTCCAAACCTAAGGTCCATGACCATTATTATCCCACACTTTTTATTCCTGTAATGCTGTGCAGCAGGGCATTAAAGAGCTTGCCAGCTAACGCTGTGAGTGTGGGCAAGTAACAAGACTAAAAAAGCATCATTAATAATGCTATACTGATCAAAATTCTGGTCAGGACTGAAGAATATATGCAGTCACTAGAGCAGCATCAAGCCATTCAGCAAATCTTTCATTTTTCTCATCTTTCTTCCCCTGTGTTGGTTTGGGGTTTTCATTTTGAGACCTTTTCATTTGTTTTTGTTTTGCTTTAGATTTTAATTCTGTTTGGTTTTACAAGACTCTAAATTTGTTTCTCAGCTCACATTATTTAAAGGAACAGAGTTTAGTTACACACTGGGCCTGTAAATAAGTGACAATCAAATTACTACAAAAAGGCTTTCAGATAACATCCCTACAAATAAAAATTCTCCATTTTAAATTCTCTTGGACTGAAACTTAGTCCATATTTTCTTAAAATAAAGCATTTGCTTAAGCTCCAGTTTTGTATCAGGCAGTGACAAAGAATTCTGCAAGGTTTGTCCCTTATCCAGGGCTTCTTCCAGGATTAGAGGCCTAAATTAACAACTCCAATATCAAAGTTGCAGCTGCTCAATTCCATTTCTATGGGAGTTACTCACCTGAAGTGCAAATCCACCCTGGGGAGGCAGCTCCAGTGGAGGAATGTCCACCAATGCTTCCAGCTCCATGGAATCCTCAAAACCAGGGACAGGCAGGGTGTGAGGAACGTGCCTGCACACAAAAAGTGTCTGGTTTTATTCTCAGACACAGCTTTGGGTAATCTTGAAAAATGTGGAAATAGCCTAATGAATTGTGGTTTGTTATCCTGGGACTTAACTGTTCAGAAGTGGAAAAATATCAATTAACATTTGCAGGGCTGATTGTGTGTGTTGGCCCTTTGTTCCCCTCTGCTGGCCTGAGGCAATCCAAGGCAAGAACAATTTCCCAAGTTAGGAAGAGGGATGGAACACATTAGTAATAAGGTCAAGATTAGAAAGATTGGAATAGAAAGAAAAGATTGCTAAGAGAGCTTGAAAAAAAATCCATGCACCAAATATCACCAATCTCTGCTGAACACAGCAATGCACTTTGGGTGGTTGAATTTTGGTATGTGAGAGTGAGTTAGAAAAGAATACACCAAAATGTAATTTTCTTAAAAGGCATCAAGAGAGGGAATTATACAGATCAGTCTGTGGCATCTCAAGAATTTATCTTGGATGCAGAAATGTATTTAAATAGAGTGGCACCAGCTGTATCCCAGTGCAAGACGAGGTGAGAAATTACAAAAAAGTAGGAAAAAAGCCATCTTCCCTTCCAGTTGGAGTGAAATGTCTCCTAAACTACATGAAGGGATAAAGCCCTTGGATAAGTTCAGATTTCAGAACAAGGATCTTTGATGGTTTAGGGAGCTGAGCCTCTGGAAATTGTTCAGAGTATCCCATGGCTGTGAGAACCATGGGGGCTCATCCTGACCAAGAGCAGGAGAAATCCCAACGCTGTCACCTCATCCTCCCTCAGGCAGAGTCACTCCTGCCTGCTCCCCTGGCTCCAGGCTGAGGAAGCACCCATTAATGGGGATCATGAGCACGAATAAAACACATAAGGAAGTGATGTGGGGAGTGCCCAGGTTCTTCAGCTCTCAGCTGGATTTTGAACCCTGACAAAATCACAAAAGCCAAATTTATGAACAATTCCCTGCAGCCATCACAAAGGGCCATACCCCCACCACTCATTCCTGCTGGAAAAGAACATTGCCTCACCATGGCAGCCCCTGGGAGTGGGGTTAAGGAGATTAGAGCCAAACCAGGAGTCTCCTGAAAGCCAGGGTCTCATCTGGCACCTGCCTTCCCTGTGAGATAATGCTCCTTCACTCCTCTGCTAGTGACAGAGAAAGTAGGTGCTTCAATCTCTTGAAAAAAAATCATAGCCTGTGCAAAGATGGCTCAGCCTGGCCTGTGCAGCCTTTCAGGGATGCTTTCCTCTCACACCTGGGGAGAGCAGCACTGGAAGGGCATTAAAAGCTCATTTCCCCTGCTGTAATACCATGGTCTCTAATAGGGACTCATCCTGAAATTAATCTGCTAAACTTATAATCAAGGTAAATCTATGCAAGAAAACCCCAGAGGGGACACAAACTACTAAAAACTGATTTTGCTGGGCCTCCTTTCCTAATTGCTGAGGTGTTCCTACAATAAACCTTTCCTTGCTAGTAGCACTGAACACCAATAATGAAGACCACTAGAGTAGTTTCTCCCTAATATTTTATAAGTTTGTGGTTTGGGTTTTTGCCCCATCCCACAAATTTGCAGAGTTGTCCTTGTGAAGTTAAAAAGGCAGGATAGTACCTGAGACCATTGGTTGAGAAAATAAAACCCAATAATCCAACATGATTAAAGAGAGATGTAAGGAGACAGGTGAGAAAGGGATGCTTTAGGTTTTTGAAATACCAATTCAAGCTGAAAGAACAGGATTTCCATGCAAATGTGTGACACCTTTCCTTGTACTACAGTTCCTGAGGGACATATGGGGGTTTTACAGGGCTTTAAAAATTTATTTATAATAAATGTACTGTTTTCTGACACAGTCTGAAAGGTTTCTGACAGCAATCTTTCAGTTTATTTACACAATCAATAGCAATCTAACTTACCAATATGTATTTCAATCCTCCTTATCCGTTCTTCCAGAAATCAAAGTCTTCAGGTTTTGCTTACACCAAGTTTTTCTCTTGAAAACTCTGGAAGCTCTCAACTAATTAGCATTGATGTAAGGCTGTCTTGTTTCTGTAAATGATTTACAAGATGTGCTCTGATTGTTCTTCAGTACCTGATGCATTCCCTTCCACTCAACCCCGTTTAATGCATTTCAATAAAGGCACGAAATTCTCTCCCCAGGAATGTGACTCAGCCAACAATGTCACGCTCTGCACCACTGAAAGGTTTTGCTCCATTCTGCATTGGTTAATTCTAAATGGTTTTTTCTAATGGATGCATTTTGGAGACTAATGAAGAGAAGGGATTCATTTCTCACAGAGGGTGACAGCAATCATCCTTAGGTGTTGAGCAGACATCTATAAAACCAGTTAGCAACAACAGGACTGTGAAAAGTTTCTAGGAGAGGATTTGCAAATTATTGTCTGTTGTAGCTGCCTGTTTAAAAGATTCCCCACCTCAGATATATTCCAGGCAGCCTTTTGAGGACAGAGAGGTTTTCTCAGTGTCACAAACACACAGATCTGGCACACATCTGCCTGGCCAACACATGGAACAAAGGATGTTTTGGCAGATGTGACCCTTTGAAATGAGGAAGAGCTTAAAAGAAACCACCCTAAAAGCAGATCTGGTGATGGTGGCCAGATGTAAAATGGCATCCTGATGCTGAAGGATCACTTTGGTCTGAATTTGGCAAAAAATAAAAAGGCATGAAAGTTTTAAAAAGATACAGATAGGTGAAAGAGAAAGGAACTTATGGAGGCAAGGTCTCTTCTACCATCATAAAGGAATTGTTGATGGTTTTGAAGGATCAAATGCTGGATCCAGCAGCAGTGCTGGAAACCAGTGAACTGAAGTTTCCTGAGGGGTGGATTTGGTTACAAAACCTTGCTTTGGGCAACTGCTCTAACCAAGATTGTTGTTAGCAGGTCTAAAATCCAGAGGGAAATAAGGAATAATAAGTCCCTGGACTAAAAGAGGCTGAACAGAATTTAAAAACTTCACACCAGCAAAATGTATGTTTTAAACCTGGTTTAAGACATTCTAGAATCATGATTATTAAAGTTATCATGGCCCATGTTGCCAGGGATAATAGTGCTTTATGTCCTGTGCCTGTGCTCCCAAATCCTGAGCTAATCCTCATGCCATGCCTTGATCCTGTTTTATCAGCAAGAAGCATGCTTCAGAATTAAATGTATTTGCCAAATCTGAATCTGTCACCACCAGCAGATCATCTGTCTGTCACAAAAAACCCCATAAATCTTACAGTGAATATTTCTAGAGCATAAACTTGATACAAAAATGAATTAAAAATTTTTAAAAAGACATTCAGGCTGGAGCACCCACGACTAGGTCACTTCCACCTTACATTCAGTAATTGCTGGTTTACAGGTACAGATCATGCTGGGGACAAAAGCCACGTTTATTTACTCTTTGAATTGTGTTTGTAACATGTTGTATTGATCAAGGCATCTCCCTTCCTGAAACAGGAGGGCTTAGACTATAACAAAGTACATGTTACTATCTTGGTAATGCCCAATCCCTGCACAGAGAACAGCAAATAGCCAGCTCTCAAATCTCCAAGAACAAGAACTGGGGGGGTTTATAGGCAAAGCTCTAAGGAGAAGTCAGGGAAGAAGAGAAACCACAAATCCCAGAGCGGAGCATGGTGTGATCAGAAAGCAGCACATCCATATCTAGGACACAAACCAACAGTCCCTTGTCAGGAGGCTCAGGAGAAGCAGAAGGACTCTGTGCTGCTGCTGGCAGGGCATGGGGCACAGCTCTGCCTCAGGAACAGCAGGGCAACGAGGGACCAGCTCCATTTCCACCCCAGCACCCCAAAAGTGTCACCACAGGATGTCCAATCACTGACAAATCCCTACACTGAAACTGCAAATAAAGAACTGCAAACTTATTGCCATGGCCTCAAATACATATTTATGAAGGAAAGTAAAGAAAATAATACATCACCAGTTTTCAAGAGGTTTTATAGCAACCCCTTATCCCATTAACCTCTGGTAATTTATAACAAGCTGTCATATCATTAACACAATAAGTCAATAATTGCTGCCACTACATTTCCAACCCTGTGCTCACAGTGTTCCCCACTTCAGCGAGAGGGATGATTAATGAAGTTTTGCACAGCCTCTGATACTTGTATTTATCTTTCAGCAAACACTAAGTTCACTTGATCACAGCACATGGGAAATTGACTTTCTTTTGCATCAGTTGCCAAGAGAACCAGGATGGCCATACCTGGAAAGTTATTTCATTTCATAGTCGAAGGAAAAAGGATAATAAGAATCAAATGCTTGCCAAGGTCTTTCTAAAGTCACATTTTCCTCCTATAACTGTTTTCTGTCAAAACAAACCTTCATTCAAAAATGAAGCTAGCTCTCTTCACTGGAGAAATAACCTTCACTATGCAAATCAATTCACTTTCCCAACCTTGCAAACAAATGCTCCCAGAAAGAACAAAAATAGTGAGAACCCTATTAGCAGCTTTGCTGCTCCTTGCACCCAAAACCCCCAACAGCTGCAACAAAAGCATCAGGAGCAGAGCAGAGCCAAAGCTGAGCACTTGGGAAAGCCAAAGTGGAATCAGTGTTAGAGCTCAGATCACTCAGTGCTTACTTGAATTAACAGAAGAGTCAAGCAAGTCACAGCTTCTTCCCACCTGCCTGTCCCAGCAGAAAGGGAGATTCAGGTACTTTGCAAAATTAAAATTGAAAATTTAAACAAATACTGAGATTTCCTTATTACAGCTTTTCTTCTTTCCTTCAAGGGCTGAATTTTTAAGTCAATTGAGAGATAGATCTGTTTTTCATAAAGCTGCCATTATTTTTTGTATTTGGGGGGGGTACTTTATGTTGCTGTGAAATTGCCCAGCTTCACTGCTCCAAAGGAACAATGCAGTATTCCCAAATTCAGATTCTCCTGTTCAAAAAGCAGCCCTGCCACAAACCAAGTCATGCCAGTGCTTTAAGCAAAGCAGCCCTCCAGAACGAGCCCTTCTAGAGGAGTTTCCATGTTTGAGGAAATTCAGAACACATCATTGGGCTCTGCTGCAAGGAGCTTAGATGCAGAATAAAGAGCCAGAGCCATCAGTGCCATGAATACCCTGCCAGTGTGGGGAACAAGGAAGGCATGAAAGCACATGTCTGAGCTCTCCCAGATTCACTGGCACACCAGGCTTTTCTGCAACAGGAAACAGCTTGAAAAAACTGTAGGGATGAGAATATCTCATCAATAGCTTCCTTCTTTACTGGGACATTTCGCATTTTAAAACACATTGTTTAAGCAACAATCAGATTTAACACCCTGGTGTTCAAATACCAAGAGGAAACAAACTCAGGTTTAAAATCTAAATATGATTGTTACTGTGCAGGGGCTGGTGAAATGCATATCTTTGAAGGAAAAGAACATCACCTACATGAATATTATTTTCCCCTTTATTGACTGTTCTCTGGAGAATTTCTGCAAAATTTTTATTCAAACTTCTAAGAAACACTAATTTTAACAAAACAAAAATTAAACCCCCAAATCACCCCCCTCAGAAGCAGTGGTTCAAAATTCCTGCCTAGAGCCCAAATGTTATCTGTTTAGTGACAACATTCATGTGCACACACATGCATTAGAGAAGATCCTTTTCCAAGGCATTGAATACAGTACCCTAGGCATTTGAGTATTTCTTTGACAGACTTTAAAGTACACCAAATTTACATTCTATAAATGTTATTAGACCATTCAAAACATCTGACATTTCTTCAGAAACACATTAGAGATGTGATACTCCAGAGACTGAGATTCGTGTTAAATCAGTCCCCTCAAAGAAAATTCTACATTAAATACATAACAAATACTGTCTCACACAGAAGAAAAATAGAAAAACAATGCTTCAGTGGAAAGCCTCTTATTAATTTGCTTTCAAACCCATTTTCTAAACATTAGTATTTGTATCAGAAATGTTTAATAGCTCACTGTGAATAACAGCTGCATTTATTGTTTATTCAGAGGTAGTTTTAAAACACTTTGGATCATCCTTGTAGGGCCTCAGACCAATCCTACCAGGAGTGGATCTGAGGGTGCTGAAGATGGACTGGAACGATGAGAGAGTCACTGCAAGCCTTAAATCCAGCACTGACACTTGGCTGAGCCCTGGGCAGCAAACAAAATGTATTTCCAGGTCAGAAACTCTGCAGCCTCTCTCACCTGCTGAGCATTGCAGCAAATTCCTCCCTTCCACAGAGATGAGACCTGAGGGCAGAGCAGGAAAGGAACACAGAGGCACCAGCTGGCCCAGCTGCAGCCTGGTGGAGGGCTCCAAAAAACCCAGTTCCAAAGAGAATGAGAGCTCCAGCTGAGGTGAGGCTCAGGTTTGGAGAGCATGGAGTCAATTCTCACTGCACAGAGGGGAGTGAGAGGCCAAAAGCCCCAGGTAGCCCCAGGGGCAGCCCTGGCTGTGCTGTGGGACACTGAGTGCCCTGGGAACCCAAACACACCCAGGGCTCGCTGCCTTCTCCCAGCCAGCCCAAGCAGCTCCAGGAAACCCATCCCAGCTGGAATCCCAACTGCTCCACCAGCCTGGGGCAGAGCCTCCAAGTGGAGCTATGTCACCTGCTGCTCTAGGAAAGACTCCTGAGCTGGGGCTGTGCCCAGAATGTCCAGAGACCTTTTCTGTCACATATTCTGCTCACCTCTGTACAGGGAAGACCCAATAATGTGTTCCTTGTTGCACAGAAAATCCACTTCATACACTCATCCCTGAGTCCTGGCCAAGCTGGGGGAGAATATTTCTTTTAAGCTGTAATTTAGAACCACTCCTGTGTCTGTCTGACTGGGGGCAGATGTGAACGTGTGGCTTCCAGGGCCCATCGTTTATACTCATGGAAATAAAAGAAAATTTTATACCTGTCAGTGTTGGCTGTGAGTTCATCAGAAGAAAATCAGCATGTTGAGCCAAATTCAAGGAAGATATTTTAAACAAATTCTACTTGAATTAGCCAGACCATTTTGACACCCAAACCAGGTCTGACACAGAGACAAAAAACGTCTATTTTCACAGTGGAGGAGGCAAGCTTCCCCTCACGCCACCTGTGCACTGCAGTACACATTTGCTCTCATTTCCAATAACGTGCAAAGAACTTTGAAACAATTTGTAAAAATAAGACAACAATTCATGTTCATTTTTTCATATAAACATAGCATCTCTAATCATCTTGCCACTGCCTATGAGAAGAATGCATGGAAAATATGCAAAAAGTAGGATGAAAAACCAGCATTATGCACTGGAACCTGCACCCCCCAATTCTGCCAGTTCTCCTACACTCCAACCAGTCTGTTCCACAAAGTCAGCCCAGAGTGCAAAATCCAGTGGGAAGCTAATTTAATGTCTCTCATGGCATTGGGACTGGAGATAGATAGAGAGATAGACAGATAGATGAACAGATAGCATAGATAGATAGACAGACAGACAGATAGACACACACACACACACATACATACATACATATACATATATATATTTAATAAGAGAAGTAATTTAAGTAAGAATGCTTAGATGTTATGAAGTCCAGTTTCTCTCAGCTTGGAAACCTGGATGTTTTGTGTTCTATTTAAACTCACTGCAACCCATCTGTATTGACAAAGGAAAAATCCCAGAATTCCCCTTATGTAGTAATGCCATAAATCAAAGCAACACAAGAGCCCTTTTACCTCTGAGAATATCAGTGCAGCCCTCCTCCACCCCTCACCTTCCAGGCCTCTCCTGAAGCCCACAGGACAAAGCCCTCTGCAGTACCTGGAAGGTACCAAATTCCCACTTTTGGGAAGGAGGGGCATTGCCATCCCTGTCCTAAGGCTCTCCCTGTGGATGTGCCCCTTCCCTGCTCTGCCTGGGAGCACCAGTCTGGAGCTAGGCTGCCCCAGTGACCCTGAGCTAAGGGCAGAGCTAGCATCTTATTAGAAGCTCTTTTGCTGAGAATTGTGTGCATTTAGCATCACCTTGTGAAGCTCCTCTGCCCCTCCCAGTCTTTCAGCATTTTCCATGCCTGCTTTTGGGGCTAAGGCCATCAAGGGACTGCCTTAATTATCTACCAGCACTCAGCACTGGATGCCACCCACACGCTGCACTTTCAGGGCAGTGCCACAGGATTTCTGTTTTGCTTCTTCTCAGGTTTACAGAGCAAAACAAGGTGAGCATTTGTACCTTGCAAATATTACAGCCTGATAGAGAATAACCATCTGCTGGAAGCTGCCAGCTTTTCTCCCCCAGACCTCTACCCCACTTCTGAGCCCACTTCAGAAAGGCTCTGTGCTTGTGTGGACCATGGTTTTGTGCAATGGCCACGATAACTGTGTTTATGCAAACAGAAGAATTTTGCCAGGTAGAGGTAAAATATGACAGGAGCATGGCACAGAGCAGAGTCTATTTCTGTCTGTTCCCACTAGCAGAGCCCACATTGCCTGGGCAGAATGACAGCTTCCTTTAACACCAGCCAGCCTGAGTTTTTAATAGGGAACTGTAATAGTTGCTAACCCCAAGGTCACCTTCCAAGCACAGAATCCATAAACTGCTTTCTAAAATAACAAAATCATGCTTGAACGAGATGTGTACTCAACATATCAATGCTCTGATATAAAATAACTGCTACTTAAAATAGACTATTTCTCCTCATTACTAATAATTATTAATTAAGTATTTAGTATTTCACTTTATGGCAGCAAACCCCAAAACCTAAGCAGTTATTTGAGAGCAGCATTACCCCTTCCAGATATTTGGGGAAAATCTACTTACTGTGTGAAAAATATTTGCTTTTTCTTTCCTTTTCCTAACTGTTCCCCTTTCAGATCTCATAAGCAGGAAGTTTGCAAGGCACAGAATGTGAGTTATCTTGAAAAGAGGCTGTCATCTCAGGTTTATGGAAATGGAGTAAATCTGCAGCTTAAACAGAATGAGAATAATGACTTCCTTTATATTCCTTCAGCATAGCTTTAAGGGCAAACACAAATCATCTGGGTGATATTTCAAAATCAAACTGAAATACAGGCTATATGTTGTAGCCATCATATATAGAGAGGCTGGTGCTGTTCTCTGAAAATATGATTACCAGGTTCAACAAGTGAGCAAAGAGCCAGTTAAACAAATACAGCTTTCCCTTCAAGTTCTACTTTCTCAGCTGGGCTATTTCCACTCGGGTTAGAATTGCCATTTCCATGGCACAGCTCAACAAAGGCACCAGGTTTCAGGGCAGGCACAGCAAGCAGGGCTCCAGAATTCAGGAGCTGCCAGCTACTAAACCAAACCTCTGGGGCTGCCAGCACTGTCTGGCTAATTGAAATAGAATTGGTTTAAAATATCTTCCTTTTATTTGGGACAAGATGATGATTTTCTTCTGAGAAACTTGCAGTCAACAGCTGACACCACCTCAGGGACTGGACAGAGCAGGGCCCCTCTTACTTTGAGGACTGGGACCTGAAATCTCCAAAAGAGGCTCAGTACTGGACACATGGCTGAAGTGAGGATGGGTGTTGTGATGCTTTTCCAGGAAAAAAAAAAAATACTTTAGTGCGGTTCAGCTGCACAAAAACAACAGAACAAACCTTGGATTACAGCTATTAGGAACACATCTTGATCTTTAGGAAATAAAACTGTCAGGTGCAAAGATACACAGAATAAGGTACCTGACAGCCAATGGTGTTTCTCTGTCCCTCAGGACATGGGGGCCTCCCATCACCCAACATTCAAGACAAGCAGGAGACAACACAAACTCCCTCCCCAGTTGATATCCCTTTTGTTGTCACAGCAGCAAGGCTTCTGGTCCTTGCAAAGTTGGACTTGTTGCTCCAAAATAAACAGAAATAACATATCTGCTGCAAATATAAAAGAGCTGACAAACAGCTGCTTAATGAACCACATCCAGCAGTTCATAATTCCCCATTAAGAGCCTAATAAAAACCACTTATCTCAAAGCAGCTTCACTGTCTGATCCCTGCCTGATAAAGACATAACCAGAATTCTTCTGGTAAACTCAAAAGCTTCACCACCCTCAAGGTATCCCGCAGTGGTGGGATTGTACATGCAGCACCAATTCTGAAAACTGCCATTTAAAATGTGCTTTCAAGAGAACACTTCCTGCCACTTTAAAGATGACACAGGAGCGTTTCTGCGCTTTCCCATGCACGGAGAGAATTTGCATTGCTTGAGGTGATTTCCACTTTGAAAAACTTTTAAATCACTGAGGAGCTGTCCCCAGACAAAGATTTTTACATCTTTGGGTAACTGCTTTCCCTTTGAGAGTTTTCTTATTATTGTGTAATTCCCCTTTTGAAGATTTGCATATTGATGATGGAGCGCCTTTGAAGATTTCCACATTGTTGGGACGGGAGCAGCCCTTGGAAAAAAGCTCCCATCCTGGAAGATCTACCTCCAAAACAATGTGTGCCAACAGGGTATTTCCCTCTC
Source organism: Serinus canaria (assembly GCF_022539315.1). Taxonomy (NCBI): domain Eukaryota; kingdom Metazoa; phylum Chordata; class Aves; order Passeriformes; family Fringillidae; genus Serinus; species Serinus canaria. The sequence continues at coordinate 963,378 of NC_066325.1, forward strand.
AAAAACAGTGTCATTGCCATCTTCATTTAGTGACACAGAATGCTCTTAATGCACACAAAGCTCTCACTTTGTAAAGCTCCTGGAAAACAGATCACAAAAAACCTGAGTTCTTAGTGTCCAGAAGTTCTAACAGGAATTACCAAAAAGAAAACAGGGAGCTGACAGTGTTAGCAATTCTCTCCTGCCAAACAGTAATGGTGTCACTCCTGCAGCAGTGCTGGTGGGGAGAGGAAAGGTCCCACGTGGGCTGGAACTGGAGCTCTGTGCTGGGATCCTCCAGGACAGCAGCACTAAAATCCCCTCATTTAGGCAATATTGCCCTAAAGCAATCAAATGTTGAGGTTTGGTTGTATCTGGTTTTGTTCTTTTTTTTAAGACACATTTTTACTTGGTCAAACCAACCCATTCTAAACTACCAGATTTTAGCAAAAAATACAACAAAATAATTTGGCAAGTTTGATAACAACCAAACTACACCCCAAACCCAATTTGCAAGATGCTTTCCAATTCCAATTAAGCATGAGTGTCCACTAGCACTTCCAAGTGGAAGAACAGCCAGGAAAAAAATGTTTTTTTAGTATTTCATGATGTAGCTAACATTCTGCACCCAACAGTTAAATCTCCTGGCTTGCTCTATATGCCAACAAATAGAGCAGTTACTGGTGTAAGAAACTTTTTTCATATACTCTTGTGGAATTCTGAAGTATTCATTTAAGAAAATACAAGAGAATTCCCAGGGAATTACAAAAATATTAATTCAATGTATGTACCAAGTAAGCAAAGCCTAAAATAAGTCAAAGTTGGTGACAGGACACTCTTCTGGAGAACCCTGCAGTATCCTGAGGTCTGAAATAGCTCAGCTGATGTCAGAGCCACATTTTCAAAGCCTGCTAAAAACCAAATCTGGATGTTTTCATTAACAGAAATGAGGTTTGCAGCCATTGGCTCTGTTGGATATGGAGAACCTGGAGTTTCTGTCTTTCAACACCTCCTGAAATAAAAGAGAATTCAGCCACTGTCCTTTTGAGAGGAGAAAAAGGACAAAAGCCACTAATGCAGAACTGGAGAGGGGAGGAAGTGGGAGGAGGAATAGCTCCATCAAAAAAGGAGGGATTGAAAGAGTTTGATCTGTTGATTCAGGAGAAAATGAGGATTATGATCTCAACTGAAGCAAATATCCTGGGCTGGTTTATTCACAGTGATTTTCAATAAATCACCACAGTTGTAAGTTAATTGCTATGAAAAATAACATTATTTTTCCCATGCATGGCCATGAGATGGCTTTGTTACTGCAAGCACGAGCTTGGCTGTCAGAGATAATTTCCTGAAAGCCCCTGCAGGTTTCCTATGGCAATCCAAAAGCAGTCATTCTTAGGGAGCAGGGCAGGGCAGGGGAAGGCAGAGAAATGAGCATTTACAACCTCCCTTCATCAGCAGGAAGCTGCTAAAGGCTAGCAGTGATTAATCAGATTAAGTAACTATTGACCAGCCACAATTAAAAATATTTAGTGGCCTCCTGTAGAAAGCTGTAAGGAGATATTTCATCTGTTCTCATATCAATTCATTTCCTTGGTTTAATGCAGCGTGCTTGACCTGTGAGCCTAAAATCTGGATTTTTTAGTACTATCTCCTCAAGTTCATGTCAAATTATTTAAATAAAATTATTTGAAGACCCCAGCCCATCACAACCTTGAAATGGACTCTTTGAAGAGATACTCCTATGGGAAGTTTTAGTCTCTTTTTCCTCCAGCATCCTGAACTTCCACCATTTCTCATCCAGATATTTCCTCATATTTCAAACTAACACAGCATGTAACACTAGTTTTCAATGGCTGCCCACCAAAGCTAAGATCTCTACATAATTTCTGGCAAACCAGAAATTCAGTTTCTAAAAAAGCCTCAAATCAAGGTAAAGCACAACACAGACTCCTGGAAATGCTCCACAGAGCTCCAGTTTCTCTTACTTGGACCTCATCAATCAGTCAGAAAGCAGATTTCTGGTTTCTAACAAAATGTTCCTCTTCCAAGAAAAGAAACCCAAAAAAAAAAAAAAAAATCAAAACAAACAAAAAACCAAACCAAAACAAACCACCCCACAAGAACAAACCATGCCACAGGAAAAAAAAACCAACAAAAAGAAAAAGAAACAAACAAAAAAAAGCCAAACCCAGCCAGCCAAAAAAAAAAAAAAAAAATCAAAAAAACCCAAAGCCACCAAAAATACTAACCAAAAACATCACCCCCCAAAAAAGAAACCACACATGCAAAAAAATTCCCACAAAATGCCAAAAAAAATTCCCCAACTAAACAACCAACCAACAAACCCCATGAGCAAAAAACCCTCAAAAATCTGCAAATACACATTACAGATAACTTTGGCCCTGACAGTCAGTTGAGGTGGCAAAAAGAACACTGCTCTTGTGTTATGCTTTTATTCAAATTTTATTTCCAGCACATTTCCCCAGGTGGGCACAGACCTCTCCTGGGCAGCCTGAGGTTCTTCTGCAGCCCTACAAGCCACAGGACAAAGCTTCTCAAACACCTGGGCAGCTGTCAGAAGCATCTCCTGGCAATTCCCAGGCACAGACAGGGGTAAAAAACCCCAAACCCACAAACACCAACAAACAAAGGCCAAAGAGGGGTCACCCAACCCTTAAATACTCCACCTGTGTCAGGGGAAGGAGAAAAGCAACCTGAATGAATCCGAAAGCCTCCTCCTGGCTCCCCAAATCCAAACCATTATCCCCAGTGCAACACCTCACATAAAGTACTGCTCACTGCAACCCAAAGCCATCCTTCCAGAAGCACCAGAATTCCTGGTTTGGCACATGCTGACCTCTGAGCACAGCAGCACAGCTCCCCAAAGCTCCACAGGTACTCCTGCCATTGAATACTACAGCCTGAAATGGGGCAGTTCATGCTTTAGCCAGTGGCTCAGTGGTTCAATTGCAGTTTCAGCATTTCTGCCCTCTCCCAGAGGATCAGAATGGCATCTCCTGCCTCTTCATTGCTGTGAGTCACCTCCAAGGCACCAAGGATCGCTCATGTGAGTGCCAGGGAGCCTGAAACGTGTAAAATTCAGTTTCACTTACTCCAGAAAGGTTTGCAAATGGTACAGGCTTTAAGATTCACCATTAGTTCCAAAACAGACATTGTACTTCTGAAATCCAGGTTAAAGCAGCCAGGGGCTGAGGCTGCTCTGAGATGTTGCCAGGATACATCAGCTGCTTCACAATCAACACCAAACGTGGGGACAGCCTCAACTGGCCAGGAAAGCTGGACATTCTTCCAGAATGACCCTGAATTGCTCCAGGCTGGGCCAGAAGGGCTGGAAAGACACCCAGAGGAGAAAGACCTGGGGGTGCTGTGACAGGGCTGGACACAGCCCAGGTGGGGTGACAGCCCAGGGCAGGGATTGTCCCCTGGGCTGGCCCTGCTGGGACCTCGGGCCTGTGTCCAGTCCTGGGCCCTCACAAAGAGGGACATGGAGGGGCTGGGGGTGTCCAGAGCAGGGAATGGAGCTGGGAAGGGGCTGGAGCCCCAGGAGGGGCTGAGGGAGCTGGGAAGGGGCTCAGCCTGGAGCAAAGGAGGCTCAGGGGGGCCCTTGTGGCTCTGCACAACTCCCTGCCAGGAGGGGACAGCCGGGGGGTCGGGCTGTGCTCCAGGGAACAGGGACAGGAGCTGAGGGAACGGCCTCAGGCTGGGCCAGGGGAGCTCAGGGTGGGAATTGGGAACAATTTCCTCTCAGAAAGGGCTCTCCAGCCTGGCACAGCTGCCCAGGGCAGGGGTGGAGTGCCCATCCCTGAGGGATTTAAAATCCATACGGAGGTAGCACTTGGGACATGGATCAGTGGTGGCCTTGGCAGTCCCGGGTTAATTTAGGATCCTGAAGTCCTTTTCCAACCAAAGCAATTCCATGATTGCCAAAGAACTTCCCTTGGTGTCTCTACCAGGCAGCCCCAGCCTGTCCCTGCTGGCACTGTCCCCTGCACAGACAGAAAGCAAGCAGCTGGAGCTCCTGCACTGTGAGCAGCAGCACAACAACCCTCCTCAGCAACCCAGATCCCAGCAGGGCATGTATGATGGAGGTGTCCACCTTCTCTTCAGGGTACAGCTCTGTGATGCCCCTTGTGCTGTCAAGTCTCTTCACATACACTGGTGTGACAGGACATGCTGTGTTTTGGATTAGATATTGTCACAGAGAATGTTTTAAATAATGAAACCTGGAATCAATTCTACAATTTGTTATCCTGAATACACCCAGAAATTTTGTCCCAGCTTGCCCAGCTTTCCTCCCATGTTCAGCATTGCTTTGACAGGACCAAAATTTCATGTCCATTTTTCATAATTTTGGGTGAAGCACATCCCAGAAATGTTTCTTGGGGTCACAGTGGAACTCACATAGGGATCAGTGACAAAATCACTACAGGCAAAGTGCTCCACTGTGGAACATGAAATTCCTCAGCTTTTTCTCTGTTCTGGAAGAAACAACTGAACTGTGAACATGCAAGGTTCTCTATTATAAAAGTAGGCATTTGGCTACAAAACACTGACAAGTTTGTAGGTGTGTTTGATATAACCACATTTTTCATGGAATTGAGACATTTTTTGGCTCTTCTGTTTCACTAATGATACCCAAACAAACTGCACAAAAGGCTTCATTTCCAACAAATATTCCAGCCAGCAGCTAAAGTGAATATTCCAAGAGCCAGCCCTTAGCTCAAGCTTAAAAAAAATTCCTTGGTAAAATATGGATTTAATTATTTTCACCTTGCTTCTTTGTTCCCTTTAGAAATACAAGGCCACGCAGTTAATTATTCACACAAAAATCCCCTCTCCACACAATTACAGAATAATAATTAGGTTTATTCACACATTTGCTTTTTCAGAGCTCAGAGACCAGTAAGAAATGAAAATATTTGAAGTGAAATTAGTTTTGTGCTGACAACTCATAACTTATGGGCCTTCACTTTGAGTTTGGATGACAAAGAATGGCACCTAACCTTTCTACATTCCTATTCCAAGGCAGAATCATTTTGAAAATACAGCCCAAGCAGTGAATTGCCTCTTCCACTGAAAATCAGGTGACTTTCATCGCTTGGGACTGAGGCACAGCTTAACAAACTATTACAGAATGGTATCTTTGGCTTTAAATTAAATGTCAAGCACAGTTATACAGTGGTGGAGTAGCCTGGGCTGTCTGGCAAAAGTGCAACACATTGCATGCAGAACGTCAGGAGATAAGATGGAGAAAGGCAGCCAAGCAGAAAAGCTGAGCTGCAGCAGGGATGAGCCCAGCACAGGGACAGACAGGCCCTACCACTCCAATTTCCCTCAGTGCTGCTGCCACTGAGCCCCTCTGAGCCCAGGCAGCAAACCTGGCACAGGAGAGGGGATGAGCTCAGAGGGGTTTGCATGGCAAAGGAAAGATTCAGATACAAAAGGAGGAAGCTTCACATTTTGTTACTGAGCAAATTGTGAAGGGAAAAAAAACCCAGAAGAATTAATTTGCACACAACTGACCTAATGTTGCAATACATGAAAATTTTTGTAGCATGTGTGGATTTTTGGGGTTTGTTTTTTGTGGTTTTCCTTTTTGTTGGTTTGTTTGGGGATTTTTTTGTTTGGGTTTGTTTGGGGTTTTTTGGTTATTTTTGGGGTTTTTTTCCAATTTGTAGCATGCCTTTAGCATAAGGCAAGGAAAGGCACAAGTGCCCTTGTCTACAGGTATGAACACCCCTTTTAGAAGCCCAAAACTCCATTATGCCACTTCTTCATGGTCAGATCTTAAAGCCCTTCTCCAACATAAGCAGTTAGATGATTCCCAGAAAAATGTGCTCAGTGCTTTTGTGTCCCCAGGAGTCCCCTCTGCAGGCTCCAGGGGAGCTCAGCCCTGAGCCAGCACACCCCAGACTGTGCTGGTGTCTGTTCCAGGGGTCACCTGGGGGCTGCAGGGACCTCTGGCAGGAGGGAACGGGGCTGTCCCGGGTCACACACATTTACAGGTTAGACATAAGCTCACAAACACCTTTCTCTTCTGAGGACATATCCCTGTCCAGGTTCCCTTGAGTCACCCAGAGCCTGAGGGGATGAATGCTGGCTGGCTCCTGCTCCCTTCCAGCAGCACTGCTGGTCCCCAGGGCATCCCCACAGACAGCAGAAGGTGCCTCCTGTCTTCCTCACACGGGGCACCATTGCAGGGATTGAGAGCACAGACCCCCCCGTGCCAGCAGAGCAAAGCTCTTCCTTACACACTTTACCAGGATTTATAGGTCACTGCATCTGCACAAAATTCTCCACTCTGACCCCTTTGTCCCAGTCCCCTTTAGAAACACAATCCTCTGATTATTCTTCTCATGCTAGTAATGTCCTTTGTTATCTCTTCCACCAGGGAAGTCCTTGTTGCATCTTCCTTTGTCAAAGTGGTCAGTGTGAGAGGGACAGAGTGACCAGACATGGTGTCTTCACTTCTGTTCCTGCCTTGAGTTTATCTCTCCCTCAGCTTTCACTGTACCAGGGCCACAAGGTCTGCACTGCTGCCCAGCTCAGCTTCTGTAGCTGTCTGATCTCTGACAGCACACTGCCAGTGCCACCACAGCCCCACCACAGCACAGTGACACTGCCCAGCAGCAAGGGAGAGAACGAACCCTGGAAACACCCAAAAAGCCACTAATCCATCAGAGAAGATACAGTTTGTACAACCACAGCATGGTTTGGGTTGGAAGGGACCTTAAAATCCCTCCAGTCCCACCCCTGCCATGGGCAGGGCCACCTTCCACTGTGCCAGGCTGCTCCAAGCCCCAGTGTCCAGCCTGGCCTTGGGCACTGCCAGGGATCCAGGGGCAGCCACAGCTGCTCTGGGCACCCTGTGCCAGGGCCTGCCCACCCTGCCAGGGAACAATTCCTCATTCCCAATATCCCACCCAGCCCTGCCCTCTGGCACTGGGAGCCATTCCCTGGGTCCTGTCCCTCCAGCCCTTGGCAATTGTCTCTCTCCATCTTTCCTGCAGCTCCTCCAGGCCCTGCAAGGCCACACTGAGCTCACCCCAAAGCTTCTCCTGTGCAGTGAACAATCCCAACTGTGCCAGCCTTACAGGCTCCAGGAGAGCCACATAATCCCTTGGATAGGAAAAAGATTTTATACAACATGAGGCAAAGCTGGCACTGAGGTAGTGGTAATATTGTAAATCAAAGGTGACCAGCGAAAGGGAGAGAGAATGATGCATCTGACTCCATCATCAGAAGGCTAATGAATTTCTTTATTGTACTGCACTATGTACATTGTATCTGAATCTGCCAGGCACTCACTCTTGCTCACAGGGGCACAGAGCAGCACTCATCTCTCCTCTCGTGACTGTCCCGTGACAGTCCCACACACACACACTGCTTGGCCCTGAGAGGCCAAGGGAACAAAACATCCTCACTTGGGGTAAACAATCTCCATATTGCATTCTACTTTAGCACAACACAAACACAGCAAGCGAAATAAGAATTGTGTTTTCCTTCTTCTCTGCTTGTCTCACAGCTTCTCTCTGTTCAGAGGGCATGTGAATACCACATGGCAACAACTCACCTGATCAACACTCCCTGTCTCTTGCCACCCATGACCACCAGAGCCAGGGTGTTTATGCCACCACTGAAAGCTCCACTGCAGGGCAGCTCCCACTACAGTGGAGTTCCCACTACAGTGGGAACAGCTCTATTTTGGCTGCTTTATGGCATCTAGATTTTCCAGCCTTTGTTAAATCTTGTTGCATAGGTGTGCCAGTAAGTGATTGAGAGCTTCAAATAACAATCACTAATCCATCCTCCTGATAGCCTGGCTCTATCACAGCTTGTGCCAACTGAAGCTGTCACATGAAATGTTTTATGCAAAGATAGAGAGTGATTCTGAAAGTTAAAAACCTGGTGTCGTTCTCTAGGCTTGTGCCAGTGGGTGCAATGGGGGATTTAATCAGCCCACCAAATAAAAATGAAAGTTTCATGTGGTCGTGACTGATCCACACAGATTTCATTCTCAAGAGGCAACAGAGCAGTTTAAAAGTTTGAACCATACAGCTTTTATAGGTACAGTTAATTTGTGACTTTTTACTATGAAAACATTTTAAACACTTGTCATTTTAAACTTACGAAGTTATTATCAGGCTCAGCTAACAACAGAATACTGCATATTACTGCAGTAATTAGTAACCCATTTTCTCAAAAGGCTGAATTTTTAAGAACATGACAATAAGCCCTTTCATCTTCATAAACTTTCAGGATCCAACATCGACAATTTCCTTTCCAAAAGTCACAGGTGACAACCTACTGCCCCCTCAGCTGTGCCTGAAACAGCTGCCACCGCCATCAGGATGCTCAGCCAGGTGCTGAGGTGTTGCTTGTTTAACCACTGCAGTTTCTAACTGGAGTCAGTGGCTATGAAATTTTCAGGCATGAGCTCAATTTAATTATCTTTTTCATGAAGAAAAGCTGATAAAGAACTCTTAGAACTCTGATTCCACTTAGCAGCAAAGCAAGAACCACTTTGCACTGCACCCAGCCCTCCACAGGGTGGTTTTCTGTCGACATCCTGTGATGAATTTATTTTAACTCCTCCTGATCTTGTCAGCTTCAGTAAAACATGATTTGCCTGTGTTAGAGATATTTGAGCAGGACATTTGCCTTGCTCTGCTTCAGGCATCCTGGCTTACATTTACAGCCATAAATTATAGCCCATAGATCATTTACTGCATAACACACCACTGTTGTCTAATTAGACTGACCTGGGTAAATTAGATCTATAAAGTCTTTGGCTGGCTGTTATAAAACATTTTAGAGCTATTATCAAAACAGTCTTGATTTTTCAGAAAATGCACAAACCCAGGAACTTTTCTACAAACCCCCACTGGAACTGCCAAACCAGAAGAAATGACACTGACTTTCACTGAGGGTTCTATGCATGGAGCAGCCACCTGAAAATCATGGAGAAAGCCCAGGTAACCTTTGGGAGATGCCTTGAAGTAATGTGCTATTCAATGACATTCCAACAGAAGTGATGTGATACCCAATGTCAAAAAAGGGGAAGGAAGCTCTTTTCCTGAGACTGAAAAGAGAGCTGAAGTCAGCAGCAGGTTGACTTCCTACTCACCAGAAGGTTTCTCTTCCCACTGCTCACCGAGGAGAACAAGCCTTGGAGGAGATCCCAAGCACTTTCTGAGAAACATTTAATTGAATAACTCCTTCTGACACAAGGGGCCTACATAGCTGACAAATAAGAGAGATGGGAGCGAGACTGAGAATTGATATTTGTGCCTGCTGTCTATACCTAAAAGCATTGCTTTTAGTGCTACAAGCATTAAAAACAAGCAAATGTACATGAAAGTCAACCCATCTTAATTCTGAAACACTTTGAGGCAACCTCTGAGGATCTTCTGATAACAAACCATGTTCTTCCTCTTGGTAAGGGGGGATCATGCTTGTAGGAAAACTTTTCTGCATCAAGGAACACCAGGAGGTCACTACAAAGGGAACATCAGGCACTGCACAAATATTTCAGGATCAATGAATTTTCTGAAGCAATCAAGATATATTTAATGAGAAAAATTCATCCAGACTCTTCAGGCAGGCCTTTTGCTTCTAGGGATAAGGAAATTATCAGTTGCAAAGGAATAACAAATCTAAACAATTCACTGGGATTATTAAACAGGGAGGGTCCATGGCAGGGACACCTCCCACTGTCCCAGGCTGCTCCAAGCCCCAGTGTCCAACCTGGCTTGGGGCACTGCCAGAGATCCAGGGGCAGCCCCAGCTGCTCTGGGCACCCTGTGCCAGGGCCTGCCCACCCTGCCAGGGAACAATTTCTCCCAAATATCCAATCTAGATGTACTCTCTGTCAGTTTGAAGCCATTCCCTGTGTCCTGTTGCTCCAGGCCCTTACAGAAAGTTTCTCTGGATCTTCCCCTGGGGCTCCTTCAGGCCCTGCAATGAAGTTCAGGACAGGTTATCACACACTGGCTCAGTTCAGTACCCTTGCTCTGTCCTCCCTCCATTTTTAATTCTCCTGTGCTGTTGTTCTTCAGCTGAGCACATCAAGAGGCTGCAGGACGTATCTGCATCTGCTTATTCTCACTCCCAAAAGGGGTGAAAAATTTAACACACTGCTCTGAGAAACTGAAATGCTGAAAAAAAGGCTACATAAATCCAATTTTTCTACCTACTTTAATTCCCCCCCACTCCCAAAGTCAATATAATGATTTTTCTTGAAGCAAACATAGCCCAGGCAGTTAGGGGATAAAGACTTTACCCTTTTTAAGTTAACACCATTCAAATACTATCTCCCTAATAACTCCTGGCTATAGCAGTGCCTCCTAGATATATTCACTTAATCCCACTTTATCCAGCAGCCTTGGCAGGGAAATGCAGGCCTGTCCTAAATACACACAGTGGTAAACAAGATCAATAACTCCTCATTTCTCACAGGAGCCAGTGGCAGGGCACTCCACAGTCAGACTTGATTTACATGTGAAGCAATGACTGAAACCATGAGGACTCTGGATGTGCTAATGATCCTGCCAGTGCTGCACAGCCCCACTGGAACCTCAACACACATCCTGCCAGTCCATTACCTGATTATTGGATCTACCAAGAGTAAAACAAGTATTAGAGAGACTTGGAAATGAAAAATTTCACAGAATAGCAAGATGCAGCTGTTGTTCAGGTCTAAAAATACAGCCTAAGTGTATTACAAATTCATTATTTTCTCCTATAAATCTAGAGTTAAAGATTTTAGTAAAGCTTTTCTGTGCTCTAAAGATTAAAATTTCACATTTCCAACTTTATTACATGACTGTGTATTTGAGATTGCAGAGTCCAGATTGGTCTGAAGGAACAAGAAAGTTGTTTCACTGTAGAAAAAGGTTCACAAGGGCTCCTCCTCACATATTAATTGCAAAATCACTTCCCACATGTAAACAAAGGAGTCCACAATATTTAATCTGCCCCAAGCAACAGCAAGTGACACAAAAGTGGTTCCTAGAAAAAAGGAAGGATTCTACAGTAAAATGATGTGAGGATGTAATTATTCCAGTATCTTTTGTTTAATTTACTTAAAGATGAAGCCCATAGTGGGAAGAAACTGGTGTTTAAAACCCATTTTCCCTAAAGAAAATCCCTTACAGGAACTTGAGAAGAGCTTAAAATTGTGCTGACAGTTTTTAAAAGCTGGATTGATTACATGCAAGGACTTCAAACTTCCAGAAGTTGCTACTACTGATGTAGATTTTTAAATTATTTTATTATTGACTCATTGTTCAATTAAAACATCTTTACTCTGCATTTTCTGCCTGAAAATAAAAGCCACTAGGGAGCCACAGCATGTTTGGAAGCTAACAATTAGCAACAACAAACTTTTCAAGTGTCTATAACCAAGTCTTGTTTTCAATTACGAAATCCTTAATGAGGCAGGTTCGGGTTGTTTGTTTGGTTGGTTTGTTGTTGTTCCAGTTTGATTATAAGGACACTTTTCCTCCCACCACTGCTGTCCCACTCCCCAGCAGAACACTAGGCTGGACCACACTTCTGCAGAGAAAGTTCAGCTACTCTGAGGACTAATTACAATTTCAGGCTGAAAATTAGTTTATGTTCCTTTCAGTAAACAGCTTTTCATTCTTTAGGGATCACACATCATTACAGCGCTACATCTAAAGGTTAAAATCCAAGCACGCTGCTGGAAAGTTGAAGTGGTGTCCTGAAAAGCCACTGTCATTATTTATAATGGCTGCCCCAGCTGCAAAGGGTGGTGGATGGCACAAATTAAATGTTTGCTGAAAGAAAAACCTTCTGAGATGAAAACAAAGAAAACAACAAACTACAGATGGTTAGCCAAGAATTAATTGTGTGTGCCCAGGACTGAGGCTGGAAGGCTCATACCCCTCACTCTAGATTGCCCACAAGCTGGATATTTCTGTTCCTCAGGAATACCCAGGTATAACCCCTTTGTGCCATGCAAGCAAGATGCATTCTGCCAGCTCTGCCTCTGGATTTCCTTTGGGGTGCACATTTAATTGCCTCGTTAGTGACCATTTGTAGCTGTGTCCTTTGCAATCCCTCTCGTATCCAGCACACTTCAGAGCCTGTCCAGGAACAGCAGCAAGGCTGGGCAAGCACAGGGACCTGCTGGGGAGCAGCAGCAAAGGGCTGATCTCCTCCAGGGAAGGCAGCACAGGCACTTATCTGTGGGCTGGGCAATGATACCGGGTGCAACTAAACAGAAATGGCCAAGGACTGCACTTATGCTACACAGAGATAAAATCCACCTATCACTTCATTTTTACTTGCAAAATGAAGTAAAACAGACCTATCTTCAGCCACAATTTCACACTAATGGAGGAAAAAGAAATCCCAAAGCCAAAAAATACCTCTGTTTTCCTCTAGTTCTTTAACTCTCCTGGAAATGAAAGAGAAAATGATGATCTGGAGTATATTCAGACACTGCAGAGCAATCCAATCCCAACTGGGTTGAACTTCAGCTTCCATTAGTTCCATGGAGAGAGCAATCAATTTAAATACCTCTCCACCTCTAACAAATGCATTCAACGCATAATTTATTTGATGAACTGTTCCCCTACCTGAGGGATGCATTCCTGAAAGAGGTATTTAAAACAAACCAAACACCCCCACACCAAACAACACCAAACAGAAGCATGGGTGTATGGGAAAAAGCAATTCTAATTATTTCCCTTAACATTCTGCTCCAATCTCTCTTTTCCTTATTATCTGCTTAACATTTAAGCATCCTTAAAGCACCACAAGACTGCTCTGTTTTAGCAACAGGCTCTTTAGACGTTGGGAAATGTTCTGGGGAAACCTCGAGTGTGTTTTGACACACACTGAGCCAGAGAAAATGATTCTGCCACTTGTTTACAGCACAAGTGACAATATTATTTCAGAGTCCTAGCAGAAGTGATAGACAACTGGTAGCCTCGGGGAGCTCGCAGACTTGCAGGCAGCGCAGCATTTTGGCACCACCCTCCAAGCTGTGGACACGACTGTCACCTCCCTGATGGCTCTCAGCCACTGCAGGCTCCTTTCAGGCCTCCCATCACTGCTCCAAAGTTATCCAAGCTCTGCCACTTTGAGCTACTGGCCCTTTTTGGTGTATTTTTAACTCTTAAATCAGCCATGTTACTTTTTATGCTCTGTTTAGTGTTATCACCTGGCAGGAGGTTTGGGCTCATTCATGCAACAGGCAGGGGGTTTGGGATGGTTTACATCAAAAAAACCACGGAGGTACTGGAGCAACTCTCTGCAGGTTACTGCTGCCTCTCCTGAGAAACTTAACTCCTGCATTTCAGACTCACTTTGGGTTTTGTGAGTGTGGTTTGAAAAGGAAAAAATAAACCAAATCACTTTTGAGATTTTGAAGTTCTGTTTGCACAGCCCGGCATCTCAGAATTTGAACAATGAAATAAATAATTAAAACATTTATATTTCAAAGCACAAAGGTTCCAAAGATCTGGAACCCCAATGGAAGGCCTCCAAGTCAAATATGAGAAAGAGCTATTCACAAGATAAGTATTATTCCTATACTCTTGCAAAGTCTTATAAATTGTTTCTCTCTGGAAATAGCAGTGGAGCATGGGGCAGAGGTAGTACAGCAATGCAATGACTCATGTCCTTTTCTACAGTGATTCATGACATCTCTGAGAACTCAGCTGCAGCTGAGGCCCTCAATTCCACAAATGCAAATCTGACCTGAACCTCCACACAGCAGGTGAGTCCCACCTGGAACACACAAGAGATGCTGTGCAAAACAAGAACTTCTGAGCTCATCTGGAAAAACTTGAATTCCTAGAGTTTCTTTACTTTAAAAAGGAAAACAACCCTTTTATAATTCCTAGAAACAAGAACCATTTTTGTCTCGCACTAATAATTGTGAAAGGTGGCAATTTAAAATGCAAACATTGGAGCACATTTCCATTGTTCCCCTGAAATGTGACAGAAGATAGCATTTGTTTTTCAGAGAGCTCACAGATGCACTTGACTATATTTCTCATCATTTTAAATTTCTTTTTTTAAACAAAGAAGAAACATTCTTTCTCAGCTTCCTCACATGCAGACCCAGTGGCACATTGATAACCAGAGCCATGCCAGCCTTTACTCCTGTGAGTGGGACACCTTTTCCTATCTGAAAACCACGGGTGGTTCTTTAGATCCCACAGGCAGGAGAGGATTTTCAAAGGGCTTTATTGGAGCACCTAAACCCCCTTGGACAGATTTTGAAAACACTCAGCAATCAACAGCTCTTGTTTACAATAGTTGACAGTTAATGAGCCTGGAGATATGATGAAAGTATTTTGAAAATTGACCAGGTCCTTACATTTGGACCATTCTCTGTCCTTTGCAGCAGGAGCCCTTGCAGGTCCTCAGCAGCTGAGCTGTCTCTCTGTGCTGGTTTCTCCTTGGAAGCTTTTGCCACGAAACTTCTGTCAGCTTGGAGCCATCCGTGAGCCAAGAGGAGGAATCCAGGCTCACATATTGCAGCTCTGTCACGTCTTGGTGTTCTTTCACTCCTCAGTACCTCCCTGACACTTCACAGCTACTCCCTGGCTTCTCCCCAGGATGATCTCATGGGCCTGCCATGGAGCTGAAAGCTGATGTACTGCACAGATCGTGTTTGGAGCCATTGCCCTCGGGCAGGAAACATGGACAGAAGAATTAACTCTTGTTGTGGCTTTGATTTACAAGGAAGTTTTAGTGAGGCTGAGACATGAGTTGGGGCAAGGCAAAGGAGTATGAGAAGCAGGAAAAGACCAGGATAAAGAACTGTGGGATATTTACAGTCTCTCCCTCAACCTTGCTGCAATAGTTCTTTATGAGAGACCATGCCTCAAATTACAACTATATTTATATTTTCCTTTCCTTCCTGTGCTGCCCACATGTACTCACTTGTGTACCCAGCACTATGTGAGTTCTGCCAAAGCCTTACAGGAACACAGCTGTGGAAGGAAACAGAACTGAAGGTCACAAATTGAAAAAATAGCATAAATCTAAATGAAACCAATTCAGAAATACAGTGAGTAAAAGGAATTTCTGAGCTAGAAGGACCTATTTTTGTTAATACAGCATTCCTAATCTGTGGCAGGAGTGGGGTGTCAGATAAGGTGGGGAACAGGATAGGTTATGCTCTGTGGGTTGCAACAAAGATTTCAAACCATTACTACTAATGAGCTACTCACACTCTGGAGACACATTCATCATTTAACCATGACTTAGAAGGTAGACTATATTTAAATCACTTTTATCTTCACAGTAACTAAGGAAGAAAAATAGTTGGGTTTTTTTTTAATCACTATCAGGTGCCACAAACAAAAGCAACAGCATCACAACCAAATAATATATAGAATATTCTGGTTTAAATTCACAAAACCACACAAATTAAGAAAATATTTGGAGTTGTCAACAGAGAATTTAATCTGAAAATGCTTCAGATGTTTCCATTTTCTGCCTACTCCAAAACTATGGCATTCTAAGTAATTCTTTGCTTCAATACTTCTTAATGGTTAAAAAGCACAGTTTAGGAAATAAAAGTTTGTAAAAGAACTTGTAAAATTTTCAGAATGAAACTTGCAAATAGTGGCTAAACTTACATAGAACAGTGATTTTTAAAAACATTCTTTTCCCTCACTTGTCTGTCATTCTGTAAGGAAAAGGGACAAAAGGGGAAAGCCAAAAAATCAAAAGCATTAACCACCACATGCAGCATTCAGCTGATTAAGAACATAAGAAGCCCTCACCATTTTCTGAAACCTTTCCATTTTTTCATCTCTTTCATCCTTCAAAGCCAAATCCAGACTTCTCTGAGGTTAAAGCAATCCTGCCAAAACATCTCGAGCCAACTTTAGTGAGGTATGTTTGGGAGCAGGAAGTGTGCTGTGGCATTTCCAGAATTCTGACTGTCTGGAATGTATGTTCAGGCTGGAAACCCCATTTCAATGTGTGCAACAGGCAAGGAAGGCTTCAAACCCCACAGGATTCCTTTCCTGATGAGCCTTTTCAACGTATAACACATTCTCTCTGTTATACTTACAGGAATAATACCAGAGCACAATAAGAAGCTTAAATGAATTGCTGCTGTTACTGTTAAAAACAAAGATCTCTCCAAGTTACCCAACTCCAGCTACAGGAAAATCTTCCCTGTTCTGTGAATCAAGTAACAATGTTTGATATCTTTTCTATCCTTTAGTCATTAAGGATGCACAGATCAAAGCTGGCTTCTAATTATTTTTTAAAACTCAGAACACTCAAGGGAAGAGTTGTTAAAGATCCCAAATGTCCCAAGCCAGCATTCCTGCTGCCACACTGGGCCCTCTCAGAAGAGGATTCACACATTTTAACATTCCCCTGTTGTACCAAGAGCTCTTCCTCAGGACATTGTGACCTAAACTTGGTGTGCTCTGGATTGCCCCTGACCTAGGACATCGTTCCACAGGGATCCATCCCAACCATGTCCAGGATGGGGCTGCAGCCTGGGCACAGCCCCTTCCCTCTCTCCTGGTGGTGCTGCAGCCTCCAGAAACATCACACATGCCAAGTTAACCTGTGTTCCACAGCTCCTTTATCTGTCTAAGGCATTGTTTGGGAGCAGATACATGAAATTACAATGGATAGCACTAGTGAAAACAGATTGTCCTGGGGTTACATCAGTATTTAGACTGGAAAGAGAGAAAATTTCCAATACAGGATGAAAGATGTTTGAGCACCCAATACCAACACAATCTGCAGTTCAAATTCTCACCCAAGTGTGCTCCTATATTCCCTGTACCATTTCCAATGCCCCAAGAAGGAAATTCATTCCAATAACTGGTCTGGAAGAGTTTAGCTCTAGAGCTCAGGAGCAGTGCTCAGAGAGCGGCAGGGATGTGCAGGGGAGCTGTGCACATCCCCCTGGGCATCACAGGAGCTTCCCAGGAACACACAGGAGAGCAGCCCTGGCAAGTCCTGGAGACACACACCTTCAAACCCACCTGGCTGGGTGTGGAAGAGACTGAAATCATCCCATCCCACCCCTGCCATGGCAGGGACACCTCCCGCTGTCCCAGGCTGCTCCAAGCCCCAATGTCCATCCAACCTGGCCTTGGACACTGCCAGGGATCCAGGGGCAGCCCCAGCTGCTCTGGGCACCCTGTGCCAGGGCCTGCCCACCCTGCCAGGGAACAATTCCTCATTCCCAATATCCCATCCAGCCCTGCCCTCTGGCACTGGGAGCTATTTCTCCTTTCCCTGTGATTAATATGGCACCAGGAACAAGTTGGGTTTTCAGACCTTGGTGGAGAGAATGAGACCTTTTTCAGACAAAATACTGTAAATTACCTGTACTGATGTGCAGAGAATCAATGCTTTTGGAATCATTATATTTCACATTTGTAGAGAATCTTGAATCTCTTCGGGTATTTCAGTTTATTCTGGGGGACGACTCCAGTATCTGACTTGCCAAATTGTGCTGAAGTGTGCGTTATATCTGACCTTCTTCAGATTGTATCTGATCTCCATAAAGATTGCACAAGAGACTGCTTCCCCTTGTTAAGGGACTTTAATTCCCTGCTTTGTTATTTATTTCCTATCGTGGAAAAATCCAGTTAAAAAAAACAAAAAAAAAACCTCAAAAAACCCAGCAAAAACATTTTAATACTTACCCTGTAGAAAAATAAGCTTATAATAGAAAATACTCAGCATTTATTAATCTTAATTTTACATATTTACATGTTATTTCATCAGAATGTTTGGTAAAAACGAATGCCAAATATTATAATAGGTTTAAAATGTATTGTGCTCATTTTTTCAGAAATTGCCAAGGTAAAATTAACTCGATTTGAAATAAAATCTGGAATATGAATAATAGGGGCTCAAGACCCAGTCTAACAAAAATCCCTGAACACCATAAGATTAAACTCAACAGGTATAAAGGCAGAAGATCAAAACCACAAAACTTGGTTTTAATCCAGACTTAATTTAAAAATTGGCTTTGACCAAAAGTTATTTTTAATTTATTCTGGCTAAACACAAGGCAAAATTTCCAGTTCCAGTTCCCTAAGTACACATATGACCACATGATAAAAAACTGTACCAAAATTATACTAAAACTTTATCAATTTTTTGTGGCTTTATACAATTTTAAAGTTTTATTTAAAAATTTGCATCAATTCTGAAAAATGTCCTTTTTTTGTTCTAGTCACAACAAAAACAGCCTTCATCCTTCCATAGAAGGATTTTCAGTATCTTTCTCTCAGCTATAATCAACAGGTCCTACACTGAACTTGATTAAAATAAGGTGAATGTTTTGGTCAAATGGTTCTTCTTCCAAATAAAATTCCATAGAATTTCTGAACAAGATGACGTCACAATGTTGACACAACCAGCCGTGGATTTGCACCCACCTGTGTATCTACAACAGAAATTATGGAAAGGTGAAATGAAATTTAAATTAAAAAAGGCAACCAGGAAGAGAAGAACCTGATAAAGAAAGGCTGCAATAAAAATTTTGAGTGGGCTTTTAAATAAAAGGTTCTGCAGGATATTATGAAAAGCACAATGAGGGTCACTGCTTTTCATTCTTGCAACAGCACCTATTTTCTGCACATGAATATATTTAATGTATTTTAAGCAGATTAGAGAAGGTGATGGGTGAAAGCAAGACAAAAGTTTATCAGCTGTTTAAATGTAAAAATAAAAAGTTGCAAGCCAAAGTGATCATTAGGAAAGTAGAAACAAAAATCTACTGCCCTTTTTAGAAAAATCTAAAGGTGTGCAGTTGTGCAAGGCACCTCTGGAAAGCCACAGGCTCCAGGGCAGGCAGGGCTTTCCACACCTGGCTGGGGATAGATGGGCTGGTCTCTGTCACCACTTTCTGCCACGGGATGCAAAACAGCAAACCCATTTCATTGACAACATCCTGCCCTCCAAAATTGCCTGTTCCCTTCTAAACTCCTACTCCACACAGTCAACAACAGCTCCGAGTGCGTCTCAGATGCAGGAAAACAGAGCTAAGAGTGCCTATAAATAAATAAATCATGGCATGCTAAAGCTGAGAAATTCTCCCTAAAATGCAGCAGAAATCCCTGGTGGGGGGAATCAGTCGTCTGATCTGAGCGTGTCTGCTCATTCCCAACCCTGCCACTCGTGCCAGCATCATTCCAAGGCAGACTTTTCTCCAGCTACTCAGCTTAACTTCTCTTAATAAATAAGATGTCCTAGAGCACGGGAATCTGCAATTCCCAAAGGGCGAATAAAACAGGAGGTGGAAGGGAAAGAAAAGATCAGTTTCATCCAACATGTCTTCAAAGTCTCGTAACCTGGTTTCTATTTGCTAAAAACGGAAAGCTGAAGCTGCCTCTGAGACAGTTATAAAAGTGTAATGTATCAGTTTCCCTGGGCTCTCTTGTTCATTAAAGGTTGGGATTTTTTCCCTCCCTCTCCTGTAAGAAACTGCCCTACTGCAAAGGGCATTAGAAATAAAGATTGTATTTCAGCTGACGACAGAGTGAGTAAAAAAGCTTTCCTAATTACGTTGCTGATTACTTGAGCAGTCCTCCATTTGACAATACAATTATACCAGAGGAGAATATCTTCATTACATTGAAAAAAAAGGAGAAAGTGTGGTTTTTTTCCAGCTTTGAAATTTATGGACTATGAGCCAGACATATAAAACTTTTCTTGAACTCCAGAAGTCCAGATAAACTTTCTGAAAACTCCAATTTTTCTCTTACACAAATATCTGTGCTACATAATTCATATCTTATGTTCTTTGTGGGAACTCCACCTCCAGGACGAGCTAACCTCAAACTGGAGCAGTAACACTGGCTCTAGGCTTCGGTACTGGTTCCATTCCAGGGTCTGCTCTAGCAGATTTCTATTTATATCATGCAGAAGTCAGCAAAAAAGTCAATGATCCTGCCACATCTGGCTGTGCCAGAGGTGCAACTCAGCATCCCAGAAACACTTCAGCTGCTTAAAAGCAAAGTCAAGTCCCAGCTGTAAACTGTAACTCCATAAAAAGCTGCTGTGCTAACACCAGGCTGGTGATGACTACCATCCTGGTGATAAATCATCATCTTCTCACCTCTAACCTTCAAAATAATATTCATTCTTCAAGCACTCCTTGTCACCCTGTTTTGGTGACCTGAGCAGGCTGGGAGTCAGCGCCTCCCTTTGCTGCTGGCAGTGGAAAACCCCCGCTGGTTCCAGTTCCATCACTCACTGGTTTGTCAGGTAATGCAGCACCAGGCTGGCTACAGCCAGGACACCCCTGATCATCCCACACGGCTCCCAGTGTCCAGCTAGGTTTGGATATGTTCCCAGGAACTGAGCACAAGACAAGAACAGGCATCCTTTGAGAATGGAAAAGAGAGGAAACAGAATTCATCAACGGTTCAGCTCCAAGCAGCAGTTTCCCCCAGCACTGAGGGTGCTGCTGTGCTGCAGGGAGCAGCTCAGCTGCCAGTGCTGGGTGTCAAACCCCAGGCAGTGCCTCAGTGGCCTTCAGGAGTGGGCATTTGATCTGCTTTCACAGCACATTAAGTTCCTGTGTTTATACAGAAAGTATGGACACACTTTCTTTCCAGCTGCCTCCACAGCCGAGTTCAGAGCCCTCAGCTCCAGTCCTGCAGCCCAGAGTGACCCCACCCTTCCTTGTGGAACTCCTCGCTTTCAGCCATCTCATCACTCCATGTGATGCAAACAAAAGAGAAAAGAGAGCTCAGATACTCCAACCCCCCTCATCAGTGAATTCTGACTTCAAACCCTCCTCACAAACCAGCACTGGATAGACCTTCAAGTAACGACCCACCAGACCACACTGTTCCCATCTTTAACTGCCATGTCCTTTCCACACCAACTCATTATATTATTTTAAGATTAAAAGCACTACAATTAGCTGCCATTTAATGCTTTCAATTAATGTTATTTTATGAACAAAGGTATATGAGTAGTGGGACTGAGGAACAATTAAACTTGCTCATTACAGAGCACTGCAAGCTTGTTTACTGGAACTGTGTTAAGTAATCTTTCCTTTCTGCTTTAAAAATAAAAAGACTCATTTACATCACCCCAATGGTCCAATTTCAAGCACAGTTTTTAAGGCTAAGATTTTGAGGAAGAAAGCACACATTGCACTAATAGTCCTGTGGCTCTGAGGATGCAAATAACAGGCCCATTTTTTGGTACCAGGGCAGGCATGTTTCCACCCTAATTGCCTCCAAAAGGACAAACAACAATCTTGACTTCAGGAAAATATCATTCCACTCCTTTTTCCCCATGTACTGGGTCTGTATTAGGAAATAAAAGCTCAAATTTTAGTATCCATCCCTCAAAGCAATAAGTGCATATATGTCAAGCTCAACAGCCAAGAAAATTCCCTTGGAGTTTCTCTCCATTCCCCAGCACCCCTTATCTATCCCTGGGACACTGTCTAAAAAAGGCACACATTAATGAATATATACATAAATAAAAGATCCATATAATACGCATCACTATGTCAAAGAGCAAGGACAGACTGTTTTATTTAAGAGATAAAAATTCCTTGACCAACTTACCTGAGGGGGCCCCTTTCTTCATGGACAGACCTCCACAAGAGCCCACACACTTTCCTCCCTCAGCTTTCCAAAGGGAAAGCTCAGCCCTGTCCCACACAGGTGACCCTCCAAACGCCACCAGCTGCTCCCACTCTGCTTTCCCTGGTGAGGTGCAGGGGATGGGAACAGGGTTATGCATCTCTACTGATCTCACCGGGACTAAACTCAAACCCCAAGGTAATGTCTTGTGCCAATACATTTCTACCTCAAAGCCTTCCAATATTCAGAAGATTCAAACTACAAGTTCTCTGCAAGGCTGTTACCAGCTCAGATTGAGCAAGGAATTTCTTAGTTCTTGTGCAATACTCAAATTTTACAAACCAGCAGAGAACCACATATGGTCTCTCTACATGGAAATTGTGTCTTTCACTATCATCACAATCAATGCTGCATCCCTGGATGGATTGGAAGGAAGACGCAGACACTCCATCTCTTAAGTCTAATTTATTTTAATGAAAAAGAAAGCTACAGACATTTGAGAGATTAAAAGAAGTGTGGACTTGTATCCTTGGGGTTACTGTGTTCTGAGAAATGTGAAACCTGAGTCTCCAACTATATGATAAAAGGCTCTATGGCAGGGTACAACCAGGGTTGTATGGCAATCAGGTGTGGTAGAACCCTAGAAACTGCCTCCCAGGAAGACACCCTTGGGTTGCATCAGCACTGTCTTCCTCTTTACACATTTTGCCCTAATTCTGCACAGCAACAAAGCTTGGGGAGCTCTTCACATGGAGAAACCTTCACTGCTGCAGCATTTTCCAAGATGGCATCACTTGTTGGAGGATTTTTTAAAAGACATGGCTCTTCTAAAGAAATACAGATATTTATTTTCATCATCCCCTCTGGTGCCTGAATCTCCCTTAGATTCTTCCTAAATGCTGCCAGTACAGCTCTGCATGTTCTGAGCTGGCAGGAGCTCAGTGACTCCTCCTGGCTAGTTCTAAACAGCCTATTTGGATTAAATATTTGGAGTCCCTACCTACACATATCCATCCATCTGGGAAGCAAAAAAAGGTCTCCTGACTTGGAGAGATTTCTACCAGCAAGCCCAAGACTTCAGCCAACATCCATTATTCAGCTCAGTGCTTTGTCAGAAATCAATGTTACAGGGCCAGTTGCCACAAAGAACTGAAATCAATAGGATGGAATCTGCTCCTTTTCGGAGGACTGAACTCCAGTTAGTCTGAACTTCAAAACAGGCAGATTCTGAGTAAACAAGTACAAATAAATGCTGAAATCTCAGAAGATTGATAAGGACACATTCTCCAGCCCACTGTAATTGAGGAGCTGTGGAGTTGTGACTCTGGCTGGGGCCCTGTGCAGGACTGAGGTAAATCCATGATAATAACCTGAGCCTTTAAACCTTGCTGCATGTTTATGGATAAAAGTAGCTCCATGTTCATAAAGAAAACTTTATAAACATGGAAAAAAGTACTTCATGTTTTCCTTTGTATGTGTCAGGGTGATGTGTTGTGATGGACACAAACTGAGAGTGAGCACCCAGATGGAGAGTAAAGGGAGAGGAAGGTTCCTTTCTGCTGTCTGCTCTCCATGGGCTGATCCCACCAGCTCCAAAGAGGAAGGGAAACATTCGGGGATGTTTGCAATGCTGTGCCACTCCTTCAGTACCCGTGGGCACAGCCCTGCTCCCCGGGGTGCACAGATTAAATCTCATTTACTGCGGCAGGGATGGGCACAAAGGACACCCTGCATGGACCGGCCCGACCCAGAGGAGCTGCCAGAACAATCCCATGGATGCAGCAGCTCCAGTCCTGCTTCCCAGTGCACAGCAGCTTATTTCAGCCTCCTCAGCTCCTAATCCAGGCATTCTGCACAGGTGCTCTACGTCAACCACTTCCCACGTTTTTACATTGGCATTTTGTTGGTCAGTGCCTTAAAATTTGTTCCAAGGATCTGGGGTGGGCTAAGGATGATCCCACTTGCATTCAGTGGCATTCCTGTGCCCCCAGCCTGCCTTGGCAGGAATCCCCCCTTGCTGCCCACACTTTTGAGCCAGCAAAGCAAGGAAGTGGCATTCAGTGGAAAACCTGATCAGATTATTAAATGAGCTCTTCCCAGCAGTGAGATAATGAGAGTCTGGAAAGAAGTTGGAGCAGCCCTTATCTTCTGGGTATTTCAAAGGTGTTCTACAGTTTCTCAGGCTTCAGATGTTTTTGATGTATTTTCTGTACTATTATGTAGTTTCTTGACTCCAAAACCTATCCAGATATTATATAATACAATGTAATAAAACAATTGAAATTTTCATTTACATGAACAAAATGGTTCTGAAGTTGGTTTAGAGAAATCTAAAGTTTATCAGTAAAAAATTTTTTCCTTCAGTACTTCTTTCTTTAGGGCTCAAGTTTGCAAATGGATTGTGTAGACCTGCTCAGCTTTCAGCACTTACCACAAAAATTTAAAACAAATGGCATTGCTTATGAGACAGAACAGAAGCAGATATTTGTGAGGTGAGGATTTACAGTGGTCTGTTTTCAAATTAAAAGGTTTTTGCTTTATTATTAAGTCTTTTGAATATTTAGGTAGTTTTTTAGTAAAGATACAGAGCATATGAAATGCAAGGTAATGCAGCATGTGATTAAGATGGCATTTGGATTTCATTCCAATGAGCTACACAATTTAGGCATTCCTATTCTAACAAGAGCCCAATTAGATATATTTCACACAAACAACAATAACCTATTTCACTTTGTGGCAACTTGTTTGTGAGCAGCTTACAGTTGAACTGCAGTGATCATTTTCAGTCATTAATTTAGTCTATTCCAAGCATATTTATTCCTACAAACATTTTCTTTCCCCTGGTAAGTTTTTTTATTCATAACAGAAGAAAAGTGATCTGAAGAAACATAGCTCACAGAGCCACATCCTGATATGATAGTCAGCATCATGAATTTCAAATTACTTTCTGTGAGAGTTCACTGCTGGATAATAGAGCCAGAAACTCCACAAAAATCTCCTGCCAATCCATCGTGTAGGGAATGTATTCAGAAACTCCAGAGAGGGAGTAATAAAAAGCCTTAAGATAGGTGAAAAATTCCGTCTGCTAACAACATACTGATGTTAACATAACAAAACCCGCAAGTCCATGTAAACAAGCACTAAAGCCATGTATTTTTTCTAGGCAAATGCCCCATGGAGGTGGTGCCAGGAGCCTCCATTGTCACAGCAGCTCCCGCTGATGGGAGGCCAGGCTGGAGCCTCCATGCAGAATTTTGGCTTTCCTTGGTCCTCCCCTTGGCTTTTGGTCTTCCAGCCCCGGAAAAAGAGGTGCTGGGAATCTTCGGTGGCGTTCAGGGAAGCCGTGGGAGGCGAGACAGGCGGGCTGATGGAGCATGGCCGCGCTGGTGGCTGTTTTCTGAGCCGGGCTCTGAACCGCGCCGGCCTCTCGGGAGCTTCCCGGGCTCCCTGCAGGCCCGTTCGGGATCAGAGCGCCTCAGGCTCGGCATTTCTCACTTCCTGCAGCACTGCTGGACACCGGAGTGCTCAGGGAGGGGAATATTGCAGCTCTTGCCCAGCCCCATCCCCCAGCACATGAGGGAAATGTGGTTCCCATTAAAGAGGGCTCTAATGCCAGCACATTCCTGCCGGCAGAGCCGCCTCCTCCCGTCTGAGGCCGGGACCAGGAAACTCCTCAGATGGCCCTGATCAGCCCAGAGCTCCCTGTCAGCCTCAGCCCAAAGCTCCCCGTGAGCCCCAGCCCAAAGCTCCCCGTGAGCCCCGGCCCAAAGCTCCCTGTCAGCCCCAGCCCAGAGCTCCCTGTCAGCCCCAGCCCAAAGCTCCCTGTCAGCCCCGGCCCAAGCTCCCTGTCAGCCCCAGCCCAAAGCTCCCTGTCAGCCCCGGCCCAAACCCCAGCCCCAGCCCCAAGCTCCCTGTCAGCCCCAGCCCAAAGCTCCCTGTCAGCCCCAGCCCAAAGCTCCCTGTCAGCCCCAGCCCAAAGCTCTCTGTCAGCCCCAGCCCAAAGCTCTCTGTCAGCCCCAGCCCAAAGCTCCCTGTCAGCCCCAGCCCTGGCATGTTTCCAGAGGCAAACTCTTGGACTGCGTGTTTCTCATTGCAGCTCACACCTGATATTTGTTTAGACCTGGAAGACACTGACTGGATTCCAGTGGAAGGAAGACACTTCTCCTTTGAAGGCCCTGGTGTAATTTATTTCACTTTTTTTGGCTGGTTCCTGAGAAACATGATCCATGAGTGAAGGACTGAAATAAGCTAGCTCCAATTTATCTGGTTTTCCATTATGAAGTGTGGCACAGAAGGAGCAGGATTTCCAACTGGCTCTGCTGTCTGTGTGTCAGCCAGGAAAAGCTGTGGCCCCATGCAGATGGATCTGAGCAGCCCTGCCATGGGGAGGCACTCAGGAAGGGACGGGGCTAGCAGTGCTCCCAGAATAGCTCAGGGAAGTTATTAACATCTGTAAATTATGCTCCTGTTTCCCTGACAGCAGCAGCTTTGCTTGAGGATCTTGACGTTGCTGCCAGCATAAGAACTTTAAGTGCCTGTTGTAGTGATCCCTTCCCAAAAACACATCAGTCACTAAAATAGGAGAGGTCTGAGCTCCCAGGTCAGAGTTTTTATAAAAATATACATGAAACAGCCTCCTCAGACTCTTAATTCTGTGGTGCTGCAGCCTTTTATTTAAAAGAAAATAAAAAGAAAAAAAAGCTGGATGAAAATAAAGATGTTTCCAACATCAAAAATGCACATCAGCTCTGATCCTGCAAATTGTTTCAGAAGGTGAATATCCTGGTGATAAAATTACCCAGCATATGATGAACAATAAAAAACCTGCCCCTGATAATTATCAAATACCCCTGAGCAGCTCCTTTGAGAACCTTCCCACAAAGCACTTGCCCTTCTCCCCTCAGTGTGTAGAGGGGGAACTTTTCTCCTTTTTTAAAACAAAACCAAAATCAGTGGCTCAAATGTGCACACAAGTAGGCATTGCCCCAGGAAACAATTTTCTATAAAAGCCAGAACCACCAAAATACTTTTTAAAAAACAGAGCAATAGGCACCATGAGAGACTGATAGGATTTGGGATCCAGAATTCCAGTGTTTCCCCAGGGAAGGGCTCTGAGAGCATCCCTGTAGATGGGCAAGATGTCCCATGGACAAAGGCAGCACCTCAGCAGGAGAATCTTGTGTTTCCAGTGCAAAGAGGTCAGACAGACACATTTTCTATGAACTTTCTGCATATTAGTGTGTTCTCCATTAGCATTTGGGGAGGATTTGTCTGCTATGGAAATAATTCATTTTTATGAAATTTGACATCTGTGATCAGAGGAATCTCCTTTCTAGGCTTTAGCTACTGATACATGGTTACATTTCTGTGGAAGATAAACTGAGGGAAACTAAGGAATTTACATGTTAAACCTGCTTACACAATTCTCTCTGCCTGCTGAAACAATTAATCAGAAGTAGCTTTTCTCACATATGAATGAGAAAGAATGCAAAGTCTGGAGAACTCAGTCTGGAGCCATAAGAAGGCTGCATATTTGATTTCCTTTTATTAATTGCTTTGTTGTGACACCCCAGGAAAATACTTTGTCAGTTGCCTCTGCTACAATTTGGTATCAAATCCACTCAATATTCTACTTTTTTTTCTTCTTTTGAAAAAAATCTTTTGTCAGGACCGAGTTGTTTCTAATTTAGTGCTGTATGTCATTTGCAACAGGATTCTTCAAGTTTCCTCTCTTAATTTATGACACCTGGTTTTTGTTATTTTAAAGACAGCCAAGGACACTGGGGCATTCACTCCACACATTGTAAAAACTTTAAAAGGGTGGCACACAGATGTATATAAACAGAAGCAGAGAGTCTATTCTGTTCCTGAAAAAATATGATTTTAAAAGAGTTGGGAATGTGAGTGTGCGTCACATGGAAAAGGTTGGGGCTTTTTGTGTTTCTTTTTCTCCTTGCTCTGTGGTGTCAGGTCACAATTTAACATGCCTCACAAGCAAAGGAAAAATCATTTCAGCTGAATTCCTGGGGTCAGTGAGGGGTAAGAATCCCACCAAGAAGCAGCTGGGAGCCATTCCTGCCCCTGGCTCTGGCATTGCCAGAGTTCCCCTGAGAACTGCACATCTGGAATTTGAAAAGCCATCAATTTTAGTGGGACTAAAGTCTTCTAAATTCATCAGTGATGTTAAGGTGAAGGTTTAAAAGTGTGTCAAGCAAATTTTGGAATTGGCCATGTCATTCAGTTTACATTTTTAAATTATTCATGTCAAAGTCCCAGAACAGGCCCAGAGGATTTAGGAGAGCCTGGCAGAGGAAAGCCCTGTCCTCCCCCCAGAGAGATGCTGGTCACAGCTGTCCTGTCCAGTTTCACACAGCCTGCCCTGTGTCCCTCCTAGGGCATTCTGTAGTTCATTTGAGCTGCTTTTAGAATTAGAACCACTGGGAGGAAAGGCATGTGGCAGGTACCTGCTGTGCCCCACTGTCACATCATGGGATGTAACCCCATTCCCTCAGCATTCCCAGTGTGACCCATGCCAGAGGCCATGTGAGAAAATCAGGGATGTGGGGTGTCTTGTCTGACAACAATAAACACACAAGACTGTTGTGTGCAGATAGAATAATTTTGGAGAATTGAAGACATTTAATTGCAGTGTTACAGACTTTGAAGAATCATAATAAACAATATTATGTGGCAATAAATCATTTTGCCCTTACCCAGCAAACTCCACCGCACCTCAATAAATCACTTGAAACACACCACTGTACAAAATTCTGAAGTGACAGAGAGTACATTTCTAGGGGTTTTGTTGCAGATGGTCACACCCTGGGTTTCTGTGGCACTCCAAACGCTTCCCCAGCTTTGTAGCCCTTTGCTGGCTTCACCTTGGGCTGCATCTCCTGCATGGCTGGGTCAGAACAGCAACAGACCCACAGCATTTAAAGGTCCTTTGTTCTCTTTTATTATTGCTTCCTAAATAACAGGACTAAACAGAATCCCTAATGCTTGTGGCTTTCCTTAAGAAAGGATTGTGGATTTCCTTATGAAAGTCCTTAGGGAAAGCCTTGAAGAAGGAAAAGCAATATAAATGATTCAATTATTTGAAGGTTTGGCCTTTCTTTGCTTGACTGTGGTTTCACCCATCCCTTGCAAAGGGCTGAGCTCCATTAGTCCAGCTCCCTGTCCCGTTCTGAGATTCTTAATCTGATTTTATGAGCACTACAGCATTAATAGAATGTTGCTTGTGTTGATTTTCCCTTCAGTCACTACCTATGACATATGGCCGGTTTTTTCACACTGGCAATATTCAATGGCGGTAGAATTTGAAATCCTAATTTGGGTGTTTAAAGCTTGAAAGTGTATTTAGCTTCAAACTTCATTAGTAGGCCCCTGGCCTTCAGTGAGTGACTGAAAATCAAAGTGGCTGGGTCAGGGATCAAGTTTCAGAAGTCAATTTTCCAAATACTGTTCTTCAGAGAGCAATACATCGGTATTAAAATGACAATTTGGACAATAGCCAAAGCCTCAGCTATTCTGAGTCCCACAAAAATGTTAGTTTATGCAAATCTCCAACAGCTTCAGTGCAGGAATGCAAATTTACATCAGCAGCTAAGAAATTAGAGAAATGACAAGGATTGTTATGCTATCTGAGATACTTCCTTTCAAATTCTTGAGCAAGGAGTGTAGCCACCTTCATCTCTAACACGGGCCCAGGCTGCTGAAGGGAAGACTTTGAGAACCAGAGAATAAGACGAATATTAAAGCCATTTTAAATTCTCAAGTGTTTTCCTATATTTCTCCCACTTTCTACATAAAAACGATTGTGTATTGTGTAAAACCCCTTTAAATTATGGGTGAGTTGGTTATATAAGACTCCTGTAAGATGTACATAAACAGCATAAAAGAGAAATATTCAAGCATGACAATTTTTCCTTTAAAGGTCTCAGGCCAATAATTTCTAACAATATTCTGCAAAATCCATGTGGGGGTAGCCAAAGTAAAATTGATGATCCCTAGAAAAGGCCACAATCTCTTAAAAATTTATTGTGATTCAAGGAACTGAATGTGTGACCCATTACAAAGCCTGATTTTCTCAAAAACATTCATCATCCAGGCACTGAAAATCAGGCAGCTGAAATAATTCTGAAAGTTTTTCTGAAAATCCAAAGCACCCAAACTGTCAGATGATTTTTTAGAGTCTGCAAAACATAGAAATACCTTACAGAAGCTGTTATTTTTTTTATTAGTGCTTTTCCAGTAATTAAACTTGAAAGGGTATGAGGTACGGTCTGAAATGAAAAAAGAAGAAAAAAATTCATTACAGAACTAGGAACGGACATGCCAAACCCAGTGAATTTTGTCCTTTTTCCTTAACTAACTATTAAAATATATTTAAATAGCTTTAATTATTCATATAGTTCTTTCAATAACTGAGAAAAACTTATTCCAACCAAGTTTTTTTTGAATGGAAGATAAAACAAACTTGGGTACTGTTCACTCCAGGAGTTGACAGCTGCTGGTGGGTGAGATCACCATCAGCCTCCAGCAGAGGAGCACAGGGCAGACATCCCTTCTACGGACACATATATAAAAATTCTGTTTGTTTTGCAGTTTCATTTCCCAGAACCAAATATTTGAGAGATGTTTGTGTTGCTTTCTAAACAGCTCACAAAGCCCAGGCCTTGAAGGTTTCCAAATGGACCCATAAAGTTTGTTGGTGATATTAATGTGTCATTTATTTTTCTTGTAAATAGTTATTATTTTTTTGTCCTAGAAAAATATTTGGATACAAAGTCAGCAATGCTTTTTTGTTGTGTTGTTTGATACTTTTAGCATTAGAATAACAGACCATGCAAAAAATCAGCCAGGACTATCAAAATATCAAAATAATTGCAGTCACTGGATGATAAATCTGCCTCTGGTCTGACGTATAAAGGACACATCCAAATGTTTCATATTCAGGAGTATTATTTGAACAAA
The DNA here is from genome assembly GCF_022539315.1 of Serinus canaria. Lineage (NCBI taxonomy): Eukaryota > Metazoa > Chordata > Aves > Passeriformes > Fringillidae > Serinus > Serinus canaria. Next base: position 993,938 of record NC_066325.1, read on the forward strand.
AATCACAGAATTGGCTGCCTCAAGATATGTAACATTTACCTGTCCAATTCCTCAGGAATTCTGAAGTGGGTTAGAGCTCATGCAGGATTTGGAGAGAACAGGCCTGGAAATGCTTGAGAACCAATATTTTAGTGATGAAGGTGTTAGCCAGCATCTTGCCACTGTCATTGCAAATTTTTTCTGGCTATGATCCAGTTATTCAACAGATTAGTGAGAAACCCAAATCAGTTGGTGGTGTGCAGACTAAAGCACATTTTCTCCAGCAGGCAGTAGGACAAGCAGTTCTGAACTACCCATTACTGTTAGACTTCCTTCAAAGGGCTGCTCATGGAAACAGTAGGAACACTTTAACTCATCAAAACCCAAACTTTGCACAGAACTTTCTGGTTGCCATAAAAATTCCCGAAGAGGAGAATTTCCTAGTGTATACCTCAGTGCCAAGACAGGACTAATTGTGAGATACATGGGTGCATTGGTTTGAATGTCAGCTCCATCCCAGTGCTGGAGTCAGACCAAACAACACACAGTAAACAAGAGAGCTGGATTTATTATTTTTATGATGTCATAAAGAGATGTCCTGCCTCCAATTTTTAAAACATATTCTGGATGGTCAGAAGCACCTCTCTGATGACATCATATTCCTTCAGTAGTGTTAAAAAGAGGGAAAATAAATTCTTATTTTATACATATATTTACTTACACATTTAATAAATGCTTGCACACCACAAAGAAAAGCAGCATCAGCATACTGACTGGATCTACAGAAACACCAGGGGAAGGTATATCCAGGGGAAAAAGTGTGGGAAAGATTTTGGAATATAAATTTCAGCAGAAAGGACTTTAATTCTCAAATTCCTAAGTTGCTCAGTAGTGTAAGAGCTGAACTTGGAAGAGGATGGGATGTAAGGACAGAGGCTCAAACCAGAGGATCATCTGCTCCATCATCCTGTCTGTAGCACCAGCAAAAACAAGCACCTAGACCTGTGTACAGCAGACACATGATGGGACATTTTCTCTATTTTCTCAAAGGTATTTTCTCAGTATCCAACATTATTTGCATTTTCACCAGCAAGTAGCTGTTTCCTCTGCATTTGGCAAGTCTCTGTGTTTGTAGCAGCCATGAGCTTCTCGAGGCCAAGCTCTCAGCACCCAGAGCATCCTGTGCTGCAGCTCTGCACAGCTCAGCCACACGTGGTGTGAACAAGTTGCTGGTTTGCTCCAATGTGTTTTTAACCCCTTTGTTCCTCTTTCCTGCTCATAAAAAGCACTGAACAGTCAATCTCCACAGTGATCAATCCATGGGACACATCCCTATCTCCCTCCCCAGTCCCAGTCATCTCTCCTGAGGCTGAAGTGCTCCAGCCAGCTTAATTGTTCACAACCCACCAGCCATCTCCTGCTTTTGATCATCCCTGTTTCCTTTTCCTGACCCTTTCCCAGCTGTGTGGGATCATTTTTGATGTGGCAGAGCCACACACAGAATTCAAGATGCCGATGACTCCCAGATTTATAGATCTGTGTCAAGAGGCTCCTCTGCTCTGTTCCTTATGCCTTTCTCAAGATGTAATATCTGATCTCCTTTTAATCTATTACTCCAATAGATAAATCCTTTTATAGATCTGTCCTGAATTTCCATAGAGTTACCTTGTTACTGAGAGGCATTGGGCAATATTTTCACTTCATGTACGACGTTTTCACCCCTGTTGACCATAATGGTCTCATCTATATTTAATTTTGTGTGAGATCTCAAAGCCAAATCACAGAAGCCCTCACAAGATCTTTCTGCATCTCTCTGAAATCAGCCCTCATTAGCAGGAAAGTCCTACTACTATAGACTGAAGATAGTTTTACCAAGAGGAGTTAAGATGGTAGTTGTTACAGCCATCCTAAAAACTGGAATGAGATCCTGGTTAATGAAGATAGTTTAAGGATGTTCACCAGGAAGACACAACCAGTTGAAAGCACGTGGAAAAATCAGAAGTACATTGAAATAAAAGAAGCAAAGTTTCTTCCTTTTGTTCTTCCATTTGTAAGGAAAAAATATAACTTTCACAGTGGCCTAAAGCACTGATACTTTTTCTGTTAGGTTGGGGTTTTCCGCCAGTTATTTTTCCAGTGACAACCTATTTTCATTTCCCATCCTTTTCAGAAGACTGGAAAAGATTTATGTGGATTTGACAGTCTGGTCAGAGAGGGTAAGGCAGATAAACTTTCCCAGGAATTATTCTGGGGAGTTTTGAGAAGGCTGAGAGGAAGAATTAAAGCAATCTTGCAGCTGGTGCTTTGAACAGTTGTTTTCTCATAAGATGTTTACCAAAGGGTGTCTTCTTAATTAGCCAGTTTTGTAATGGAGTGTTGATTAAATGACCAATCAGGTCCACCTGTATCAGAGTGGTGTATAAAAGAATGGGTTTCTAATAAACCCTGATATTAGCCTTCTGAAGAGACCCAGAGTCTATGTGCCACCTCACTCCTGTTTCTGACTAAACAGTGACAGGTCTACAGCTCTGTCAAACAAGTTATGATAAAAAGTCCTCAAAGAAACAAACCACAACACACAAAAAAAGCCCCTTTAGATGAGGTTAGCTCCAAATATTTTTTTTTTTAATTAATGTACTTGCCACTGTTGTCTCCCTCCCAGCCTGGGAGGCTGCAGACAGTGCAGTGCCACTGGTGCTGGAAGCAAAGGTCACTCTGCTGTAGACCCCTTTGCCTTTCCCTCTGCAGGGTAGCAAATCTGAGCTGAGCAAGCAGTGAATGTCTTCTGGCTCTAGCAGCTGAGACAGGAGCTGCCTTGGAGCACTCAGCTCTGAGAATGCTTTAAAGATCTTTCCATTCCCCTTCAGCACCAGGCTGAGTTTACCTCCACCAGCACCAAAAGGTCTCTCCTGGGACCACAGAGCAGAGATTTAATAAACTACTGAGTGTCCCCCTCAAGCACAGCCACACTTTGTACAGCAAACCTGGAAATCTGGTGTGCTATCAATTCCCACATGCCATTAAAATGCAAATCTACCTTTGTGCCTCATCACTGCTGTCCCACAGGTCACAGGCCTTGAGCCAACAAGAACCAACCAATATCCTGCAATCCGGAATATTAATGTTGGATCATGGATAATTTAATAATTGCTGTCTGCATCAGCAATGCAAGGGAATGCTGCCTTCACTGGCCTGAGCCAAGGGAGGGCTTGGGGATAACTCCTCTGTGGTGTGATATGTTCCAGGTGATTGTAGCTGATATAATTTATTTAATAAAATATCTCCTGTATGGTCAAACAGGTAAAAATATGTCAGTGCAGTTAGAAGAACAGAAAAAGGAGGAATCCTTTTTTAGCAAAATTTCTCTAGAAGCAAATATCCCACTGAAATATAACTGAGTATTCTGCCAGCGGGCACAATTATGGATCATTAAACTGACAGAAATTAAACATCTCCAGCTAAAACTGAGCTTATTGTCTCTCCCAGCAAACCTTTTCACTGAAGATTCCAAACAGATGAAAATGTGACCAGCAGCCAGGGATCAGAGTGTGTTTGTACAAAAGAGATGAGGATATTCTGCAGCTTTAAATAATTTTACTAAATAGATGAAGATGGAAAATAGAGAGCTAGAACCAGCACAACCTGACAACATCTTACCTGTTTCAGAGGATCCTAATGACAGACACAGTCATTAGTTAAATTAGATTAAGGTACCAAGGACATCTCACGCATGATTTCATTGCTTACAACCAAATAGAAGTTTAACTGACAACCTGTCACTAAATTAAGCCGGTAGAGAAAAAAAAAACCCAGCATGTGATGACACAAAAGATTATTGCCTGATAAAGGGGAGAGAGGAAAGTAAAAAATAAAATAAATTAAAAAAAAACTAGTAAAAGCAAATTAGGCAGCCCCAAGTGCAGAAGCAGCCTCATGTCCCCTGCTGCTTTTGGAAATCAAACCAATTTTAAGTTAGGGAAGAGTAATGTGTAAATTCCTCCTGTTCTGGATTTGTATCTAAAGCAGCAGAGTCTCTGTTTTTAGGGTGGAGCTGGAGCTCCCACCACAGACCCTTCCAGGTGCCAGGAGCACTGGCATTGTTTCCTTTCTGGATCCCTTTTATCCTGGGCACCCCTCTGGGCATGACACAATGCCACTTCCTCCCAAAATGACAGAGAGAGACACTAAAGACAAATCCCTCATTTGATAAATGATTTAACTATCACAAAGGAATGATTATGTTGATTTATAATGGAATGGATTCATCTTTTTACTACAAGGTTTAGTGGCCTTGGTGGTGCTTGGTCACAGGTTGGAGTCAGTCTTGGGGCTGTTTCCCAGCCTGAACAATTCTGGGCTTCTCTAGGCTCAGAGTGTGTAGGTAATTCACACAGCCAGAGCTTTTGGGAGTACAGTCAACAAATCACCAATCCACAGCTCCCAAAGTACATAAAATAAAATAATAAAATACAAATAATAAAAACTCACATGTTGTTTACCCAGTTTGCTTTCAGTAAAGTTCTCACACAAAATTTTTACCTTTTTCTATGAAAAAAACCCCAACAGAACTAAGGCTGCTGCAGTGCTTTGACTGGCAGCTCTGTATTACAGCACAGGTTTGGAACATTAGGAAGGATTTAAAAGCTCTTGCAAAGATCACATTATTAAGAATATAGTGAGAAAGGATTAATTTGGTACTATTTCTATCCTCTTTAAACTGTTTTTAATCAGTCACACTTTCTATTCTTTCCATGAGCCTGTGAAAGGAAAAGCCATCACAATTCTAATTAGTAACATTAGTATTGTGTTTTGGAATGCACATTCCACATTCTCATGGCCAGAATGCCCCACAGCTCCTGTTCTCCAAGAAATCAGAATTAATTTAATCACTCTGAAATTACAGACCACCACTTCAGCCCACTGAAAAAACATCCCTGGGCTTTGAGAGCAGACACTGGATAAGAGATCAGGGAAATCCCAGCAGAGCAATGTCCTCACAGTGCCTGGGACAGGAGCTGACATCAGTTCCACCAACTGCCACCTAAGTTTGAAAAACTAATTAAGAAATCAGAAATTTTCTACAAACCCCTCAGGAATGCTCAAAAAATATTCTTCTGCAGTATTGGGATGAATTACTTCAGATATATGCAAGTATACACCAAAAAATTACTTGTTCCAAGCAATAAATTATGCAGAAATATCAATCTATTGATTGGAAAGACCTTCAACCCAGATATGGTGTCCAATTGTCCCTTCAGAGAAAATCAAGCAAAGATGCTGGACTCCTAAGTAAAGTTTAAAACCCAAGCAACAGGAGTGTGTGTGCTGCTATATAATAATTTCATGTTTACTGAGTAAAATCCTGTCTCCTCCTGACAAATTAATTCTTTGAAGTGTGCGAAGGAAGATGTGTTTCTGTGTTTCTCTGGTTTGGTATTGAATTCAGTTCAAGTCTCACTGAGTTTATCTTGGTGATTTTTACTGTTTTCTGACATTCCTGGTGCCCAGAACCTGACTTTGGAAAAGCCAGTCTGGCCCCTGGCACACCCATCACTGCAGGTATTTAGGGGAGCTCCCCTTGACATCTTGGGGCTGAGTCAATTCATGAAAGCTTCTCGAGGTCCAAGCTGCTTTTACCATGTCCTTGCCAGTCTCCATAGCCTGGGTGGGTCATGCAGGGGGCTCAGGGGGTATCAGCTGCTGCTGAGCTGCAGGCACAGAGCTGCAGGCACAGAGCTGCCTCCCCATGTGCTCCCAGCACCAAGGTGCCTGATATGGGTTGCAGTTAATGCATAGCAGCTCCTCCCTGCTACCTGCTGCAGCATCCCTGCCCCAGGGCAGCAGCAGGGATAAATGAGAGCTCTGGAGGTTCTGTGTGAGCAGCACTCACTGAGCAATCTCACCTCCTTGTTGTTTCATCATCTGTCTGATAACCACACCATCCCATATCTGCCTTTTCCCACCAGTTCCACCCCATAACATAGCTCTGCACAGTAAAATGCTGCTTCATGGCAGCTTCAGCATAACACACAGCTGAGGCAGGTGGTCTGTCCTAGCTGGAGGTTTTGTCCTGCCAGAATGTCAGGATTTTCCTGGCCATTTACCCAGGATTTCCCAGTGAAAAATCACTCTTCAGAAAAGTCACAATGACATATCCGGAATGCACTAGACTATACACAAGGTGTAACCCCAAAATCTGACAGTCCCAGCAGATGTGGATTTGCTGGCGATCCCAAGCAGCAAAGAGGGAGGCTCCCCAGAGCAGGGTGGGCACTGTGGAAGCTGCAGCTCAGAGCAGGTGGCGTGTCCTGCCCGTGTGACAGCTGCCACAGCCGCGTGTCAGCGCTGCCACCCCCCGTCCCCGACAGTGACAGCCCCGCAGTGGCAGCAGATAAAAGAGGTGCTGAAGATAATGCCTGTACTTAGCAGTGTGTGGAGACACTGGGAATTCTGCTTCTCCAGGCAGCCCCCAGTGCTCAGGTCCTTTCATGCAAAGAACATTTTTTAATAATCCCTATCTGTTCATCTAATGCCATTCTGCCATCGGCTCCGTTAGCTTCCAAGACATAAAGAAGCAGGAAAGAGACTGAAAGAAAATAAACCATAAATCCTTTATGTTGCCAAATTGCCAATGCATGGCAAATATCTTTATTTCAAAGACACTAAGAATAATTAGGTACACTGTAAAAATGTCTGGCTATTTCTACAGGGAGAGTTTTAATTCTGTGTTAAAACAAAGGAATTTCAGGCTATTTAAAAGGACCTGGAGTGACAGGACAGGGGGGAATGGGTCCCAGTGCCAGAGGGCAGGGCTGGATGGGATATTGGGAATGAGGAATTGTTCCCTGGCAGGGTGGGCAGGCCCTGGCACAGGGTGCCCAGAGCAGCTGGGGCTGCCCCTGGATCCCTGACAGTGCCCAAGGCCAGGCTGGACATTGGGGCTGGGAGCAGCCTGAGACAGTGGGAGGTGTCCCTGCCATGGCAGGGGTAGGACTGGGTGGGCTTAGAAGTCCCTTCCAACCCAAAGAATCTTCACAGAGCCACCAAAGGAGGTCCAGGTCAAGAGTAATTAGGGAAGGACCAATAACACGGATTACAGTAACTGCTGTGAATTCAGACAGGAAAATGTCAGGATTTGAAAACCTCACCTCTGCAGCTAGAGCCCTCTGTGTATTTGCAGCTCTGTTCCTGCCCAGTCAGTAGGAATTTCTCCAACAGAAATGCAAAGATACTATGCAGGAAAGATCAGTTCATATCCAGAGTTACTTGATTTGCTTTGCTTTACTGCAATCAAGTTGAAAGCATTTTAAAACATCAGAAATAAAATAGAAAATCTTATTCACTGGACAGTGAGCACCTACATTCAGCAGCTTTAGCACCACTCAGGCTTAAATGAAAAGTGATTAAGGTCTTGTTGCCATCATAAACTCTGTGTTACAGCTTTAAATAAAATGTTTGACCCCAGTAGCGTCTTAATGAAACCAGCAATTTCCTACAGAATGGAGCCATAAACGTGACAACTTTCTCTGCATTTTGAAAGATTTTTGAAATAAAGCAGAAAAAAGTAGGTTTTGTGGGTATCCAATATGACACTTACTGCTAAATAGAGAGGTTAAGTTTGCCTAGAATACAGTGCTCCTTTCTCAGAAACACTTCAATTTAAGGACTGGAATTCCACGCAGTGTCCATGTAAATAGCCTGATGAAGAGGTTTAAGAAGCCTGATACTATTCTAAATATTTTTAAGAAATTTTCCAAACATTTAACTCATTATTCATACTAAAAGGAAAACCACAGAGAATTATAGGAATGAATTTTTGAGGCCTCAGCCTTTCTTTCTGCTCCTGCTTCATATAGGAAACAATCATTCCATCTGAAATAGGGAAAAATGGTAATTTCACAGAAATATTTAATGTACAGATATATGCTATATCTCACTATATGCTCTCAGTGAGTTAATGGGATTGGCTGAATTTGTCATTACTGTTACTGACTACAGACAACAACAGTTTTTTAGAGACTAAAAGCAGAGTTTTAAAATGACACCATACCATGTAAGAGTCAGCTGTTTTTTGAGGCACCTTTTAGTGCTCAGTGATTTATCATACTGCAAGAGGCAAATTCCCAGAACATCAAAACCTCTTAGAACTGTTTTGGTTCAAGCTACCTATACAAATAAGTCAAATGTCTGCCATTTAACAATGGGGATCTCTAATTTTAGACAAGATAAGTGATAGCACCAGGCACTAACAGACTCTGTGAAAAACCATTAAAAATCACACACTTTTATTCTCAGGTTGGCACCTTCACAGGTCTGTGATCTCCCTGGTATCTTCCTTACCTGCATTCATCACCTGGGTCACTGCAAGGCCTCAAAATCTGTCCAGTTTTTGCATTGTTCCAGTACCAAATCATGCCCTGCTGTGACATTTCTCCTCACTCCACATAAATCAGGCAGAGGCTTTGCCTGACAGAGCTCAGATCCCCTTGTCTTGTGGAATCACTTTTATCAGCACTCCCCGCTCCCATGCCCCAGTTAGTGTTCCTTGTGGTCTGCCTGCAGGACATCGACCTGCTGCACTCCTCCTTCCCTTTCCTCTGTGGATAAAAGAATGAACTTTCTATATCTGACACACACACATGCTCTCCCAGAATAAAAAATCTGCAGTGGCAGGCCAAGTACCCTTGCCAAGGATAAATAAAGGAGCTGGTTATGCTCCTGCCACATCAGAGAGCTGCTGGGAAAGACATCACTGCTCCCCTTTTCACACCCTCAGTTAAATCTCTGCAGCCTCCCCTAGCACAGCGAGGGCAGGAGTCATCCTGTGAGTTTTCCTGGATGCTTTTGACAGCTCTGGCACTGCACAGTCAGCAGAGCAGCTCCCTGGAAAGCTGCAGTGCTGCCTCACAAGCATAAAAGGTGGACATTCATCTTGGCTCCAATTTTCTTTGGTGCACAGGTTACAGTGCTTCAAAGTTATAGAAATGTGAAGGGAAAAAAACAAATACAAGACTTTGATCATATTGAAAGCTGGCAGCATTTGCTGTGAGAGCTGAGTTCACTCTTAGGGAAATGGCTGCAGTTACTTGGGGCCAAAATCTGTTTATCGCTGCTCTGCTGTGGGCACTGCTCCTCAGGCAGAGCAGCTCTGTCCATACTCATTTGAGCAAGGCTTTCCCTGTGTTTGAAGCACTGGACTTGTATTTCATGAGCCATTTTTAGTAGTTATGGAAGCCTCTTGGGACTCTCAGACACTTTACAGCCCCATTACAGTTCACATCCAACAGCTGCATAGGCAAAAGTAGCTCCTGATTTAAAGGGCTTAAGCATTTTCCTCAGCCAAACAGGGATCAACAAGTTGGATGGGGTTTCACTAAAAATACTTGTCTGGCTATAGAGCAGATACAAACATATGTTGTTTGTCTGCAGCTAATTTATCCTCTCACTTCTGTAATGTTCCGAGCTCCCACCGGGGGAGGAACAGCCAGGGGGAAGTTAAATCCTAATCACATCAGTAAATGATCAGTGACACCTCAAAGCAGTTGCAAACTGCCCTATGGTTTCAATGAACTCAGCTGTCTCATGTCTGCATTAGCCAGGCAGCACCAATCAGTAAATTATTGCTGAGGCAAACACCATAAATCTTCATTGACCAACTATGATGGGGAATTTCCTGCAACGCCCCCTAACTGATCCCTGCTCTGGAATTTTGTAGCCCCTGGAAGGGAAGCACAGCACTGGAGCCGTGCTCTGTCTGTGCCCATTTCCTGCTCCTGGAAATCCATCACCCCCTTGGTATCTCTGTTGGTGTTTGCAGACAGAGCCCAGCTTATGCACATAAGATTAGAGGGAGTTCTTTCCAAGAAATGCCAGCGCAGTGCTGATGAACACAGAGGTTTACAAAGCTCACACTCAGAGCCCTGGCCCAGCAGCAAGGCAGTAAAATACTGCAAAATCCAGGTTTGGCCCCCTGCCATCTGAAAATTCCAAGGGACATGAGGAGCAACTCACCACACTTAGCACAGCTTAACACTCGCTCTTACCACATTTCTGGCACCGTTCGGTGGCACAGCCTCTGCTGGGAGTTTCTGACTTCTCAGAATAATTTTGGGGAGGGTGAAATTATAGCTCACGGTAGACCCAAAGTACTCAGCCATTGCTGGATCTGAAGATTTATCAGAAAGAAGATAAAGTGCTGAAGTGCGTGCCTGCCCTTACTCACAGATAATATAGTGTCTAAAAAAAAGTACCTACTACTGCTAGGGCTTGGGTTATTTACCAACAGAGCACTTTCAAAGGCCCTTCCGAGGGACAAGTAATTCCCAGCACTCCCACCATGGCCTGATACATAATGTATAAGGTTATAGGAAATGTGTATTCATGAGACTTGTTTGGCTTTTGTCAAAAAGAACTGTGAAAAATTATGATGGAACAATTTTCATTTCTGACACATTGTTTTTATAGCTCATTCATGCCTGGGAATTGAGGGCTTTAGAATTTTGTCTGCTGCAGATGTTGCAGAGGGGAGAGGAGCTGTAGAGCTCCTTCCTCGCTGCTTTGTTGCTGCCAGTGACAGGAGACCTAAAGGAGATATTTCTGACATTAAACAGGACGAGTAAATCCCCAGGCTGCTCTCCCACTTTGCTGTGTTAGGAAAGCCATGGCACAGGGCATTGGGGAGCACATGAAAAGAAGTGTGTTTTTTCACCAGAACTGGCAGGAACATTTAAATTTCAATAGAGGACCCTGGAATTGTTTACAACAATAATGGTAACAATGACAACAATAATTATAATGATTTTAAAATTTAGGTAAAATATCATAGAGCTTAGGAAGCCTGGCAAACAAAGGAATATTTTCTTTTTAGACAGAACTTTTATTTAACTGCCTTCAATATGCACACTTACCCTTTTCACTGCATTTCCTTCATCCAAACATTTTTGTCTCTGGTTGCAACTGGCAGCATGACAAATTCAGTGGCAATTAAGGAACACAAAAATCTTTTAAAAAATCCAACTTCTCCTTTAGAAGAAAATAAAAATAACAAGACAACAAAAAGCAGAGAACCTATTTAAATTCAGAGTTAGTTGTCAGATAGCTCAGATAGCTTTGAACCTTTTGTGGGAGTAGAAGTTCTGAAGAAAGGAACAGCACTGGAAACCTTTCAGCTTTGGTCCCTGCCTGAGCCAGGCGTGACCACAGTGGAAATTGAGAACTTCCCTGCCCATGAGCTTTGCCAAGATTGCAGTAGCCAGACACAATTTATTTCACTGGAAAATGGAAATATCCCTCCTTTCCCTCCAGTGCATGGTGTAACATTTAGTATTGTGTATTTGCTCCCCTTTTTGATTTTGATTTCAGCAGGTGAGAAGCCCCCAGCCCAGGCTCAGGTGTCACAGGCCAGCTCAGCTGGAGTGCCCCAGCTGCAGCAGCCCCTGCCCCTCCTGCAGAGCCCCACCAGAACCTCCTGGCCTGGCTTCCCCTGCAGGAGCTGCTCAGTGAGCTCCCAGCTGGCTCTCACTGCAGAGCCCAAAGAGCAGGACTTGTGTCCCCTAAAGGATGGCCTGGGCCACATTTCCTCTTGCCAACAGGCATTGCTTTCCCTGGATCAACGCACTGACTGAATATGAAACTGGATATTTTCTGTATCACTCCAGGGGCATCTCATCCATGAGCACCAGTCCTCTCTCCTGGTCACCCCTACCCTGTCCAAGGGAGGATCTGACAATCCTTTCTCCCAGCCCACACTGTGCCCCACAAACACACCCAGCTGGTTCATCTCCCCACTGGCCCAAAGCCCTCCCAGGCAGGGCAGGAATTCTCCTGTCACCCCACAAAGCCCTCCCTGCTTTTTATGTCACTAATGTGATCCCAGCAGCTCTTCTAGTCCCCAGACAAATCACTCCTCCCACACAATTCTCCCTTCTCCTTTCTGCTGCTGATTTCCACTTTAGTGTGAGCAAACTTCTCTGCTGTGTTCCCACCTCGGGTTCACACCACTGAAGAAAGGACTTTTGTGATCCCAAGCCCTTTCTTTCAAGAACTCTGTCCACTCTCATCCAGAGCTCTCCCTGGCTCCCCATCTGTCTCTGAATTCCCCATTTAGATTTGATCAGCTGAAGGAACCTTTGTCCCAAAGGTTCCTTTGCAGCCAAACCAGCTTCTCAGGTATAGGCACACCAGAAGTTCACATCCAGAAAGTTTCTGCCTCATCTTAGACATCAGGTCTGACCTGCTTTTCATGGCTTTGTACACCGTCTTCCCCTCCAGTTCCTTCAGGGTTTGTTCTTTAACAGCACCTGGCAAGTCAATCCCTCCCTCCTTTTAATATAAAATATTTATTCTCCCCTTTCTGCTTCTGCATCATATCTAGTGATAGCCATATCTTTATACACATTGCTACCAGCCTTTTCACTCTCCTGTCCAAGTGCTGGATTAAGCATTATCCTCCTTCCTCAAACCCCAGGAAAACATTCACTTTCTTTTTTTTGCCTTTTTTTTTTCTTTTTTTTTTTCTTTTTTTTTTTATTATTTTTGTCTCCTCTCCTCTCCTCTCCTCTCCTCTCCTCTCCTCTCCTCTCCTCTCGCTCTTCTTTGTTTCCTTGTGTTCCCTAGAATGTTCTCTCTTAATTCAAGAGGTTAATAAAGAAGGACAGTTTTTTATTCTCCTGACTGAGAGGGATCTTTCCATCTCTGAATTTTGAAAATGTGAAAAAGACACAGCAATGAGAGAACGTGGAGGGAGATTACTGTGCCAGCTTTTTCTCATCTGCTGCCTCAGGCACTCAGATGTTTATAAAGAAACATAAGTGGAAATCTTAAGTTTCAAGAGAGCAGTGACAAAGCCTAGGAACTATTTCTGTAACGGGCACGGTTCAGGAGGCACAAAGACATTGAGTCTTAGATAACAGAAATCTGGGGAGTCAAAGACATCTTAATTAAAAGTTCAGTGTAACCACTGCAATTATTAACCTTGCCAAGGAGCAGGCAATAAACAAAGGGAGCTGTTCTGGACCTGCCTGTGCAGCACTTGGATTCATTGCTCTGCACCCAGAGCTGGGCTGCTCACAGAAAACTACACAAAATTACCTGGCTCTGCATCACTGCTACTTGCTGTAGTCTTCTAAGAAGTAATTTTTAAGTGAAAAACGAGAGAAGTTTTTTTAAGCTTTGCTTTGTCAGAGACAGAAAGCAAGGCAATCATTAGTCCACTGCCATTTTCCATGCTCTTAGCTCATATATTCAGTTTATGGAGATAATTAATGTATGATTATTGAATTCCTTTAAAATTTAATAAAATCATTCTAAATGAGCCTTACTCAATGACTGTTTCACTTTATAACCTGCCACCACTGATTCTCTTGCTATTCTTTTTGTATTCAATAGCTTTTAATTTTACAGTCAAGTTTCATCAAATTCAAAAGTTGGTCCTTTTTTATTACTATTATTTTTGACTAATACATTGGCATACATCATTCTCTTAAAGCAATACAAAACTACAAAGATGTAAAAGTCTTTGTGGAAATCCAGTCTGGAAACAACTACTTAAATAAAACCTATTCTATCAATTGCTTCAATTTCCAGTTAAAACCTGAGTAGATTTTGGGAGACTTTTGTCAAATCACAGCAAAGTGTTTGCACTGATACTCACAAAGCTCAAAAACATAAAAGTCAAATTGGTGTTTTTCCATTTGGTGCAAAAAGAATCAACAGCAGAGCAACAATATAGTCAGTGAAATCTCCCCTTTGATTTAAAAATTAAATATCTCTCTGAACAGCTCCTAAAGGCTGATAATAGCACATACACAACTCTAGCAATATCTGCATTTTTCACACTAAATTCCCACTTGCTGCAGTCCAAGCTGCAGCAGAACTGCAGGGCTGCAAGGATGAGTTTAAAGCCCGGGCCAGTTGTGCTGGAGAGGAGGAGGTGCACGAGGGCCCAGGAGCTCCATGAAAGCAACACAAAGACATCAGCAGCTGAGTGTCATCCCTCTCAGCTGTCCCTGCCAGCCTGTGACATCTGTGACATCTGTGCTGGAGCTGGGAAAAATCCCCTGTCCCCCTTAACTGGATGCTCTTTTCAGGGAACATTATCAACCAGGAAAAAACCAGCCCAGAAACAAACCTGACACAACATTAATTGAAGCCCAGTGATTTATGTTTGTTTTCTTTTCATCCAGACCAATTCAATACCTTTCTGAATCTTTTATGATGCTTGTTATAGCCTTTACACCTGATTTATTTCCTGTGCTATCCTCTGAATCATCCCAAATGCAGATGTATTTGTTTTTAAAGATTTTGCTGAGACGTGGAAATATTTTTCCCTTTCTGTAAAGGCTCCATAAGCATCCTCTTAAATTATTCTTTGTACAAGCATACAATGACTGCTTCTGCTATTACAGAGTTCAGACAGGTTAATTTTTATCTGCTCCTGTGGTAGTAAAGGGAGAAAGTACAAAACATCTCCTCCTTCTCTTCCAAAGGCTGGGAGGACAGAGAAACTGTTCAGCATTCCTGTGCAGCTGGAGAACAATCCCTTGGGACAGCACCAGCGACAGAGGGGTCTCTGAGGGGATGTGGTGGCATCTTATCCTTCAGCTGAATTGGAAGAAACTATTTCTGCAAGATCTGTCAGGTCTATAATTTCCCAATCACCTCTCCCAAAGCTTAGTTCGGTAGGTGTTTGTGAATGACTGATTGCTCAGCTCCCGTGGCAGTTCTGAAAGAATGGCAGGTATTTTTCCAGTGGAAGCTGGGGGAAAAAGAGCACCAAGCTTAATGTTCCATTAATTTCAAAGTTCAACTTTCACCTTTAATGCAGGTTTTGTTGTATTTCTCTGAGGTTGTTTATGTAAAGAAACTAAGAAAATTTTCTAGTAGATAAAATTAAATAATGAAAAATATTAAAAATATCCTGTGCCTGCTCCTGTCTCATCATCTTCAAGACGAGGAAGCGCTTTTTATGTCAGTTTGATGTTTCAGAGGAGACAGGTTGTCTTCTTGAGAGCTTCTTGCTAAAGACATAATGCTTTTCAAATTAATTGTGTACAATTTCTTCATTTTACAGCAGGAATATCATAATGCATAATTAAAGCATAGCTTCTTTAATTATACTAACTGGAGATGAGCACAGAAAATATTCTACTACCTTTCTGTTGTATCCAGTCCCAAAATACTCAGGAAATGCCCCTCAGTGACACAGAGGTGCCACCAACATCAACTTTGTGATGAGACACAACTTTTCCCTGAGCACTAAAGTGTGCCCTTGGTTCAGAACAAGACTCTCAGAGTATGGAAATCTCTTCAGTTTGAGTTTTCATGGAGATGCTGTTTGCTGCTGGACAAGCAGCCCCCAGGACAGCTGAAAACAAAACCAATTCAGGTAACATCTCCACACCTGGCCAGGAGAGGAGGTGAGGTGCCCTGCGTAGGCAGGCTCACACAGAAATACCCTAAAAAGGGAGAAACAGCCAGAAAAAAGTGTAACACAATTTAGGAGAAGTTCAAAATGCTGCACCCTGGCACCAGCTGATGCCTAAGCACAGAGTGAGGAGCAGAGGGGAGGATGCAGAGCAGCTCCAGGGCTGTGTGACGAGGAGTGACACCAAGAGCAGGAGCAGCAAACCCGGTGCTGCCCCTGCCCAGATCCCAGCTCTTTTCTCCCTGAAGGAATGCTCAGGCCCTGGGATGAGCTCAGGTAGTGCTGGCAAAGGCAAGGCTGTGGTTTTGATCCCTGGTTGTGCCATTCACTAGAGATGGACTCGATGATCCTTGTGGGACCCTCCCAACCCAGAATATTCAGTGAACTCCATGAGGATAAGCTGCTAGGGAGGGGATGGAGCCACCATCTCTGGGAGTGTCCAGGAGGAGTCTGGATGGGACCATGGGGATGTGGATTTGGGGTGATCATAGCCCTGCTGGGCTGATGCTTGGACTGGAGAATCTCAAAGGTCTCTTCCAGCCTTGGTGACTCCGTGCTCAGATCTGGGCCCCAATATCCAAACAGAGGGAATGCAGTGAGGCTGACCTAAAGAGATAATGCATTTTCCACAATTCTAATCCCAAATTGCTGCTCAGGCTGTTTCCCAGAGCAGACTGAGCTGTTATTATAAAATATATAATAGGATGCCCAGTGCTGCTGTGCTCCAGAACATAGCATTTTTAATAAACACAGGCTTTGGAAAACAGGCTTGGTCTTTCTAATGTCCACCAGAGTGGACAGGCAGAAAAGCCAAAGAGTGTAAGAAAAAGCCTAGCATTTTGCAAAACAGCTGAAAATTTCAGTTATTCAATGAAATGTTGTTTCAAAATATGCTCTATGGATGCGGACACACAGGTAGTGCCTCATGATACAAAGTTTGATTGAAATCCTATGTTCTACACAAAACCCCATCATTCTTCTTCTCCAAAATAAAAGGGTTATAATCAGAATGAAATTATGTCAGTAGGATTTGCAGATTCCTCTCACATCTGTAATGAGGAAATACAGCTGGAGAGGGAAGACAGAGGAAGCAGAAGTTCTAAAACATGCAGAACACCTTTTGTTCCTTTTTGCAAACTCTTTGGGTCCTTTCAAACCCTCTACATGTGCACTATTTGATATAAATGAAGTGGATCCACAGGAGTATTTTGGCTCCCTAAAGGAAGTTTTCAGTACAGTATGTTCTACCCTTGTGAGTCACCCTGTGCAGCCCACAAAGCCCTGCTCTGGTGGTTTAGATGTTGGACATCCCTCTCATTTATCTTTCAAGAAATGCTTCAAACTATTTATGGTTTTGTGGTTTTATTTCCAAGCCCACATTTTGCTCCTGCAATCCCTTCCAGGCAAAAGGAGGAGCACAGACCACCAGAAAATCTCTGAATTTCCTTGCACTTGGTGGGAGCTGAGGGATGTAGGAACCCCCATGGCTGCCAGGGATGCAGTTGGGAAGAAGGTTCTGCACTCCCAGCTTGCACACTGGCTGTAAGTCCTTTCTCACAGCTGCTTCTGAATCCACAGAGTAGGAGGGTAGGAGTATAAAGCCTTTTAAATTATTAACATTTTCAAAGCGAATATAACTAACAGAAACAGTCCCCCTTTTGTTTTCACCATCAAAATAATACATTTTCACATTTTTCCTCTAAACTACACACAGTCAGTGTGTAAAATATATTGAATAGAACCGTGGAACATGTAGACTGTAATAAAAACCATCTTAGGTACAAATTAACTCAATATTTATCTCATCTAATATGCAAATCAAGACAATGTATTCTCATTAACATCGGCTCTGCTCCCTTTAAGCTAAAGCTAAATCTCCAGCCAGAGCAGGGAGAAAAAAATGCTCTGTGGCTGTGTGTGAAGCTAATGAGGGGGTGCTCATGGAGAGCTCAGCTGGGGACAGCAATGGCCACAGCCCAGCGAGAACACACACCTGGGCCACCCTCAGCACTTGTAAAGCACCAGCCCAGAAGGTTCTGTCCCTGAGTAGATGTAGATTGTTATGGGGATTAAACTGGAAGGAAGGAGGTTTTGACTGTGTCTGTGATGGTGTTGGGGGTGTTCTTGAGGTTGTGAGATAGAAGTGGGAACAGGATGGGCATGGAGAGGGTTACTAGGGAGTATGAATGTGTTTAGGACTAGTGACAGGTCCATTTCTTTCACTTGGATTTGCACCAAGATGGTTGGCTCCTAAAACCATTGGATTACTGTTATCCTTTGAAAGTAAGGGACTGAGGTTTTATACTCAGGTGCAGGAGTTAGCAGTTCTCACTGGTTTGACCTCCCCTCGGCAGGTAAGAAGGGTTTAACTTCTATTTTTAGAATCACAGTCTAATGTTTTGGTTGAATCTATACTTGCATATGGGGCTGAGCACCAGATACCTTCTGAAAGGCAAATGGAAAAGCATTTTCTGCAAGCACACACTGAACAGAAGCAGGTTGGACACAGCCCATGCTGTGAAGCTGGGAAGCAGCAAGAGGGTTTTCCAGGAGACAGGACATTTTATAAGCTCAGAAATATTTCACTTACTGCAACCAGCGCACCTGCTCTGTGGAATTAGTCTTAGTACTAACCTGGCTTAAAAGCACTGGGGTTTCTGTTCAGATTTATAAGAAAACCCAGCCAAAACAACCCTAAAAAATAAACCAAATAAACAAATAATCATCAAAACAAACAAACAAAAACAAACCCAAGAAAACATAAGAATCCCCACTAAAAGTGCACTTCCAGTAAATGGCGCTGCCCCCTCCAGCCTCCAAAGATTAATGTGATGACTTGGTTGCTCTGCTAAAGAGGACAACATAATGTTATTTATTAACCAGTTTTAATACATCACTGTCCTTAACGATTGCCTCTGATTAGCAATCTGAATTCTCCCACTTGCACACAGCTGAGGCAAGGAGCAGTGTGGCTCCCAGCAGCCTCAGGGCACTGAAAGGTGGGAAATGTGATTCAGGACTGGTCCTAATTTCCACGTGTTGCTGAGAGCCTGAAGTGTCAGCAGCAGTGGGAGCTGAGCAGGGACAGCAGAAGTCACACTGCAGAACACCAAGAAGAAAGTGCCAGCTGAAGGGAAGGGCAGCAAAACCTCTGCAGAGAGCTCTGCCTCTGTCAGGGTAACCCCCAGAGCCCCTCTCCCCTGAGGGGTTTTACACCGAGCCTCGGAAAGCCCGAGGGTGTGGCTGGGAGGGCAGGGACACCTGGCAGGGCTGAGTCTCATCCCCTCTGGGGGAAGTGCAGGGCTGGCCAGGCAGGGACACAGGCAGGGCTCTACTTGAGAGAAAACCCCAATCCAGCTGGTTTGGGAACCTTCAAACATCTCCATGGGCTGCTCCCAGGGTGGACTCGCCACAGAACACAGCTGGGCCAAGGGCTGTGACACCCAGGGGGATGTGGCACGTCCAGGGACAGCACTGCATCTCCCGCCCTGCAACAGAGGCTGCCACACCACAGCCAGAGCCAGAGCAGTGTCCTAAAGTTTCAGCTCTGAAACCAGAACTGAACCCACTCAACCTGTAATTCAGTGGCAGTGACTGATCTGTCCTGCTCCAGCTTTTTTGTTCTTATCAACCTCCCACACCTGCTTTACTACTACTGTTACTATTATTACTATTATCAGTATTATTACTACTATTATTAACATCAGCAGGTGTTTGCAGCTCAGGTCCTGGGCTTGTTCACCCTTTACACTCTCCGGAGATGGGAAGCTCAAAAAGCTGCCCCCAGGAAATGCCTTTGGAAAAGCAGCTTTTTCCATACTGTCCAAGCAATGAGAGCACCTTCCACATCCTCAGCTGGGGCTGGGCATTGCTGCTCTCTTTTACAGCCAGGGCAAGCCCAGTTCCTGCACACAAACCTGTGGGAGTCACTCCAGTTTATCCCCCAGGAGCAGCACAGGGGTGTGGGGCACATCACCAGCCCTCCCTGTTTATTGGGAAGCTGTCAGGAACACAGAGCACCAGGACCAAGAAAAATGAAGAAAAAGCCACGTA
Organism: Serinus canaria; assembly: GCF_022539315.1. NCBI lineage: Eukaryota > Metazoa > Chordata > Aves > Passeriformes > Fringillidae > Serinus > Serinus canaria. The sequence continues at coordinate 1,013,394 of NC_066325.1, forward strand.
GAGCTTTAAACCCAGCAGCATTTTAAAAACCTGACAGTGCTTTTACGGTTTATAAATCCATTTTGTTTTATTTTCCTTCATACTATTTGTTGCAGACTCATGTACTGCTACTAAAAATTCTTTTCAACTCCAGTGTTTTCCCTGTGCAGTATAATCTTGAGGGGGAAAAAAAAATCACTTTTCACATTACTGAAAAGACATCTAGTGTGTTTTATAGTCTCCAGCACCTGGGAAAAAAGCATAACAATTGAGTGATATGACATTTTTGGGAGAACATGAAGGCAATCTCCAAATGAGATTTGAGCTCTTAGGCAGCTTTAGCACACTCTGATACTAATCTGTGAATTCAAAGCTTGGGCCACTTTCCAATTATAACAAGGTAACAGGCTGCTTTTTCCAGGTAACTGGGAGATATGCACAGGTCCTGACCTTCCAACATCAAGCTTTTCAAGTAGAAACCTCCATTTAGATCTATTTTCTAATGTACTCCAAGTCTCAGTTTTTCCCCTTGCCCCTGTAAGTCCCCAGGCAGTGTCAGAAATTGCCTGTCCCAGCAGATCCCCCTGCCCTGTCACTGTCACAGAGCTGTGACTGCTCCCTCAGGCCTCTCCCGTCCTCTGGGGTCACCATGGCCAGGCTCCTGTCTCAGCTTTGGGAGCTCTCTGCTAGCTCCTGCAGGATTTCCAACTCTGACATTCTGGGGGATCCATCACTGTGCTTGTCAAGAGGAAATTTCCCTTTCAGGACTGAGTGACCCCACAATTCTCTCCATGGTCACTGCCCTGGTGCCCACCATGGTGCCCATGGCCAGGAGCTCCTCACAGCAGGAGGAGCAGACTGAAGATGTCTTCAGATGTTTTCACTGTCTCCTGTGAAAACCTCCCCTTTTTACACCTGGCTTTTGCCTCTGGAAATATCTCTTTAACTCATCAAATGCTAAACTCATCCCTTGTCTCTGGAAAGGGAGCCTGGTGTTTGCCCAGGGTTTCACTTCAGAGCTCTGTACTGAAGGACACAAGACACCTGGGAAAGCAGGAAAAAGCAAACCAGGCTTCTCCCCTGGCAGATGAAATCCAGCCAGACTTACAGTAGCACATAGAACAGATCCAGTGCAGTCAGGCATCTAAAAAACGTGTGACAGCAGTTTGGGAGCAATGCAGAAGTGCAGGTGTCCTGTGGAATGAAGCCAGAAAAGGAAAAAAAACCCAACAAAACAACCCATGAGTTCCTCAGTTCAAAGAAACACTGGATTTCTTGAGGAATCCAAAGCTTTCAATTTGTTATTTTGTTTTTGGTTTGTTTTTTTTTTTTTCCTGATGCCCAAGTAAACTCTGGAAATTTGTATTTACCTCCTGAGTTTTCCAGTTTTTCAAAGTCTGTGTTTTCAGCTGTACAACTTCCAATTTGCTTCGGAAGCAAGGGGTTTTTTTTGATTTTTTAGATTCCAAAATCAGTCCTACTGAGCAGCAACAACAACAAGGATGTCTTTATATAAACCCAGATTTATTTGTGACAGACATGATGGAAATTATCAGTTGATATGCATGTAACATTGTGTATATTGTCATTAAGGAAGCCCAAATCAATGTGCAAATAGGGAATATTTGTATACAAACAATCACACTTGTTGGCTTAGAAAAATGACAGGCAAATAACTGAGAGATCCCTTTTCCTGACCTTGTAAAAATCACAGAGATTTGTCAGAAGACAATTTCTCTTCTGGATTCTTTTTGTTTAGTGTATGACTAGAATAATAGCTTACAAGAAATGGACTGATCAAGCTACTTGCCTTTAAAGAAGATTTCCTGTGTAATTAAGGGAAATTTCCTATGCTCAGACACCACCCTATTAAACATGACATGAAATGTAACCAATAGATAATTAAGTCTCTGATTTGTTATAAATAAAAGATCAACAATATGATATTTTAAGAGCCACACAAAAACAATTATCAGTATTAACTGGTAATTACTTAGAGATTAACATATTTAAGAATTAAACTAAAAGTCCAAACAGAAAAAAAAAGTATAAATTTGGAAGAGGTATGATGAAGGGATTTCTCCCATCTTGTGCAATCTGTGACTTGTATCCCATGCATTTCATTCCTGGGTGAGCATTTGTTGGCTTGGCTGAAGTGATGAATGCCAGGATGCAATGTCGAGTTCCCCACATCCATGAACCGTGGCACAAGGATTGCCCTTCACAAGAGGCAACATTGCAGTACCTACAAAGATTTTTCAGTGATGCAAAATGGTTCATTTCTCATGAACTTGTGCTGTCACAACAACACCAACAGCTCTGAGGTGTCCTGAGCAAACTCTGCTCTACACACATCCCTTCCCTCCTGGCTCAAAGAGCTGGAAGTCACTGCTGATTTTGTGTTCCTGGGGATCCACAGCAGCAAGGTCCAGGTCTGGTGCTTGTTTCAATGAGGGAGAGCACGTGGAGAAATCTCTGTCACTTTGATATTTTATGAAAAATCCCTTCACCAGGATTTCTTCTCCTGGCAAGATGAGAAGCCTCAGCTTCTCCGTGTTTTGCTCCTCTGGAATGTGACTTGGAGAATTGCTTACCCAGCATGTGAATTGTTTTAACTTAATGACTAATCCCAGTCCAGCTGTGTCAGGACTCTGGTCTGGCATGGGTTTTTATTATGATTCTTTTCTAAGCCTTCTGATGTATCTTTTCTCTGTTCCTTTTACTATAGTTTTAGTATATAATTTTCTTTTCATATAATATAATATCATAAAATAATAAATCAGCCATCCGAGAACTTGGAGTCAGATTCTCATCTCTCACCTCGTCCTGGGGACCCTCACAACAACACCATAACAATCCCACTGCTGCAGGTGAGTTAATTGTTGTATTCCACGGAAAATTTGTGTTTGGTTGATCTGGAAAACCAAATTCAAGCATCCATGGACTCCTGCATCTTTAAGTGTTGGGTGAAATATCCAACAAACCAAAATATGCATTTTAGTTTGAAATAAAACAAATGAAATTATTAATGAAGTACTTTCATAATGCATTTGTTCAATCTACTCATAACATGCAACAAAACTTCCACTTCTATTATTATCCCATACTGACAAACAAACAAGGGTGTGTGGATCCGTCTGCTTGAGTTCCATGAATTAACACAAAATTACACACGCACACATAATTACCACTCTCCTTCCTTCCTAGTTCTGCAATCAAAGGAAAACAAGCCCAAAAGAGATGCAAAACCCCAGTACAGGGTGTCAGGCATGGTGATAGTCCAGCAGCTGGCCTCCTATGCTCCACATCTAAACTGCACAGCACCAGGAAAAGGCAGCAGTGTCAGCCACAGGAGAGTTTCAAGTTAGATGGTCTGTGGGCTGGAATTATATTGAAATTATTTTTTAAAAATAAAATTTTATGAATGGCTCTTCTCAGGAAGAAAGGCTGTTTTCTCTCAGTAGCTGAAATAAATTCAGACATAAACATCTGCAATTATGGATGCAGACAAATGAACACTATGTACTAACAGCCTCCAACAGAACTGATTTCAGCTGAACCTAATGCACAATAATTCACCACGTAATTATCTAAACCACAGGATCAAAACCCAGAGAGAAGAAATAGTAACTTTTAGGAAAAATAAATACATACACAACGACACGCACAACTGGGGCTTAGCACTCTCCCATATACGGACATGACCTAATGAATTCCATCCTAATGACAGGCAAGACATCCTCTAAGAAAAAACTTATTTGCATAATGAGATGTTGGAATTTGTGCTCCTTTTAGCTGAGACAAAAATGTCCCATGAAGGCAGCTGGAGTTTCAGTGCTGCCACGAGTTGTCAACATCCACGCCGTTGACTCTAAATTTGCTCAGCTCTTTTGAGTGGATTTTCTGTATTGATCCTGGTGCTCAGAGGCTGTGGTGCTATGTATAGCACACGTGGAATGTGGTCTTCCTCAGTGCTATTTCTGCACACAGCTGCAGAGCAGAACTAATACATTTAACGATAAATACATCAAAGGGAGCGTGTCTAAAGCAATAAACATCTTCTGTGCTGGTGGTGTTTATGCACTGCAGGAGGTGTTTTGCTGAGCACTGTGGCCCTTTGATGCACTTATCATTATTCTAATGAAAGCATTAGTTGATCTGATTGCTTTTTAAACACCACTGCTGTCCACTATGGCTCCATTAGACAAAGCTGTGCTCATTAACAGGGAATGAAGGGCATTTTGTGTAGGCCTGGGTGGGTTTGTTGGAAGTATGGCTGTCACACCATAAATCCAGCTCTTTCTATTCTCCTGAACTCCTTGTTCTTAGGTTACTACTGGGAATCAACAAATTTTTGTTTCCACATCTTACACTAGCAGGCTGACCTTGAGCATTCCTGTCATTATGAAAGATTAATCAGTGCACAGAAAGAAACTCATTTGTGTATCTATCTCCCTGAAAGAATTCCCATAAAGTTTCCAATAATTTCTGTTTATTAATAATATAAATATAAATACATTGTACAATATAAATACAAGTCTGGTAATATGTTTCTGATCAAAGCCTAGATGTTGCAAACCAGCCTCAGCACACCAATGTCTGCAGTGAGTGGGTGTCCCACAAACACCTGCTCACGCATAACATTTGGTGATCAAATATTCATGCTCAGACTTCTAAAATTCCAGCGCTCTGCTCATAGTCAGGACTTCAGGAATGACACCTTCAGCTTCTGCAGAAGGAAGTTTAGACCTAACAAAGTACTTTGCTTTCTGAAATTCTGAAATTCCCTAGGTTTTTCTTAGAAATCCTGAGTGTTGGTCTGAACAAGCGTCTCGTTCTGGAAATGAGCTGCGTAAGGAACACCAGATCATCTCTCCTGAAGGATGTGGATGGAGAGCACTGGAACAGGTTGCTCAGAGGCTGGATATTCATGGATGGCTGCTTGAGAGCTGCAGGCTGGATGAAGCTGTGCTTGACCTCATGGAGTGGCTGTGACAGGGCCCCTTCAAGCAGGAGGCTGGACCAGAGCACTCCAGAGGTCCCTGCTGTGACAATGCTGAAGTCAGAGAAGTCATGAAGTGCCACTTCAACCAAAACCAGATTTTCACACATGCAGGAATGCAAACCAGCTTCAGAGGATGCTCCAGCAATATCCTGATTCTTCTGCTGTTTTCCAACAGGCACAAGTGAAGCCATGCAGAAAGGCAAACAGCACAGAACAGGAAGAGACAAAAGCATGGAATTAAGAAAATCCACCCGAGTCAATGCTTTGAGTGTGTTCCAAAAAACATCTTGTAAAAGCATTTCTTGGGGTGGTCAACTTTTCAGGGATGACTGTGATTTCAGTGCATGTCTACAGGCATAAATACACCAGAGATAGCAAAGACATTTTTGGCAGAAGCAATGCTCTCCCTCACTAAAGTTTGGAAATTACTTTTACTAGGTTAGAAATAAGCTGAGTTAAAATTAATTCTTAATGTTGGAGATTGGTAATTGACAGTAGCATGAATGGAATTATTGCTACAAGAGCTCTAAATACTTAGAATGACAATATTTAAAACTGTTTTTTAAGACAAATTAAAACACTCAAAAGACAACATAAGTAAACGTCCTGATGTCCAGGTCAATGTGAATTAAAAAGCATGTTTTGCAAAATAAATTCACTGCTTAGGAGAGCAACACAAACAACTTTATATTTACAATCACTGATTTGGAAGAGGTACAGAGAATTCTAAATATTTCCTGCTTAGGCAGTAAATTTTAAATGATTGTGAGGAAGAATTAATGCAGGCCAAACAAATCCTGCCAGTCTGGTTTCAAGATACTCTGGAATTACTCCTTATGTGTATCCCTGAGAAGTTAATTGGGGGGGTCATTATGGCCAATTAGGAAAGTGCTGCTCCACATGGGTAGTTTTCAAGGAAAGTTTGCCAGAAATTCCCCAAGCAGCTTCTAACTGCTCTGGAAATGTGAAAAGTATTGAAAATGCACCCAGTGCCAATATCACATCTTCCTTGCTGCTTGCTTGGAACAAATGTCACCGCCTGATATTTGCCAGGAAGCCTTAGGTCAGTTGTGGTTGCAGCAATCCCAGTGCCCAAAACTCCCTTTTCTCCAGTAAACTGTTTCTTGGTGAACATGGAAAACATCCCATGAAGCATATGGGAATTTCAGAAATCAGTTTTATTTAGAAAACTAGACAGATAGGAACTCAGTGACTGAGTTTTCCTTAAAAGAGGATCCAACTCTTTGCAATTGCCTGTGATTTGTATCCTGCAAATGATAAAACAACAGAGGAAACAACACTAATTCATGGTTTCAATGGGACGCTGCCAGAAGCTAGTGGCTGTTCATGAACAAAAATGTGCTGCTGGAAAAGGAAGGTGTCAAAGGCAAATTAAACTGTAAATCAGAGCAAAAACAAGGCAAAGTCAGCCATGCTGAAAAAAGCAGTTTTTCAGCCTGGGTTGCTATATAGCTTAAAAAAGTCCAAGTCTGCCTTGCTTTGGTTGGGCTCCAGGCTTGTCCAGGTTTGCAGGGGGGTCCCAACCTGCCCCCAGGTCTCTTGAAGCAGGAGTTGGATGAGGAAGGGGAGCACAAGGTATTAATGCTCCCTGTGAGGAAACACCACAGTGCCATCCATCCATCCATCCCTCATCCATCCATCCATCCATCCATCCATCCATCCATCCATCCATCCATCCATCCATCCATCCATCCATCCATCCATCCATCCATCCATCCATCCATCCCTCCATCCATCCATCCATCCATCCATCCATCCATCCATCCATCCATCCATCCATCCATCCATCCATCCATCCATCCATCCATCCATCCATCCATCCATCCATCCATCCATCCATCCATCTATCCATCCATCCCCTCAGACCAGGAGCCCCCCTCCTGGGGCAGCCCCTCAGCTCTGGCCCAGGCAGGGCCCCTGGCAGGATTTGGGCTCGGGGCCAGCCCTGGGGAACACAGGGGGACAGAACCTGGGGGTGCCCCGCGCTCTCAGCTGGGAACCCATCCAGGCCACCCTACAGTACAGAATGGCAGGACAGCTCAGCTTGTGTGGGATGCCATAGGCCTCCCTGCATTGCTCAGCACCAGGAAGGAAAAAAAAAACCTCTAAAACAACCCATAAAACTTCTGTGTGAGGAGGAATGTGGATTTTCTTCTTTAATATTGCAGTTGCTGGGTGGGGATTACACATGACCCAAAGCAGCAAGTCCAAGGTAAAGCTGGTTGAGCATTCCCAAGAAGAGGAATTCTGTTGGGTTGCTCTAGTCAAAATGATTCAGAACACAATGGTTTGGGTTCCCTTTCTATCAGAAGTGCTTTCCTGCTGCACACTGGATTTCCCAGGAAGACACATCCCAGACACACAGCTCCATCCCAGGAGCAGGACAAGTCTGCTGCTCCTGCAGCCAGACCAGCTCCAGGCATGTCCCTCTGCCCAGACCCCAGTTCCTGCTGGGGCTGAGGGCTGGGCTGATGCCACATGTGACCCCGTGGCAGGATATGGCTGCAGGTCCCTTGCTGGGCCCTTTGTTGTGGTGGCTGCTTCAATGCATTAATCTTCTCCAGCCAACTGTGTCTTGCATTATCAATTTCTCATTAACATACTCCCTTTTTCCTGAATGTTAGGGTTGTTTTTTTAACACAAGGATTAGTGCAGCTGTGTCTCATCAGACCTCTTGTGTCTTTTTCTGGGACTTTGTAAGGGACCCTGATTAAAGATTCTCTCAGCTGTTGTTCTCTTCTGCATTTTTCCTTCTATGTTGCCACTGAATAGTAAGAATCTCATTGTTTCCTTTTATAATTATGTTAGTGCTTGGGCACTTAAAAGGAAAAGAAAGCATTTTTTACTGAATCCTTCCTTCCCTCCTCACCATCCCCCCTTCACATTTTGGAAATGCACAGCATGGTTTTAGAAGCCTGGGCAGACGAAGTGGTTCTGGGTTTTCCATGAACATCTGCTGATCTCATTGTTTTCACAGATTAATCCTCCCTAATTGAGCTGTAGCTTTGAACAGAGCCTCCATTCACAAGGAACAAGCTGCCCACCTCTCACTGTGGTGCCTTTTCTGTCTGTAGGTGCAAGTAAAGACAAGCTTACAAAAAGATCATAAAATTAAAGCCAATAGAGTGAGCATTGCTGAATAAACCTACTGGCCAGGTGGATGAAATGCAACCTGAAGAAAAGCCATCTAAAAAAGTCTGAAATTCTCCTATTCTTAGCAAAAATGATCTTTAGTTTAACTTTTAACTGACTTGTTGACTTATAGCCCTCTCCTGCTGAATACAGTTATCTAATAAGCAGAAGGAAGTGGCCATACAATAGACTTTTAAAGCTATACATTTATGGATATGTACATCCATAAATGTACAAAATCCATTTTTCTGAAATGGCATTTTCATATTGAAGCAGCCCTCCAAATTCAGGAATTTTGTGCAGTGGTGTTTTTAACACCTCAGAAGCAGTTTAGGGATCTTTGTCCTTTATATGCACAGACTATCTGGATTGCTCCTGAGAACCCCATAACAAAACCTCCCCTTTTCTGTGAGTGACTACTCATAAAACACAGATATTTTAATTCAATGTCATCACATAATACTTTATAACTACAGGAAAGAAAATTAGGAAATGCATTTGTAATACAACTGCTAACTACTTTCAGCTGGCAACACTGTGTCCTTGCATGAAAATCATCCTATTACATTCCATGACTGTGCATGAAATGTAAAGCTCATGGCTCCTATAAGAGACAAAAGGTGGGAAAAAAATAAATACCAAAATTATTTGTGTTGCCACAAGAAATAAGGCTAACATTTGCTTTCCTTGATCCTTCTGCTCCCCTCTCTACTACAAGGTAGAATGCAAAATTTTGTTTAGTCTTTGCAGATATTTCTGTTTGCCCAACCTCTCAGAAAGACTAGATGATTCCTAGAAAAGCATTTCAATTGGATAAACCTAAGAACAGGAGATTGAAAGAGATCATGTGAAGAGGGCTAAAAACAGGGTTCATTTTTATTTCAGGGATGAGAACGTGTTAATGTCAATGAGCAGTTAACAGTGCATCTGGCCCTGTACAGAAATAACAGTTCCACAGAACTCCAGCCAGGAATTGTATAAATTATGTAGGATCTGTACGTGAATGGAAGGCAAGGAACAGATTTCCAGTGCTCTGACGTGCTCTCAGTGTAACATCTCACTTGCTGCTTCCTTCCACCCTTGTGGCCAAACTTCATCCTCGGGGTTGTGGGAAATACCTGAATGAACTTGGGCACCACCTGAAGAGTTCAGCTTATCCACACTGACATGATTTGCTCTTTTGATGCACGCAAAACCTCTCCCAGAAGAATTTGGCAGCTGTTTTGAGCAAGATAATGATTTATGTACTTATCCTTAACAGGTTAGAAAATCCCCTTAACACACAAAGATTTTTTTGGAAATTTCTCCTTCGCATGTACCAAACAAGAAATTCTCCTTGCAAATGGAAAGTGATGCACCAGTGTTCTGAAACACATAAAAGAAACCACCACGGAAACAAGAGATGGTTTATCCGGGAGAGAAGGTGGGAGCTGTGATTTGCTCTGTTCCTGGAAACAGCGAGCCAAGAACAAAATTCCAATGGAAAATAATTTTATTAATGGCCCTTCCAACATTCAGCCTCTCTTAGCACACTTGGATTCATATTTTCCTTTATTTTGCACTAAATAATTACCCCGTGGGCCACCTATTGCCCTTGATGTCAGAGAGAGTGCTGTGCCCAAACTGAGGACAATCTATTGCTCCTCAGATCTACAGCTGGGTTTTTTCCCAGCTATTTCTGCGGCTTGGCCATAAATTCATGGGAAAAAACCTTGAAATTTACTATCTAGTCCTGAGATACCTGTGAAATGTATGATAGTTTTTACAATTCATAAAGTAAAATAGGGATGATTTACAGCGCTCTGCAATGGCTGATGACAGCCAAGGACACCCGTGGCACGCTGCTCCTGTAGCACAGCCCAGGAAAAATGCTGCAGGTCCTCCAGAGGGGGAGCCCAGCCCGTCCAGAGAGGGAGCCCAGCTCTCCCAGAGAGGGAGCCCAGCCCATCCAGAGAGGGAGCCCAGCTCTCCCAGAGAGGGAGCCCAGCCCTTCCAGAGAGGGAGCCCAGCTCTCCCAGAGAGGGAGCCCAGCCCGTCCAGAGAGGGAGCCCAGCCCATCCAGAGAGGGAGCCCAGCCCTTCCAGAGAGGGAGCCCAGCCCATCCAGAGAGGGAGCCCAGCCCATCCAGAGAGGGAGCCCAGCTCTCCCAGAGAGGGAGCCCAGCCTGCCCAGAGAGGGAGCCCAGCTCTTCCAGAGAGGGAGCCCAGCTCCCAGAGGAGCCCAGCTCTCCAGAGAGGGAGCCCAGCCTCCAGAGAGGGAGCCCAGCTCTCCCAGAGAGGGAGCCCAGCTCTCCCAGAGAGGGAGCCCAGCCTGCCCAGAGAGGGAGCCCAGCTCTCCCAGAGAGGGAGCCCAGCTCTCCCAGAGAGGGAGCCCAGCTCTCCCAGAGAGGGAGCCCAGCTCTCCCAGAGAGGGAGCCAGCTCCCAAGAGGGAGCCCAGCTCTCCCAGAGAGGGAGCCCAGCCTGTCCAGAGAGGGAGCCCAGCTCTCCAGAGAGGGAGCCCAGCTCTTCCAGAGAGGGAGCCCAGCTCTCCCAGAGAGGGAGCCCGGCCTCCCAGAGAGGGAGCCCAGCTCTCCCAGAGAGGGAGCCCAGCTCTCCCAGAGAGGGAGCCCAGCTCTCCCAGAGAGGGAGCCCGGCCTGCCCAGAGGGGGAGCCCAGCCCTTCCAGCACCCCTGTGGCTGTGGGAGCCGTCCCTGGAGGTGGGGATGGGGTTTAACATCCGTGGTTATTCCTCTCCCTGCTCCTCGCAGCCCTGGGAGCTGGCAGGCTGGGCATAAATCAAGGATTTACCTCCTGTTCCCCCATCCTCCTGAGGACCAGTACTAGGGCTCACTGGGCTGGAGCTGCAGTGTGAGACTTTTCCTGAGATCCCCCTCATGCTGCTGCTGGTAAATCCCAATTCACTTCTCAGCCCAGGGAAAGGGACCCTGTTGGGAGCAGGAACAATCCCACATTCTCCCATCCATGTCACAGGGGCTGTAAAATCCCTACACCTACTGCCTCCTGCAAGCTGGATTTCTTTCCTGACCTGAGAATGAAGTGCCTGCTCTTTCCCTGCAGAAATAGTTTTTGTGAGGGACCAGTGGACAGCTATAACTCAGGTTTTATTGGATCCAAACTGCGACAACTGAGCACCTCACCTTATTTATGGCACCAGGGGAATAAACTCTCTGGCCATCCTGCCATGACATTGCCCCCAGGGCTGTGCAGACATCAGCCATACTTTCCAGGCATTTTTCCAGCTACCAGGAGCAAGAGAGGCTGATCCAACCAGAGACTGAGTGTGCTTCTCTTTCCATGCTGTGGAGCTGAGAAAGAGGAACAAAGCAGGGCCATTTACCCAAAGTCTTTGGGAATCTGGCTGCCCATAATGGCAAAGGAAGGAGCTGCAGGGAGTTACTCCTGCTTCCCGAGGGATCCCAGGGAATCAGGGCTCCTTGGCAGGGTCACATCTGGAGGAATGACCAGTCCTACCTTAGGCAAAGCATTTTAACTATTTTCACCCACTGTTCACTGCACACACTTCCTGTCTGGCATATTATATTACATTATATTATATTATATTATATTATATTATATTATATTATATTATATTATATTATATTACATTACATTACATTACATTACATTACATTACATTACATTACATTACATTACATTACATTACATTACATTATATTATATTGTATTATATTATATTATATTATATTACGTTACGTTACGTTATATATCATATCATATATCATATAATATCATATAATATCATATAATTTATATTTTTTGTTTTATTTTATTATTGGCTGTGCATACCCCAATGTCTTCAGGACCCCACTCTTTCCTCCAAGCAGCTATTTCCAACCTTGTGAAGAAATGCTACGTTTAAACTACTTAAGGGGAGCTTATTAAAAGGATTTAATTTCCAACCCTCACCAGAAAATTGTTACAAATAACTTTATGTAGTTCACAAATCCAGTGACAAGCCTGTGCTTTGAGAACTGAATTCATCCCAGGACCTAAATAAAGTTGAGTTTTCAGCAAACAATATTGGCAGTGGCAGTCACAGCTGCCTCAGGAGCTATGGGTCACCCCCCCAACTTTACCAGGTGAGCAATTCTTTCTGTTCATTGCCTTCCTTCCAGGAAGGATGAAAGGTTTGGATGATGGTGTAAAATTTATTTTTTCCAAGATTATCACAGCAGCACATTACCTGTACATGCAAGAGGAATTTCCAGTCACAAGACCAGAACTGCCACATCCCAGTGTTAGCTCACTCTAGACAGAGTGAGCTGCCCAACATTTCCTGTCTGGTTCTCCACTTGTAGAAAAAATAAAACAGTGAAACAAACAACCCTCACTTAAAGCCTTCCCTCGAATTTAGCAATGCAAGGGTTAAACAGATAATATTTTAGTGAGCTTTGAAAACAATGTCTGAGGATCTAATGCTCTCTTTCCTCGACAGATGGCTCAGAAGAAATCTGGGAAGCCTTACCCATGGAAAAAATTACTAGCCATAAGAACAATTCCTAGAACATGTCTGAACACATGGCTGCCTTTCAACACTTATGCTTAAACTGGGAGTAGGATTCAAAAGGCACCATCCCCGAGGAGCTTTTCTCTCTGCAAAGATCCCATATTGTGGCTCTCCTCCCTCTCCTCAGCACAGCCTTGCCATGCTGTATGCTGAGAGAGGGACTGAAATAAACCCAGCATCTCTATTACCTTGTACAATGTTGAAATACTGCTGGCTAATTTTACAGATCAGAACTTACTACCATGAATGGACAGCCCCTAAGTATTATGAGTGTTGGCAGAGTAGATGAAGTTTTTTCAACAAAACCAGCTTGGGGAAAAAAAATGGACATAGGAAAATGTCTCAGTTCAACAGTCAAAATAAAAAAAAAAAAAAAAATTGAAGCTTCCTGAAACTAATATTTAATCAAAATTATATTTGGGTTTACATTTTAACAAAATTATTTCAATATAAGCAGCATAAAAAGATTTCCATTTAATCTCTTGTTCATTGCTAAATAAAATCCTCCTACAAATTCTCACAACTACGAAGCACCAGTAAGAATGACAGTCTGCCCAAGGGTGAAGCATTTGGGTATTTTCAGTAATCCAAGCCTTATCTTCCAATTGCCCTCACCCTTAAGCTTTTCCAGTCACTGTCCCATGCCCAGGTGTGGTGTAGCATCCCCCATCCCACCTCGTGTCCCAAATCCCTACTGATCCTTCAGCCCCTTAAAACTGTGGAGCAATCCATTTGCTGTTCCTGAGCTGAGAGCTGTGTGTCCCCAGCTGCTGATCTTTGGTGGCCCTGTCAGAGTGGGGTGACAGGAGCCCCCAGCACAGGCTGTCCCTGGCTGCAGATCCCCCGTGTGCCCCACATGGTGTGGCAGTGCTGCCAGAGCACCTGGGCAGCCAACCCTGCAGGGACAGGGGTGCCAAAGCAGGGCTGCTGCAGCTCCTGCTGGCACTCTGTCCTGCTAGGGACGTTGTCCTGTGGGCACACTGTCCTCCTGAGGACATTGTCCTGCTGGGGACACTGTCCTGCCCATTGTCCTGCATGCTGTCCCGCTGGGGACATTGTCCTGCAGGCACACTGTCCTGCCAGGAGGTCCCCGTGCTGCTCACCAGCCCCTAGAGCCCCCCAGGCTCCCCACAGCCCTGCAGGAGCCTGAACCCCCCTGTGTCTGTGCAACCCCAGCAGTGAGGTGACATAGGGTGACCCTGCTGAGCCCCCGGCCCCAGTGCCACCATAACCACAGCAGGAACCCCCTGGGACCCTGCGGAGTGCCCCATGCCATGGGGCCACCCCAGAGCCCTGCCACAGCCACTGCCACTCCCTAGGGACACCCAGCACGTGCTGCAGATGGGCTGTGCTTCATCTGCACAGTCCTAAACATCCCTGTGAGCTGCCACACCCCATCCCTGTCCCATCCCACACCTCATCCCTGTCCCACACCCCATCCCTGTCCCTGTCCCATACCCTATCCCTGTCCCTGTCCTACACCCCATACCTGTCCCTGTCCCATACCCTATCCCTGTCCCTGTCCCTGTCCTATACCCCATCCCTGTCCCTTTCCATACCCTATCTCTTTCCCACACCCCATCCCTGTCCCTGTCCCACACCCTATCCCTTTCCCACACTCCACCCCTGTCCCTGTCCCACACCCCATCCCTGTCCCTGTCCCTGTCCCTGTCCCACACCCCATCCATGTCCCTGTCCCTGTCCCCCACCCCATCACTGTTCTGCACAGCTCAGTGCCCAGCGTTTGATTTCCTTCATTTCCACCCCTGCAGGGCCACCCAGAAGAGCTGAGCTCTTGCAGCTCCAGGCTCCCAGTCCTGCAGGTTTTTCAGGAATGCTGCTGGGATGGGATGAGGGAAGCTAAGGGGACTCTGGCTGCCCTTTCACCCCCCCCAGCATGCTTTAGCCAGGTGAGTGCTCTGCTGCTGCAAGGGACTTTCTTCCAGGCACAAGAAGACAAGGATGTTTGCAGTGATAGCATAGCCACTAAAGCAGAGAGATCTGGGATCAGGAAACTCAACCTGTGCTTTAATAACCCTGCTGTAGACATAACACTGTGCTCTGGGCCCAAAGTGCACGGGCAGCAGATATAATATCAGATTTAGTATTACTAAAACTACACTGAGTGACATCCATGTCTTCAGCCTAATGGAGAACTTCCCATTCCTTCCCTCATTCTGGCCCACTCCCCACATTTTCTGCCAGTCTTTCCCAGATGTGGCCTAATTAGGATGAACCTAGAGTGCCTGATTTATATTTATTTCTCTCTCTTATCTCTTTTACTCATGGTTTTACCTTTATCAGAGTATTGCTATCATTTGGAGACCCTCATCAAATCTTGATTTCCTAAGGACCACCTAAAGGGGTTTTGAGCTCTTCCCATCACAATGACATGAAAAGCAGAGTCTTTTTGGGGAGATACAGTTTTCTCTGTCAATTGTCTTGTCAGCTAAATTCTTACAGGACAGATTAAAATCTTCAGCTTCCTTTAGGAAAAGGGATAGGATGTAAGATTTCTGAAGTGCTTACATGTGTGTCTGCCTGCCAATGAGTGAAATAATGACAAAGCGCCTCCAGCAGAGCTTCACTCCCCTGCTAGAGCCCTGTGTTACCCACAGAACACCAGAAGGTTCCATCCCAGCTCCTGGCTGTCCCTAGCATGGTTGATAACAGACCTTGGAGCAGGTGATGATTATGACAACAAATGACACAAATGATGGATATAAAACAGAGAGGACCCCTCAGTGCCCCTGCTCTTGGCTACAGAGCTCCTTCTTTCCATGTCCTGAGCAGCAGCAGTTCCCATTCCCTGGAGTGAGATCCATCCCCTAGCATCAGCTTCCTCTGGCCGGGCACATTCCCTCCTTTCCCTTCCCTTCTCCTTGGTCTGTAGCAGCTCGGCATGCACTGCCACTTCCTTCTTCTCCATATCCTGACTTCCTAAAAGTCTGGGCTGAGGTGACTGCTCTCAGTTCCCAGGCACTCTGGGGCAGCACAAAGCAAGCCAGGGGAGCTGCAGCTCAGACTGAAGGACAGAGCAGCCCTCCCTCCCCCATGCTGTACACACAGAACTCAATGACAGCCAAACATGCATTGTAAATGGATTTTCTCCCTTCTGCTACCCTTGCACAGCATGAGAAAACCCCCCAAGGAACCCATTTACCTCTGCTTTGGGACATCCCTATCAGCAAAACCTCTCCAGGCAACATTTTTCCATGACAAACACCAGTCTGGCCACTATCCATCCCATTTTTCCTATCCAAGGTCCCCTTTTTCTTCTTTTTAGTCCTTCAATATTGGACTTGTGGCATTTCTGAGTAGCTTGAGGACACAAAGTCACTTCTACAGCCATTACACTATTACACAGCAATAGTGTAATGGCTGTAGGGCTGAACTGTGTTGGCACCTGGTCTGTCAGCTGGTGCCAGAAAACAATGACCTGAGAAAACCTTCTCTGTAAACCTCCTACAGGATAAGGGGGGTGGATAAATCTTCTCTTTTCACTAATTTTCTAACAAAAATAACCAATGGGAAGCATTTAATGCCACAACTCAACCTGCCACATCACTGATGAGGAGCTGATTGCTCCTCATTCTTCTGAGGCTATCAGAAAATCATTCATTTTTCTTGTGGTATTTCCAAGTGAATAAGAATAAAAGGACCATCACAAAAGAACAATGACAACATGGAAAGGAGTAGCCAGCATCAAAACTGAATCCCTCGTTTAATTTTGTGAGACTCATCAAAAGGAATCATCTCTTTTTCCCAGTATTGCTGTTTCTTCAGCCAAAACCAAGGGAAAAGGTCTGGTGTGGCAGCCACGGGGCTGCAGAAACAGAAACCAGACTCTGCTGTGGGCACTCCTAACAATAAACACCTAAAAGCAAAGGGGAAACACGAGGGCACATAAATCCAGAGAATAAACAATCCCTGGTTGTTCCTCTGACTCTCCCATATTCAGAAAAACACCTCCACCCTCTCCATGGGGATTAGGCTGGTAGGAATCCCCAGTGTAGAGCAGGGTGTTCTGCACTAATCTGCCTGGGAGGGACATGCAGCTCACATCACTAATCTGGGGCAAACAATCAGCTCTGCACCAAGCAGCTAAAGGCTGCAGGGTGGCTGGGTTAGCAGACATGGCCTTCTAATAAACACAGAGACAATCTGTGCTTAATGAGTTTAGGGCGACCTCTGAAGTACAAAGTTGCCTCTCAGTGGTCCAGTGCAGATTTCAGTGCAATTAAAAATCTGTAAATCACAGGAAACTCAGAAAACACAAATTGCTATGCACAGTCAAAGAACCAGATCCTCTGTACTAGAAACCACATTGTATTTTACATTTATGTGATTTGTGTCATTCCTTAGCCATATCATGAGCCTATAAAAACCTTTCCATTAAATTAATGCTCTATGTCTCCTTTACCACCATGTGCCTGATTAAAATGCCACTATATAGTTTCCCCCCCTTTCTTAAAGGCCTAATCCTATAATACTTTATAAAGATCTTATGTGGAGATTGAGCTGTTTTTCCCCCCAAACCTTTCATCTTATTCAGTTTGATTAGGGTCATGGGGCCAGGCTCATCCCAAGCATAATTCCACCAGAGTCAAAAGAGCCAACCACAGAAGCAAACATTTGGTGGCCTACATTTGGCAACACAAAAGGATAATGTTGTATTTATTCCCTTTTCTGTCTGAACCAGATTTTGATAAATCATTGGAGATGCTAATGAGTCAGCCAGCCTTTTACCAGAGTAAATACTCCAGATATAACACACTCGTCCAATTATCCCCTGTTCTTCATCCTTTCTCCAAACCTTCCAGACACTGCAGTGAACACTTTGGATGTTTGCTGCTTCAGCTCTCAGGATGGAAATGATCTCCTGCAAGTCATTTGAACCAATCCATCTGAGACAAGCAGCTGGAATCTCCCTCTGTATTTAAAAGGCAGATTTCACCAGTAGCATCTTTAAGATCTTTGTCTCCCTACCAGGCACACAGCAACTCCCCAGTAACTTACACTTGGTTCCAACTGTCCAGATCTGCGTATACCAACTCTGCTAGCTGTGATTTGAAATAAAGCCACCTAAGGAAAAAAGTCACTGAACTATTCAAGATCAACAATTTTGTTTTGTTTTTTTTTTTTTTTTCATTTTCCCACCCAGAAACATTTGCAGAGTGCTGTAATTCTGTTTTGTTTGACAAGGAGGCCTCATACACAGAGGCTTCACTGAAAATCCATGGCTCTTCCTCATTTGGGATGAAAATGAAAAAAAATGGAAGCTTAAAGGAAGAAGGGATAAGAAAACTGTGAAAGTCCTTGGAGCTGCACTGTGCCTGAACTGCAAATATTTATAATTTTTATGTCATCCTATAAAACCTGGATGTTGCAATCCATTCTATTTAACATCCTCTTTTAGGAGGTTGAGAGCCCCCATTCACTTCACAAACTCCAGGTTTACTGCTTTCCCATTCTGCTAATAATAAAAAGGTGCCACAGATAATTAAAAACAAACTCAGTTCCAGCACTCATTAAAGAAGAAAATATGAACTTCTGAAAAGCTGTCATATACAATAAAGCAGTGTTATCTGCCTAGAATTACTGCAGTGATTTCAAATGGATAAGTCTGAAGAACAAAATCCACCAAAATGTAGTTAAATTAATTGCTGTTTTACAAGGGAGAGCTTAAAAATGGAGTAATTAATTGACCTAGTGCTTGTGACAATTTCCCTGTAGTTAACGATCACTCCTGCAGAAGATGAAAAACCAGCCCTGTTTCATTTGAAAAGAGGTGAATCAAATCAGGGCAAACCAACACTGCCAGTGTTTCTGTGACAGGGGAATTGTACAGGAGAAAAGAATATCCATGAAATGGGATAAATTCCAAACTCACTTCTGTCGCTGCAACTTCACTGCACCCAGCAGCATTATTTCAATTTAGGACTGGGGCTCTCCCAGTGCCCTGACATTGGGAATATTTAGCCCTGGGCTCCAGTTACCTGGAGGAGAAAAGTATAATTTGAAATTAATCGAAAAAGTCATTTTAGTAGAGGAGATTCAGAAAAAATATATGGGTTTATTCACTATAGGGACATTTTATTTACTTGTTCATTACTCTGAAACAGATTGTGTAAAATACCTTGAAACAGGGTTTATTAACGTAGCTTCAATTGCCTGATTTGTCACGCACAGATTCCTAATAATTTAAACTAATTCTAAAGAAAGCCCCAGACAAACAAACCAGAGATTGCACTCATATTCTAAAGACCCCTAGAGCCTGTGAAAATATCCAGGCACATTGTGTAAGTGATGCTTGGAATGCACAAAAGGCACAGAGGGAATATTGGGTTCCATTGGGATTTGGGAGGAGGAACATGTGGGTTGCAGTGCCCGCAGAAGGAATCAAATAGTGACAAAATATGACCGGGGTACCACCCATGGAAATGGCACTGCAACCCTAAATGTGGGGATTGCCATGGCAGTGCAGGGTCAGGAAAAGGGGAAACAGCCCCCACACAGGATGTGGGCACACAAAGCTCCATGGCAGAACAGAGACCTCTGTCCTGTCCCTCCCTCTCCTGGGGATCCCGAACACTCAGCTGGAAGTGTGCCTGCCCTCAGTACTGGCTGATTCTGGAAAACGGGCAGGGACTGCAGTGTGGCTCTTCCTAAGGTGTAATTATTGCAAATCAGCACAAGCTGGGCTGTTCCCTTCCCTCTGTGTAACCAAACTCCTGCTCAGCTCATCTGCTCCCTCCCTGCTCTCCCTGCCCTCAGCTCCTCTGGGTTTCCTTGGCACTCATACTGGCACTCATACTGGCACTCATGCTCTGCGTTTCCTTGGCACTCAGTGTTTGATGGCTCAGAGGAGTTCTGGGCCACCTACAAAGCTGGGTGTTTCAGTGTCCACTTCAGTCTCCAGATCATCAGGGAAAGAAACAAACCTATTTTTGACTTGTGCCAGAGCTGGATGGGAGATTGAGAATTAGGACTTGTTCTCTGTCAGGGTGGGCAGGCCCTGGCACAGGGTGCCCAGAGCAGCTGTGGCTGCCCCTGGATCCCTGGCTGTACCCAAGGCCAGGCTGGACATTGGGGCTTGGAGCAGCCTGGGACAGTGGAAGGTGTCCCTGCCATGGCAGGGGTGGGATGGGATGAGTTTTAAGGTCCCTCCCAACCCAAACCCTTCTGTGATCTACATGTTGGATTGGCCAGCTCTGGCAGCAGGACATGGACTCTTCCCAAGCCAAGCAGTGACCACTGCAGTCTGTGGTATAGTCCACAAGGGTCCCAGGATAGGGAAGAGACGAGAAAGTTGACTCCATGTTTCAGAAGGCTTGATTTATTATTTTATGATAGATAATATATTAAAACTATACTAAAAGAATAGAGGAAAGGATTTCACTACAATGCTAAGCTAAGAATAGAAAAGGAATGAATCAACAAAGTCTTCCCTCAGACCGAGACCGGCCGGACAGGTGAACTGTGATTGGCACTTAATTGGAAACAGCCTGATGAGGCCAATCAGAGATTCCCCCTGTTGCATTCCACAGCAGCAGATAAGAATTGTTTACAGTTTTGTTCCTGAGGCCTCTCAGCTTCTCAGGAGGGGAGAAATCCTAAGGAGAGGATTTTTCATAGAACATGTCAGTGACAGCAGTCCTTGTTCCATCTACATTGAGGGCAACTGACTTTTTTGCTTTTATTCCACCTTTGGTGCATACACTCACAACCTTTTAAAAATGCAAATATTTTACATGCCCACTGAATCCTTTTGATGGTTATCCCTTACAGAGATCTCCAGCAGCCACAGCAGAGAATTTCCCCCAACAGATGCAAACCTTATTCTAACAGAGCACATTTATTCCTGTGCTCAGTGATTTTATCCTGTAGGTGAACCCCTCCACCCCCCAGCAGTCCTTTGTCCCTCTCTGAGAGCCACCTGGAGCCTGCCTTGAAGCCTCAATGTGCATTCCAAAAATATCAGGACTTGATCAACATGGGTGGCAATTCTGGTTTGGAGCCAGCTTTGACAGAAAATTCCAGAAATTCAGCCTTTGTAAAATGCCTCCTCTTATTTGTGAAAGAAAGTAGGAGAAGACTAATGTTTGTTTAATGTAATTTTTCTTACAGTTTAAAAGCACCAAAAGATTTCAGATCAAAAGTAGACCCTAATGAAGGATGCAAATCTCACAGGTGTGAGAAGAATATGAGGTGTGAACACCTTATAAATGTGGGGGGGAATTCACTAGATGCTGTGGGTTTATCCCTTAAAATAGTTTTGTTTCTATGACATTGGAAATTCTCCCAGTTTCTATGAGTCTTCACAGTGCTGTGTCAAGGATTTTGATGACATCCTAATTCAGTGTTCAAGAGATATCAACGTGTAGTTTTTTGTAATGTAATTCAATATATTTGACTACCAGTGGCTCATTAATATAAAATAGCATAAAATTCTCTTAAAACAAGTGTAATTTGGAGATCTTGGTAGATGTCTGGGGGCTTATTGGTTTTGATTTTTAAAAAAGCTGAAGTCCACAAATATGTGAAAAAATGTATGAGAACATCCCAAAGTACACTAGGACTTCTATTTTCATGACTGAATATTCTGTTATTCATTCCCCGCTTCCACACTCATTTATGAAATTATGCCAGTGGGTTTTACTTGAAGAGAGTTAATACAATATCTGGATACAATGGGGTGCTTTTTGGTGGGCAATGGTTGTGGAATATTCAGCACCAGATCAGATCATTCAATCAAAGACAAACCTCAGAGATTGCTCCAGCTCAGGATTAATTGCACCCACTCAAGGCAGACAAAATCTATTCTGGCATTGCTTCTGACAGAGGAAAATAAAACACAATAAGGATTAGCTTGCAGCTAACAATATGCAAAATTAAAGAATATAACAATTTTAAACTTTTATGGGAGTGCTGATTAGCTTTTGTTCCAAAAGCTGCAAAGAGATTTTGCTGTTAATCTCGTTACTCAGCCACCCAGCAAAGAGAAGCAGGGAGCCTCAGGAGCCTCCCCTCACCCAGGATCACAGACTCTGCATCAATGCTGCTTGGCAAAAATGCCTTTTGTTTTAATTGGCCAGAAGTAGAACAGTAAGAAACTCAAATTATCTCTAAAGGCATCGATGACTGTGTAAGCTGATTATAATAAAGTGTGTCCTATGCATTTTCCATTTGAAGGTTAAATTCTCAATTAATTTTTCAGCTTGTTGCCATCTCAGCTGAGTGTGGTTGCTAATTGCAGTGAAACAATAGTTTCCAAAAGCTTTGAATTCATGTGCTGGATTTCAGACACAGCCAGAGATCCCTGAACAAACCAGAACCACTGCAAAAACCCCAAATTCAAACACTAACACAACTCCTCAGATTACTATTTTTTTTTTCTTTTAATTCTGGAAAAGTAAAGATTTGTTATTCTCAGTTATGTTTATCCCACATTTTCCAGGCTCATTTATTTTTTTTCTCTTGAAAGTGAAAAACTTCAATAGCCAACATCTTAAATACTCTTAAACCAAACATCTTAAATACTCTTCCATAAAATGTGTAGAGAATGAAGAGAATGCACAAAGCAATATTTCAAAGCTGAGTACCTGAATGAATTTTATCTACAAATAATAGGCTTAAAAATCTAATCTACTGTAAACCCAGAATTAATGAGCATCCTACTGATGAAGTATATTCCAGAACATACTTTTCTTTGTTAAAAGCCTTTTAATCATTGCCTACAGCACCTTCCACAGTTTTGTGCCAGTGACCATCACAAATAAGTGGTATTTCTTCTCTTGGTATTAATTCCTTTTTTCTCTTGGTAATAAAATAATTCCAAGCACCCATAAAAATATTTATATTCTCTACAGATTCCAACTCCTTCTCACCCCACATTTCATGCAGGGCAGAAGCAGCTCTGGACCATGAGAACTCCAGGGTTGTTCTGTCCCTCTCTGAAGTTTTGCTGAGCCTGTCCACACACATCCTTTGGTTCATAAATGTCAACAGGGAGCAGTGACAAAACAGCTTCAAGCCTGATGTCATCCTGGGAAGAAAGATTATTTTTGAGAAAGCACAAATTCTGATGGAACCCTCCCTGCCAAGGCTAGAGCCCAGAAGAAAAGCAACCAACTTAATTCAAATATCTTACTAAAGCCAAAAAAGAACATTTCCATGGCAGCACAACTAAATTCTTTCACAAGCTACTGGTACAAAGAGGCAGCTTGGAATTTTGTCTTTTATCAACCAAGGAAAACAGTGACAAAGTTGAGGCCAAGAATCCAAGAGCAGCGGCTGGCCCAGGTGAGCCAGGCTGGTCCTGCAGCTCCCAGAGCTCCCAGCTCTGCCTGCTCAGAGCAATTCTCACAGTTCTCACCTGCAGAGAGCTGCAGCCCCTGAAATGGACTCTGTCCACTTTTAAATCAAATTACAGGTGATCAGACTGCAAACTACAAAACAAAGAGCATTTTAACATACTTCAGTACATGTCACAGCAGCTCCCCAGAGCCCAGGGGCAGAACTCTTAAATCACCTCCCAAAGAGATCCTGTGAGTCAGGAAAAACTCAGGCACAGTAAACTCAGTTTACCTCAGGGTAAACTGAGGCACAGAGGCCTGGAGGGATTTGGGGTGGACCAGGATGGAAAGCTCTGCCTGAGGATGGGGTCTCCCACATTCCCAAGGGTCATTCCAGCCCAAAATTTGTCCCCTCTGTCCCCTGGGCACTGAGGCAGTCAAACCTCCACACACACTCACCCCAGCTACCACTTCCAGGGGACACAAGGAAGTTACGGGTAAAAAAAACCCAATAAGTGAATGTGTTGAGGGCTGATAATTAACTTAGGGACCCTTCAGCTATGCTGCATTTTTTGAGAGGAGTTGGGGGCTTTTGTAGGTTCTGAACTACTTAATTTTCTTACATTTAGACAATGTGCACCAAATTCTGTTGCTAAGTGTTAATGAGGGAAGACATTCACAATTTTTTGAAGATGACATCTTTATTATTTCTTTGTTTAATCAAATACAGTGATGAGGCAAAAAAGCCCCATAATCACAAGAGTACAAAAGAAGGAAGAAAAATCTAGGAGTTAAAAAACATTTAAGAGATTGCAAGGCACGAAGAGTGGGAAAAATTACCTAAAAATAATGCATCACCAGAGGTCAATTTTATATCCAAAGGTGGATTAAAATTTTTGATTTCACATCACCCAAGGATTGAGTTTGCTCTTACATCCACCTGTTCTCCTGTATAGCTGTGGAAAGGCTCCTCAATGTCAGGCCATTAATCTTGTGACCCTTAAAACATTTCTTGGTTTAAAACTGTGAAGAAAGACCTTCACTCAAGCACAGTTGCAATCAATGGAGAAAGCATTAATCACCTGAGAAGTGGTGTTCTGAGACTCGTGAAATTGAAATGAATCACAATATGAAAAAATGCAATTATTTGTGAGGGCTTTGTTTTGTTAACGTTCCGTCACTCAATCTGCTCTCCCTGCTTGTGTCTTCTGGGGGCAGGGAGGGTTCCAGGGCTGGTTTGGGGCTGCTGCCTGCTCCTTCCATCCTGCCCTACACAATTCCCTCTTCCCACCCTTATCTTCCCTCCCAGCACCTCTGCTCCATCCCACACACAAACAAGGCTGAATTTCCCCGTGGCACACCAGGATGATTATCTGTCCTTCTGTGAGTGAGGTTTTTTTTTTTTGTTTGAAGAGACTGTGCTTTCCTCAGAGACCCACTAAGACAAGCATTCAACCTTGGAATAAATAGAGAATTCACTTGCTGACTATTTATTGACCTATTAGCTTGGAAAGGCTTGTTTATCTAATAGGTCTGGATCCTGCAAAGGACTCCATAAATTGGTATTCAGAGGAATGTGCCAGTGAACCAGTTTGCAAGTACAGTCTGGGACAAGAGTAAAAGCCAGCTGATGATTTCTGCAACTGCCCTTTTCTGGGGGGAGCAAAGCAGCTCAGGCTGGGCAGAAAATAAGCCTTGACTTCCCAGCAGGCAGACCAGAGCATCACATGGGACATCAGTCAAGTATATTATTGAGTCTGGGTAGCTGGATGAATATGGGCTGCCAGAGCTACACAGATGAGATGGCCCTGACAGACATATTAGAAAACACTTGCAGAAAATGTTCAGATTTTTACAGTTGTACTGAGGGCAAATAACACAAAAGTTTTATGCAAAGGGAGAGCTCAGTTATTTTAAACAAAGTATTGCTTTACATCCTAGTAGGTCATTAATTATTGCTTTGCATCCCAGTAAGTCACAAACTTTGGTCCAAGGAAGGTGTTGGGTTTTGTCAGGAGCAGAACCTTCAGGCCATGGTCAGAAAGGAGAATTTTTGATTTCTGTTGAGGTGGTGATGTTGTTGGGAAAATGTGACGAGTTCCTGGCTCCCTTCCCTGTGAGAGCCACGATCCCTGGCTCCTGCCAGGCTGCCAGCTTTCCTGGGGCTCCCAGCCCCAGGGGGGATTTCAGTGGACACAGCCTGTCCCCACCAGATTTCCAGGAGTTCTGCCCACAGATATCTGCTGGCAGCCCCCAGAGCACGGGAGCAGCTCAGCAGCTCTGGCAGGAGCAGCTCAGGAACTTCTCAGGGCTCACCGTGTGAGCAGCAAACCCTGCCTGGGCCTGAGGGCCACAGGAGAAATTCCTTTGCCAGGAAATAAATAAACACCTCGGAAGAAATGCACAGATTGCAAATACAGATTGAGCAAATGATGCCCTCAGCTGGAAGCTCTAAAGGCTGCTGGCCAGCACAGTGGCACCAAATTTCCAGGTAGGGAGGAACAGGAATCTCTTGTCAGAATGCTGAGCTCTCAAAGGCAGCAGAGAGCTGTGGCTGTGGCCACCTGCACCCGCCCTCCAACCCCAAAGCGGCAGGGAAGCAAAATAAACAACAACAACAAAAGGAAAGACGTTATCTCTGTCACTATTAAATCAGTCTGCCCACAGACCTGGGATTACCTAAACTCCCCAGGAAGACAAGAAGATCTCTGGAACAAGACGAAACTTCAGCCAAATGCCAGAAAATTGTGGTGACACCACCCAGGCCAGAAACCCCTTCAGTGCCCCAGGCCCAGGAGGGGTGGGGGAAGCTGGGCTGGTTTTGTGGGGTTTATCCCCTCCCACTGTAGGACTTAAAACTGATTGCTCCAAAACAAACCTTACAGGTGGCTTTAATCTGAAAGGCAAAAATGGAGACTACCACAAATGATGAACTTAGAAAGGATAAATTAGGAAGAAACGGTCTTTGCTCTCTAGTAGAAAAATTCAGATTTGATGACAAACATGGCCAACACCTTGCACTGTAACAAAATTCATTAATTCTGTGGGGTTTAGAGTGTTAAAAGTGGCTTTTAAAGCAGTTTTGGTCTATGTAATGTTCATTTGTCTGAAGATCTCAGGTTCTACACAGAAAATTTCAAGGAAAATGTAAAAATACATAATTCTGTCAGTTCTCCTCCTGGCAAGGCCTTCTACTATACAGGCACTAAACTTCTCCTCTGCTGCAAAATTAACCAAAGAAACTCCAGCTGAATCCTGCAGTCATTTTTCATCCTAATCTTCTGTGCAGAACTTTCCTCATGGCTCAAACTCCAGGGTGTCAATTGGAAACCCTCCTCTCTAAACAGCCTTGATTTAATGGGACAGAAATCTGACTGTGAGCTCCAAACACAGAGCCCCTGTTCTGCTACAGATGTTTTCACCTGATGCTTTTGAAACCCATTAATTTAAAAATATTTCTATTTCATTTCTTTAGAAGAGGCAAATTAGCACACATGCAGCTATTGCAGTACTTTTGCTATAGAGATCAAAGCAGCATTTGCAAAATAATGTACATATTTGTCCTCAATTTTTGATAAACATTCTTTCTTTTTTTTTTTTTTTTTTTTTTTTTTAGGTAGTGCTCAATAAATTCTTACCCTCCCGTGGCTGTACTGCAAATCCCTCCCTTTCATTCAAGGTCTGTGTACTAACCTGGATATTGCTGTCAGAGCTTACCAGGGATTTATAGAAGGCCACATTACATTGCTACAGAGCTGCAGTTTCTAATTTCATTTACACATCACAAAGTCCCCCGTGCCAAAGAGCAGCAGGGAGAACTAGAGGCCAAATCTGGTCACTGAACTAAATGTTTATCTTCTGCTAATTATTTTCAAATGACATGTAATGGAAATAATTTATTTGTTGGCCTATTTTTGTCTCATTAGCAACACTTGTAATTTCAATTAGGTTAATTAAGTAAAGTTCCACCAGCCAGGCAGCCTCAATCTTTTATTCCTTGCAAATTTTGCTCCTTCTCTGACGAGTCAAGCAGAGTTTTGTTGTTGGGGTGGTGACAGTTGTTTTGGTAAACAGAGGGATTTGCTAAAGCCTGGTGGGGCCAATTCAGCCATCAAATGAGAAATGCAACTGAGAAGAAGGAAAAGGTAAAAGGTGTGAGGAGAAGAAAAGCACAGGGGAAGAAATGATGTGAGGGGTCACCAAAAAGAGGAAATTGCTCATGGTGGTTCTGCTGGGTGAAGGATGCTGGGTCTTACATGAACCAAAAACTAACTTTTAGCAAGACATTTTGTTTAAATTGTGGGCAGACTGGAACCTGTAGCACAAACAATTCCATCTCTGACTTGAAAAAGAGAAAAAAAATCTTTAATTCTTTTCATTTCCTTCTCTGAACAATTTATAGTGCTAACATGTT
This sequence comes from Serinus canaria, assembly GCF_022539315.1. NCBI lineage: Eukaryota > Metazoa > Chordata > Aves > Passeriformes > Fringillidae > Serinus > Serinus canaria. The sequence goes on from NC_066325.1 coordinate 1,040,771, forward strand.
TTGTCCTCTGAATTTGTTACTCAAGTCCCATTTGGTAAGAATTGCCACTGCATGGGAAGGCACCAAGGATCAGCTGGACAGAGGAGCAAGGGGCTGCTTTAGGCTGCAGGCTCCAAAGCTCAGCTGCAGAGCAGAAATAATGATCTCACTGCTTGCCACAGAGCTGGGGAAGCACGGTGTTACTTTGATATGTGACATTATTCCACAGACACATCATGGGTAACAAGCACAAAAACAAAAATGAAGAGCAATGATGCTTAGATAGTGAGTAGATACTTTATTTAGAAGTTTTTTTCAGACTAATACCTGGTATAACAGGGATTTCACCAAAGCCACCTTCAAACAGGGATGAAAGCAGCAAAGTCTGTTTGTGTGCAGCTCTGTAATGAGTGTGCAGCAGCAGTTTATGCTTTTTAAGGTCACACCTTCACACTGGAAACCCTGCAGCAGATCTGACAGGTTCATGTGATTAAAGCAGAATAATAAGGATAATAATTTAAAAATAATAGCCTATGCACTACTCTGGGGCAGTGCAAAAATTTAGTCTTGAACACAAGCCCTGCACACAACTAAAAAAGTCCTTGTTAAAGATATTAAAGTGTAATTCAGGAACTGCTTATTGACTGACTTCTACAATACACCCAATTCTGTACAACTCTGCACAAGTACATCTAAAACAAATTTTACTTTTGAAAGAAAATGTTGGAACAAGGAGGCATTTATTCCTTTGGCTCTTTTCCTCCATGGTGAAAGCTGTAGCCATGCAAATATCCAGCTGCCTTTATTTTTAATAAGCACTTACATGGGGATAACTTGGTACTGCTGAGAAACTTCAGACAGCTCTGGGAACAGATGGAAGCTTTCCAGTACCTGAACATTGCTAAATACTGTTCTTAATACTGATCTGAATTTTAATTCTTATTTTCATACCAACCAGGTAAACCTGAATTAATTCTATTCTACTCAGTGACAAATTACCAGGCCAGCATTCTGCTTTTATTTATCTTGAGTTTTTTATCCATTTCAAAATTGAAAAACCTCCACTGAAGACGAGGCTTATCTAAGACATGGATGATTTAACAGAATAAATAATAAGAACTGATATTTTATCTTAGCAGCTCCTGAAAATTTTCTAAACATTCTTAGGATGAGACATCAATTCCATTTTCATCATCTCATCTTGAAGCATAAGAGCATCACAGGTACAATTATTTGCTTTCTTAATGGTATTTTCTCTTCTGTCAGTGTTGTGGTAAGTTCAGACACTCAGGAATAAGGAATTTTAAATCCAGAGGAAAATCAGTGAAAGAGTTGTGGTGAGGGGAGATGTTCTGGAAACATCCCATCCTCTACATGGAGCCTCAGCACTGTGGGTGCATCTCAGCAGGACAGGAGGGCAGTGGATAATCCTTTCTTTGGGATCCATTCCAAATTCACAATATCATGGAACTCAACTTGGAGCAGAACTGTAGCCCTGGGGATTATCTCAAGGGATTTGATTGAAATTCACTTTTCTAGAGAAACTCCTCAGCATTCTTTGAGAATCAAACTTAAGCCAGCCTTATTTCCCACACCTCTCACCTTGTATTTCTCAGTGCTCCTAAAAGTCTGGCATTAAATGCTCTACAAAGGAGGAATAGTGACCTAGACATGGGATTTTTAATTTTGCTAATGCTCAGTCATGGCCCAAAAGACCAAAAATTGCTTTATTTGATGCCACTGTATCCTCACTGAGCTTTTTCAAGGACTGTGCCCTGCAGAATAAAATGGACACATTTGTTAGAAATGTAGAAAATTCCAGGATTTTTCCTCTGTGCTTTGTGGAAAACCATATTCCAGCATGGGGGGAAAGGATTGGGGGTGTTATCCTTCCTTACCCCCTGATTTCAGTGCCACATGGAGTGGTTTCATAGGTGAATTAATGCACTGTTACTCCCCTTTGACAAAAGCAGAGCAGCCATTTAACAAACAAATAATGTGCCAGTACTTGTGAAACAGAACTGCCTATTGCCCCTCCAAAACAAACATGATAAAAACCAATTCTCTCCTGAAAAAATATCCTAAACTTCACCAGTTCTTTATTTTCAAGTCTTTCTAACCCTGACTACAAATACAGGGGCCAAATATTTCTGTCACACAAAATATCAGAGGACATTTAGTCCTTAAACTGATGCTGGCTGGTTCAGAAGAGTCTTAGCTCTGCTAAAAATCTGAAATTAAGTTAGGCCCTACAAAATCTTGGACCAGCTGATAAGGGTGTAAATAAAACACACAAATTTTTAAAAAACCAACAAATGCTGAGCCTCAGCTCAAAAGTTCCAAGAATATTTGAGCATGTCATTTAGCTATAAATTTAGATTTTTAACTCCTTCTTCCACTCTGCTTTGCTGGTCTCTCCCTGTCAACAGCAGATGGCTCAAAGAGAAGATCCAGCTCCTGAGTCCTGCTGTCACTTGCTCACCTGACTCAGTGACCTCTGGAATGACTGGAGGAAAAAACCCTTTGCCTTTATCAACTGGTCTGAAATCTGCACATGAGCAGAGATTAATCAATATCTCTCTCAAGCCCATGTCATTAAAATAGTCAGCCATTTCTTGCTCTCCTAATCAAATGTTAATTATTGACACACAATTACTTCCAGCCAGAGATGCTCTTCAGGATGCCTCAGGGTTGATTCACTCAATATTCCTTTTGGTAAGAAATATTTCAGTGGAATGCTTATTATCTTAGGAATTTCAACTCTCTTGATAATAGAAATTTTAATTATTTTCATAATAATTTGATTTCCTTTGAATGGCATCTGAACAAAGCAGGTTTGGATTTGTTATGTTTATGACTTCCTAAAGATTTTATTCTTATGTCAATAAGGCTTAAAACTTTCCCATTATCTTGTGTTCTGACACTGAACTTCTGGAAAATGTTAAATGGTTTTAACAATGCCAAATAAATGCATTTTTACAAAAACATACACAAAGGCAGTAATTTTTAATGGTATTATTATGTAAAAACATCACACTACTCATCAACATTTTAAGAGCTCATTGAAATAATGAAGTGGCTCCAGTTATTTCCATTAAAAGGTTTATAAATAATATCTGCTGTTTGGTGCATTAGGAGAGCATAGCTGGATAATAATTGAAATGTCAATACATCTTCCTGGTGAAAGTTTCTACTTCTGAGAGCAGCATCTGGCTTCCTGTAGGAAGGACATGGAATTCCCACCTGTAGGGAGGACATGGAATTCCCACCTGTAGGGAGGACATGGAATTCCCACCTTGTGCTCCTTTCCACTGCTCATGATTTGAACAGTGGAGCAAAGCAGTTCTTGCCATTCCCACTCAATTGTTTCTCTATTAAAGAAAACCACCCGCCAGGAAAAAAAAAAAAAACCTATTTCCCACTCACTCACGTAAATACAGTCTCTTTAAAGACACACACAGCCTTAGAGCCCTTTTGCCTGATTTTTCTTCCCTTTTTCATTTTGACTCAATGGCAATCTAAGGAAGGGGGAGCAAACAAGGCAAAGATAACTCAGACATGAAGCTGCTCCAACAGCATAATAAGAAATGATGAAGTGTCAGGTCCATCACCTCTATTGTTGTGAGCAGGCTCCTCATTATGCTGAAATCTTTCCTTACAAAGAGTTTTCAGTTACATAACAGGATTTTTCATGAGCAATTTAGGAGCTGACATTGTAGAGAAAAAGAGGAGCTTTCAGAGGCTGCTGTCTCTGGCTGTTCCATGGTGCACCTTCTCATCTTCACTGAGCACATTCTCCTTCAAAGCCCCTTGGAAACCTTGTGGAATCTTACTAGCTATGGAACTGGAATGGTGATTGTTTTCTGTCCGAGACCCAGAGGCAAGGAAAAAATCTGGGATGGAATTTTCCACAGCAAATCTGAGAGACTGGGAAAGAAAAGAAGTTTAATGCCACACACCAAGCTGCCTTGCTGTCCCATCAGTGTCCTTCTGCACCCAGATGAATGGTGAGAATTTTTATGGTAAAAGCAAATTGACCTTCATCCTCCTCAGCCTCTCCTCTTTGCCCAGCTGACCCAAAGCTCTGTCTGCTGCTACTATACAGTTATGAATTCCTGGTTTTCACCCCTTTCTCCTGGAGCCAAACCCCTCAGGTGCTGCTGAGTCAGAGGATGTCCTGCAGGAAAGACAATGAGAGATTTTTGCTGTGACAACCAGGTCTGATTGAAGTCTTCTTCAGTCTCAGACATGCTGAGCAGACAAGGGCATTTTACTCCCCGAAAACTGATGAGATTTTTCAAAATATGCCAAAATGAAGTACCCTGTGTGTTTTTGATACCTAATCAAAGTCGCACATCAAAGTTTGTGAAGGAAATTAACACATAAGGAGGGGAAAGAGGGTTTATTATTTAATAGAACATAAAAGTCTCTTAAGTCTTTCTCTACATCAAAATCTGTCAGATGGTTTTAAAAATGAGATCTTACATGTCTGATGTCCTGATCAAAATTTCAGAGCACCAGTTAAACATGAATGTCTGCAATGGCACAACACAGAGACCACACAGGCAGATTTATTTGCTATTATTGCTGCCTTTCTGTTCTCTGAGTGGGATTCATAACATGAAAAGTCACAACAGAAAAATTCATCAGGACCCAGCACACTGGTGTGAGTCCAGTCCTCACTGCTGTTGATAAGACAAAAATTTGGTTTCAAGTATTCTTATGCAAATTTCCTCTGCATGAAAGAGTTTTCAATGAATGCTAATCTGGCACTGCTATCAGTGTAAGTGGCCTGAAATGGATCTTCCCTACCTAGGAAACAGATGGCACCAAAATGGCACGGATGGGAATGGAGAAGAAAGGAAAACAACAAGAAAGCAAAAGAGATTTGGGTAGAAAACTGGGGATTTGAAGAGAGGCAGAAGCCCCTGGCAAACAGAGCTTGGTGTTTGAGGCCAAGGCATGCAAAAGCAGGGAATTTGTGCTGCAGCACAGCCCTGGGGCTGGGACTGCACAGGAGCAGGTTCAGGTGCTCTCACACACACCTGGCACACCTTGAGCTGCTCCCAGCACTTCCCTAACCCACCTCCCCTCCTGCCCTGCTCCAGGGCTGCCCTGACCCCGGGCAGTGCCTGACCCCGGGGACACTCAGGGTCTGCAGCCCTCCCCAGGACACCACTGCCCACTGCAAAGGCCCCTTCCCTTCAGAGCTGAACACACAGAGCTGGGTTTGGGTCATCCTAGCTGTGTATCCTAAAAAGTGCCTGGATGTACCCTGAAAAGTGTCCAGAAGTACCCCAAGAAGTGATCAGATGCTTCCCCAGTCCCACTGCCCCTCTCTGCTGCGCTCCTGCTGACAGAGGAGGGGTTGAGCAGAGGGAGCTGTACCCAGATCTGAACAAAGTTTTTCATTAGTTCAAGGGCTTTATAAATAAATTACAAGAGAAAATGTTAGGACTATCAATTAAATGTATTCCATCTTTTTTTTATTTTTAAGAAATGTGCAAGTTTTTTCCTCCTCCAAACCAATTAGGCCGATAACCCATGCTACAAGGTACAGCTGTTTTCCTGACACCTCCGAGTTCAGCTGACTCTGAACTCCATTTCCTTGAGCCCTGTCCACACTTGTTTCAATGGCAACAGCCTGCAAACACAGAAAAATACCCACTTTAATTAACTTTTACTCCTTTCCAGGGGATGTTAAAAGAAAACCAAGAGCTATTACAGAGACAAAGTGAGGGAGCCTTCCAGGCAGCGAAGGCTATTACATTCAATTGTTTGGCAACACTTCTATTCAAGACTAACAATTCCAGAGACTTATGTTCTTAATAGAGCAGGCTAAAACTCTTCTGATGAACAATTTGCCATCAAAAACTGCTGATTTTCTGGATCAAAACGTTCTCTGGGAATGTTTATTCCACTAAAACTTGTGACAAGCAGGCAGGCTGGCTGGAGGGCTGGCAGCTTGGCTTGGAAGGCTGCCTGGGAGCTGGACTGGCAGAGAGAGGCAGGCTGCCTGCCCAGCGTGTCCTGCCCAGAGCTGCTCCCCTCCTCTCACAGGTCACACACATTATGCATTATAATCATTTTTATTAGTGAATTTGTCAACATTTCTAAGCAGAAAACACAATGGATCAATTCAATGCAGCGTGTTTCAAAACATACTTCAGTACACTTGGCATGAAGAGTGTCTTTCTTTTTCTTTTTTTTTTTTTTGAAAAGTAGCTTAAATATTTTCTTGTATGAGATATCTATATTTTTTGTTCTAATTCAAAGCAATAATAAAAAACCCCAAGTGAAACTCCGGAGCCTCTGCAGAATGGGAGCTCCTGGTTTCAACCCCATAAACAACTCCATGTTCCCAAACAAAAGCATGTTAAGCTCTGGTCTTTCTTCAGACAGAATTTGAAGACAGTTGCTGCACAATATTACTTTTACTTTTCCAATGATGCAAGGAATTGATTAATTTGTCAAAGCTTAAGTATTTATGGAAAGAGTTAGTCTCTCTTCTTAGTCATTCTAAGCTAATCTATTCTTTTAAAAAACCAAACTGTTACCATTAAAATCACCATAGCTGGCACTGGCAGGACTTGGAAAACCCAAATTCTGGCTGGGGAGATAAAAGGCCTTTCTTTCTACCTTATATTATACCCCTTATTTAATTATACTGTCAGGAAAAAACTTCTATCTCCAAAACCCTGACCACACTTCAAATGACAATAATTATAATTTGAATTTGTGAAGAACTTGTAGACATTGCCCTTACTAGAATAATCACTCTTAAAATTTCCAATGAACTAAAAGATAATTATTCAATTATGGCTTAATTTTCTTCCAACTTTTCAGGAGAAATCTGGTTTTGGGGTTTTTTTGTTTGTTTTTTTGTTTTGTTTTGTTTTTTGTTTTTTGTTTGTTTGTTTTGTTTTGGTTGGGGTTTTTTTGGTTTTTTGGCATGGGAACTATATATGGGTTTTGGACATTCTCTCACATGAGATGAATTTAAGCTTTATTGTTCTGTACAGGTCACAGCCATGAATACACAGAACAGAACCCAGAGAATTCACAGATTTGCTACCGAAGATATTTTACACCACTGGGGAATTATTTCTACCAGAAATAAAATGTCTTTTACCAGTTCAACTCCACCACTATGAACATCTCCACAAACATTCAGCAGCAGCAGTAGAAACTTGGGTTTCTGACTTAGATCTGGTGAGCATCTCTTTGTTTGGGGCTCTTTCTGTTCTGAAAACCCCTGGTTTCCATGATCTCCAGAAGTCACTGTTTGTGTTCAGAGCATTTAAAAATAACTTTTCCCTTGCCCCACACAGAAGCTTTGCTCCCTGCATTGCAAACACTAAATTTAGCAGCCATGAACTCACATGGGGATGGAAAGGTGACACAAGCACAGTGACACCAGCAGGACGTATAGATTAGGGAGTATTTATAGACCAAAAAACCCAATAAACCTTTGCCAATATTGTCTGACCCACGAGGGAAGGACAAACCCTTTGTCTATGTTATTTCCACATAAAAACTGAAATAAATTCCGCCCCTGCAGTACCCAATTACCACAGAAAATACAAAATGCACTGCTGATACAATGGCTCTGCTGTGTGAGAAATACCAAAAAGGTCAGGAAGAACAGAAATAAAACACCTCCTCAACAGAGCTCCCATTGCAAGGAGGGGTGTTGGTGATTGACGAGAAAGAACTCCTAAATTAGGCATTAAAGCCTGCAGGTAAAAAGGTAAATATTCTATTCCCTCTTAGTGTCACCTTCCTTTGAGTCAATATTGATTCAAGCTTCCTGTCACAACTGTATTGTTTATAAAATGAAGCCAGTCTGGAGTTAATCACAACCAGGCTTTCAAAACCTGAAGAAGAAATGTCATGAACATTTCAAACACTGCAAGATTCCATAAAACCCAGTTTGTGCTGGGTTTCCACCCCACTTAGATAGCCTTGATTGCCCAGTAGGAACCAATGTGTGACTTTACTGGACACCCTTCAACAGCTTCCACGGGATGCAAACACGAAACCTCAGCTCCCTGCTTTCCTTCAGGACAACAGGGCAGGACCCTCCAGCCATGCCACCTTGTTCCCAGGTGTGTCACCCCAGCAGAGGGGCTCCTGGACCCCACCTGGGCAGACAAAGAACACGTTTCTGGTCAGCAAACCCAAACCCAACTGAGCTGTTCAGCAAACCTTCCAGTGGAGCACATGGCATGGCCAGCGTGTGCTTTGGGAATGAAGCTCAGCCACAATCCAGGGTGAGGCCTCAGCCTCTCGTGGGAGGTTTTTCTTTGGGTTTAACCCTGCAGGATAAAAAGATGTGACAGAGCTGACTCACCTTCTCACTGGTGGGAACTTCTGCTCAGGCAGAAACAGGATTTCTCCAAAGCACCAGAAGGCCAAATGCTCCTTTCTTCACCCATGTGAGGGAAGAGATGACATTTGAGATTTTTGGACTAAAGAAAGCAGAATTTACCTAAAGGCACCTACTTTAAAACTGTTAAGCTTTTCCTCCTCTCGACTCCATCCCCCAGAACCTTTTTTCACCTAAGGACGTCCAGCCACCTGCAGCAGACCCTCACCTCATCTAAATGACCATAGTCCCTACAAACATCACCTCAGCTGCTATCAATCACCCTCGTCCATACAAACACAGCCTGAGCTGATAAAAATCACCATGGTCCATATAAACAAACAGGATTCTGAACTTGCTATCAAGTGCAGCTCTCCCCCTAACCTTACCCAACTTTAAATCTTGTCCTGGAAAACTCAAAAAATAATTTGGAAAATTTGTTAGATCAAAGTTTCTAACAATGCACCATAAGTTTAAAATTCTGTGCTTTGCAAAACAATTTCCAGCCATAAGGAGAGTGTCCCAAATGACCTTGGGTGAGAAGAGTTCATTAGAGCTCCACTGGCTGAGTTACCTGGGAGATTCTGTCCCCTGCAGCTTTAAAAGTGTGGGGTTTCTGCCCTGTACACCATTAGCTGAAGAGCTACAGAGTCTTTAAATGTTGGGAATGACATAAAGGAAATAGAACCAATCAGATTTAGCACTCAGGGCAGCCCACAGGGCAGTGCCAGCTTTCAGAACTGAGACTGTGAACTTCTAGAAATGTACTGTTTAAACTGCACAGGGAGCTCATGTGGGTCTCCGTCTTCTCTTAATCAAATACAAGTTTTACTGGCTCATTACTGCCAATTAGGAAAGATTTGCCTTTAAAAATTTATTAAATGCTGATGAAGAACAACACAAACTCTTATGAAGCACAATATCAGTTAGATGTCAGACTCTAGACTCTCAGAGAATGCATAAACAAGAGTAAATATTCAAGTTTTCATCAACTGTGTGAGATCATCAGAGCCTCTGCACTTTGCTTGTCACTGGGGAAGCATTTTCTTCAACCCACAGGTTCAGGGCTCTGAACTCCTTTCCCTAGGAAGCAAGGAGTACATGGGGGATTTAGGGACATTGCCCTGAATTGCTGGAGTCATCATTACCTTTCAAAGACAACCCCTAATCAAACCTCACCCAGAATCACAGAATCATGGAGTGGTTTGGGTTGGAAGGGACCCTAAATCCCCCCCAGTGCCCCCCCTGCAATGGCAGGGACACCTCCCACTGTCCCAGGCTGCTCCAAGCCCCAATATCCAGCCTGGCCTTGGGCACTGCCAGGGATCCAGGGGCAGCCACAGCTGCTCTGGGCACCCTGTGCCAGGGCCTGCCCACCCTGACAGGGAACAATTCCTCATTCCCAATATCCCATCCAGCCCTGCCCTCTGGCACTGGGAGCCATTGCCCCTTGCCTTGTGCCCCTTTGCAGGCCCCTGTAAGGGCCCCTCAGGCCTGCCTGGCACAGGGCTTTTTTCTGATTACAGCTGCCTTGCTCACCTGTCCTAATACAAAACACCCACAGTAAAATACCTGTGACCCTAAAATCCTTAAAGGCAGATTTTCTTTCACATTCCAGGGGCTGAACCAGCTTCACTCTCCCATTAACAGCATTGTTTCATTTTCTAATGGTGTTTCTTCCACGGAGGGTTTTTTGGGTTTAAAAAACAAAAACAACCCAAGCCCAGTTACAGTTATGATTAAACATCATTAAACTGGTCTTGTTTCTGGCATTTCAAGTGCTTGGGTTAACATAAAGTATGTTAACCCAAGCACTTGGGCTATACTCAGAGTATGCCTGCTGAGGTACACTGCGTCTGAAGGACTCCAATGTGCACAGCTCAGGCTTTTAACACACGAGTTCTCAAACTCACATAGAATTATTTTATTCACACATTACTTAAAATGCACCTTTGACATTTTAGACTGGATTTTATTGCTGTATAAGGCACAGAGAAAGTTGGCTAATTAGCTCCCAGATAACCAGAGGAAAAAACTTTCCTTTTTTTTTTGCCCACCCAAACATGTTTTTATTCTCCCATCCCTTCCCAGTCCATGACTTTTAGAAGTCCCATTAATAGGAACAACTCAGGAACTTTCTGAGAATCCATTTTCCATGGTGGGGTAAAAAAAACCCCGCCCTATTTTTAAAAATCAGATTTTATCAGAATCAGAAAAAAAATAACCTAGAAATGTAGCTATGGGCACCACTTTTGTCTGTAAAATTCTTCAGGCTCAAGGAAACTTCCAGGCAGAAGCTAAGCCCAGAACAAGGAGCTGCCCAGCAGATAAGACACGACCACACTTCCTGGCAGGAATTAGAAGCAGCATTCTAACATTTGAAGCCTCAGTCAGTGGGTTTATTGACTTTCCGTGGCTTTTATTATCTGCTTTTTCACTGATAGATAAATGAAATTAAAGGCTTATTTTATCTTGATGTAGAATAAAAACAATTTAGGGCTTATCAGAAATCTTGGGTTTTGGCCATCAAGTATTCTCTGAATTAGATGCTGACAGGATGATGTGAGTATTACTTATTATCTTTATACTTTTTTAAATTAACTCTTTCTACAAAGGTATTGTCATAAACCAAACCACCAAAACAAAATAATAAAAATTTAAAAATCCAAATTCCCTATGTATATATTATTAATCTGCATACACATCCTGAAATCCTCGCTGGGAAAAACATAATTAAATCTTCCTAACTGAGAAAAGCAGTGCCAGCAATGTTGATGAACACATGTGCAGATGTGTAGTTCCTGTTCATAAGGGCCATTTCCAAACTCAAATCCATGCCCTGGGCTGAGCCAAGGAGTTTCTTTCCTTTATCCAATATCATCACCCTCCCAGTATCAGTGACAAGTCATATAAAGATTCCTGGCCACACCAAAGGGCTTCTCAAGAGCAGCCCACAATTTATAAGAGCATTAAGCTGATCTTTCGAGTGTTTGTGGAGTGCAAATGCAAATGGGGCTGTTGCTAATGTCTTATCATGTCCCATATTTCATCTGGCAGCCCCAGACCGTGAATTTCCCGTGCACCACAAACGCTCTGCGCTAATGAAAATGAGGCAGAGGAAGCTCATAAGTCTCTTGTTTGTGTTCCAGCATGAAACCAACTCTCAGCATTTGCAAAACCCCCAGAAGCACAGCTACTAAGATGTATTTATTATCAACGAGTGTTATTTGTTCCATAATTTAACACTGACACTGCATTTCTAAGGGCGAGCCCTGTTTTTTCAGTGGTTGCCTCCTCTGCTGCAGCTCCCTTGGAAAGGGAATCTGTTTCTCTGAAGTGTCACATCCCACAGCACAGCTGGGATGAAAACCTTCCTGACATACTCAGGAAAAACAGAAAAGGCAAAGAAAGGGGTGAAAATCCCGACTAAAAGGTTCCTTATCTACATTAAAAAATAAAATACATGGCCTGAAAAACCTTATGTGTCTGTACAAACCCTTCTGTACAACGCCAGCCCCCCTCAGGTAACTCTGGAGCTCCAAGGAAAAAAGCTTTCCAATATTGGAACATCAATGTGGAGAATTGTCAGTGGCTGAACAAAACAGGCTGTAAAGGGACTCAACTGCTCCCAAATTCATGGCAGAGGGCAAGGCTGGTTACTTTGACCTTTTTGAAGTTTTTTACTATTTCTTAAATTCTCTTTCAAGCAATGACTGTTCCATTGAGCAGAAGCTGGAAATTCAAAAAGTACACAAGAAATAATGTGTATAGGAACACCCAGCTCTGGCTGCAGATGTGTCTCCCCACATTCCCTGGGACTCATCCTCAGTGGCTTTCTACAGGCTTTAAATAGCAGAAGCAATATTGTCCTCCAAACCAATTTTAGCTTCAAAATTTTCCACAGTTTCCTGGCTACTCTCTGCCTAATCTGCTCCCTGTGTCGAGCTGGTGATTCAGTTCATACCTCCCAGGGTATGAACAGGAGAGAAAACCCTGCTGTGGAATCAGGGGTGGATATGCATTTCTAAGGAGTTTATATTCAGAAGGAAAAAAAAATGTCATCCTTTAAGCCATCCTTTGATCAATTTATTCTCTAAGCACTCTGAGTAAATTTATCTGACCTTCCTGTTAATTTTGTCAAACAATATTTTCGTCTGACAATGGCTGTGCTCTTCTGATTATTTCATCCTCTGGAGTCAAATCTTGTGATCTTCCTGCAGAAAAGTCTCATATGGGATTCCAAGAGTGTTTATCCCTACAAGCATTCCAGAATTCTACTTAAAATAAAAGGAGAAGCTGCATCACAAACATTACCATAGAAACAAAGTGCCACAGACAGAGTTATTAGTGAGAATGGAAAGGAAAAGCTAATTCATAAAGATAACTCCCAGTCTTCAGTCTGTAACAGACACAATTCTAATAGAATAGAAACAGGTTTCATTAAGCACTGAACAAACCATCAGAATAATATGACTATGTTCTTTATTAAAACAGGGGCCACCATAATTGAGATGAAGCTCAAATAAAGAGCCTGACTCTGCAGCCTTCATAGACATTCAGGAACACCCTCCTGCTTGAATTTGTCACATCTTTTCCTATCAGCCCTGATTTGCTTTTGCCCAAGCACCCCACCATTGTCTGCATGGCATCCTCTCCATTCACTGCAAATGAAAATGTGATCCCAATAAGTCACCAGGACTGGGAGCAGCAGACCTTAGCTAGAAGCTATTTTTCAGCAAGGCAGCACTGTGCTGTCTTTGTTTTAATCTCCTTTGGTATATTAAAAAATATCCTGCTTTCCTCAAGGAGGAGAAACAACTCCTAGCCCATAATAGTCTGAGATGCAGACAGGTCCAAATTAAGGGCACAGGAGCTGTGATGAAGCTTTGTCCTGCCTCCTGCAGCTTTTCCCATCTGCAGCTCTGGAGAAACAACAGCTCAAAGCAAGAACTGGGAGGAAGACCCAGACTAAATTCTGTCTTGTTTCAGATTGGGCTCTGCCTTGAACATCTTCAGGATACCATAAATTCATCCTAATAACCACCTTGCCCCTGAGCCTTGCTGCAAGTTTCAGGAAGCTCCAGATCCCCAGTGCTCTGCAGAGGCTTTACTTCATTTCTTCAGCATTCTGCTCTTGACCTTAATGTTCATGTGCTGATAACTGATCTCCAAACTCATCAAATAATGATTTTTTTCTTATAACTGGGCCTTCAAAGCTTGAATTTCCAAACTAAACTACTATCTTGGTGTTACTAGGATAAAATATTTAAAAATCAGAACAAAACAAATCCACAACAGAGAAATGTTCTCCATTTACTTTTATTTGTGCTGACAAAGTCAATTTTAACTTGGGAATGCACATTTGAAAGACTCTTTAATGGACCAGAAAGTTCAGCCGTGGATTGGATTTCTCTGAATGCATTAGATACAAACAGATTAATATATAACAGATTTAAAATATAGATTTACCATATCCTAAGTATTTAATTACTTCTAATCATTGACAAAAAACATTGAACTTCTCAATAACAGCACAACTGAAAAATTTCTCTGATTTAACAATGCTGGACAAATCTTTCTGTTCTTATCCACCACTGAACAAGTGTATTCATTCTCCAGTTTTATCATTGGATAAAGGAAAAAATAATATGAAGAAACCAAGGAAAACAGAGCAATATGCAATATTTTCTACTTTTGGGAAAGGTAATTCTTCAATCTTGAACACTTCGAATTTGCATTTGTTCTTAAATTTTTTTTCTCTTGAATATTCTTTTCAAATAATTCTTGTTTGTTACAAGCAAGTTTCAAAAGAAGGGTAAAATGAAGACCTGTTTATAATGGTTCAAATTTCATCCCACAATGGCCCCCACAACATGTAATCCCTAAGACACTGTCATTTCAAGGTGCTCATAAATACAGAGAGGGAGAGCCAAAAGCCCTTTTGGCCTACATTTTTTTTTTACATATCCAAGAAAAGAGCAAAGATAAATGTAGACAGAGAAGAAGATTTTTATATTTTACTTCTCCACTCTTGGGTTTTGTGGTGCTTCAGTGGCTCCCACGGTGTTTAATCTCTTTTTTCCCAGCCCCGTGATCAAGGAAGAAGCCAAGATTCATTGGTTCTGCTTTCCAAGGTTGTTTATTTTTCCTTATCTATGACATTTCTTCTCTGACCTGCTGAGGTCTGTCCAGCAGGTTGGGTTGTGGCACAGTCCCTGCCCTTGGGGGGTGTTGGAGGAGGAGGAGGAGGAGGAGGAGAAGGACAGGACACACCCAGATTCCTCCATCTTGCCTTTTGAACCCTCATTCTAAATCCCCAAAATTCTACTTTTTCACCCTGTGATAAATTCACTGTCATTGTACTCAAACTCTTGTGCCTTGTAACTCCTCACACAAAGTTGGGAATTGTTTCCATGGGCTAAAATCAAAGGCACAGGTGTTTCTGACTCTGTGTCAAGGTCTTTGAGCCCCCTGCCAGGGTCTGGAGTCCCCCAGGGCAGTCAGAGGGATGTCCTGGGTCCCGACACCCAACCAGCCCCTGGTTTGATCATCACTGTACCAGAAGACAAAACCTGTAAAGCACATTTTCCTTTTAGGAGCCTGCAAGTTCAGGACTTTTTAGAAAAAGAGAGGCAGCTGAGGCCCTGATTCTTCAAAGCTTCTCCAGACTGGCTCTTTTAGTACCTCCAGCTACGTGAATTTATAAACAGGGATGAGTTCCCCAAACCCTTTATTGTAGCAACACTTCCACAGTGATTTAAAAATAAAATAAAAATAAAATCATAAAAGTTCCCAAGTAAAACACAGATGTGCAATACCCAAATTCTTATATAGTCTTGAAGTGCCTGGGAATGAAATTTTTATTGCTCTCCATTAGATCTTGTATAACATTGCTAGTTTCTGCAGAGGACCCCATTAGAGCTTTCTCCCACTGATGCTGAGAGCACAGCAGTGGAAACCTCCGGGGCTGGGACAGAGAAGTGCTCTGCCCAGACCCTGTTTGCAGTGCCCAGAGACCTACCCCATCATCAACTCTCTAAAACTGAAACAGCAGACAGAAAAAAATCATGTATGAAAAAATGAGAACAGGACAAAGTGATGCTTTGTGATGAAACCTTTATTTATGCTGTAGGTGTGTGAAGCAGCACTGATATCAATGATGTTTTTTCTCCTTGTCCTTCATAGCTATGTATGTTCATATATAGAAATCTGAGCAAGCTGAGGAACAGCTGGGTGGATAAAGAGGATCAGTGTTCATGGAGCAGGAGCAGTTTGAGATCTTTGGGCAGGGCTGGCTTGCAGCAGCCAGACTGCAGGACATCTGAGCAGCCTTGGCATGCTGCTTGGGGATGGGAGTGCAGCAGGATGTTCCACACCTGGCTCAAACCCAGCCAGCCCTGAGAGACAGCTCTTGCTCCCTCTGTGTCCCCTCCCCACCGTGGGTGGCACAGCAGGACTGGCACCACCCCAGGGGACACCCTGGACACCAAAACCAAACCAGCCCTGGGGAAAAATATAAATATCAATGTCAGGGCCTGCTCCTCTCAGCCTGGGGGGTCCCCAGCAAGCACAGCTTCAGTCCCACTGAGATCAGCAGTTCAGGGAGCACAGCTTTCCTCATTTCTGCCAAAAAGCAAAGGGGGGAAGTGAACATGAAAAAACTCAATTTTCTGATTCCTTACCATGCTGCCAGGGAATTTTTAATGGCTAAATGTTGAGTTTTTTCTCTGGGCCACAGCACTCTCCCCACACTCACCTTCCTTTAAAAAGCTGAGAAACACAATTATATTACTACTTCTTAAGACTTTAAGTCATAGAAGAAAACTCACTTCAAAGTTTCACAAATCCATGTGGTATTTTGAACAAAAGCCTCCAATTTTATGCCGTTCCTTCTCATTTCTGTTGTCAGATGTAGCGTGGCATTAGGCTTAAAAGGTAGACAGTGCAGGCAACGCAGGAAGCAAGAAAAGCAATTAAATTTTGTGTGTTTACAAGTGAAAGTCTGCTGTAAATAACCATGTCAAGTAGATCTTGCTGTGGGTAGGTGGGATCAGAATATTGAGAACTAACTGGAAGAAATGGCAATCAGAAACAGACGGCACAGGGCAGAGCTGGAATGAGAAAAAACTAGATTTAGCCAAGCTGGGGGGTGCAGAAAAGTATTAAAATAGAGAAAAGCAACAAAAAGCAAAGAAACACTGATAGGATGAATTGGGGAAGGTAGAAGGGACAGGAGAAGAGGTCACCATTCTGTGTTTTTTTTTCTTCTGCTCTGGATTTCCTCTACATTTTTTTTTTCTGCGAATGTTTGATTTATGAATTTATGAATTCAGGTGCAGCAGTCTGCTCCATACTGCCAGCACTGACCCTGGAGCAGTCAGGCTGGAGGAGCTCCCAGCTCCACCAGGAGTTTACTCTCCAGGAGGAGAAGTGTGCACACACCCTGCCAAGCCTGATGAGAAGAGCAAAGCACCCCCCACTGCACAGAGTGGGGATCCCTGCACAGAGCTCAGGGATTCCCACAGGCCTGGGGGCATTTCCTCCTAAGGCTCCTCATCCAGAGATATTCCTCTCTCCCAGGCCATGCCCAGTGGTGAAGATCCTGTCACCTTGCCAGTCTCCAGCACCCCAGAACGGGGAATGTCAGGGTGTAAATATGTACAAATGTCAGCTGTAAATATGTACAAAAGTTAGATGTAAGCATGAACAAATGTCAGATGTAAATATGTGCACATCAGTGTGCAATCCTGACAGGATTCCTGTGAAACCCTCAAGGAGAAGTCCCAGCAGAGTTAAATCCAATTGTTCTGTCATTCCCATTTCTCTTCTCCCTTTGGAGAAGAGAGCATCTGATCAGGGACAAGAGTGGACTTTTTAAGGGTAAAAAAAATATAAAGTAATATGAAATATCCAGTGCCAAAAGGAGCCAGACTGCAAGTTCTGAACTGATAGTCTGCCTTGGCATTTAGAGATAATACAATAACACAAACAGCAGCATTCATTGCTAAATGTTTTGTCAGTAGACTCATTTAAAATGAACATTTTACTTTTTTTGTTTTTAATACTCATAAAGGCTTTAATAGCATAAAAGACCCTTCCAGTTCTACTCCAATCTTGCACTGCCTGATAAAAAAATCTCACCACGAGAGAGAGTTGGCCATAGCTCATTCTCTAATCATTGCCTGGCATTAAGAGTAGTGAGAAATCAATTATAATCACTGTTAAATAAGGGGGGTCACCATCAGTATGCTCAGAGCCTTGACAGAAATGTGTTAAGAGCTCAATTGTTAAATATCATTTCATAAGGATAACTTTCCCATGATCTGTATAAACGTGGGAAGCTGAAGGGGGAAGGAAAATAATTGCTGTATGAAAGTGTAAAATGATGAATAAAAATTAGGTTGATTTAACAATGCCCCTCATGGCATCATCCCTGCAGTTAAGGTATTGTCTACAGCTGAAGAGGGAAGATCACTGGAAGCTTTGCAGTCAATCTGATGAGGCTGCAAATACAAATAATCCAGCAATTTAGGGGTCCAGCATAAACACCCAAAAGTGTTTAAAGCATCACAGAGTTTTGGCTGGTTCAGCCTCATGGACAAGTGTCCATTTGGCTATTTCAACTTGAACTTTTATTTTCTAAAATGTCATTAAAATAGAGACTGGCTTTACCCTATAATTACACACGAATATCAACTGCTGCTGAATAAAAAGGGCAGCTGAACAACACAGAACAATTTTGTCCTTTTCCCCTTCTCACCCTCCCTCCTCAGCCTCTGTCTTGTGTTACATTTGCTGTTAAGTCTCCTCAGAGATGTCAGGCTCTAATCTTCTCCCCTCTGGAATACTCACCCTGAAATCCATATGATTTCACTGGTAAATTCTGGTTTAGTTCATCCTACTGTTTACAAAGCCCTTAAAAAAGGCCATCTGACAGTAATTTTACAATACAAAAAACTGTGCCAGGTGCCAACAGTACCATCACTAGGAAAATAAATCAGGTTATTTCAATACCCATCTTAGATTTTTGCTGATATTCTATTAGAAATTTGAAGTCTTGAACCTGTCTGCAGCCAAAAATGTACCTTCAGAAGAAAACAACAAAACCTGAGGAATTCTAAAGAAATGCAACCCAAGGGCTTTTTTTCACTTTGTTTCACTTCAAATTTTTGTCCACCATGCCATGAGAAGTGTTGGCAGAGTCTGGGGCTTTTGGGGCTTGGTTTTATATTTCCAGCTATGTATCCAGGTTATAAACTGAGCCAGTAGCAAAAAAAAAAAAGTGCCATATTTTAGGGAACAGGAATTCCCTGTATATCTGCATGGACAGCTGACCCACAGGAACCATGAGAAAGCCTGGATCATAAGGGTGGGGTTTTTTTTCTGCCCCCCCCCAGTACATATTTTTCCTCAATATGTGCCCCAGTACATCCACAATGAGTGTTTCCCCCTCCTGGTGTTCTATTGATGCTCCTGCTCAAACTCAGCTCCTCACTTTTTCCAGGCACTCTCTGAAGAGAAATCCCACTTCAGAACTACCTAAAGGTGCTTTCTCATACTCCTAAACGACAGAAATACTTCCCTCAGCTCTGCTACTCCACTCCCACGTACATTCTTGATGTCTTGAGCTACAACTTCATTTATAGAAGAGCCCGCCCTCCAAAGCTGGCAACTGAATTGTGAAGAGCAGCTCCAAAGGTCTCCTGAGAGAAGCAGGGCTGAACCAGAGAAGCTGTCCTGCTCTTTGACTTCTGCCTCTTGAACAGCCAGCATCTGGAAGCACTAATTCACACAAGCTCCTCCTGCATGAAGGAACAGCAGAACACTTCTGTGCTGGCTGGAATCTCAGCAGGGAGGCTTTGTCTGGGTTTATTCTGCAAAGGAAGGCTGTGCCCTGGCTGTGTGAGAGCCACGGGGGCAGGTGGGATGTTCTGTGCACCAGGACACTCCAGATGAGTCAGGAGGCAGGGCAAAGGTGCCACAGAGCCACACTAAAGCACTCAGTGCTGGCTTTCCTTGGATTTCTTTCCAGCCATCTGTATCTCATCTCTGCAGACAAGAATTGTCTCATCTGCCCTTGACGAGACATAAATTAAGACACGCTGCAAACACACATTCTATTTAAATAATGGCAGAGATTCTCATTTCAAAGGACATTCCAAAGCCATCCTCCCTTACAAAACATTAGCATATGCTTCTTAAGTGCTCCTGAAATAAAATTTGTATCACCACGGTCACGTGGCATTACTCTGCCTGCAAAAGCTGCTCTCAGCTGCCTCCCAGTTAAGGCTTGAAGCAGAATTTCCTCGCTGCAAGTGTTTTCTCTCTAAGATGGATAATTTTACCTATCACTCCTCCTGAAAATTACAAGACAATCTAAAAACATCCTCCACTCCTGCTTGTGTTGTGAGAATCTCTTTTACACCAGCCCTCCTTCCAAACAGGAAAGTAGCATAAATTCCATAACCAGAGGAGAACAAAATTCCTGGGTTCTTCTCAAGAAATAAATACAAGGTTTGATTTTTCATCAACCTTAAAAAAAGTATTATTTTTAGCCTGCTTATTAAAACAGAGAATTAGCAGAACAAAAATGAAGGAATCATGTGCACATAATAATTTTTTGTTTACAAGCCCTAATTAATACCAGTAAATCTTGACAAGTTATTGTGTCTCAGCTTGCAGAGCTCCTGACCTTGGCCCTGCAATGTCAGAACCACCATCCCCAGAAGAACGTGAGCTTTTGTATTTGGCTTTAAATTACCCAGTGTTTCACCTTCTCAGGATACAGCTGGCTTGATTAAATATAATTCATATTCATAATATTACTTTAAGAGGCAGGGATAAACCAAACCATTTCTATACATTCAGACCAGTCTCTATTCTACTGAAATCCCAATTATAGCTCATGTGGGCTTGAATTAAACTTCTATTTCCCCACCAGCTCTTTAGGAGAGATTCTGTTTCCATACGTTGCAGAATTATGCAACTATAATTAGTTTAAATCTTAAATAAATAGGCTTAATTTCTGAGTCTCAAAAGCAAGCAAGAGCACAATATTTACCACACTGTTCAGCAATCAATGGAAATAAGCTCAGATTCTGGTGACTGATTTAGAACTCTGACAATTCCATAAAAAATAGGATATTCACTTAAAATAGGCAATGTCCCTTGTTTTTGTGTGCCAAACATCAATATGCAGTGGACCTGCTACAAAAACAGCAATGCTGAGCAGGGATCCCACCTGAATTTGGGTTCAATCCCACCTGAGTGGCTGGAAAAGAGCTTCGCTATTTAAATGTGATAAAAAGTAGAGGACAAGGGGGAAGGAGCAGGTGATAGGTACAAAAGTAGTTAAGCCAGGATCCATTTGGGAAAAGAAAATCATATTTCTTTAGAAACAAAGTGATTTTGTGCTGCAGATTCAACCTGGATGGGGGAGTCCTGCAGGAGTCATAGTTAATAAACAGGAGTCTTTCATTGGGAAGAAAAAACATGGAGTCTCAAGAGCTCAAGAGATGAGAACTGTTCCCCTTTATCTACCACACATCCCATGGGTTTCTGCAGATCCACATAAAACTGCATTTCCTGAGCTGCTCCACTGCCAGGGCTCTGCCCATATTGATTATGGATAAAACTTTGCAAGGACAGCCAGCAGAATTCAGCAAACATAAATCAAATCAGCAGGGCTGCTTCTGATCCAGGGGAAAGATTCCTACTGAGCCCATTTTGCCACTATAACAAGGCCCCGTGTCAGCCAGACAATGCCTTGATTTCATGCTCATATAATGAATAAATACATCAAATTCAGTCCTTTCTGAATTGGCAGAGCTGCTGCCTTAGCACGCCTTTCCCACTTCAGAATCCGGGGTGATAAATTTACCCTCAAACATTGTTTTTCCTAAACAGCCACTGTGTAAAAACACCACCAACATCTGGAATATTTAATTGTCATCACGTTGATCCATGAAGTCCCTGCAATACCAAGGTTCAATTTCAAATATATCAGCACAACGAGTGAAAAAGTTTATTCCAAACTTGACTGGTGGGCAGGGCATGGCTTTGAGGACACTCCAAGCAGCAGAATGAAGGTCTCAGAGATGCTGCACTGCTCCAGTTCCAAAGTGAATGTTCCTGATGAGCAGTTCTCAGGAGCACACACAGAACAAGCCCAGGGAAGACTCTACCACACTTCCCACCTGTTTGTGTGTTTGTGTGTCTGAGTGGACACTTCCTAAGTATCCACTCAGACACACAAACACACAAACAGCTCTTCCTTAAATGATAATGACCTCAACTCAACAGTTATCACAAAATCACAGTTATTTCCCAAATTAATAAAAGAATAAATAAATAAAATTAAGCACAGCACCAGATAGAACAAATAACTGCTCATGTTGCTGGGAACTTCAATGCCCAAACATCTGCCTTTTCTAACCTGGGCTCACTATTTTGCTGCTAAACAACTTAGTTTTCATTTTTATCCTTTTAGTCCAGATGGATTGCAGGCTTGGCTAACAATATAAACCTGGTTAATCAACTTTCATGCCATGTTTATGTTGCAACAGGGAGGTTTCACTGCAGTCTGCAGTTTACCAATGCATACTGTGGAACACAGCCAGTGCTTTATGTACCCTTCAAATTGCAAGCTGCAGTCCACTTTGCCATCAGTGACCCCAAATCAGCTACTGAAAACAAGCTCTTGTCTTTGCTGAATACAGATTCAGTTAAATTTAATTAAAACAAAACAAAACAAAAAAAAAAGGAAAAAAGAAAAAAAAAAAGAAAAGAAAGCAAAAACCAACCAAGCCAAACATACAAACAAACAAAAAACCAAAAAACCAAACCCTACTCCTCCAGGAATTATATTTCACTTATGAAAATTATGAATTTTCAAACCTACCCATTTTCTTGTGACAGAGAAACCAGTTAAAAGCCAAGAAATATCTATTTCTTAATTCATTTGTTTTGCCATCACTACCCCATCCTTCCAGCAAGTTTTTGCCAAATAAAGAACTTCCTTTGACAGAAGCTGCAGCGTAGCTGTGACTCTATTTGTCATGTTTTTATGGTGCTGCTTTGGTTTTACTGGAGTTATTTTCCCCAGCAAGCTGAAGGGCTTGCAAGGCAAAAAAAAACCCGTCAAAACCTGTTCTGGCATCCTGTGTCTCCTAAATCATTCGTGGACATTTATGGCAGCAAGGAACTTGGTAATTAAAACTCCCATTCCACGGCTGCTCAGAAAAGTCAAGGCTCTGATACAAACGACAATTAACAGCCCATACTTGAACCACACCAATTACACAGAGCTGGCAATTAACATTATTACTCATAAATTATCATGGGCAATGTGTTTTGCCTACCATGAGCAAGGAGAAGAGGGGGGAACGACTCATGTTGCAGTTCTGCTGCTTCCCCATCAGCCTGGCCCGGCTCGGCCCAGCCCAGCCCAGCCCAGCCCGGCTCACCCAGCTCGGCTCAGTCCAGCCCAGGCCAGCTCCCCCACACCCCAAAGGCCACTCCGGGGGGTTGCACCAATTCAATCCAATCAGCTTTGCTCTCAATGGCTCTTTTCACCCACACAAGAAACCTGGACAACACCAACCTCTCCCAAATGGTCTTTGGAGTTTGTTTTTCTTCCTTTTTTTACATTTTTACCAGGATTTTTTATGTGGTTTAGCAAGGTTTTGTGTTTTTCTTTTTCTTTTTTCACAATGCAGCTTAGTATAAATTAAGGTCCTATGGAGATTCTATGTAGTATAAAACTTTGATGGGTTTTAGATTAATAACAGTAAAATATTTGAAGGTTTAATGCAATACAAAATTATTTATCATAAACCAAATGTAGCTCATTTCATTAGCTTGAGATACAGAGGCAATTGATACTTGCCACCATTGGCACTGCAGATTTTTCTCCCAGGAAGAAGCATTCTGCCATTCCTGATGATAAAAAATAAAACCAGCATCCTGTTTATAGTTTAAAAATAGTTGTTTCATGAGAGGCTATACATTCATAATCAGGACTAAGTATTATTTGCAGGTGTCCTGGATTAATTTGATTTTAAGGAAAATGGGAAGGCACAAAAACCCAACAAATTTGGGGTGGTGACATCATCTGAATTGCCTGAAAATTTAGAAACTCCAGTGGACTCCAGCAGCAGGAGCTTAGCAGAGAGCAGACAAATACAATGTACTTTTAGTCTCATGGTTCTGAACCATGAGGGACAGGGGCACACTCCTACCTACAAATTGCTTAAACCCCTTCTTACAGTAGCAGTTCCTGAAATTTCATTTTCCTATTCTTTTCCTTCCTCCATCAATTTCTTATGATGCACTTTTTAAAGCCAGTTGAGGCCAGATCATAATGGCTCACTAGCTAATATGAAATTTAGAATATTTTACTGTCACAACAAATTTTGGCCTTTCAGATTGCAAAGATGCACCTGGTTATACCAAACCTGTCATTTTCATAGCTGGACTACTTTTATTGTATTATGTTTCAGTTAATGCCTTTCAAGTACAATTCACTTCTTTATAAAGCCTTTAAAAAAATTAATTTAAAAAATGTTTCTCAGAGTTACGGTCCAGTCTGAGGGACACACCCAGCTTCTGCTGGTGCCTCCTTGGTGCAGGTTCTCAGGCTGACACAGTGCTCAGAACTGCTACAATTTTAAGGAAATTTATAGTCATTTTGGGGCAGTAATGCAATGTCCAATCTCTCTGACATAAGCAATAACCCTGGAAAGCTTGAAAAGGATGAAAGCAGTGATGATTTAATCAAGGAGGAGGGTCTGCTTTGCAGAAATCCTGTGCTGAGCCCAAAGGTGACAGGTTCAGGACACACAGCCTGGGACACTGGGACTGGGCTGAAGGCACAGCCCTGCTCCCTCTTCAGCTGTGACTCAAATGCTCATCACAGCCAACACCTCCACTGCAGGATGTTTGTGTGATTCGTTCAGGACCAAAACAAGGATGTAAAATATGCATTTATTACTAAAACCAAAGGTGCTTTTATCAGAGTTTAGGTGAAGATTCCAGAACAAGTTGGACACCACATCCACACGGAGCAGCACCTTTGTTCAGGTATGAAACCACACCATTCAGCCCCAAACACAAACAAGATTATTAAATATTTCCTCAAATCCCTTACCTACCCTAGCAGCCAGCCTGTCCTGCTTTGCTGTGTTTCTGTCTGTCATTACTTCTTTTTCCCCCAGTGGAGTTCCACCCTTTTTCTGTGTCTCTCTCCTTAAAAACACAACCAAAACAAATCTCTCTTTCTTAACTGAAAACTTGCTATTTGCACATCATTTCATATTTCCACCTCATAACAAACCTGAGCATTGCTCTCCTCCCTTTGTCATTGCTTGAGACATTCAGCTGCTTGCACCAAAGAACCTGAATTTGGGCAAACCCAGCTGAGGACTCATCGCAGTGGCAACTTAAATGTTATCAGAGCCCCCTGACTAAACTTAGCAGCCTAATTGTGGTTCAGCAAGGATTCAACTTCAACTCCAAAAATAATCTCCTTAGATTCATTTCATCCTTTTTTGTGAAAGTGAAAAAATCATCTGTATGCTCTTTTTGGGAGCAGCTCAGTGTTCACCTGTGGGGAGTGGGTGAGAGACTTCCAATTCCAGACCAGCAATACTTCCAAGACCAGGATCTATAGAATTGTTCAGCTTTTAATAGAAGCATCCTTCCTGTCAGTTTTCATTTTTTACTGATCCATTAATCCTAAGAAATCCTATTAGAAATAATAGAAGACACTGCCTTGCAAACCCCTGTTCTCTAATGCTCCAACATCCTCATTTCCACAACTGCCTAATTGCATCATTTCATACCAAATTCCTCACAACCTTCCTGTAGCAAGAATTCTCGGTTCCTCTGTAAATGGAAATACTGGATTTAGCCAATATTGAAAAGAATAGGTTCTCTCATGGCTTGGTAAGGAATGAGAAGCATTGGTTTAAAGTTTCAGCCATGAAGAAGGGCAAATGGCAGGACAGAAACCCAAAACCTGCATCTACAAGCCTTAGTGGAATAGTGGCCTCAGTGGCAGTCTTTCTTCTGCTAAAAATCACTTTTCTAGAATTGAACCAATAAGATCTATCTTCAGTATTGTGTAGATTTTAAATTCTCATTGCTTTTGTTTTTGGGGTTTTTTTTATATTTTTATTTATTTATTTTGGGGGTTTTTTAATATTTTTATTAGTTCTGCTGAGATATTTCTAGAATAATGACTAACATAACATAACATAACATAACATAACATAACATAACATAACATAATATAATATAATATAATATAATAATAATAGAATATAATATAAGAGAATATAATATAATATAATATACTATAATATAATATAATATAATCATAATATAATATCATATAATATAATATAATATAATATAATATAATATAATATAATATAATATAATATATACTTTGTGTACCTGAATTGGAAATGAGAGGTACAGAGCTTCCCAATCATATGTATATTTTTGGAACTTGTGAATTTGTAAGATGAGAAAAACCCAACCAAACTGTAAATTTACAAGGGTTTCTCCAGTGATTCTCATTCAGCCTTGCACAGCATAACTAGAATCATGGACAAATTAAAACCTTAACTCATATGCCCAGGCTCCATCACATTTACTATTTTAAATACTCAGATCCACAGTATTCGAAGTTTTCTCCTCCTCATGTCTGAAAAAAAAAGGATCAATCCAACAAATCAGCCATTCAAGGAGGAAACTGGAGCTTATCAAAGTGTGGTTCTTGAAGCAACATTATATTAAGCCAGACAACACTACAGATACAGTTTCTTTAAAATATCCTCTGTGAATCTACATGCAAAGATTTCCCCTAAAATCACAGGAATTCTGTATGGCTTCAGACCAAACTGAGGGTTGAACTTTTTAATGGCAGAAAAATACTAGAGGAGGATAAAAGCAAATGTGATTTGATTGATCTGAGCATCAAACCCACGACCCCTGCGTGTCTGGGTGGGGTTTGATGCACAGGCACACACAGATCCTGAGATCAGCTGGTTTAGCAGCTCATGCTATAAGGAAAGAGAATTAGAACCAGAAAAAACCCTACTCCTTCCTAGTGCTGGGGACTAAGTACAACATTTTGGGTGTTTGATAAGGCAGGGGGATTCATAATTAAACATCTCATAAGTAGGACTATTAGTTGCCTTAGAGGAAATGGGCTGCCATGGGAATCAACAAGAACATCAACAAGAGATACTGAGATGCCTCTTAAAATCCCCTGCCCCTCCAGAAGCTAAATAATTTATTGGTGATGCAACAGAGCCATCAGTTTCAAAAAAGACTCAGAAGTTTGCCAGACTGTTTTTGCCAAGCACCAGTAATAATAATGAAAGTATTGATTCCCTTTTATTAATAACTCAGGGTAAGGGCAGAGTGCAGAATATTCATCTCAACTTCCACCAAGCACCCAGCCCTAGGCAGAATGCACTGGAATCTGTTTGAGTAGTTCTCAGGTTTTGATGTTGAACATTCTGCTGCTTTACTGATGGAAATATCCTCCATTTTGTATCACATTTCTGACTGATCCACAAGCTTTGGCTTAACACAAACCAGCTGCTAATGGATCAGACCAAAGCTGACACAGCTGCCCATGTCAGCTTTTTCTATTAATATGTCATTAGTCATACACCAAAGAATTTTAGCTATTTACAACCACTTCTTATCTAAAGCAGTTTCAATAAAATCGATGTATAAATCACTGATTTATTTAAAACAAATTTAGCCATGACTGTTAAATCTAAGTTATTTTACCATGCCTTACAGTCCTACCCTTGATATCAGTGTCACTGATAGGCTCTAACTATATGTTTAGTATTCTGAGACCACAAAGTGTTTAATTTTAGCTATTTGTCTCCTTCTCTTTATTTTGGGTCCATCTTTTTTCAGAACCTCACACAGCCCTTAAGAAATACAACATGAGCCATTTTCAAATACAAACTCTGTGTTTTACAAGTCCAAGCTATGGGGATGGGGAGGGTTTTCCTGACTTTTCCCTGCTCCTGCCCACCCCTGGGTCTCAGTATTCCACAGCCATCCCAACCTCCCAGCCCCTTTGGAACAATCAGCACTTCCATTACCTATCCCTGACATGGATCACAGGTAGGCTGCCAAGATTTATTTCACCCTTTTAACCAACCAACTCAACTAGAAAAGAAAATCACACTCCAAACCTCTGCTTCATTGCAAAGAGATGAAACTTTCCAGAGGATTACAGCCCAGAGCCTATAATAACTCTTCCACTATTGCTGCTGGTATTTCATCCCATTGTTTTGCTCCTGGTAGGATGTACAATTCACAGCAGTGGGATACTTTGAATGAAACATCTATTCATAGCAGGGTCTCCACAAAGCCAGTGGTCATTTCCAGTCCTTCCTATGTCCCAGGCTTTTATTATCTATCTGTCTAGCTAACAAGAAGGGAAAAATTAAATTGGGAAAGGAGTAAAACCCAATGTTTTATGTTTTAAGCCACCATTAAATAACAGAAATGAGGAGCCAGTCTTCCATTTAAGTGGAAAGTCCCCTGTTCCATATTCTCACAGCAACACTTTTGAACCTGTCCCTAAAGCACAGCTTGCTCTCCTCAGCATCAGACACAGCTGATTACATATCAAAAGACACTTCCAAGGAGCCCTAAATTATGCCAGAATTTATACAGCCCATCTCTTCTCAACATCAAACACATGAGTGTCATGGAAAGACCCACAAGTTTAAGACACTTAGTTTGATAGGAAAAAAAAGAAAAAATGGAGGTGCCCACACCAAAGTTGAGGCAAGAGCTGGCTAATTGAGACAGGAAAAGGATGAACTTCCAAGAACTTACCTACAGCTATGGAGGGCATTGTCTCACTGTTTGCCAGACAATAGTGATATTGAGGGGGGTGGGTTTTTGGGATTCAAATGTTGTTAAAAGTTGCATAGCTGTAGTAGCACATAATTCTGGCCTCTCTTTGTGACTCAAGAGAAGAACCTCACTCTGGGTCAGAAGCAGCCTTGCTAAATGTTGGTGTTGATCATCACTCACACCTCAGGCATGGGAACTGAGTTCTCTAAACACGGTGGGAAGCTAAAAATCAGCCAGGAACCCCTCTCCTGCATTTTAAAGCCTGAAGACCAGAGAGTGTTTCCTAACAAGCCACACACCACGTTTCCTAGGATGCTGTGCCTCCAGGTATAGTTTCCCTGGCACAGCCCACTGGGACACAGTGGATTTACAGCCATGGACAGCCCTGGTTTGCACAGCTCTTCCAGAGCAACCAGAGAGCTCTGCCCAGCCCCTGAGTGTTCCTTCTTAGGAAGGAACTGAAATTTAGGAGATTTAAATGCCTTGCAAAACATAGCCTTCCTCCTAACCCTACTTGGTGTATCTTCACAGATGATGGTGCAGGCTGAGGTCCCTCCCCAGGAGGAGCAGAGCAGAGCAGAACAGAGGTGGCTTTTTAAATAGCATTTATCCCAAACCCCTCCATTCCCTCTGGACAGCGATTGTCTGTTGGCTTTAAGCACAGCAGTGGAGTCTCCCTGTTCTGTACATTACATGCTCAGGCAGTGAATGATTGCTTAACAGTTTTCTTTCACCTCTCTGTTCAGGAGATGCAGCAGTGGGGGAAGGCAAGGAAATCCTACTTTCACTATAAGAAAATTATTTTAAGTTGTATCAAGGTTCATCCACATCAATTTAATCTTATAAATATTTTTCACATGAGACTGTCCCCTGCTCATTCCTGTTCTCACCTCAGTTGAAAAACAACAGCAGGCAGAGGGCCAAAGTGCTTCAAACCCCAAGTTTTACTGTGACATGGCATCAGTTCTCATATCTCTATAAGAAAAAAAAATAGAATATTTTTCAGAATACATCATTTTCTCATTCATTTTTTTGTCCTTATCTGAAGAGCTTCCATGGACAAGCTGCCTTAAAATAGGTACTTTAAAAGAGACACACCTTGGTGTGTGTTGGTAGTTCCATAAATGAGCACAGATTTTCTTTTACCCTGACTGTTAATGGCCAGCATAGGCCTGGTAACAATAAATACACAGCAATGCTCAGGAAGGCAACAAAGACATTAAGAATTTCTATATGTGGAAAAAATGCCATAAAAAGGGATTCTAAGTCCTAATACCAGAACTTTAAAGTCTGGACTTAATTTGCTTCAAAGGGATTTGTTGTCTAAATAAAGCCTAAAGCATCTAACTCTGTAGAGCTTCTAAAATACTTGGAATCTCTGATCAGTAAATAATGTGGGTAACCAGACCTCTGCTCAATTTTTTCTTTTTTTCCATATTTATATAGGATTTACTAGAGACTTTTTTATTCCAAAAATTGCTCAGCATCTTAAATGGTTTCAGAAATGGGCCCTCCTCCCAAAATAAAAACCCCCATAAACACTTTAGTATAAAATCAGCAACATTTTCAAAAATAGTCATTCTACTTACATTATCTGTAAATTACAGAAATATTGGCTTCGTGTTTCCATGAAATGCACAAAATTGTGCAAGAATGAAAAATGAATGTCTGAATTCCACACAGTCCCAAAAACTCTAGTATTAGCAAATTCATTTGCTAATTTGGATACTTGAAAGTAGAAAGTGAAGGCGATTTAATTGAAAAGTGGGTTTAGGGGTTCCTAAACCCACTTTTCAAGTTGTCCAGGCCTTGTTTTGTGTCATTTATCTCATTTATTAAAGACAAATACCTGTTAATACATGTAACTCATGTGGCACTCATGGAAACTCTGTAATAGAACTCATCTGCTGTGATTTCCTGTAGAGACCATGATTCATTCTGGACTAAAACCAACTTAAATACTTTCTGCTTTCAGTTAAAAGAGGTTTCTGGCACGAGATGTTAAAACTGATTAGTTTCACTGCACCTCTAACCCTTTTCCTCAAACCAAAAAGTCCTCAAAATGCAAGATGCCACCTACAAACTTAGTTAAATCTAATTAAAAAGCAACACCATCACCACTGAAGCTCCAACAGCAAAGTTTCTGTTTCACTGAAGGTCCCAACGCTAAGAGTTGTGGACTCCTCACATGGCCAAATACTCAGTACAGAATTTAACAAGTATTCAGCTGCAGAGGGGTTATTGCACTCAGCCAAAAGCAAAAAGACAAAATGTAATGATTTGGCAGGGAACACACTCACTCCGTTTGTACCTCATGGCACTGAATGTTATTAAAAATGTTTTAACAACCACCTCCACCAGATTGCTTCTGAAAGCAGACTACAGAGCAGCATAAAACCTTTACATTTTTTACACCCAGTCAACATTTAGGCTCCCACCCCCTCGCACTTGTAAATGAAATATTCAGAACTCTTCACTGCTCAAAAGCCCATTTAGAATTTAGGAGCTGCTCTCCCAGCTCCCAGGAGGAGTTGTGGAAGGTCAGGAGCCATGAACCCCCAAAATTTGGCTCTGTCATTACATGGTCAGTGAACAATGTTGCAGGGGACCCTTGAAACCTTATTACCATGTCACAGATGAGAAAACAAAGAACACATGGAGGTGCTGAGCATGAAAGTCCACAGAAGGAAAAAAGCCCCAAGAGACAGAGACCTACTGGCAAACCCATCCTTTTCTTGAACTGATTGCTGGTTTTGTTTATATTTATTGTTGCTAACACTGTCCTCACCACAAAAAAACCCATTCCATTACTCCAGCTTTCCACAGGAAGATCCATGTGCAACCCAAATCTCCCAAGGTTTCATCTACTAAAGACTAACCCCAACATTGGAAGAATTATGTAATTTTTCATGTAGAGCTTTCTAGTTTTGTAGTTTCTCTGTCCCCTCTGATTACTTAAATAAGACATTGTTTTATCTTTGTCAACATTTATGGTTCTTCTTAGTATCAAAAGAAATCCAGGGATTTCTAGGAAAGATTTTTGTTCTCATATAGGCACCTGTGCAGCCCCGGGTTTCAGCTGTAGCCCTGCTGCTTTGATTTTTCACATTTGATTAATAAATAAATACAGTGTTTTCCTATGTGTAGTTGGCAAATCTCTGCTGAGATGTGCAGCCACCGTGATGCAAAATGGAAACAAAAGAACTGGAAGTTATTGTAAACAGGCTCTGATTTTGGACTTGTGCATTCTCTCAGGTTTTAGAACTGCAATTGAACCCCCTGGACTCAAAAAAATTTTAATGATTACATTACAGTGAACTAGTAAAAATAGATATAATTTGACACAGATACCCATCAATCTTTAGAGTCTCCATTTCAACCTATTTGTTGTACCATGGAAATAGACTCAAGTGGAAAAATTAAATTCTGGGTTTAGTAACAATTCAGTAATGTATGAACCCCTCTTTAGAGATGTTTTAAAAGGACTTGAAATTTTTAAAATACAACTAATACAAATAAAATCATATCTTCTTACATAAAAATAAGTCAAAGGGCAAACTTCTCTTTCATCATTTATATCTTAGATATGCTCTGCGTGCTTCCGGATTGGAACAAGCAGCAAAAATGCCCAAGGAGGAATTTGGATTTCCCCCCATTTGCACAGAATTAAAATTCTTTGCAGCCTTTATAATTTTTAATAGCACTTATAATATTATTTATAGCACCATTAAGAAACTTCAAGACAAACTTACTTGATAAGTTCACAGCTCACAGCTTTGGTTTGGGGTTGGCAAACCTTGTCAAAATCCAGCATCCCTAATTTTGTGTGGGGATCTATATTCTACAAGAGTTTCTCAATAAAATTGGTAATCATCAGGGTCTTCCCATTTCAAACCCCAAACACCCACTCCATTTTTAGGAATTACAAAAGCTGGTCTTAAAAATAAGTATCAAAGCAGTTAAGATGGAAACCCAAGAGTGTTTTGTGCTTGTGAAAGCAAATTCTTCTGCTGTGGGCTGAAGAGCAGTGAGCAGATTGCAGTGCTCCAACCCCTGGCTGGATTTACACAGCTGGATTTGCTGGGTGTTGGAACACAGCACCATGGGTACTTCCCTGCCCCAACAAAACACAGCAGCCACTGCTTGGCACCCCAGCCCTCCCTGGCAGGGGCTGCTCGTTTGTTGGGAAGGGTCCTTGGCCAGGGATGGTCTGAAAATGCCTCAGCTTGGTGTCAGAAAAAGGCTAAACACATAATTTTCACTGAGTTATCTAACTCTTCACATTATTTTTATACACATTTCAATCTGGGCTAGCTCTATGTCCTATTTGAATATTCCATGCACATGAAAGGCAAACAAAACAGTAAAAAAAAAAAAAATCCAGCATTGTAACCTTCATTTCAAATCGTTTGAACACTGATTTTTAGCCTGTACTCCTAAACCTGAATTTGAACTAAGGAAATGTTGCTAGGTACTCAGAGGTCTTCCTGCTTTGCTACTACGGCTTTGGAGACACACTGGCAGCCTGATATATATCCCAGTGTTTAGACGGAGGCATTGTAGTACCATAAATGAAAGAAAATTTCTCCTCTTGAATTTCATAAAAAGACCTTTGTTTGTGCCACTCTCATCTATTTGTAAGCCATATTACTTGCCACATTACTGGCCCAGAAATAACTCCCTAAGAAAGAAATGAGCCCTCATTTCTAGAGAAGAGCTTCCAGAAGCTTTATCTTACCATTTCCTCACATCATTTGATATGCTTGGCTGGACCTCTGAGTAAAAATAAATTATCACTGTAAAGTTGAAGGTGTACTTTGGTAGCAGATTAAAATTCATGCCTCTTTTCATTTGATTACTGCTTCAGGCTTTCTTTTTAGGCAGCTTCAAAAGGGGGAGTATACATATATGTATATACACAATGTACATATATATATATATATATATTGCTGAGTTGCCTTTTTAAGATGGACAAATATGAGGTACAATGTGCTTCAAGGGAAACAAAAAAGGATTAAAAATTAAAAACTGTCACTTGTATGAAGAAAATAACTCCTGAAATAGACATTTCTATGTTTTCAGGAGAAATTCATCACAATCAGAGCAGACTTCTTAAATATTCTTCTTAAGTTTGGTGGGAAAGTAAGGCATCTATAGCAAAAACCCCAAATGCTTTCTAGTTTAAACATCATTTTACTAAACATCTAACTCATTATAAGGATTTCTTGACTTAGGAAGCCTAAACAGTCAAAGATTTTATCAACAGGAAACTTATGATTTCATTCTGATTCAGCAGAATTACCCAGAAACGCTTACAGTCTTCAGCTGTGGTCCTAATGTAATTCTGTGCACAATGTTTAGTCATCCTAGCCTACACTGAGAAATTTGATCAAGAGTATTGGGACATAGTTCAGATAACTTCTGCAATCTTAATTTGTTTTGTTGGTGGTGGGAGTTTTGTCACAGAGCTCCTGTCCTGCTTCTGACCCCACAGCAGAGCCCCAGGCTGGGTGAGGCTGGAGGGGCCCACAGGGGCTGCTCTGGTGCCCCCTCCCTGCTCCAGCAGGGCCATCCCAGAGCCCAGGGCACAGCAGTGTGTCCGTGTGGCTCTGCAATGTCCCCAGGGAGGAGACTGCACAGCCTCTGTGCACCATCTGCTCAGGGCTGGGCACTGCCCAGGGCAGCAGTTCTGCCTCCTGGGCAGGGGCAGCTCCTGGGCTCAGGCCCTGCCCGTGGCTCTGGGGCCATGGCTGGGCCCGGAGCAGAGCCTGGGCCTGCTCTGCCCCTCCCTGCACACAGGGACACCCAGGGCTGAGGGCCCCTCTCAGCTGGGGCTCCTCTCCAGGCTGAGCAGCCCCAGCTCCCTCAGCCTTTCCTGGGCACCCAGATGCTCCAGGCCCTCGCTCAGCTCCAGCAGCTCCTGGCCCTGCTGTGCTGAGGATCCAGGGCTGAGCACAGCATCCAGAGGTGCCTCCAGGGCTGGGCACAGGGGCAGGATCACCCCTGACCTGCTGCCAAGGCTCTTCCCCATGTCCCCAGGGCACCCTTGGCCCCAGGGCACTCTGCTGGCTCAGGGACAGCTCTGTGTCCCCAGCACCCCCAGGACACTCTGCTGGCTCAGGGACAGCTCTGTGTCCCCAGCACCCACAGGTTCTTCCCTCAGAGCTGCTCCAGCAGGTCCCCCCAGTAGTTTTGTTCCTCTGAATTTACCAGAATATCTCACTCCAGCAAAAAAACTTTCCATACAGAAATGTCTGTATCCATTGGTGTGCAAGAGGCTTCTCCCATCAGCTCTTACACCAAAAGAACTCAGTATTATGTTTCAGAAATGTTTGGTCTCTACCCTACCTACTTCAAACACACATCCCACAGGGGCACAGAGCACTGGGCAACGCAACTGAGAGCCAGAGTCAGAAACCAAATTCTCTCAGAACAAAATGATGCCCCAGTGTCACAATTAGGTTTTGGAAACATCTGGGAAAGCAGTCAGGTCTGATCAGTAGGAATTCATGCACATTCAGCTAAAAAAAAGGGTCCATCAGGAGCAAAAGAGGTGAAAAATCCTGAAGGATTGGAAACTGATAAATAGATTAGGAAGGCAAAATGTTATATAAACTTCTAGGTGAATAATACTTTCAGAAGTCTTTTATGCAATATTACTACTAATGGCAGCTAATCAAATATTATGCTTTTTCAGAAGAGCAGATGGAACTTTATCATTAAGCAGTTTTACAATATTTTTCAGAAGCAGACTTTAGAATTTCACACCAAGATTATATCACTATGTAGAGCTGTTTCTTTCTGTGTTCTACCAAAAAAGCTCCCCAGCTAAAATAAATAAATAAAACTAATATCAATTTCTACCTCCATTCATTACTGGTTCAAGCAGACAGGAGGATTGTCTCTAATTTATAGGACTCCAAATTTACAAGATCTTCAGAGGAATCACTTATAGGTGGCACAGATACCTTCCATCCTCAGCAAAGGAACAGAAATATGACTGGAGTTATCAAAAGTGCATTCTGGAACTCTTTGACTGAATGGCAAACTTGATTTTGTCTGGTTTTACTGCTGGTATGTTTCAGGAAAATATTTAGTGAGACACTGGGGAAGAAGTTCTGAGAGTGTCTTCAAAGTATTTTCTTTTCAAGTGATGAAGTACAACAGCCCCACAGTGAGAGACCTGTGCAGAATTCCCACTGCTGCACATCTAATTGCAATTATGAGCCTCCCACCTTAAATGGATAAATGCCTTTAGAAATTCCCAACAGTATCATTTAAAAATAAAATTTAAAAAAATACCTTGGTAATTACCATGTTTCAATTCTCAGGAAAATAATCTGCCTTCTACAGAATCACCTGGCAGGTGTTACCACCTACAAAGTCCAGTGAAAAGGAGTTGTTTCCATGGACAAGATGTCTGACCCTGTTGTTTTTACAACTGCCAACAGGACACAAAAATGCTCATTTAATTTAGCTGAGACAAATTCTGTTGTCTAGCAGGGAATCTTGGTATTCTTTTCCCTTCGTCTTCAAAATGATGTGTGACCTTCTGTTGTTTTATTGATAGCCACTTATAAAGTACAATAACATATAACTTAAATGTGCAGGCATTTACTACACCAATTCCAGGTCTGGCCAAATGAAATTCCCAGTGCTGCAGCCATGGGATACATGAGCAGGCATCACAAACCTAGAATCAGCTCTCTATGCTGGCTTGTGCAAATAAGTTCAGAACAAACACAAAAGCCTCTGAAATTGAGAGATCCAAAGCAGACGAGACTTTGGGATAACACTACAGTCATTTAATGTTCTGATTTTATAAATGTTGAATAGCAGAACAGGGAGACAACTTGCTCCTGACTAATACATTATCCCAGGAGTAATGAGACAGAACTGACAGATGAGAAAGAAAGTCATGCTGGTATTTTCTACAGACATACTGCTTTTTTCTGAGTAAAAGAAAAATAATAATGCTTTCCAGGAAAAGCCAGTGGTGTGGAGCCATTTTTTAGAAAGATTCAACCAGGACAAAATATTGACAAGACCCAAAAATCAACAACAAGGAAATCCTAAGAAACTGCTAAGACAGGCATCTAAAATGAATAAATTCATTTTACTAGGCCTAAAAAAATTCTCTGCTCTGTACATCAGACAGTCATTTAGGGCCTACTCCACTGGAGCTCATTAAAGATTTCTTTTGACTTCTGTGATCTTTGGTAGAGGAACTGAGATTTTTGTAACTATAAAAAGAATTCATCCCAGTTTGCACAGGTGCAAATTACAGTAAAAGGCAGGGGGAAGAAGGAGGTAAAATGAATACCTTAATGTATTATTTTATGGCATAAATAACAATTTAAAAGGTTAATCTATAGCACCACGCAGAAAGTCGTTAAATGAGACCTTCTCTGGGCTGCTGGAGTGAAGAGCTCTGGAGAAAATCCAGAAACTGTCCCTGCTGGATTGCAGTTGTCACATTATAGAACAAACCTCCTTTTCCTGGCTCAAAAAGCACTGAACTCCTCTCTTTTGGTGCTTGACCTTGAGAAAGGTATCTCTGCACCAAGAGATTTAACCTTGATAAATCTTTTTTTTTTTTTAATACACACCTCACATATTTAGAGCACATCCACTCTTTTTCTAGGCTTGCTGCAAGAGCTGGCTTTAAATTTCTGTGAAAAAGTGAAAACCATGCAAGATGCCCCTTTTTGTCACGGTGCTGGTCTCCTTCCACAAGGACTCCCCAGCAGGAGGTGCTGGCTAAAAGCTCATCCCAAATTGTGTAGGCCACACAATCCCCACAAAGATCAGCTGAATGTCCAGCCACAGCAACTGACCCACGTTTTTTCATCCTTCCTCTTTGCTCTCAGTGCACTTCTGTGAAACATCATGGTTGCCTTTACTGCCCTCTCTTCTTTCAGCTCCAGCTGAGCTTTGAATTTCCAAATTCTCTCCCTGCATGCCAAGGACACGTCTCTGTTCCTCCAGGGTAGCTCATCAGTGCTTCCACTTTCCCTGTGTCTCCTCCTTGAGTCTGAGCTCCTCATTCGGCCGTGCTGGCCTCCTTCTGTGCTTGCTTGACTTTCTACAATCTGCAGTTGCCTGTTTCCATGCTCTGAGGAGGCTGGCTGTGAATAAATACCAAGCAGCTGTCCTGTGTCCCTCTGACTCTCTGAGCAGCCTTCCTTTAGGCCTGCCAGGATGATCCCTGAGGAAACCAAAATTCGCTTTCCTAAAATCCAAGCTCATGATCTTTTCCTGACGCTGTCTGGCAGGATTTAAAGCTCCAAGCCTGTGCTTCCTGCAGGGAAGGATTTCTGTGCCCTTGATGTCTTTGGCCAGTTTTCCCTTGTTTTTGAGGAGGAGATTGAGCAGAACATTTCCTGAACACTCACCTCAGCATTCACCTGCCTTAAGAAATTCTCTTCTGCTGCACCCGAGCCTATTATCCAACAGATTTTGGGACAGCTGGAGTCTCCCAGGGATTCAAGAGTCTGTGTTTTCCTGTACTTGTGAACACAAGAATTAATTTCACTCTCATCAATGTTTTATCTCTGTGTCTACTGGCAACAGCACCACTAAATCCATTTCCAAAGGTGGCAGTGCCACCACCTTGTCCTGCTTGTCCCTATGACTCTGCTGCTCAGCTGGGGGCTGGCCTGCCACACATGCCACCTCCTCAGAGTTACAGGTGAGGTCCTACCAACAGGAATGGGTGGAATTGATGGAGAATTGATAAAGATAAAGTGCAGTTTTATTTTCTATTCACTTTCACTGCTCATCTTCCCACTCTGACTGTTAGATCAGAACTGATATGAGATGCTGGGACTTAAAACTAAAATTGTTATCTCTTGATCCTCTAACAGAGCCACACCCAGGAGAGTGCATCACTGCATTTCAGTGCAGCTGCAAAAAGGGTGACAACAACGACAATTCGGGAGAAGAAATCTCTAGGAAATGACTCCTGGTGCTTTCAGAAGCAAGATAAACACTATTTACTACCTTTTTTTTTTTTTTTTTTTTTTTTAATAGCATAAACAAAAGACTTGGAAGCCTTTCCTGTTATTTCAGCTCAAAGGACTGGTTTTGTCTTCTCACTGCTCTTATCCCTTTATGTCGTACTGACTTTTTCCTCCTTGGGGCTTCAGCAGTGGATTGAATGCAGATGGGACAAAGGCAGGTGCAACACCAGGCAGCCTGATCCCCTCCCAGTCCAGGTTTTTAGGTGGTTTACCACACTGCCAGGAGTTTAAAGTGGCAATGAGCTCCATTCACACAGTCCAGCCTCATCAGATCATTCTCTTCTTCTTAACCAGAGATTAATAAACATCCTCGGGTTTGGGGAACTGGACAAAGAAATATTTTTACCAACTTTGACACACATATTTCATCTTTGTGAAAGAGGCACCAGCAGTCACACCACCAAATCCCACTGAAATCCCTTTCTTGTGAGAAAAGCAACTCCCAAAATACCTAGGTATTTTCAACTACCTTCACCTGAAAGCTCAACAAATACCTTTGACAAACATTTTAAAGCTCCTTATCCAATGACAAAGGTGCTGTACTTACAATTCCTTAGCTTTCCAACAAAGAATAATATTGACAGACCATCAGAACCCCAATCTGATAAAGCAACTCATAATTTATTGAAAGATTCAGTAAAGGATAAACATTAGAATCCAACTTTCTAAAAAAAACAAAAATACCCCACATATCCACAAAAAATTCCTTCATTGTCTTGGTTTCACAATTGCTGATCATAAGAAAATCTGGTAAAATTGCCAGAGACCTCCAAAAAATATAAAGATCAAAGTAAAAAACCTTATAATTTTAAGTTTAGATTAGAAAACTAATGTTTGGATCTGAGTATCCAATCAATATAGTGCATCTCATTATTTAATGCTAAGTAGAGCATAAATCCCTTCCCTCAGTTTTCCAAAATTTGTATTCCTACTTGGATACTCTCACAAAGCTCCCACAATGAGAAATTAAAATGTAGGGATTCTTTCTTTGGTTTGGAGCCATTTTAATTTTGTTGGCTGGAAGAGTAGAAAAAGTACAACATTTATGAATAAAAAAAAATTCTGAATAGCTAAAATTTTCATTTCTAAAGTATTACTTCATTGGGAATATTAAGTTGGATTGTTTCTTTTAAAATAGCATAGAAAGCTATTCCAGAGCTTCTTGTTTCTAACAGCAATGGAAGCACATTCTGATTTACAGTGTAACTGTATTTATGCTTAATTTATATCTGGTTTATCTCATAGGATTATTATTTTTAATTTAAAGTAATCCTTCTCCCAAAGTTTATTGCGTGTGGATTTTCAGAAATAGCAGCCATTTCCCCTCTCAACCTTTATTTTGCTACCTAAACAAGTCAAGACCTTTTTATCTACTCAAATAAGACCAGTTCTTTATTCCCATCATAACACTTGTAGGTCTTTTCCAAAATTGCTCCTGTTTCCCTGCACGTTTCTGAATCGCCACACAACTACTAGCAATCAATTATTTCTTTAGAAACGTTTCTAAAATGTTCCAGTAACAAGAAAGAATACCCAAAATACAACTACACAACAAACCAAGAATTCTGTACGGAGTTCACAAATCATGTTTGTAAACTCCATTCAGCCATGGGGTGTTGGGGATTTTAGTGTCATTGTCTAAGAAAATCTCAGAATACAACTAATTCTAGAGTGACTGACAGTGTCAGCAAAGTTAAGCAAAAAAAAATAAAAATGGGGAGGTGGTAGAAATTTTAAATGGAGAGAAAAAAATAATCCATTACAATAAAACAAAAATCCATAAATCACATTCCTCATTTTTCTCTTGTTCTGATATATACAGAAAGTGATGGAAATCGATCTGCACCTTTCCCAAGCCTTGTCATACAGCTTTGTTTTGAAAGTCAGTTTTGCTCAGGCTTAAATAAAAGAGTTTAATCTCTGCATCTGCTTGGGCCAGTAATTTGGAGCAGTTTTGCTTTCCTATATTCAGCCTCAGAACTCTCCAGTGATGCCAAGATCTCCAAAACTGCAGCTCACTTTAGCAACAGCACCCAGGATCATTTCCTCCCCCTCCTCCCCCACACACAGACCATGGCTGCAACTTTTATTTTGGAAATCAGATTGTGATAGTCTGTACAGAACCCAGAGTGTTCTCAGGAAAGGCTGTTGCACAGTAAAGACAGCAACAGAGAGAAAGAAATAAAGGCTGAGGGAACGGGAAAGCAAAAAGCAAAGCCAATGGCCATGCCTTGAATATTTTAACATTCTTTAGGAAGGTTTCATTATCATCACTATGTATATTTATGATGCATGTGGTTTAAAAATAAGAGGGATAACACTTGAAGGAACACATTCAAAAATTATCAGGATTGATTGATTGATTGATTGATTGTAAATAAGCAATGGAATATAAGCAAACTGTGTCATTTGGCTATCAGCACAACTGTCGCTCAGTGTTCAATGTTAAAGTTAAAAAAAGAACCTTTTTTAGAAGTTTAATCTACCCAGCATAAATCCCTGCAAGCACATATCAATCACTGGGAGCTTCCTGCTCTTAAATATCTGTGTGCATGTGTGATTTTATGTAAAAATAAATAACGGTGCTCAATAGTCCAATTCCTATTCAAATGTTACTTGGAATTCTGTTTTGCAAGGATCTAGGATCAGTCTCCTATGACTGTATCTGATACACATTTGTAAATACTGCTTGAAATTTTAAGATTAACCAGACAGCCCTCAGAACATGATTGGAAAAGAACGATGTTGAATTTTTTCCCTAGGGTGAGGTAAAACAGTGTGTAGGATCAGGAGCAGTTCCTTTCCAGCATGTAAAGTTCCAGGTGTGCCCTCCAGCACACCCCCAGCACAGCTCCAAGCCAGCCAAGACTCAGAAATGTAACAGCTAACTCAGGAAGGGGTAAAGAGAATTAATAAACCACCCTTTTAGACTTGTGGAAGAAGGCTCCAGTGACATTTCTTGAGTGTCCCATACAGACCTTGGCAAAGGAATTTAAACAGACCCTGGTATTGTGTGCCAATAGAAGTTGGCACATCCCTGACCCCCTAAACCCACCCCTCCAGCAGCAGTGCCACCTCTCACCCTGTGAGATCCTATCCTGCTTTGCTGTGAGTGTTATATGAACCACCTGAGAATTAAAATTCTTTTTCTTCTGCCATTGCTTGGTTCTGGGAAAAGTCATTCCCCATATAATTGCTGGGATTTGGTCTACAGGGCAGGAGTCCAGATGCAGGATAAAATATGTGCAAAAAAATGTGCTTGCTGCACATTCTGCACAGTTCCCTGTGCAATTACAAAGGAGGAAAATAATGTGGATATTCTATTGCTTAACAGAACAGGACTCTGAAATTTCATATGAGCCAGGACTCTCAAATTCACACAAGAGCACAGCGGTCCAAGTACCAGACTGTGAGGATAACACTGTTCTTCTACTTGACAGAAATTACTTAGGCATTATGATCTGTGCTGTATGAACTTCTGCCAGATAGTTCTGTGTGAATTAAACTGTAAAAGTTATGCCTTAATTAAGCCACATTCTTTTCAACTGGTCTGCTTGCCACAAGCCTCAGACAGGAGGATATTTGTTTGTCTCTAATCCTGAGTTGAGCCTGACACAGCTCAGGTACCCTGAGCATCTCTGCCCATTCAGCAGGTGTGCAGCAAAGACAAACAACAACTTCATCTCAATTTTCAGAAACATTCTGTGGCTGCAGAACACATTTTTCAAAAGGACTTCCCATTGTTTAGCAGCCTGTATGAGTGTTAGTAGGTGAAGATTAAGAAAAGGAGCACGAAGAAAATATATTTTAATTAACACTGATTAAAATTAAGATGCAAAGCAAGCACATGAATATGAATTAAAATACCTAAGCAGAAGAATTGTCCTTTTTAAAGTACAAGTAACATGCACAGAAAAATATTACAAGAGAAACACATATCCCACCTCAGCTATTATGCAAAGTTAAGGCCATGAAAGTAACCTTTTTCAGTTTGTTATGCCTTCCTAATTCAATTAAATGAGAACAAAACTAAGATGAGGATTACATTTGCAAAGACATTTAGCATCATTAACAGTGTCTGACAGAGAGCTTTTTTTCCCTTTTTTTTATTTCCTGAAAGAGAAAAAAAGATCATGGCCTTTGGAACTTTGTATTTTTTAAAGCAGAAAGAAAAGCACTTAAAAGTGAAAGCCTGTACAACAAAATTTCAACCCATAAACAGTTTATGAATTCCATGGGTGAGCAGCTCATCTGACATGACCTTTATTTTCTACAACAGCATTAACTTGTGTTGCCAAAGAAAAGATGAAAACAATGTCAGTATTTTCAGAGCACCCATTTAGCACTGCCAGAATTTTTGGTCTTTTTTTTTGTTGCTAAAACCCAAAATATAAACTTGCTCTTCTCTGACTATGTGTCCTCAAGAGGACTGATTTTCATTAATTTCAGGGAATTTAAGCCCTTCAGGGGTACAGCAGACAGGGCTCTTACAACGTTTGGGTGCACAGTGAACTACTCCAAACACAGCTCCTGCAAGGGCAAACTGCCTGTAGTGCTCCAGGGTGAGACAGCTGAAGCAGCCCTGCCCTGGAGAGCCCTGGGTGTGAGAGCAGCCTCCCCCAGCTGCAGTGCACTGCAACAGAGCTGTACTCTGTGTGAGCACAGGATTCTGTGTGCCAGCCTGAGGCACATCCAGAACCAGCTGTGGGAGCAAAGAAACTCCTGTGGAAGACACAGAAACTTTGGCAAAAACAACGAACAAACAAAAAACAAAACAAACCAAAACCCAAACTACACAGAAAACAGCAGCCAAAACAAAGAGAAAAGGTCCTCAATCTCTATCCCTAATCATAGAACTAATCGCAAGTCTAAACTGGAAGCCTTATATCTTTATTTACACCATTTTCCTGCTAAGATTTCATGCAGGAGGATCTCCCTGTCTGCAGCAGCAGCAGCAGCACAGACAGCTCTGCTGTCTGCTCCAGCACAGGAATCACCATGAACTCTCACTTTCCTTTTATTACAGTCAACAGCTTCATTTGCACTGTGTTTTTCCCATTTGTTTAAGATTCTTGTAGAAAACTTATTTATAACCCAGATACATCAAATAAGTGACGCTGCATTTCTATTCCTAGAGAACAGAGACAAATAAGACGCATCAAAGAATTTCCCTTGCCGTGATTTGCTGTTGTGTCTCTTCACTCTGATGCTCCATTCCCCCCGAGCAGGCTGCACGTTATGTAATGCTGTGGGTTTGATAATGCTGCAAACAATCTGCAGCACATCATAAAACCTGGTCAAGCAAATCTGTTCTTCAGCAGTTCAGTACCAGGTTAGCAACACTGCTCCCTCACCCATGCCTCGAAAAAAAATCTTTAAAAATGTCTGATGGATACTTAACCTTCCCTTGCCACTCTTGGATTGCAAGCTAAAGAATGATTTCCTGTTATTTTATGTAAAAGTGCAGTAAACAGCAGAACAAAACTCTTCTGCTTTTTCATTCGCTTTGGATGACTGATTTGACTGCAAAGCATCTCTACAGACTTGTCAGCAGAGTGTCCTGGGGGTGCTGGGGACACAGAGCTGTCCCTGAGCCAGCAGAGTGCCCTGGGGCCAAGGGGACCAAGGGTGACATGGGGAAAAGCCTTGGCAGCCGGTCAGGGGTGATCCTGCCCCTGTGCCCAGCCCTGGAGGCACCTCTGGATGCTGTGCTCAGCCCTGGATCCGCAGCACAGCAGGGCCAGGAGCTGCTGGAGCTGAGCGAGGGCCTGGAGCATCTGGGTGCCCAGGAAAGGCTGAGGGAGCTGGGGCTGCTCAGCCTGGAGAGGAGCCCCAGCTGAGAGGGGCCCTCAGCCCTGGGTGTCCCTGTGTGCAGGGAGGGGCAGAGCAGGCCCAGGCTCTGCTCCGGGCCCAGCCATGGCCCCAG
The DNA here is from genome assembly GCF_022539315.1 of Serinus canaria. NCBI lineage: Eukaryota > Metazoa > Chordata > Aves > Passeriformes > Fringillidae > Serinus > Serinus canaria. The sequence goes on from NC_066325.1 coordinate 1,084,968, forward strand.
AGCCACGGGCAGGGCCTGAGCCCAGGAGCTGCCCCTGCCCAGGAGGCAGAACTGCTGCCCTGGGCAGTGCCCAGCCCTGAGCAGATGGTGCACAGAGGCTGTGCAGTCTCCTCCCTGGGGACATTGCAGAGCCACACGGACACACTGCTGTGCCCTGGGCTCTGGGATGGCCCTGCTGGAGCAGGGAGGGGGCACCAGAGCAGCCCCTGTGGGCCCCTCCAGCCTCACCCAGCCTGGGGCTCTGTGATTGTAACATTTGCTGACTGAAATTTCATTCCCAGTACTGGTGGAATTCTGTTCCAAAGTCCTCATTCCAGTTCACCCTGCCTGCAGCTCTTCAGGACACAGTAGGGTCCAAGCTCAGCCCAGGACACAGAGGTGAGGCTCTGGGAAGAGCAAGATGCTGTTGGCTGCCTGGCAAGCCCTACTCTGCATCACCCCACTCCCTTGCCTGTCCTTTCTCCTCATTCACTGGAGGCATTTGTCTCCTGAGCAAATGGAGGCTGACAGGGAAGGTCACTGTGCCCAGCTGTGAGTCCCAGCATACAAATGTGCCTTTTGGCTCCCCAAACAGTGACCGTGTCCTATTATTGATAAAGCCTTGGAAAAACTCTAATGCATCTTCATTTCAGAAAACAACTGCCTTCAAGGTTGCTCTGAGAAAATAAGCAGCCACAGTGCTGAAGAATTCTCCAAGTTGGCATTCTCCCGAAGATTAAAAGATAATAGCACTTCTATTAGAATCACTCTGCTATGCTGTATTGATCTCATCAGGGAGGCCACTGCAGGTCTAATATGAACAGTGCAGTTTTAGAATTAATCACAGGAGTTTTTATTATGGTTCATAGGGCTCCTCATTCAAATGGCATCGTTTGCAATATTTATGGCCCAGATTGGTTGCCATTATTAAGTGCAAGTGTGCCACATGGTGTCTGGCCTGCTGTGTTAAAACACAAAGTCATTCTTCAAAAGTAAATCTTATCTAAACTATGCACAAAAAGCCAATTACTTTTTGATTTACATTTTAATTTCACATTCAGCTTTCCCCTTATATACAAACTTCTTACTTAATCTTTGTTTTGGATTAACTAGCACAGGCATATAAGGTACACTCCATAGTTTTAAGTAGACTGTTACAGCATATTAATGCACTCTGCTCAAAAAGATGTATTTGGTCAGTGACAAGGCGCACTCAGAATGTGAGAGAAGCAAATGAAAAGCTGGAAGAAATAGAGCACCTTGCAAAGTGGACTAGCCACTGATCTTCAAGATAAAACACACTCATTAAGACTCTCAACTTAGACTGTGTGCTTGGAAATGAAAAAGGTGTTTGTCAGTGTCAGAACAAGTCCTCAGTGACCAGATCCAGTAGTGATTTAAGGTAGAGCTCTTTCATTTCTATGTTCCCTACTTTGCTGGTTTGCTTTTTAAATCTTCTTTGCCACTGCTTTAGCCAAGCTCAGGTTTCAGTCCTGCTCATTCCTGTTTGCCTGATCCCACCAGCATTTTCCTGCCATGAGGGTGACAGAAGTTGACTCTCAGCAAAGGTGAATGAGCAAATGCAATCCTGATGCTAAATTATTGAATTAATTGAAGTCCTGGGAAACTGTGGGGGGGGCGTTTTGGTTTGTTTCTTTCAAACCAGAAAGTGCTTTAGAGAGTCTGGTAAAGTACTTTAGAGAGTCTGGTAACGTATGTTGAAAATTTTTGTCCTTAATTCTGTTGAGTTTTTAGTGAATTTTGGTCAAGAAAACTGCACTCACCTTTGCAAGGCCACATAGGGAATGTCCAGAACAATTTCCCATGAAACCTAATCATTAATCTTTAATAAAATGAATAAGAATTGCTTGTATAAACATATCTGTTGACTTTAAAATCCCTCATATTCTCTTAACTCTATTTGAAAACAAGCCATTATTATAACATGCATTTAATTTGAGGGACTAATTATATGTGGCAAGCACACACCTCAATGCTTTGAAGGGTGGAAAAACATTTAATGAACTTAGAGAAAATTGTATTTATCTGCTTAGTCAATGCAATAAAACAGGTCTGCTCATGCTTTTTTCTCCTTGCAGCACAAGGCAGAAAACTGCAATAGAGAAAAGACAAAATAAAAATGAACTGGCAAAAGCCTCCCAATTTATTAAGACTGCAAGGGATATTCACTTACAAGGGACAGACATTGTCTTAGGTTGCAAATGCAAGTTTGGCAAGGGTGTGTATTCTATTGCCATCTGTTATCTTCTGGGCCAGCTGTTAAAACCAGGTGGGGCAGTTTTCTTCATCTCTTCCTTGACCATCCTCCCTCCAGGAGATATCTTTTGTTAATGGGCCATTAACAAAAGTCTTGTTAATGTAGAGTCTCACTACATGACCGATAAAAATTACATCATCCCATTGGGAGATGCTCCGCCCAGGGGGAGGAGTCAAGCATTCCTACCTGGATATAATCTGAGTTTTTGGGGCACCGGGACAGCCTTTCCACTGCATTCCCAGAGGAGCGGCTTTCTTCTCCACTGGGCTCCCAGAGGAAGACCAGGCCCATCTACACCACCACTGGATCTTCAGAGGAAAACTCCACCCTTCTACAGGATCACTGCTCCAACAGAAGCACACCTGTCACTGCAGGAGGACTGCAGCCACCACTGAGTGGCACTGCTGCCACCACCCTGACCCACAGGGTGTCAGGTCCTATTCTGACTCTGTCAGTGTTGTTTTGAATTACTCCATTTTTATTTTTTAAATTCTTCCTAATAAAGAACTGTTTTTCCTACTCCCATATCTTTGCCTGAGAGCTCCTTAATTTCAAAATTATAATAATTCAGAGGGAGGGGGTTTACACTTTCTGTTTCAAGGGAGGCTCCTGCCTTCCTTACCAGACACCTGTCTTTTTAATCCAAGATATTCATTCACAAAGGATATATATTTATAAAGGATATTTAGGTATAAGGGGTGTAAAAGCTCTTAATTAGGTAGTAAAACCAATGCCAAGTTGTGCTGAGAAACACCTGCTCTCCAGTCCCCACCTGATCCCAGCATTCCCTGTCTCAGAGTGCCTTTAACCCTGGGATCATACACTTGAATACATACACACACATTTATTTTCATCCTGCACCTATTCCAACAGAGTCAACTTCCATAAACAGCTCTCCCAATGAATTCTTTGCCAACAGAGACACCAATACACCTAATTTCAGCCTGATAGCCACCAGAAGTTTATCACAACATGCTGGTGGAAGTGTTTGCTTCTGCTTTACGTATATTCTGCATTTAGTGTGTAAAATAAATATATTCATGTTCATGAAAATAAATACATTCCTGTTCATAACTTTGTTTATCACTGCACTTTGAAGCAAACAAAATCAGAACCAAGGCTTGAATTCACCTCTTTCCTCTCACAACATTCTAGGAATCTCCACTTATGCTCTTATTTTGATAGCTAGTGAAAAATAGTTGTTTGGAGTTTTGTTTTGGGGTTTTTTTTTAAAGCAACTACCTATCTACTGTGCAGCAGAGCTCTGCAAATGAACTCTTGGATCACAGCACCACCTTATCTACTCCTCTTTACCAGCCAAATAACATATTGACTATCATTCTCACCTCTGACAGATCTAACCCAAGTCTCCCAGAGTGAAAGATTAGAAGTTAATCCATTTTGAAGCCTTGCTGCAAGATATTAATGCTTTCAAAAACAAAAGTGATGGATGAATATTATTCAGGTCAAATAAAATCAGAGTTCTGAGAAGAGCTAGCCAGGTTTCAGTTCCAAGAAACAATGCATGATAAAACCAACCCATGAGATAGGGCATCAAATGGGAATTCAAACACATTTATTCCTAGTTTAAGGAGATATTTTAACTTCATAAATGATTTAATACTAGAATGCACTTTTCAGCAAGTCTATTCAAAATTTATTATAGGATGCTTTGGGAGAGATGGCTCTGATACCATCTCTGTTTTCAGTATCATTCCTTAATTTAATTTTCAGTAATTTGTAGCCTCTCCTGCATATTCCTACACACACCATGTGTTTGTATATCCTGATACTCACACACATAAATGCAATCCCTTTTCCACCACTAAATCCAGATTTCCTACCTAGATATTCACACATATGAAAATACAGCCTTCTGAAATCCTCCAAGTGCTGCATTTAACACCTCAAGTTCATATTTCAGGCTCTTTTTAATTTATGTATTTTTTTAAGTGAAATTGCCTATGCAATACTGTTCAAGTGGTTGTCATTAATTATACACTTGTATTTATGTCATAATTTAGTGTGCACTTGAGAACAGTAATTCAGATTCACTTAGATTTGGTTCCCCATCTAAAGGGAATGAGACTAATTGATGCAATAATAGGGTAAATCTTTGGCTGGCCAAGATGGGAATCCCCAAACAGAAATAACCAGAAATCATCTCCAGAGGGTATCAGGAAAGGCTGAATACATAGAAACTCTCCTGAAAATATAAAGCAGGGCAGCATGGGGCAAATCACCTAGTTCCACCCAAGATTCAAGCATTCTCTGTGCTTTTACATGTATTTAAGGTGTCCAGTGGAGATTTAAGGTGCACAATACCTGGGTGTCTGCTCTGCTTCCTGCAGCCTCCTAAAGGAAGAAGGGAAAACAGGGAAAGAAGAGGGCAGGAGTTCCTACAGAACAGACAAAAGAAATACTACTAGCCAAATGTTTCTCTTGCACCAAATTTTAAGCAATGTTACCTTGAAATTAAACATATTTCATTAAAAAATAAAGAAATCAGCAACCAAAAAGCCCAACGCAAATTTTAACTCCTAGAAGAGGCATCTATAGAACTAAAGAAGAGGTATGTCCCCATTTTCCCTTGAGGTTATTCTCTAGATAAAATTGTAAGAAACTGTAGAACAATTATAGAAGCCTCTCTTCAAAATCCTGATTTAATTTTCCATGTTTTTATGACACACTGCCTCAGAAATTCTGAGTTGATTCTGAAAACTCTTTTCTCTAGAATGATTTTCAAATGACCAACCAAAAATCATTTTCAGTCAGAAGCTGATAGGCAAAATCCACCCCTCACAGACACGTTTTTATTTTAGTGTTAAAATAAAATAAAGTAAAATAATTTTTACTGAAAGAAGGAACTTAAGAGTAGTAGCTGTTTAAGTATGGCAGATAAAAACAGCTTCCACCAGACAACATAAAACAGCACAAGGTTGTTGTTACATGGGGTTATTGGTTGGAGGCAGGGATGGCACAAACTCTCAGAAATCCATAAAACAGCAGCAACAGTTTATTATGGAAGGTTCCTTATCTAGGGGCTTTGAAACTCCCTGCTCGAAACAGCTTGGTTGGGATCTCTCTCTGCCCAGTGTTGTTCCTGCATCTAGGCTTGAAGAGGCTTGGCTGAGGGTCCCCTGTGCAGGTTTGAATCCAGCCTATCCAGGGATTTGTTGCTGGGAATGATTATGAACTTCCTTCTGGCAAAATGGTGACTTAACAGAAGTCCACAAGTAACAGCATCCTCCTATGAGGAACTACTGACAGCACAATGGTTTTTAAGAAGGAGCAGGTTCAAGATACCTTCCCAACCCTGAGCAAAGCTTGTTAGCTCAAGTCTCATGGCAGAATAACCCAGAATCCCAATCTGAACAGAGTCACAAAATTCAGAACAAATGTCTTCCCCGACCTTCGGCTTTGCAGCCGCCGCAGGAGCGAGCGTGGTTTGCTCAGTGCCCCACACCCCCCATGGGTCCTGTGGGGCATGGGCTGCACCTGCAGCTGGCACAGAGTCCCAGGAGATCACAGCTGCTGGTGGCACTGCCAGACAACAGTGACGGGCAGTGACAGGCAGCAGGGGCACGGGGATGTGGCGGTGCCATGCTTGGGAATGTCACCTGACAGTGCCAGCTTCAGCAGCCCTGCAGCTGCCACCTGCTCAGCCTGGCACAGCCATCTGGGCAGCTCATGGACAGCCATGGGAGCCCAGGGACACAGAAACAATGGCAAAGGGACAGGGACACAGGCATGGGGACAGGGACATGGGTAGGGAGACAGGGACCCAGGGACAGGGACACAGGCACAGGGACACAGGCATGGGGACAGGGACACAGGCACAGGGACAGGGACATGGGCAGGGAGACAGGGAGACAGGGACACGGGCACAGGGACACAGGGACACAGGGACCAGCACTGCCCAGCTGCCCTTTACCCTCCCCAGCACCACCCCTCTCTCCTAGGGTACTTCCAGGTCCCACAACAGACACACTGGAAATACACATGGACATACGAAGAGTTAAGGTTTAATCTCACATGCAGAGTTAATCCCTGTTCTCTTCCCAATCCTGTTTCAAAGTAAATACAAAATACAGCCCTGCAGAGCATCATGTGCACACAGCACATTACTCCATGAGTTATTTTGTTTTAATTTTGGGGGAAAAAAATGGAAATATAAAGTTGGCTTCAAAGTCAAAGGCCACTTTTACATTTGGAAGAAGTCCCTGGAATGAGTTGTCTCCAGTCAACTGACGATGCACCATTTCAAAAAATAATTTTAAACTGTCAGTGATCTGCTTATTACATGCTTGAGTAATTCCTTGAACAGAGGAAAGCCCCACATGACTGCAGAACAGATAGAGGAGAGGGATGATATATGGACTCTCCTTCCATAGAATCCAATTGCTGGTTCCTATAAATATGAAAATATATTTTTGTGATATTAGCAATGGCAAAACATGACTTAGCCTCCTGGTCTGTTTGAAAATGCAAAGGTTTTTTCACAGTGAGAAGAAGCTTGGAATGTGCCTTGGATGCAAAGATGAACTAATGCCTCAAATCCCTACAGTGCAAGTCTGATTATAAATTTCTAACTCCCATTTAGGGTTTTAATATGGCAGAGATTCACTGGGAATACATGGACTGAGATTCATTTTCATTTTCCTACTGGGAGGTGTTTACTGCAAAGAAGCTCAACTTTTTGTATTGTACATTGATATTCTCCCTAATTATTTTTATACCCCACACCCTCATGAATTCCCTGTGATCTCTGTCAAGGGACCACATCTAAAACCCAGCCATCTTAATCTTTTAGATCAAAGTGTGGACTGAATAGACTCAAAGTCAAATTATGGGATAAACTATTTTCAAAGCTGGAATCATAAATAATAGGCAGGAAATGAGTAGCAGTGGGAGATTACAGGGCACCTTTCAACTGAAGAGCAGATTTTGTGTAGAGTGCTCCTTGTTAACAGAGCCATGGGTGAGGACCACCTGGTTTAGTGCCCAGATGACAGGACATCTTTAGAGGGGGGAGTGGAGTGCTTGGGGATGTGCTGGGCTTATTTAGACTTTACAAACTCACAGAAAGTTTCAAACCCCTAAATGGGAGTTAGAAATTTATAACCGGACTTACACTATGGGGATTTGAGGCCTTAGATCACCATTGCTTTCAAGGCACATTCCACGCTTTTTCTCACTGTGAAGACCCTTTGCATTTTCAAAAATGTTTTCCTCAGCTTGGCTTGGAAGCTGGATACGCATTTATTTAGGCTGCCTGTTCACCCAGTGCAGAAATGCACCTGCAAAGCTGTTGGACTCCTCAGGAAACTCTTCCTGCAGCTTCATGGACAGGAGCAGAGCCCAGGTCAGTGCATCACAGGAACTGCCACCACCTCCACACACTGACCAGAGCATCAGGGGACACCACCTCTGCATCTGCAGTAAGGCACTCTCTACCCACGCTGCTGAGCAATCTCTCCCCAGATTTCCCAAACCCCACAGGTGTGCCCAGCAGAGCTCAGGTTTGGCTTCTCTGAGGCCACCAAACCCACCAAGTATCACCACCCTCAGTATTTATCCCAGCTGAACATTGGGATGTTTACACACTCAGTCCTCGCCACCTGTAGTAGAGCTGCACTGTTCCTACCAGATACAGCCTTGGTGCTGCTGCTGGAATTATTAGATCTTTATATTCTCCCCAATTTAGTCCCAAAGCATCCCTCTTTCAGAAGCAAAGAGCATATAATAACACACATTTCTAATCACAAGAGATAGGAAAATTGTTCTATTCCACCTCCAGTCCCTGACAAGGGCATCACATCTTCTGAATTTCAGCTGCTCCTGTTTCCCTGGCATGATGAGAGGCACTCACACCCCAGAAATGCTGGGCCTAGGCAGTGCCTAGCTGCATATGTCAAATTATCCCCTGCCAATTCAGACTGGTTCAATTCCTTCCATCAGCGGTGGTGAATCACTTCTCTTAGCATATGGTTACACATCACGCGTCTAACTCTGCTTCTGCCCTCTGAAAAATTATCTGAGGCAGGATTTCCTGAAGTTTTAGATATGGAGAAATTCCGCAGTGAAAATTATTGATGCTCACCATTATCTGTTTGCATACAGAGTCGGCAGGCTGGGCAGGGAATGTTCACATAGCAGTGCTGGATTAGTATTTTTAAACTCTTTCTATTATTGATTTAACCACTTGAAGCTGCTGGAAGCAGAGTTCCTGTCACAGCTGTTAATGCAAGAGGCATTAGGGAAAATCCCTGCTGTGGAGGTGTGCAAAAATGTTCACACATTAATGGCGAGATCTCACTTTTCATCAGCATCATGTACAACCCCAAATCCCCATTTTCATTCTGCTCAGCTAGATAAGAAACATGAAAGGGGAGAAGTTTGGGTTGTTTAGGTTTTCTCTCATTTACTTTAGTCCTTTCTAAAGACCAGGATCCTGCAGTCTGCCCTAACTGAGCAGCACGTTTTTGCTGCAAGTTGTTCCATTAAAGCTAATGCAGCCACTTACAGAGCAGGCTATTCAGAGAGAGCAATGCTATCAATGCAGCTCTGTGTGACCACAAGGCCATTAACAAGTTCCTTAAAAAAGGAAGAAAGTGGCTGAAATGGACTGGACTATGCAACACTGTTAAAAACTACTCTTGGCCAAGGCAGTGAGCAAATTAGGTTCTTGATTTAAAATAAAAATTAAGGTAACTGACTTCCAGACAACATGAGTCAAGAAAAAAAATCCACTTAAAATTAAGTTTTGTCTTCTTTACAGCTGAAAATTCATTCTGATTGAGGCAGGAGATGGATTCATGCTTCAAAAGCCAGTCTAGAAGTTCCACACTTGCCATGTCTGACTTTGAACAGTTCCTCTCTTAATTAACCTAAAATAACTCCTGTGCAGAGAAGCTCTTACCATGGCTCACAAAAGAAACACTCCAAAAACGCTAATGATTTTCAAATTCATTGATAAGTATTATGTCCTTCACTTATTTTTCATGTTCCTGCATCTCTATTTTGAGTGATTGTTTCATTGATGCCAATAAAATTTAGCACATTATTGCCATGAATCAAGTCTTTTCATTGCCTTGACAATGCTGCCCTTCAGTTCTGTAAACACTTGAAAATGAAAAAGTTCCAAACTATAAACAATAGGTCTAAAAACCCTCCCACCACCCAAATCCAAACATATTTCACTTGTGCAGAATATGAAAGCAAGGTAACTCTCATTGTACACTTCCAGTGCCTAAAGGGATCCTACAAGGGGGATGAAGAGGGACTTTGGACAAGGGCTGCAGGGACAACACACAGGGAATGGCTCCCACTACCAGAGGGCAGGGCTGGATGGGATACTGGGAATGAGGAATTGTTCCCTGGCAGGGTGGGCAGGCCCTGGCACAGGGTGCCCAGAGCAGCTGGGGCTGCCCCTGGATCCCTGGCAGTGCCCAAGGCCAGGTTGGACACTGGGGCTTGGAGCAGCCTGGGACAGTGGAAGGTGCCCCTGCCATGGCAGGGGTGGCACTGGAGGGGCTTTGAGGTCCCTCCAACCCAAACCATTCTGTGATTCTGTAGATAATTGCAAACCTCATTTCAAAACATCTCTGTATACTGAACGTTTGGAAATTTCTGTGCACTGATTAATGTGCTAAACTGCTTCACCTGTCCCAGCACCATCTGCAGCTCTGTTGGTTCAAAGACCACTCAAAGCATCCCTGTCATGGACAGACTCCAACTTTACAAAGCTGAAAAGTACAGGGGAAACGCTGGAACAATTTTTTTAAAAAAAACATTCTACTCTGGATTTAAATACAAAATTCCTATGATAAACTCTGTGGTTCATTACTAAGGTGCTAGCATGCTCCTCTTAAACCCACTCAGTCTGTGGGTCCAACCGATATGTAAAATAGGCCCATTGCTGCTTACAAATCCACATCTGACAGAACTGTGAGTTAGAGAATGATTTTCTATTTAAACTGAAAATAGGCAAGAAGAAAAAATAAAATTAATCCAAGCAGAAATGAGATAATTCCCAAATTCAGCTACTACTCAATGAATTTATTATAACTTTGGTCTGAAGAATTCCTAAAAGTGCAAAGTTACAGCAGCAGTGAAAGACAGAAATTGAGGATGTTTCAACAGTGCTGCCCAGAAAACAGAGCTTTTGAACAGCAGCAGGTCTTGGATTTCTGGTGCAGGAGAGAGGCACCAAAACCCCTGGCTCTTTGGGAGTGCTGCACTTTGACAGTCCCATGCTTGATTATACTCATTTTCTACTTCAGCAAGCAGCAAAATTTTATGAGATCCACCCCCATAGATGTTTGTTCCCTGACAATCTGGTGTACAGTTACAGAAGTTGCTAAATATGATTATTGCCTGGGAAGCAAGGAGAAAACAGAAATATTTGAATCCAGTATGCTAAACCCTGTGATTCCCCTCTGCCCTCCACCACCAGCAATGCTATACAAAAGGCACTGCCACTCAAACCCCACAAACATGGAAGCACAAACCAGTAAATTAAATTAATGAGCAGAAAATTATTTAGCTAGATTTGAAGATAGCACATGGGTAATATTGCTAATATTGCTTTATGTCTTGCTCCAACAGAAGGTGGGTTTTTGTCTATTTTAAGCAGAGGGCAGAAGGTTTGTAATTACCCAGCTGTAAATGGGGCACAAGTGTCTGCTCCTGTTGGAACCCAAAGCTTAGTCACAAATGCCTCAAAACACACAGGATACAAAATCATTTTTGGTGCAATGCCTTCATTCATTATTTCTGTGTCTCTGTTTCAGTCTGTTCTATCCTGTAAACAAGATTATTCCCTTTTTCTCCTGCTTGGCCTCTCAGAGTGATTTAACTGGGAGCAGAGCATTGTCCCTCCTGCCCTGATTCCCCCCCTGTTATTTTTGATAAATCTGAGGCAGGCATGCATCAGGCAGGTATGTCTGTCAGGGATCCTTTTCCCTGCTGCATGGAATTGCATCCTTTCATTAGCAAATGTTGCCAAACAAAGCAGTTCTCCAACAACTTCTCATTTCCAGGCATTTATAGGGTTACATCTTAGACCAGCTTTACTGTTATAGATTTAGATTGAATCTGCCTCACTAAGTTGTCCCATTCTGGGCTGATGACAAAACCCGAGCTATCCATATGCCTAATTGCACTCATAAATGGAGCTCTTAGCAGGCTGTGGTAGTGATGGTGCTACAGTTGCTGTTTATGGAATTGTTCTCTAATTCCCTTTTTTCCTAAGCTGAAATATTTTTTCCTAGGACTTGCAGACATTCTGATGGAGAATGGTATTTTTCATGAAATGTACTTGGACTGGAAACAGCAGCAGAAGGGCGAGGAAAAGCAAGTGAGAAATAATCAAATGAGGGAAAGAAAAGGTAGCTGTGTACCGAGTCTGGGAGGAAATCATCCCAAGCATGACAGCAGCCACAGCCAAGCCCCACAAAAGGGGCAGCAAGGCTCAAAGCACCCAAGGAGCCATCTGGGCTCATTCATCTCATCACAGACTCCTTCCAGACAAACATCACCTGCCACACTCCCTGCTGGGGCAGCTCTGCTCTGGGCCAGGGGCAGCACCCAGGAGTGGCTGGAGCTGGGCCAGGGCAGGCTCAGGCTGCAGAGCAGGGAAAGGTTCTGCTTCCCCCAGAGGGTGCTGGGCACTGCCCAGGCTCCCCAGGGAATGGGCACGCCCCGAGGCTGCCGGAGCTCCAGGAGCCTTTGGGCACCAGGGATGGACAGGGGGGATTGTTGGGGGGTCTGGGCAGGGCCAGGGGCTGGATCCATCATCCTGGGGGGATTGTTGGGGGGTCTGGGCAGGGCCAGAGGCTGGATCCATCATCCTGGGGGGTTGTTGGGGGGTCTGGGCAGGGCCAGGGGCTGGATCCATCATCCTGGAGGGATTGTTGGGGGGTCTGGGCAGGGCCAGGGGCTGGATCCATCATCCTGGCGGGAATGTTGGGGGGTCTGGGCAGGGCCAGGGGCTGGATCCATCATCGTGGGGGGATTGTTGGGGGGTCTGGGCAGGGCCAGGGGCTGGATCCATCATCCTGGGGAGGGATTGTTGGAGGGTCTGGGCAAGGCCAGGGGCTGGATCCATCATCCTGGGGGGATTGTTGGGGGGTCTGGGCAGGGCCAGGGGCTGGATCCATCATCCTGGGGGGATTGTTGGGGGGTCTGGGCAGGGCCAGGGGCTGGATCCATCATCCTGGGGGGATTGTTGGGGGGTCTGGGCAGGGCCAGGGGCTGGATCCATCATCCTGGGGGGATTGTTGGGGGGTCTGGGCAGGGCCAGTGGCTGGATCCATCATCCTGGTAGATGTTCCAGCTCAGGACATTCTAAGCTTCAAATGATCTTCGCTCACAAAGTGGTTCCTTTAAGGTAAATGATCCACATCGGGATAATTCAATGGGAAAATATACAAATTTATAAGGGCACCAAAACTTTTAGGCCATATAATTTGTGCTTTCTTAATATTCATTGACATGAAAATCCCCCTGGACTTGTTGCTTGCTTTTTGAGTCTTTTCCCTGGTGATTTCACACACAAGCTGTGAAATCGCCCAGGATATTCCTTAAAGCAACATTTGGACTGATGCTTTGAAATTACATTCCCATTTCAAACAGGACTCAAATAAGTTTAAAATGGCAACAAAAGTTTAACAAATAAGGAAATCAATGAGTAACTGAAACCATTGTGGGTCAGATTACCATAAAGCTTAACAGAAAACATAAAATCATTAACTGGAAATTCAGTTCTTGGTTTGGGCAGGGGAAGGCAATCTGGGAAGATACCATTCCTCACTAACTGAAGTGGGAATGACAGAGTGGCTAAAAACACTTTATGAGAATTATTTCATAAACACTCTTGTGAAAGAGCTCAAACTCTTGAAAAGCAGTCTTCAAATCAAAATTGTTACTGAATTACTTTACCTGATTAAAATGATGCTTTGAAAACTTTCAAAATATTTTAAAAATCCAACATGGTCCTTTCTATGTCTGTCTGCTGTCCTGGCTCCTTCCTTCTCACTACAGCAATATGGAAATTTTTCCGTTTGGGTGTAAATACATTTCTTATGGGTGATGAATTCCTACAGTACTAATGGTCTTTGGAAGATTTCTGAAACTATGGCTGTGGCAGATCAGAGAGAATCCCCTTCCTTTCCCCCAGTACCACTCTGCCAGAGGGGATTGGCCAGTCCTGTTCTGCAAGTTTAAACAGTACTTTTATCCAAACTCCTCTTTTCAGGGTATCCCAGCCCAGCTGACAGGATTCTTATTCTGATGTTTGCAGGCTGGTTCAAGCCCTCAGCCTGTCACTGCCACTGTAAGCAGCCCAAAGACGTGATCCAGCAAGACCTGGGTGCCTCAGGGAGAATTCTGTGCACATTTATAAGCTGGTCAATGGGCTTAAAGGCACTCAGACATGCATTAAAATCTGTCTGAGACAGGAGCTTGAAGTTAATTTTGAATTGATTCTGTCTTGCAAATGCCACTTAAGTAAGAACCTCAGTCTTTTTCTTTTCCCCCCTTTTTTCTTCTTCCTCCAGAAGGCAGAAGCTTAATTAGGAGGATGCCATTCTGCTTTGCTTCTCCCAAAGAATGGAGCTGCCACATTCCAATAATCATTGTACATGTGGACCATACTTGAAGTGACTTCAAGAATTTAACTCCCTACAAAAGAATGATGTAATACAGTTCACAAGCCAGACTGTAAAACCTCTAAGTATCATTGTGCACCTAAGCCTATTTCACCTCACAGATTTCATACATTTCTACTGAGAAGAACAGGTTAGGGAGAGTCAATTCCACAATTTTAATACATAAGCAAAAAAAAGAGAAAAATTACTACAGCCGGAGAGGTGGAACTGTATTGATTTTGCTGTTTCTCACAGGAGTGCAATATCAATTCTGTTTGCAATTATTTTGCATTACTAATCAGCTCATTACCAGTCAGTCAGACAATGTTAGTTTATGCTACAATACACTCGTGGGTCATTTGCCAATAGCAATAAAATTTCACAACATACCAGGTGAAATTTCGTGTCACTCGCGGTACCTGAGGAGGCTCATGTGCAGATCTGCTTTACAGGGGATGAGAAAACTACCAGAGCCAGTAAAACCACGGTGCACATGAGGAAATATGACATTTAAAAAGGAGGAAACTTCTGCTGGAGAGGAAATTCAGCAGCTGAAAAGCAACAAGGAACATCCAGTTAAAGGGGCTTAAATTGAGTAACTATTCAAGCAGCAGTGTGGCTTTAGTAGGAATAATATATACATTAAATCTGGGTCCATAACATGCAAAACTCAGGCACAGCCACTAGAATTGTTTTATTTAATCAAAATACCAAGACTGTTAGCAGTGAAAATGTGGCCTGTGACAATGCAAGGGCCACATGGCTACAGTACATGACAAAAATGAAAGCAGTGTGGTTGGGAAAATTTAAACTTTCTTCATAAATGTATGATCCTAACACAGCTGGGGTTGGAAGCTTCAGGCACACTTTAAATATACTGGAATTTTCTATTTTGTATTCCTGCAGTATTATTTTCTCCATAAGTATGGAGCTTTCAGTACAAAGCTATTCTTTAGAATGCAAAGAAGCAAGTAAAAATTGGTATATTGGGTCCTTCCTTATTTCTATAATCCATAAAACTTATGAAAAACCAGTCTCTTGAAATTTATTTCAACCAATGACACAAAATATGATGTGGAAGGACAAACAGTCCCCTGCACAACCCTATTAGAAAATAAAATTTATGTATATATGTAAATACTCTCCCCTAAATATCAGTTAGGATTGCAGAGTCCTTTCAGCATGAGGTTTGTATTTAGAATTTTCAAGAAGAATTATTTTCAAAGTTGACAGTAAAACTTCTTTGTTCTCTTCCATATATGTTGAAAATCTTAATTACTTGCTTCAGTATGTATTATTCTCACTTCAACATTTCTAACTTGGTTGCTAGTATGATAACTATCTTTTGAGAAGCAATTATTCAATATTTCTCCTTATTACCTGCTCAGTTTTATTTATTCCTCTATACTGAATTTGCTTTGTAAATGAATCTCAGCAATGTAGGACTCTGTGGTTTTCCAAATAATGTATCTTTATGAGAATACTGTGAGTCAGAAAGGTGTTAATACAGAGATTAAGGTAAAAATGAGCACCAGACTATCCAAGACACCTCAAGTAAAAGGGCAACGTGCACTTCCCAGTGAGTAGAAGTACATGAAAACCAAGAATCACATGAAAACCAAGAACTTCCAGTAATATTAATCCCCAAAATGTCTCAAGGCAGGTTTGAACTCCCAAAACTTCAAACACTCACACACACAGATCTGGAGACCGAGACTGAATTCTGCAGACAAATCCTCCCTTTTCCCCCAACAATCTGCCTTTGCAGTGGGCATCCTGCTCTTGAGGGACTCTTTCCCAGGTTCTGAGAGAAGATCAAGGTTTAGTGGGCAGCACTAAGAGCTGCCAAAGACAAACCCTGGCAAGTTCCAAACTTCTGCTGAGAAGAACAGGGAACATGTTTCGCTTGGTCCTAAATGTATGTCTGCATGCAAAATGTCCATTCAGGTAAGGTTTCCAGAGTGGTTCAAGCTGAGGCTCACTCCCAAGCAGATGAAGATGGGTATTCATCAGGGGAGTCAATGTGGTCCCAGTGAAGGACATTCCCTTTACTGGGACCACAGCAGCTGCCTGCCAGTAACTTTGGAGCTGTTCTGGGAGTGTGTAACAACTTCAGGTTTCATACTGAACTGCCATGTCTTTGTTTCAGTCCTCCTCCCAGCTCTTTTACTTCTTTTCCAGGCTCTCCATTTCCCTCTCCTGACTGAGATGAACTGAGGAATACCCTCAGTTTTCCATCAAACTAAGCAATTTGGATGCCAAAACCATTCACCCAGGCTCAAAGAAGCCTCAAAAGAAGATGCAGATCACACCTTTTCCATCTGGCACTGGGCTGTTTTGGCCTTCAGACTGAGGCACTCAACAGAAGAGCTGACAACTGATGTTTCTCATCGTGTGCTCCTTTGGAATTCCTGGTCATGTTCCTGCTGCTATTAAGATGTACTTTTATTGTGCCCTGTAAGACTGCAACTGCATGCTTTACAATACTGTTATATATTTTAATATTGGGATATCATCTGCTAGATATCATCCTTATTAGACACTAGACAGAGCATTTATCACACTTAAATGCTTCACAGTTCCCAACCCTGAGTGTATTTTTATTAATGTATACAGGTGATAAGAAATACAGAGTAGAGCAGCAATTCAACTGAGAACCTACATTACCACCCATTTCAGAGTTCCTAATATTTGTATCCATTGTGAGAGGTGATTTGCCCTGAAATGAAATGTTTATCTTGGCTAGCCCTACCTCACAGCAGTAGCCCTTCTGAACGCTCCTTGAAAATACTCACAGATATTATCTGGCTCTTATTCCTCCTTCCCCTGTTAGATTCTAAACAAAGATTTGCTCTTCCAATTCCATCCTTGGTGTGGGCAGGCTGCTGGTGTGAGGAATTCCTGTCCTGGATACCCTGCAAAAGGCACCCTGGAGTTTTCCTAATCCTGGCTCCATTCAGCACTGAGGAGCTCCCTGAAACAGCCCAGCTCCCCCAGGAGAGGGGAGCAGCAAGCAGGAACAAGGATTTTAAACTTGTTTATGCTCAGGAGTCACAGAGTCAACAAACAATCCACAGAAGCCTCATATAATATTATCCCTCTCTCTTCCTTTGAGGCAATAGATTGGAATTCCATCTTTGCACAGAACTTAAACAGTCAATGACCCTGCTGCATGAAAAATGCCTTTCAAAGGCTCTCTGCAATGCTGTGAGGGCTGAAATATTACATTTATTGTGGAAATACATCTGTTTGCTAATGCTAGTGGTCTAGAAACACCCACACTTACCAACTATGCCTAAGAAAAGAAGAAAGACCTTTTTCCCCACAGAATTTCACAGTAAATAATACATTTGTAATTTTCAGATTTTACTCTCTTGGATCTGGTTTCTCTCTCCATCTCCCTTGCACTGTAGATTTGAATTTAAAAGGCACAGGATACACCAGGCACGGTTTCTCACTCATCTTCCTGCTTGTATGGCACAGCCTTGGATTTTCCATTGCACCACAGCAATAAACCAGTACAGCAAAAACACCAGAAAAATGAAATTCATTCCAGATCGATGGAAAAGCTTATTTTAACTGTATCATAATTCATTAACTGGAAACTGAAAGTTGATCAGGTGCAACACTAACCAGACTTCTCTTTGTAGCAACCACAGCACATCAGCACACTTTAGCCTGATCCATGATGGCTTACATGGTCAAAAGCTATATTTTCCATAATCAAAATAAAAACTAAACTCAGCAAACAAACTCCCTGGGCATGGCATTTCCCTCTGCTGTAAGCCTGCCTTAGGATAAAAAAGGGGAAAATTGACTTTGTGTTGAGAGGTGTCCACGTGGTGATTGAGTTATAAATAAATTGCACTGTCAGCAGCCTCAGCAGGGACAGCCCAGCTGGGGACAAAGGGACAGGCTGTGATCACACACCAAGCACACCCTGAAGGGCTGAAATGGAGATGGAGCAGATTACAATGACAATTCCCAGAACATTCAGCCCTGCATCCCCGAAGTCCCTCACACCGAGCTGCCATGGGACAAGGAAGAGCTCCCAGGACAGGAAAAAGGGCTTGGATTTTCCCAGGGGGAGGAAGAGCACTGCAGCAGCCTGGGCCAGGGATCAGGGGAAAGGACTGGATGGGGAGAAAGCTCCTGAGAAGTCCCCATGGGCAGTGGGCATGGAGTTGCAGAAAGCCCTCCCAGTCCCCCCCGAATGTGCTAAAAAGCCCTTGGCATTCAATCAGACCATTCAGTGTTCCAGAAGGACAAAAAGAGAAAGCAAAGCCTTAGACATTGTAAGGGAAAAACCTACTGGAGTCACATCCCAAAGGCTGTTTATGGCTTTGTTCCCCCATCCCCAAAAGACTCTGGATTCCCTGGAAACACAGAAAGGTGCAGAGAAGGGAGCAAGGACAAGGGAAGGTGGGGAAGTTTCAGTGTTTTGCAAAACAACTACATGTGTCTGTGTGAATGTATGTCCAGAACTAACACAAATATCACACTTCCTCACACACAAGTGGCACATTGTGCCCCTGGATTTTAGGAAGGTTAAAAAAAATTCCAAAAGTCACTAAATTAGCAAACCAAAAATCTGTCAAGTGCCTTTAAACACAGCCACACAGAAAATCCAGTGCTGAAAGACAACACACCAGGGTCTGGGAGGCCTTTCTGGGGACTCATCACTCCATCTGTATGCCAGCCTCCCACAAGAGAGGAGGAAGCTGTGAGAGGGCAGGAAGCCTTTGGTGGAACACACAGCTGGCACAGCTACAAATGCATCCAGTTCCCCAAGTGCCAGTGCACACAATCCGTATTGTTTCTCCTTAATTCATTCTGTGAGAATTCAAGAAAGCCACTCACACAATTAAGGGTGGTTTCACATTTCCCATTCTGTTTTCATTTACCATTCATATGTTCACAGATCTGTGCAGGCAGGGCTGCCCACTCCTTCCCCAAATAAAGAGGAAAAATGGGAGGTCTCAAGCAATTAGCTGAGGTACTCTGCCAGTGCTTAAATGAACCATCTGTTCCAAGGTATGCAAGAGCAGAAGGCCTGGAGCCATGAGGCAGCTCTGCAATATCCAGCCCTGCTCTGGAAAGGTTCTGGCTGCAGATGTTTCAGAATTAAACCCAAAAAGGGCACCAGCATCAGCTTCATCTGCCACACACAGATGAGGCTCGGCCAGAGGCTCCTTTGGCTTGTGGGGATCTGGGGTTTAGCAGAGTGGGGATGGAAATGAACACACAGAACACCCAGAAGAGGGTGGGCAAAGCAATTCCAAAAAGTTTCCTGAATGTACTGTGCAAAAGGAGATGAAAATTTAAAGGTCAAGATGCTGGAATTAACAATATTTCACCATGGCACAAAGGAATTCTTGAATGAAGAAATCTGGCCTTTGCTGCTCAACTACAGCTTTTATCTGGGATGGAAGGGGCAAGCCAAGGGAAGGAGACTGAGGTTTTTTCTCCCCAAAACCAGACCTAAAGCGTGGCCACCTCCAGCATCCAGTTCCAGGAGTGTTTGGTTGGTACATGGCTGACATGTGGACGTGCCAAGACTGAACATGATCATTAGAACTGTTTATTAGACAAAAGGCTACTAGGAGAATGATAATTAATCACTTGGCATTGATTGAAATTCTTGATGAAATGAAGCATGAGCTGTTGAAAAATAATTGAATGTAATCACAAAATCCATGAATCATTCATAGAAAGCACATTTATTAAACCAGAATCCATAAGTAAGATATTTTGTCTGGCTCTTTTTCTCCTCTTTGGATCCTGTCCTGTTGGATGAACAGGCAGCTGTTCCTCCAGCACAGCTCCTCAGAGCAGACAACAGGAGAACATCCCATGCAAGAGCAGAACAGCAGTTCTGGTACCTGATTTATTACCAAACTCAAGGAGCTTTTATAAAAACCAAAAACCTAAAACCTGGTATTTGCCATGAGAATTAAGGAAAATCAAATTCATTTAATGCTAAAAAACATTATCATCCTAGCAGCCTTCAAAAGGAATGTGCAAAATTTTCATTCCATATCTCAAAAATTTAGAATTAAATCAGGATATACCTAGCTACTCTTTCTCAATACCAATTTCTAAGGAAAAATAAATAACACAATGTCACAGTTTCAAAAGTCTTTACAGAGGTGTCTCTTTAGACACAGAAATTCAGTTGCTGGTGGTTTTATTTAAATTTTAAATCTATCACTACTAAACACAGAGCCAAGATGAATAAAGCTCCCAGTAAAAAAAAAAAAAAATCACTGACCATATTATTATGGAACAGATATTTAAGACCTGAGATTGGGTTCAAAGGGAACCTCATTTTCTGAAGATTGCAATCAAATAATTTTATATAAATTCTGCTTTTAAATTTCCTAAGTAACAATCAGTGCAACCATTATATGAATTTAATTAATTCCCCCTAACACTGATTGCTATTCAAGTAAACATGAACTTTGCCCTGAGAAGGGCTAAAATATTTATATAACAGGCAAAATTGTAACCAGGTAATCCCAAATTTTAGATTTGATAAAAACACATCTTTAATCATGCAACTTTATATTTAGAAAATGAAGAAGTCCAATGTTTTGATAGAATTTCAAAGAGAATTTGTTTCCACACACTGCCTAAAATAAAACAAAAATCCAAACTGCGAACAGACAAGGTGCTTATTTATCTGTTAAACCCCAAAAACCTGTCTCAGAATGTCTGAAGTACACAAGTATTTCTGTGGCAGTGGATGATTTTTACCAGAAAAATCTTACTTATCCTTGAGAGCAGGAGCAGCACACAAAGCCAGGAAAACAATTCCCACTACAGACACTGTAGGCACAGCTGAGATCATGGCTGGGACCAAGGCTGAACCATCTTTATTTCTGACATCTCTCCTGCATGGAGGAGCACCTTCTCCATGGGACACAGGACCCACAGGGAGTGAGACAAGGCCCTCAGCTGCTGCCACTCATGGCCAGCCCAAGCAGGAAGGGTAAATCACAGAGCACAACCTCTGACATCCACAATCACCAATTCATCATCCACCAGAATGCAGAGAACTGTCCTGGTACTGCTGCAAACACCCTGTGCAAAAAAATATGGTCATTCCAAGTGCCAGCTGAAGGAGTGGGAAGGAGGGAAAAGCACATCTGGGCAAACTTGCAGAGCAGAGGATTCCCCAGGCAGCGGCATCCTCTGTGCCACGGGATATCTGCACTGCTCCAAGGCAAGGACACCCACAGCACTGAGATCAGCTGCTGTGCTCTCACAATCCCTGGCTGGTCTCTTCACAGGGCCATGTTCCTCTGCCAGAGCAAGAGGACCTAGACCTGAAAGGAGAAAGACTTTTAAAAGTCCTGAGCTCACACATTACAAAGGAAAAGGCATTGGGCAGGTTTTAATTTTCCATTAAATACAAACCCCACAACTGTAAATTCATTTCAAATTCAGCTGAACCCTACAGAGGTAGCAGTAACCTACTAAATCAAACTTTTGGAGCAAAATCTGATTTTTGCATCATTATATTTCTGCTGCTGAGCTGCACACCCCCTCACATACCCTCTCTGATATGCACATAAACCCTTAAACAGACAAATATTGCCATGACATTATTTGAACAGGATGCTCAGAATAGATCTAAATTAATTCTTAATATGTGACAGCCAGAGAACTTAACAAGTGCACTGTTAGTTTTTATTGACACAGGTTTTCCTACAACAACCAATGAAGTGGTGCCACTGAACTCATTCCAGGGAGATTTGGGAGACACCCCTGCTTTTATGGCATCACCAAAAGAGCCCTGATGGCAGCAGAAGCAGTGCAGCAGCTGCTGGGATTTGGGTGCTTTGCAGCCATTTCTGAGAGCAGAGGGATGTGACGCAGGGACTTCTGCCCCCTGACAGAGCATCCCCAGCAGGACACGACGGGCTCAGCCTGCGTGCTGCAGATAAAGACAATACAAATGCAAGCTCCAGGAATAACCTCGTGGAGAGTTTTATCAAACAGACTTTGTTTCCATGCATTATTTATCCACATCTACATTTCAGGGCAAATGGCCTCATTTGAGTTAATTGATGCTTTCCTAGGGGTATTTGTTAGAAATCAGTACTGCACATCCCCTGGTTTATGTTATATTTGTAGCTTTGAGTCATCACAGATACCCAATAATTATAAGTTCAGCTATTTAAGGCAAACAAATAGCAAATAAAGATTTCATTTACTTGTTTCAATCATTAAATAAATGTTGTGGGTGGTTTTTTGCAGAAGTCTGAGTAAAAAATGTACTGCTTTTTTGGTCCTTCCCCTGCTATTATTTCTGAACCAGTGCATTTATTTAAGATGGAGTGTTCCACAGTGTTAAAAAAAACAAAATGAGATAGCTCAGAAATTAAAAATTTAACGTGTGAAAGATGCTGCTATAACTGGAATTCATAGGGATTTAATAAAAGTCCTTATAAAGTCCTTTTAGTATTACAACAGCAATTATTCCTTCCCTTCTTCCTCAGTGATCTCCCCTTCACTTGCACAGTGTATAATTACACAAAGCAGTTTTGTAGGGAAAAACCCCTGACAGGCCCCCTTGTCCAGGCTTCATGGACCCTGTGCCACCCCACTGCTTCACCCCTCTCAAGTTCCCTTCCTGACCCAGCACATGCCAAAGATGAATGCTTTTCCCCAGGTTTTGAGTTCATTCAAGGCAGAGATGAAGGTGCAAAAGGATTTATTCCCATTTCTGGCCAATTGTACCTGATGTCCCTCAAGAAAAAAGCCTCAGCAATATCCAGCATGGCTCAATTGAGCCAATTTATTATCTCTGGTCATGTAGCAGGGGAAAGGAGGCAGCACTGATGATGCTTAAAGAATGATTCTTGCAAAATTAGAGATCCTAAATGTCAAATTAAGGCCAGACAGAAGTAAAAATACAAATCCATACTTGCAGCTTTTGAGAACCCCATATGGGAAGAAAGTGATGGACTCCCACATGCCTGGTTTCCCACCCTGCTGCCCTGGATACTGCAGGGACCTTCAGCTTCCCTGGCAAGAGCCAGGAAATCTGGGGGTGTGGGTGCTTGGCTACCCTGTGAGGACACAGGAGGGAACAGGGACACACAGAGCACAGCCCCTTCTGGAATGGGGACACAGAGCACAGCCCCTTCTGGAATGGGGACACAGAGCACAGCCCTTCTGGAATGGGGACACAGAGCACAGCCCCTTCTGGAATGGGGACACAGAGCACAGCCCCTTCTCCAGGGGGAGAACCTGGAATGGGGCACACAGAGCTGCCCTGGAGGCTGAGCAGGGAGGAGGAGCTCAGGGGGAGGGAAGGAAGGAGGGATTGTATTTGAGCAGGAGCACCCACCCCTCAGTGCAGGGCACAGGGCCTGAGTGCCTTGTGTGTGGTTTCACAGCAGTGTCACAGGTGGGTTAATCCAGCCTGGAGATTGAAGGGTTAAAGAGCACTCTGGTAGGAGATGGCAAGGGCACAATGGCTCCTCAGGATCCTGCAGGTGGCAAAATACTCTGCATTTGTTTCCAGTCTGCCCTCCCTACAGCAAACATTCTGCCTTTCCCCACCTTGCAGCTTTTGCCCTCCTCCCTTCTTTTCAGGCTCCCAGAGCTGTGGAATTCTGGAAGGATGCCTCCCAAGCCTCCCAGTACAGCTCTAAAATGCACCATTCTCAGGGCAGGTAAAAATGCTGCTCTCATGGTGTTGTTTCCAGCCTGACAATGGACGTTTGGCCATGAATGGATCTGCTGGAGCAGCACACAACACTTCCTGTGAAAGCTCCATGCATTTCCCTGTGAAGATGACAAACTCCAGCGTGTGCTTCCAGCAGCCCCAGCCTGTCACAGTGAGGGTGGCTGCCACAAAACCCCCTGGTGCCCTGACTTCAGGGCCAGGGTAGCAAAAAGAAAAAGGAGTGGGAACATTGGAGCTGCCCAGAAAAGAACTTTAATAAAGGGTGAAAACAACAAACAAGGAGAAGCTGTTCACAGTAGAAGGGGAAGGATCCAAAGACCTGAAACACAAGAAACAATACATACACTTGGGGGTGGAACATTCTAGAACTACAACTATTTAGGGGAAGCTTGTAATCAATAGGAAAGGAAAACTGGGACAAATTACATACACACACACACACACACACACATATATATATATATATATATGTACAACATAGCACTAAAGGCTTATAGGGGAACTCTCAGGCTCATCCTAAGTTAAACAAATGATTCCTAGGACTTGAAACTAACGCTGGGTCTTTTGGGGTAAAATCCAGCTGATTTGGAGTCACAGCTGGGCCAGTTTCCACATTGGCCTATCTGCTTTATCCCCACACCACCCAGAGCTGTTCTACACCTGTCATTTGCCATACAGAGCAAAGATTCAAAGCACTTCAGTGTTTGTATCTCTGAGGGGATGAGGTTCATGACAGACACCACCTGTTTCACCTGCTCACAGGCAGCTATGCTTTGCTTCTCAGGCTGTATCTAACCCTTGGATGGAGGTTTTCCTTTCCTGGTCTGAGACTGGAACACCACAGAGCACTGTCCCACTGCAAAAATGCTATCCTGCTTTATCAGGACTTTTACTCCTTGCCCTTTTGAACACTGGAGCAGCTCTCAGCTGCTGACAGGATGCTCTGCCCGAGCACACGAGGCAGGATTCTGCCTGTGGCAGTGGGAGTGCAGCTCAGGAAGGATTTTCTACCCAACCTTCGCACAGCTCCTGTGCTGCACAGCCACTCCAGCTGCTAAAGGAGCTGGATCTGTGCTTCCAGCAACTGGGGATGCTGCTGCCTCCTGGACAGGGCATCACCACTGGGTGAAGGGGGGGAATTCTGCCTCAAAGCAGGACCCAGGGATGGAATCAAGGAATTGTACTGCTGCTGAAGAATCTGCATTCCCTTTAGCTCCAGCCAGGATTCAGTACCATCTTTAGGGACTCCTACAAACTGGGAGAGTATCTCATTTTACAGAGCTGATTCTGGTCATATTGAAACATTTATAAAGGGGGTGAGGAAACAAAGAATGGCCCTGCATTCAGAAGTATAACAAACATTACTCTTCTGTGAACAGGGGCAAAAGCTTCCATGAGGCCCACCACATCAGTATCCAGGGGGGTTACTGCTTTTCCTCCTTTTTATTTTGAAGGACAGAAATGGAAAATAGTCTTCTTACAGTCCATGGAGGACAAGTCAGAAAAATAAGTTCAATACTATTCATACAGCTACATATTTGCTTCAAAAAGTGGAGAATGCATTCCTGATAATGGCAAATCAGAAATAGAAAATAAAAAGTCTAATTCTGAACTTGTTCCCTTTACAAATAAATTGCAAGAAGATAATGCATTTCTCCTAAATTTTCTAGTGGAAGCGATGCTGCTCCCAGCAAAGCAATGAAAGCTGCAATATTAAACTTGCTGCTTACTCATCAATTTTCATGTGAGAGTCTCATTGGCAAAGGGCCCAGGCACAGAGAGGATGTTATTGTAATCACTATTCCTACCCCAAACAATGTTGACTATTTAATTATTAAAGTATTTCTTTCTAAGTAGTTATTTTCAACCACTAGGTTTGACAGAACTGAGAGAACTCCTCTGTGCACAGGTTTGCTCAAAAAAAGGCTGATCACTGAAAAATAACTTCAATTTTCATGTTTTAAGCTGGCTGTGTCCTTAAATACAAATTCAGTTCCTGTGCCAGCAAGAAGCTGATATGAAGCATTGAACTTGTTATCAGGCAATGAAAAAGCTGAAGTTCCACATCTCGTTCCCAATTTCAGTCATTTTTTCTCTCACACTGCATTTTTCATTCCCCAGTTAAGTGAGGCAAACAATATTGAGAGTATTCACAATGGTTTGGAAAACTATTTCTGTTTGTGAAAATAGGCATTTGTTTTTGCCTGACAACCCTGTGTGGCTTGGTGATAGGCAGGAGAAAAGAGAATTAAATGCACAACTGTGCTATTAATAGACAAAAGATTTTGCTTTCAGTGCTTTCTGTACCTGCCAGGTAATTTTTAATCTGGGATCCATGCATGCAGTCAACATGGAAAGGGAAGTTTCCAAGCATTACAAATGTTTTAGACTTGCTCACGTCCTGCTGCCTAGGTCAGGGTTGGAGGTTCTGCTCCTGCTCCAGGTGACAGCAAAGACCCCCCCAGCAGCCCTTGCTCTGAACCTGAGCAGGACATGCAGCATGCCAGGGACCTCGAGCATCCTCCCCACCCACACAGATCTATGGCAAGGAACTGAGGCTGCAGTGCCTCTGCAGTGTCAAGAATCTTATTCCTTGGGTGCATTCAAGTATTAAATTAGCTCAGCCTCTGAAGGTAGTGGCCACTGTCTTTACAAGGAAATATGTCATTTCAGCGAACTCCACTGTTGCCAAAGGGCCTCATTTATCCTGATATTAATCTGGAATAGACTCCTCATTTCAGGCCTCCCTGGACTGAGCAATTCCAGTAACTAACTCAGCTCCTGAACCACTTTGGGTGTTTGGGGGCGTTTCAGCAACAGCTGACCAATGTCCAAAGCTCACAGCATTTTAACAGCCCTCACTCAGCTGTGCTGCAGCAACAACCAGAGTATGAAATAAAAGCCCTAGGCACTCTTATTAGCACATATATTATAATTACTACATTTGCAAAGGGTTTAAGCTTATCTCAAGCTGTCAAGTTGTGCCTTTTGTGTCGTTGTGCATTCTGCTGTGTGAGCCTGTGCGGTTGGGCAGTGCCAGGCACACAACATCAATCCTGAATAAACAGGAGGTCACAGCACTCACGTCCTCAGAGCTATTACAGAAATTGCAGGCTTCATCCCATCTCAAATCCCAGTGCTCACTTAAAAGCTCCAACCATATAATTAAATGTAGGGCAGCTTAAAAGTGGACAATTCTTTTCAGGCTTTGCACAGCACTCCTCGGTGAAGCCTTCAGCAATTCTGCTCTTTTATCTCCCAGGGCTGACAGATGGTTGTCAAAACCAGGGGCTTGCTGGCAAAAAGTTTTAAGGCAGAGAAAAAGGTACAACAGCGTAGGAGGAGATACTTAAAAGAGAATAAATCTCTAGCTTGCTTTCTTCAAAGCTAGAATCCCTCCCCTGCCTCAGACACGCTGAGGATGAGTTTAACCCAGGGTAACTCTTCTGTAGTCTAATGGCCTTACACCAATGAGTATTTTGACCCAAACTGCTTGAAGACATGCCTGGAAAAATAACCTTCTGTTTTGCTCACAGTCCTGCTGCACAGAGGGAAATCTTTCTTGTCACTCCCTCCAGCTCTCACATCTTAAGTTTAGTGTAGAAACTCTCCCCTGCTCCCTCAGTCTCAGCAGTCACCCCTCAAAGGGCAGGCTGGCTGAGCCTGTCCTCTGCTCCCAGGGATTCCACTCTCAGATTTATTGCTGTGGGTGTTGGAAGAGCCTGCCCTTGGCCTTGGGGTCCTGCCATGGTTCCTCTTCTCCTCTCAGCAGAGAGGGACCAGCACAGGACATGGATTTCCAGCCTTGGGGCAGGTGTGCTCACCCAGGGCTGCACCTCCACTGCCTGCTCCCAAAGCTCAGGGGCACACAGTGTACTCAGGGGATTTTCTGCTGGGAAAACTCTTCCTGGGACATGGAGGGGAGAGAGGAACACCGAGGAGGAAAGTGGAAGCCTGGCATGTGGGGAGAAGCAGCCAGCTCAGGAACAGACATGCTGGGCTGTGGCTTCACAAAGCACAGCCCTGCTTGCTCCTCACATTACTCCTTTTCAGCCAGATCTGTTTTCATCTCAATGGAACTTGCCTATTGTCCACTTAGCACAACTAAATCAACTCTATACAATAAATGAAATCATATTCATTTGCCATTCTTCAATATATGAATTTAAGTATGTTTAAAAATTTTAGTCATTAAGCTGTTCTTGAAATTGCTTTAGTGTGAGCAGACTACACTCATTTAAATTCCCTTTGACAGTAACCTATACTCTTTTCTTATCTTTCAAAGGAAAAACCCCAATGTGTTCTTAGTGTTAAGTATTCAGATATTCATTATCAATCTGTTCTAGGAGACATCTACACATCTTTTGCTGTGAAATCAAATAATAATTTAATTACTGAAGATTAAAGACTGCCTAATCTAGCTGTAATTTTTTTTAGTCAGTGTAAAATGGTGCAGTGAGACACTGCACCATTAAATAAGAGAATCCAATCCATGGCAATAACTAAGAAACATCATTCAAACTGAAACAACAAAAACCATTTAAGTAGACAACTAAACATCTCATCTAGAGATGAGTTTTCTATCCCAGATGTTTTATCATTATGCAGTAGGAAAAATGCATTTTCTACCCAGTTTAGCATTCAGCTACTTTTCAGGCCAAAGAAAAAAAAGGACAAAACCAAACATAACCAAACCACCTTTGTACTGGACAATTTTCATTTCCACAAGGAATTTCCATGTAACTCCAGTACTTAAGACATTTAGGGGCAACAGATTACCCAAGGTATGAGCTAAACCAAAAAAGAATCCACATTTAGGAATTGTTTCTCACTCCCCTTTGCTCTCTCCCTTTTTGCAGTGCATGGCTCTCCTTCCCCAGCACTTTCACTGCAGCCAAATATGCTCTGGATCCTGTGCTACCACAGTGACTGACCCACATTACCTCTGTATTACTAAAAGCAAATTCCATGTTTTCCACATATATGGGCAGGATGCAAACCTCTGCTGTCATCAGCAGGATGACTGAACCCAAATTCACACCAACTGCAGCTTGACTCGTTGATTCTCGATACAAATGTCTCTTATTCATGCAAACAGATCAAACTTGAGGCAGACTCCATTCCCCACAGCTGTGTCCAGGACTTTCCAGGGAGGTGTGCAAACAAGGAAGAAATCTGTGCAGCATTTACCTCACTCTCAGAGTAGCCTGACAGTCTGGATCTGTCCATAAGAAACCAGCACAGCAGGCTCTCCATTGCCCAGAATTCCTGGGAATCCTGCAGAGTCCAGAGTCCCGTCCAGTTGTTGGTGGCAGCAGGACAAACTCTCCTGCCAGAGCCAGGGGGAATGCTGAGAGAGAAGAACATCTTCTCTTGCTGCTGCAGCAGGTCAGGACAACTTTTATTACTTTAGAATTAGATTTCATCTCCCTGCTCTCCTCTTTTTGTTTTGCTCACATCAGTACCAAACCACAGCTCAGGGATTTCATCCTTCTTGGGTACAGCACAGTTGCACAGCCCGTGCCACAAGTGGGACACCTGAGGTGACATCTCATGCCTTCAGCCTCTGGGACAGAGATGAGACATGGGATGCAGGCTTGGAGCAGTGATTGCTGCTGGCTCCAGAGAAAAAGAACCAATTCCTGGCTCTCCACAAGTGGAGCAATTCCATTTCCCACCTCTCAGCACCCCACAGACACAGCTGGCACTCTGCTGTCTGCCACCCAGCCCTGGCCACCCTTCCTTCCTCAGCCACACTTTAAATTGAGCTATATAAGCTCATGTTTTCTTGATTCCCAACTGGGAGAGCTTTCTTCTTCCAGACACCTAGAATTGTACATAATTCCAGTCATAATTCTGAGCAGCCCTTCCTGATAACAAACAAACCCCAGGAATATTGACATGGATTTGCTGTGTGCTGAGCTCCAGTCCTGCTCCTGAACTCACTCCCACTGCTGGGAGAGCAGAGCTGGAGCTGGGGCAGCTCAGTCAGGCCAAAGGGGAACATGCACTTATTCATGGTATTACACAGCAAATACTGAAACCTTGAGAGGAATACAGGTAAGAGGTAGTAAAGCAGGACCAGTGGGTTCTGTTCACCCCTCAGATGAAGTTAGAATTATAGAAGTATAGCCAACAGAACTGAATATCTGTAAATCTACTGCTTTGGATGTCAAAGGGTTTCTTGTGTTTTGCAATGTAAAATATTGACTAAATTTTGACCTATTGGAACCTTCTCTGATGACTACTGTTTGCTGGCAGGCAATAAAAGGGTGGCTGAGCTGTTTTTCTCAAGTTTGGTTCCAGCAAATATAAAAGAAGCAGTTGAAATGAATGAATTGGCTAGAGAATTGGCTACAGGTAGTAAAAGAGGACCAGTGGGTTCTGTTCACCCCTCAGATGAACAGAACTTTATCAGTAGTTCTATTTTCTGTACACTCAGTAAATAGCCTTGGGCAGGCCTTTCAGCAAGCAGCTCCTCCTTAATAAAGCAATTAACCAAATCCAAACCCTCACCCATCCCTTCCAAGTTATTTTTGCCACTGGAGACATAAATGATGAAAACTTCCCAGCGCTGTTTGCAAATACTGAGCTTG
Source organism: Serinus canaria (assembly GCF_022539315.1). Classification (NCBI taxonomy): domain Eukaryota; kingdom Metazoa; phylum Chordata; class Aves; order Passeriformes; family Fringillidae; genus Serinus; species Serinus canaria. Next base: position 1,115,172 of record NC_066325.1, read on the forward strand.
AATTTTCAAGTTAGGCACAAGTCCATGGAAACAAACCAGTGCAGAACAGAAATCCTTGTGATGTATCCAAACATCCTGCAGGCAGCAGGTGTCCTCTCAACTGGTGTAGCATCATTCACACACTTACAAGAAAAAACCTTCTCATGGAGTGGATATGGGCAACAATCTAAAAGAGTGGTTCTGCCACTGCTCACGTGCTGTTCACCCTGCACTTCATAGCCACAGGCACCTGGGAAAGCTCAGAGCACTCAGGATCTGGGAATAGAAGGGAGCTGGAAGCTGGGTAAGCCAGAAGTAACAGCTGATATTAATCTTCATTCTGATTCCCAGGGAATTAACACTGAAGAATGTGTATTTCTAAGATTTGCTAATTTGGGATTTCTTCTTTTCTTGGTCCTTCACTGTTCTTCAAATATCTTTTGAAAAAGACATATTCTTCCTGTCAGAATTTAACATCTTTGTTTCAGCACAGAGCTGAAATTATCACAAGGGCAGTAAATTAAAGTTTTAGTTTTTTGAAAACCAAAAGGGAAAACCTGAATTTAGCAACAAGAGACAAATCCCTTCTTGCCTCCCTCACCTTTATTTATCTCTTTTAAAAGAGAGCAGAATCTCTGATAGTCTGTCTTTCCTGTTCTATTTACAGAACAGGGTTGGTGTCTCCAGACTCATTCCTTTGGCATTCTCCTTGGGCCACACTACAGCTGGCAGGATAGAAATCTCATTAGGAAAATATTTCATCTTATGGAAATGAAAAGTCAGATGCATAGAAGCACAAACATGAGCTGTGTCTATATTCCAGCAGCCAAGCAAGCTTCAAGGAAACCTCTGAACCAGAGTAACAAAGGTAAATGAAAACTAGAAAATGGATTTAGGAACCAATATTTATTTGTTCATAACTCTTGAGATTCTTTTTGAAGAAAAAGCAGCATTTTAATTTAAAATAATAATTAACATCTTGCATGTGACAACTCTGTTCCAAAATCTGGGGTGTGTGGTAGAGCCCAGTTATGTTTCCTCTGACTGCTGCTATCTCTTAATCTCTTGCAATCTTCTTCAAAACACTGGGAATTGATGATCTCAGGAAACTGGTTTAGCATTAAGTGTCAACAGCAGAAAGATTAAATTATGATTAGGTAAACATAAACAAATCATAGACTCTGCAGCAGTGGCTGCTGTGCCTGCTGCCAATTTGCAATCAATTTTTCAGTAATCTCCCTGGGCCTTCTTGCAATTTTCCTGACACACACCTGGTGTGGTCTGCAGCCCTGAGCCTGCTGGGCACTGCTTGTGCCACTTCCAGCGAATTCCATGTGCTTTTCCTGCTAACATCAGCTCAGGGAATCCTGAGAGCAGCCCAGGTCCCACTGATCTGCACCCAGGTGGCAAAGCCAGCAGCAAAGCCAGGTGAGAAAGGACTGCAGTTCCTCCAGGAGGAAGAAATGGTGTAAGCCCTTCCCATGGACTCCATTTCAGCAGGACATGAGGTATATTACAAATTATTCAGTGTTCATTCCTCAAAAAATAGGGAATGGAGTTTTGATGGTGCAAAACCCCAGTGAATGATTTCTAGTCTGTGTATGTGGTGCAAACAGAAGAGTTGCCAGCTGCATTACTGATTTCATACCTAGCACAGGGTCATGGAGTGGTTTAGGGACCCTGCTCCATGGGCACAGCAAAGGGAGAACTTCATGGAAGCCTCTCAGGAAAAGCAAAAGAGAAAACTACAGAAATTTAGTGACCCTAAACAACTTCACTGACAGGGCACAAAGCTGGGAGGATGATTTCCATGGAGTCTCAAGTTAATCTATTTTCATTTTCTGTGGTCTGCTTCCATTCCTCTTGCTTAGAATCCCAGACATTTCAGTAGTTTCTGTTTCACAACACCGAGGGAAAAAATTCTAGAATTCTACTTTAAAGTTCTGGTAAGCTTGTGTTTCAATCATCACAGGGAAAAACTTAATTTATTCCCAGGCCAAAAGGAGCACAGGGTGCACTCAGAGCACATTAAAGTTCCATAAAATGGGCTCCATATTCAGCTCTGCAGGAGCCTATTGATCATTGCCAATAAATGACCATTAACTGAGTCTCCAATTAATTATTCAATGCAGCAAAAGCAAGTGTTCATGACACCACAAGAGCAGAATTCTCCTGCACCCCTCCATCTAAAAAGCAAAGCACTAAGTCTGGCCACAAATTATATTTGAAGAAGAAAAGGAAAATATCTACTTCCAACAGAGAGGAATTTCTATTTTTTTGTTTAAAAGATTATCCACCAAATTTTTGTTACAAGTATTAATACAGTCCAGTCTGGCCAGTAATAAAATTATTCTTATAGAAGAGAATTTTAAAAACTATATTTAAAATAACCAGCTATATAAAATCAAAGTGAAAATCTACAAAATTAAGAATTTTTTCAAACTATTAAAAATGTGGGTAAAGAAAAGCCAAAGTCAAGATTCCATTGTTGAGCCAACATTTCTGAGGTTTCTGCTCCAATAAGGTCTGTGGATGCCACCACCCTGAGAGCTTTAAGAAGCCACCATAAAGTCCTGCTCAAATTAACATTAATATTAGTCCAGCTGTGCCCCACCATGGCCAAGCTGGGCTCGTGTCAGTCAGGGCTACAAATCAAAAACTTCATGGACCCTTCCCAGCACAAAACAGCAGAGAAATTCCATAGAAAGGATCAAATTAGGAAATTCACACTATTGAATTACCAACATTCCTCTTCAGCACTGTGCAGTCACCCAGGGCAGGGGGATGGATTGGAGAGCACAGACAATCACCACTGGTTTATTTCTGATCCTAAAGAATAACTTTAAATACTCAAAGAAAAGAAACACTGGAAATGGAACAACCTTCAGTATTTGGTGTGAAGTAATATTAAGTGACAAACTCAGTACTTATCATTCTTTCTTTCCTGCTCTAATACCAGCATGACTGACATTTTTCCATTTCCACAGCATCAAGTCTGTAATGCTTAAAATATCTTGTGAAATACAACGCTCAACTTTGTCAGCTCCTGAGTTATCAGCATACAGGGAAAAGAATGCCTGTGTCATCAGCAACCTTGTGTGTCACCCAAGGGTAAAACATCCTGCATTCTTCCTTTTCTCCACCTGCTTGATAAATTAAAAAACACAAGCACTGCTCACCAGTTTCCCAGAATTATTTCTCCCACCTCTGTAGAGTTGCTCAAGAGTGAGGATGAAGCTGAGGTGTTTGTGTGCTGCAAACCAGCCTGCCCAGCTGGATTCACTCAGACCTCTCTTGCTGCTGGGACACCCGACAGGCACAGAGCAGCACCAGTTGTTTTTTAACAGCAGACTAAAAAAGGTTCCTCTGTGAGCTAACAGATAATTCCACCCACTTTTCCCTGGGAAAAAAGGAGTGAGAATGCCATCCCTGCCAAAGGCTGCTTTCCCAGGCCTCGGTGCTTTCGGCTGCATTTTCCCTCACCTTTTGTCAGAGGATGCAGATGGCTGGGGCAACAGGAGGAGGGGAAAAAATTAAAAATAAAATTAAGAGAAAAATATAATTTTCCTCCCCAAAATTCCCATGGAAGCTCCCTGCAGAGGGAGAGGCCTGAGGGAGGCTTGTGCAGCTCAGTGCTCCCCAGCCAGCAGCTGGTCCTGGAGCACAGCCCTGCAGTGCCACACAGCCTCCTCTGCAATCAAACCTGAACTGCTGGGGCACGGGGAGCTGGACAGGGGGAAGGATTTCTTCCTAGGAAGGTGATTCCATGTTGGAATGAACTGCCCAGGGAGGTTTGGAGTGCCCATCCCTGGAGGTGTCCCAGGAAGGGCTGGAGGTGGCACTCAGGGCTCTGGGCTGGGCAAGGGGTGGGCAGTGGGCACAGCTGGGACTCCATGGGCTCCAAGGTCTTTTCTAATTTAGTGATTCTGTGATCCTGGAACATGACCAGGAGACTGAAGCCTGAAAATGTTTCTCTCACATGGCAACAGGATTTGGTCCTTAGAAGGGCTGAGTACACTGAGCTCCTGGAGACTTCAAATCACAAATAATTGAGGCCAGCCTTCCTTCTCCTCCTTCTCCTCCTCCTTCTCCTTCTCCTTCCCTTTCTTGTTTGTTGTCTTCTTCCTCCTCTTCACCTCTTTCTTTGGTTTGGTTTGGGGGTTTCCTGTCTTTTTTTTTCTAATGTATAGTGCTGCTTTAGGCCTGTTTTCCCTCATTTTCACACAAATTCTTCTCCTCTGCAGTACTATTCACTACAATTTGCCATCCAACCACAAATAAACTGTTAAACCACCTGATACCAGTAGTTCTCCTAAACCTGTTTTAAAACTTTTATAAAATGTGTGGAAAACATTTAAAAACTAAAAAGCCTAATAACATTTTCTTCCTTTGAATCTCGAACCCCCCATGAGCATCCTCAACCTCTTCCCCTCCTGCGTACCTCAGGACGTGTCCCTTGTTCAGAGCAGAAATTCACATCTGGGAAGGGAGTCTTGTGCACCTTAAATGAGTCTTGTGACCAAAATGATTCCCTTTTTCCCTCACTCCCTTCCCACCAAGTGCACTGGAGGTGTGTCCTAAAGGTACAAATGCTTCAGGAGAAATAATTCCTTGTGCTGTCCACACGGGTTGGGCACAGCCACCCCCACTGAGTTTTCTTTCTGCCTGACAAAGGAAGGTGGAAGTACATCCCCAGAAAAAGCATCCTCTGAACAGCTGAGTGCTGCACTGCCAGACCTGTGTGCCACAGCCATGCTGGGGACACCAGGGACTCACTGCCACTGAGATGGAAGGAGCTGATGGGACAGTGCTCCTTTCAGCCCACCCAAAAATGCATTTTAAGAAGGTTGGTAGGAAAAGGAGCACCTTGAAACATCATGGGAGAAAATAAATACTCCTCTTCCAGCAGCACTGGGTAAATAATAATGAAAGCTTAATTTCAAAGTAATTATTACTACTAAAATAAAAAAAAATAGAAAAGTACCATGTCTGTTTCAAAGGCCCAGGTGTTATAATTTTTCCTTACTGCATTCAGACTGCTTTAAATTTTGTTAGCTGACAACCTAACACAGCTTTAATGCTTGTAGTGAATTGATGAAGATTTTTGCAACAGGTCCAAAAAGGCTATCCTATCCAGACTCCAGGCATGCTCACACCAACAGAACTGGCCTTTATTCCAGAACAGCTTTTCACTGCTTAATCAGAAATCTGCAAAAATTTATGAACAAAACATTTCACAGGAGACCTGCATTTGGAAAGTGGTTTTCCACCTTTTACACAACAGATTCTTTCTCTTGCATGGTTTTATTTCATCAGAACCACAGTGGTTTGGGTTGGAAGGACTTTACCATGAGATCATCTCCTTCCAACCCTGCCACAGACTTCCACTAGACCAGCTTGCTCAGAGATCCATTCAACCTTTGACAGCTCAGTTTCCCACTTTTTCTGTAAGCTATCTGTAATTTCTCAACATAAATGTAAGTTCTAAAGGGTTTTTTTGAAAGCCTGTGCACAGAACAAGGATCCCCCACACAGCACCCTGCAATGCAGACCCACTCTGTTTATTGCTTCCAGCCCAGCTAAGGGGAGATTTTCTAAGAGGAAAAAAGGTGACAAATTGCCAGTGAAAGCCCAAGATAATCTTTTCAGGAATTCCCTAAACAAAACAATAAAAAAAGAGTTTTCAAAAAGTTCATAAAATGTTTATCACAATGTCAGGTGAGGACAGGAAAACAAATTGTAGACAAAAGGAATCCAACAAGAAACCTGAGCTAAATCCCCTGTCCCGTGGCTCAGCAGCTGCCTGTCCTCAGCAGGTGACATTTCAGTTCTGTTTGAGCTGTGAGAGGCGAGGGAGGAGTGAAGCACACCTGAAATGGAACAGGAACACCTCAGTCTGGCTTGCAGCTCTTGGCTGCACCAGCTGAAGAGCCAAAAGCACCGGCCAGGATTGGGGGGTGCAAGCAGCAGCTCCTCCCCTGTCTGCAGGGACACAGCACCCCTGGCACTCTGCAAGCACCAAGAGCTGGGAAAAACAAGGAAAATCTTTAGAGCCTCAGCCCTGCTGGGCCCCAAAAGCCTCCCAAGGCTCCTGTGGCCCAGCAGGCGTGCAGGACATTTATCTTACTGCAGTGCGTCTCAGGGGAGCACGTTCAGTTTCAGTCCCTGAAGTTAACACCATTAGAAGATACATTTCCTTGATGATTAAAAATTAACCACAGAAGTATTTCAAAGCTTTTGAAATAACTCCAAACTAATGAAGGACTAATTGCTTCACTACATGTCTTCATATAATAATGTATAAAAAATTGGTGTCAACTGTCTTGTGTCAACTCCTGCATCAGTTAATTACATGTTTGCCATCAGTCATCCACAGTCACAATTAAAACAGAAGAATATTATTATAATTAGTTTTCTGATTTAAAGCAAGAGACAACTGAAGGAAATGTTAAAACTTGGTTTACCTTTTTTTGTTGCTTAGTTGCCACAGTCATTAGCACCATTTTAGGAATCAGCTCCATGGGCAGCTGGCTGAAGGGAATTAAATCTCTGAGCCTTGATCCACCATGAGAAATCTCTTGGACTTTGCAAATGTAAGTCCAAAAATTCCAATTTGTTCTCTTTTAGCTTTTGAAATATCATTAGCAGCATCTAGTTATTTATCAGATTGAATACACTGAAATTTCTCGTGGCAAAAAGTCTAACACATGAAATTAGCAGGCAACCACTGCCTCTGTTATTGTAGAAATAAAGACCAAGCAGGACTGGAGAGGAGGATCCTTCTTCCCCCTGGCTGATGGGGGGAATCTGCATATCAGAAGTTTGAAATCAGAGATAGCAACTGCCCAAATGCCATTTGAGCCCTACATTGTGAGCAGGTTCCATGGGAACAGCTCCACTGAATTCTCTGAGTTTATTACACACACAAAAAAAAGAGCTTGATTTTAAAAGCTGGTTTGGCTTTGTTGGGTTTGGTTATTTTTTTTTAAACCAAGTATTAATACATCACAGCACCTCAATCTCAGAGGCTTCCTGAATACAAATAAGCAATTTCAAAAAATCCCAAAAAACTGGTCCTTTAGAACTAGAGCAGCTGCTCTGTGGCTCCAAACTGAGGTTACTGCTCCAGCAAGGCTGGAAGTCAAACCCAGCTGACATTCAGCAGGAAAAGGGAGCCAGAGAGCACCAGGAGCTGCTCCAGAGTCAAGGGATTTGGCAAGGCAGAGCCTTGGACTTTGAAACGTTCCCTCCCAGCCTTCCAGAGAATGAAATCCTTACATCAAAGAGAACCAAAGGTAAGGACAAAGGGGATCAACATCAGCAAGCAGAGCCTGTGTCCCATTTTAGCCCATCCCCACCTGGAGTCCAGACCAGGTCACCACGTGCATGGGGGGAGCTCGGTGGGTGCTGGCTCCCCTGGCCTGCAGCACAGCCAGAGCATCCCAGCACTGCACGGCACCACCTGAGGCACAGCAGCTGCTCCAATGCCATTTCTCATTGAAAATGAATTTGAAACTTTCATAAAGAATGAAAAAAAAAATCATCAGAGTGTGGGGAATGCCAGAATCAGGCCAGGGGCAATCCCTGGTGTAAGTGACTGAGCACAGACAGCCTCAGCATCCCTCAGCCCACTCCTGGTCAGTGTCTAACATATTCTTGTTGAAGTAAGGCTTCAAAATCACAAGCATGATTAGAAAAGTTGTTTAAAGTGCTTCTTTCAGCCTTCCCTCATGTTTCTCTGAAGAGAAGGGTTTAAAAAATCATGAAGAAGTTTAAACACTAAACATTGTCTCTATTTAGAGTTACAAATTATTCATTTTACCTTCAGAACTGTACATTCACTGTGAAGGTACAGTACATAAATCAGTAAGAAATATGCTCTTACTCTGAGAGGTTGAAATTCAGTAATTTGAATCACTTTTAGGAAAATGCACCAGTTTTTGTTAGTAGGGCCCCAAAGAAAATGCCATTTTAAAATTTGTACGTAAAGATCCACAGCCCTGGCTGGGATTAGTGCTTGTCATGGAGTACTGGGGGTGTTAACCCCAAGGGAGCAGGAGAATCCTGCTTTTGGTTCTGCTGTTGAGGATGGGACAGTCCAGGATGGAATTTCACACAAAATACATTGATGACAATTCTCTCTTGGAAGGATCTAAACAGAGGAAACTTCTTGGATAAAAACCTCTGATGGCTGATGTTGCAACAGTGAAGCTGAGGAGAGTTTTGACATCTTCATTTATGAACCCAAAGTCAGATGATTCTTCTTTTTCTCTCCAATTTTTTTGTATTTTTTTTCTTTTTTAGCATGCAAGTCATAAAAGCTGTGCCAACAAGAACTGCCAGAAAGTTTGCTGAACCAGTACAGGCTCTACAGAGAGCCCTGAAACTGCAGATACATTAATAAAAATGGGTTATATAAGCTGAGAATATATAATTGAGGGAGGGCAGAACAGAAAAAATGAATGTCCTTGCTCACTGCTTGAAAAGTTAAGAACCTCATGCCACCACAGGCAAAAAGCCAGAGATGAATCCATCCTTATTTTAAAAAAACCAAAAAAGACACTATTGCTATGTTTATAAAACTGAGCAGATGTTAATAGCTTATGCCACTGGGCTGCAAAGAGGAATACAAGAGATAGAAAGGCAAACAAACCCAGACCCAGTGTCACTGTGCCCCACCAATGTCACTGTGCTCCAGTGTCACTGTGCTCCAGTGTCACTGTGCCCCACCAGTGTCCCTGCGCTCCAGTGTCCCTGCGCTCCAGTGTCACTGTGCCCCACCAGTGTCACTGTGCCCCACCAATGTCCCTGCGCTCCAGAGTCACTGTGCCCCAGTGTCACTGCGCCCCAGTGTCACTGTGCCCCACCAGTGTCACTGTGCCCCAGTGTCACTGTGCCCCACCAGTGTCACTGTGCCCCGGGGTCACTGTGCTCCAGAGTCACTGTGCTCCAGTGTCACCGTGCCCCAGTGTCACTGTCCCCAGTGTCCACAGTGTCACTGTGCCCCAGTGTCACTGTCCCCAGGTCACTGTGCTCCAGTGTCACTGTGCCCCAGTGTCACTGTGCCCCAGTGTCACTGTGCTCCAGTGTCACTATGCCCCAGTGTCACTGTGATCCAGTGTCACTGTGCTCCACCAGTGTCACTGTGCCCCAGCGTCACTGTGCTCCAGTGTCACTGTGCCCCAGTGTCACTGTGCCCCAGCAGTGTCCCTGCGCTCCAGTGTCCCTGCGCTCCAGTGTCACTGTGCTCCAGTGTCACTGTGCTCCAGTGTCACTGTGCCCCAGTGTCACTGTGCTCCAGTGTCACTATGCCCCAGTGTCACTGTGCCCCAGTGTCACTGTGCTCCAGTATCACTGTGACCCACCAGTGTCACTGTGCTCCAGTGTCACTCTGCTCCAGTGTCACTGTGCCCCCGTGTCACTGTGCCCCAGTGTCAATGTGCTCCACTGTCACTGTCCCCAGTGTCACTGCGCTCCAGTGTCACTGTGCCCCACCAGTGTCACTGTGCTCCAGTGTCACTGTTCCCCAGTGTCACAGTGCTCCAGTGTCACTGTGCCCCAGTGTCACTGTGCCCCAGTGTCACAGTGCTCCAGTGTCACTGTGCCCCAGCATCACTGTGCTCCAGTGTCACTGTGCCCCAGTGTCACTGTGCTCCAGTGTCACTGTACCCCGTCACTGCGCTCCAGTGTCACTCTGCCCCAGTGTCACTGTGTCCCACCAGTGTCCCTGCGCTCCAGTGTCCCTGCGCTCCAGTGTCACTGTGCTCCAGTGTCACTGTGCCCCAGAGTCACTGTGCCCCACCAGTGTCACTGTGCCCCAATGTCACTGTGCTCCAGTGTCACTGTGCCCCAGTGTCACTGTGCCCCAGTGTCACTGTGCTCCAGTGTCACTGTGCCCCAGTGTCACTGTGCTCCAGTGTCACTGTTCCCCAGTGTCACAGTGCTCCAGTGTCACTGTGCCCCAGCAGTGTCACTGTGCTCCAGTGTCACTGTGCTCCAGTGTCACTGTGCCTGGCGGCAGCAGTACAGGACAGCCCTGAGCTCCAGGGCTCGGGGCTGGCCTTGTGTGCCATACCTGGTGACAGTGCTCCCAGTGCCTCCTAGTGCCCCTGCAGCCCTTCTGATGCCCAGGGAAAGCCAAATCAAGAGCAGAATGAAAATGAAAGCTGTGCTGTGGAGCCTGTGCAATAAACCACCTTAAACTGGCAGCCAGCACTTCCACCAGCAAAACTTCCCTGGATTGCAGGGCCTTACTCCATCTGCTAGTTCTCAAGAACTTGAATTTACCTTGAGTTCAATAACTGTGTCTGAATGAAGAAAGAGAGAAACAAATACACACAGAATGATTTAATAAATTAAGCTGGAAACATCCCCAAAAATAATGCAGTTCACAGAAGTGGGAGGTAAAAAAAGAGAAAATACATGAATCATTTAATGTCATGTATAAGAGCAGTGAGATGGAGTTGTGTAAAAATAGATCTAAGATGGATCATTCAACTACTCAGGTTAAAAATCCTAATAGTCAATAAATGCAATAGTTGTTACAACTTGCTCTGCTTTTAATTGGTAAGTCCTTTCATGTAAACATCACCAAACAGGCAAAAACATTTATTGTATGTTTTCTCTGAGAACAGTTTCAAAGAGCTGTTTATTGCTAAGGAACAATTTGGTGACTAGAGATCAAATCATACAATAAAATTAAAAATTGTGATTAGGTAAAACACAAATATACATCATCCTAAAGGTCACCTTTTCCCCACCAAAAAAGCAGAAACCCCCTAAAAACCAAGACTGCCCTATATTTTGTATTTCTTTACATACTGACTGGGTCTGCTGTCATGGTTTTGGGGTTTTTTCCCCAAGAAACATCTGCCTCCTGATATTTGGAATTATCATTTACAAGTAAAAGTCCTTGGTGTCGAGGCATAGAATGTCAAAAACTGCTGCAAATATTAAATGCTAATTTTCATGTCCTCCTATCAAAACTAAAAATATCATCAGTAAATATATAGTTTGAGATTTATCGGTCCAGTCCTGGTCCTGTCTGCAGAAGAGGAGTTGCTGGCCAAATCCTTATCCTCCTGACTGCATTCAGGATTTGGAGGTTGATTGCAGTGGGAGCAGGGGGCACAATTTCTTCACTCCAGTTTTACTGACAGTCTTTGCATAGATTTGGCCTGTATTCCAAATTTCCAACTTCTCCAGTGTTCAGGGCAGTTCATTTAAGGTACATGAACCCAGCACCAACATTCTTTGGCTTGATCCTCTGCAGTAAGATGCTCAATTCCTTATGGGAACAAGGTTTCTATTGCATTGTAATTTAGAGAGCTGCAGGGCCCTGCTGTGAGCTCAACCCTCTGTGTGCCCACAGAGGGGCCCTGGCACTTCCTGCAGCAGGAAAATAACCCCAAAACCAGCCCACAACTGCAGCTCTGCACCATCCCCTATTCCAGGAATTCACCCTCATCCTCCCCCTTAATAAATAAATAACAAACTGCAGAGAACCTGAACAGGAAATGACAAACACTGCACTACTTAAGGGACATTTCTTCATCTACATTTAAGGTTACTGTGAGACCAGACACGGGTGGCACCAGGACAGTCCCAGTTTATTTGACTAACAAATCCTCCTTTGAACAGCAAGGCATATTTGCTTCCAGCAGAGACACATTACAGAAAGCCTGGATGTGACACAGCTGCTGCCCTCAGGTGCAGTTCCTTAACCTTTCTGAACTGCAGGATGTGAGGCTGGGATTGCTATTCTGCAATTAAAATAACTGTAAAATAGTGTGTGTGCACAAAGAAGTGGCTCAAGGTTACAAGGGCAAGCCAAGATTTTTCTAATTCTTAACCTTTAAGACCTAACTTTCAAATAACTTGTAAGGCTGCAAAGCAGTTATTTATCCTTGATATTACGAAGATAAAAGACTTTTCCTACTATGTACTTAGAGTTGGCAGAATACCTGCACCAAGCTTATCTGCTGCAGCCCTGACTGGAGATGAGATGCTGTCCATGATTTGAACGCTGCTGTATCCTGCAGATAAGTGTTGGCAAAAGTGAGCAGATCCCAGCTCCAGGTCCCAGCTGGATTTTGAGGTGAGGACTCTGGAGCACAGTACCCAGAAGGGGCTGGGACATGTCCTGTTGGCAAGTGTCAGCCTTGGATTCACACGTCCAGCTGGGGATTAAAGGGCACCACCCCCAGACAGCTGCTGCCTCCCTCCCAAACTTTGGATTTCCTGAACTTCTGCTTCTTCCAAGTGCTTGATAACCTCTGCAATGAGTGGAAAGGAGATGGTTTAGGCTTGGCAAGAGGCAGCAGTAATGAGGACAAGCTGCCACTCCCGCTCTGTGCTGCTTTTCCCACTGCATTCCCGCTCAGGTGGCCCTGGGGAAATGGCAAAGGAGCTGCAGCTCCTGCCCAGGAGGGAGGGAGAGGGGCACCAGGCACATCCCACACAGCTGAGTGAGCAACAGAGCCAGGAAGAGGGGCTGTGGTGTTTACTCCCTCCCAGGAAGGGAAAAGAGCTCAGTTTTAATGGCCAGGCTGGAGCAGCTGAGTGAGGTGAACATTCAGGAGCTGAGCTAAGGAGTACCAGGGCTCAGGCACACATTGCCATCTCCCTTCTCCCTCCCTGGGGCTGTGCTGGGGCAAACTCAGAGATCCAGGATGGGAATGGTCCACTAGAAAATAACCCATGGAAAACCATAAGCAGTCGGGAACCTCCCTGGTCGTGCAGCAGCTCTCCTTGCACTCCCAGCAAGGGCAGGGGGCAGAGACAGTGAGAGAAGGGAGGGAGAGCAGGGCCAGGGCTGCCAGAGCTTCCATAAGGAGCCATTTGTCCCAGGGGACCTGGTAATCCTGTCTGGAACCATTACATTTCAATACTACTCCTTAAAGAACAGAATTCTGATGGGTTTTTCTCATGATGACCCAGGACCAAACTCCTGATTGCAAGTTTGCTTTCACCTGCGCTTTTAGACCTCAGAGGGTTATATTCAAACCCTCCCAGAACAGTCTCAAACCAAGCACACCATCTCAAACAAAATCTGGTTAGGAAACCCTTCCTACCTGTACCAGCTTAACATCAAGAAATGTATTTTGTAAATAATGTTTTGAGGTTATATATATATATATATATATATATATCACTGAATAAACCACAGAGGAGTTTTAGGAATTATCATCTTACCAACCTAGAGGTGTGGAAGTTAAACCAATTTCTTAATTCCCCTCTCAGACATAATTTTTGGAAGTACCCTCTGTTTTGGCAGTTCTAATCTTGCTTGGTGTGTCTGCTGGCAGCCCTTGAGCAGGTCACTGTGGGATCAGAGTGCAGGGATTTCCAGCAGTGCAAACAAACGGGGCCAGGGGCTGCTGTCCCTGCCCTCCCCAGGCAAACAGAGGGAAGGCTCAGGCACTGCTGGTTCCAGGCACAGCCCCAGGCAGTGCAGGAGGCAAACCTGCCTTCAGCTGCCCCAGCCCCAGCTCTGAGCCTGGCCCTGCTGCAGCTGCCAGAGCAGAGAGCTTGGTGTGGCTGTAGCTGTGCTCTCAGTGTGGCTGTGCTCTCAGTGTGGCTGTGGCTGTGCTCTCAGTGTGGCTGTGCTCTCAATGTGGCTGTGGCTGTGCTCTCAGTGTGGCTGTGCTCTCAGTGTGTAGCTGTGGCTGTGCTCTCAGTGTGGCTGTGCTCTCAGTGTGGCTGTGCTCTCAGTGTGTGGCTGTGCTCTCAGTGTGGCTGTGGCTGTGCTCTCAGTGTGGCTGTGGCTGTGCTCTCAGTGTAGCTGTGCTCTCAGTGTAGCTGTGGCTGTGCTCTCAGTGTGGCTGTGGCTGTGCTCTCAGTGTAGCTGTGCTCTCAGTGTGGCTGTGGCTGTGCTCTCAGTGTAGCTGTGGCTGTGCTCTCAGTGTGGCTGTAGCTGTGCTCTCAATGTGGCTGTGCTCTCAGTGTGGCTGTGCTCTCAGTGTGGCTGTAGCTGTGCTCTCAGTGTGGCTGTGCTCTCAGTGTGGCTGTGGCTTTGCTCTCAATGTGGCTGTGCTCTCAGTGTGGCTGTGGCTGTGCTCTCAGTGTGGCTGTGCTCTCAGTGTAGCTGTGGCTGTGCTCTCAGTGTGGCTGTGGCTGTGCTCTCAGTGTGGCTGTGGCTGTGCTCTCAGTGTGGCTGTGCTGTGCTCTCAGTGTAGCTGTGGCTGTGCTCTCAGTGTAGCTGTGGCTGTGCTCTCAGTGTGGCTGTAGCTGTGCTCTCAATGTGGCTGTGCTCTCAGTGTAGCTGTGGCTGTGCTCTCAGTGTGGCTGTGGCTGTGCTCTCAATGTGGCTGTGGCTCTGCTCTCAGTGTGGCTGTGGCTGTGCTCTCAGTGTGGCTGTGGCTGTGCTCTCAGCTCAGTGTGTCTGTGGCTGTTCTCTCAGTGTGGCTGTGGCTCTGCTCTCCCAAAAGGACAGACACAGCCAGGCCCATCTGGTCTCAGTCCCTCCTCCCTGCTCAGAGGTGAGCAGACCCATCCTGACACTCTGCAGACCCATCCTGACACTCTGGGTCTGTTTCCTTCCAACACTGCAAGGGACAAGAACTCCACAGTGGGTCTGAGAGGTTCAAGATAAGTTCATTAAGCCAATTTGTTAATCATCTCCATGAACTGTGCTCCCATTTCTTAGGAGGATTTGTGTAATAGATTTTATAAAACCTTAATGAAAATCTAATTAGAGCCAAAAGTCTAGGAAAGATTTCATTATTTTTTCCTTCTTTCTCCTCCTCCTCCTATTTTTCCTCCCTTTTAATTATGAATTGGAGGATTGGACAAAAAGGGACAGTAAAGGATGGGACAGTACCAAGAACTCTGCAGATAAGGCTTCAAACTTTCAGCTTTTTTTTTTTTTTCGTATTCATGTGCATCCACTGCAGGAAAGTTGATAAAATCCATGCTGTTTTTCTGCACTGCTATTGCACTGCAGGAATGGCTGTGATGGGAGATACTCACACCAGACTCTCCCAGCTCTCCTTCAAACAGGTCAGTGAACTCCCTGAATAAATAACAATGGCACTTTTCAAAGATGCATTTCAAGGATGCCACTCCACAGCTCACTCTGGCCTCAGCAGCTGAGGCTCAGTCCCTCCCAAAACCATCTCAGTCATTCCCCCTTTTCTCCAGCCCCAGACTCTGCACCAGGCTTCAGGGGGGACACCCAGGCATGCAGAGGATCCCAAACTCACACACATAAACCACCAGACTGGGTGAGCTGGGGTACTGGGAGCTGCCCCTGCCCGTGGCAGGGCTGGGAACAAGATGACTTTAAGATCCCTCCCAACCCAAACCACGCTGTGATTCTGTTGGAACAGGTGATTCTATATAGTGGAAAGAGACAAAGCTGCTGATTTCACCTAAAAAAAAAAAATAAATAAATAAAAGAATCAGTGACAAATTCAGTCTTTAAGACATTGATTTTGCAAAACACCAGACTGATTTAAGTATCAGCTCACAACCTGATTCACCATGCACATGTGTATGCCAGGAGATAGAATGACTTCAAATATTTGCAGATCCCATGTAAATATGGAGAGGAAATGGGTTCTGTGTAACATAATGCTAAATGGCATTGTACCCAAAAATAAAAGCACAAAGTAACTCTTTTCTAACTCTTTCCTCTTTCCCTTCATACCACCTTTATTTCTAAACATGAAAACACAGAGAGGCTACAAGAACACAAACTGATTTAGGACTTTTGGGGTTATTTTTTTCTTCCCCCCCGCCCTCAAAGATGTTCATCTCTGTGACACAGAGTTTTGTCAATTGTTTTCTTTTCTTTGGAAGATTTTCTCCCCACCACCCTGAAAAAGCCAGGTTTTCAGCAAGTTTTTATGATCAAGAACCTACAAAGTAGACTCTTCAAAAGATCCAAACATGCATTTAGAATACAAATACAGCAACCTTATTATTGCTTATTATTAAATATAAGAAATTAGAGAGAAAACTGCTAGGCTTTACACCCCCCTAAACAGTATGCAAGATAACCTGAGGGACCAAACAATGAAATCAATTTGTCCTATGATTCAACAGAAACAAATGACAAATCATTTCAGCTGAAAGGAACAAACAAATGCACAGACAGGGAACCAAATCCTGAGGTCTTTGTTCAGTGCTAATCTGGCAGCTCCTGCTGATATCCCTGACTCTGCTGGGAGATGCAGGAGTTGAGTCTGAGCAAGGCTGGGAGGATTTCCCTGGGAACAGATTCTACAGAGGAACATCAGAGGCACAGAGCTGGGTGCCAGGCAGGGTCAGGCAGCGATGCAGGGCAGCAGGGGAGCCCTGGCGTGTGAAAAGTGATGCAATTTGGGTCACAGCACTGAGGATGTACAATAAGCACGAGTTCCATGAGATCTCAGCCTGAGCTTGGGAGCAGCAGGCCTGGGAGATGGACAGATCAGAGGCACCTCAGAGAAAAGCATCTCAGATGATGAGAGCATTGGAAAATAAAAACTGTGCTCTGTGAACCACATGCTAAGGAAACTTTACAAAGACTCTGAATGGGAAAAAGTAAGGAAGTTGCTGCAACAAAGTTGTCAGGGTTCAACATGATACAAAATTATTTTCTAAGCCATTTCCAGCATAAAAAGCTACTCGTGACAAAAATATGCTAATATATATAAAACATAGAAAAATATCCATCTATGCCCAAAGTATTGCAGTTCAGTTGGAAATGTGCAAATTAAAACCAGCTGGTGTCAATCTGTCCTGTCCCATCCAATCCACCAATTATATGGATGGAGAAACACAACACTTTTCTGGAAATAATTATACAGAACACCAAGTGTACTAGACTGGAGCCTACTAACCTCCCTCCACTTTAAAATCATAGAATCATTTGGGTTGGAAAACTCCAGCCAAGACCATCAAATTCAACCATTAACGTAGCACTGCCAAGGCCTCCACTACCCCATGTCCCCAAGTGCCACATCCATATGGCTTTAATCCCTCAGGGATGGGCACTCCACCCCTGCCCTGGGCAGCTGTGCCAGGCTGGAGAGCCCTTTCTGAGAGGAAATTGTTCCCAATTCCCACCCTGAGCTCCCCTGGCCCAGCCTGAGGCCGTTCCCTGTTGTCTTGTTCACAGGGGTCTCAGGATGAAGGAAGAAATGAAAAAGTTGACTCCATGTATTAGAAAGCTTGATTTATTATTATATAATAAATAATATATTAAAACTATACTAAAAGAATAGAAGAAAATATTTCACTGCAAGACTAAGCTAAGAATAGAATAGGAATGTGAAAACAAAGGTCTTCTCTCAGACTGAGACCGGCCAGACAAGTGAACTGTGATTAGTTCTTAATTAGAAACAACATGAAGAAGCCAATCAGAGATTTCCCCTGTTGCATTCCACAACAGCAGATAAGAATTGTTTACAGTTTGTTCCTGAGGCCTCTCAGTTTCTCAAGAGGGGAGAAATCCTAAGAAAAAGATTTTTCATAAAACATGTCGGTCGGTGACAGTTCCCTCTGCTCCTGTCCCTGTTCCTGGGAGCACAGCCCGACCCCCCCGGCTGTCCCCTCCTGGCAGGGAGTTGTGCAGAGCCACAAGGGCCCCCCTGAGCCTCCTTTGCTCCAGGCTGAGCCCCTTCCCAACTCCCTCAGCCCCTGCTGGGGCTCCAGACCCTTCCCAGCTCCATTCCCTGCTCTCTGTTATGCTTTCCAGGTTTTTAAGATTTACAAAACCTCCAAAGTTTAAAACTCCTTTGAGCTCAGTTCTGAATCCCAAGAATGAACAGACTCCTTATGGCAGGACAACATTTGGGTGCTGGAAAAACAGAGCTTTACATTTACCCTCAGCAATCCTGGTGCTCTTAACCCACGGGAGCAGTGCCCCCCTGAGTGCCCCTCCGAGCCCTGGCAGCTCTGAGCTGCAGCCCTGCTGATCCAACACAGGGAACACCAGGGAGGCACCCAGGGCACACCAGAGAGATCTGCAGCAGCATCTCAATGCCTTGGGCTCTCAGGAAGGTCCTGCAGAGCTGCAGTGCACAGGAAAGCAGAGAGAGGCTCCTTCCAGGAGTGAAGGGATGTGGATGTGCAATAAGGAACCTCTCTAGTGAGGTGACAGGGGGTGTTGCTACATTTTTTTTACAGAGAAAAGCAAGGCACAATTCTTCTCAAGAATATTTCTGGGTTTCACACTCTCTGAACCTCCAAGAAAGAAAACAAAATTCTTATCTCATTTGCTGAGCCTGTGTTGTGCCCCAGCAGAATGCAATGTGGAGATTGTTCACCCACAGAGATGGGGTTTGGTTCCTTGGTCTGTCAGGGCCAGGGGGGTGTGTGTGTGTCAGGACTGTCACTGACAGTCACCAGATTCTGGGCAGGGTGTGCAGCTGAGTGCTTGGCAGATTCAGTTTAGATGTCATGTAACACAGTGTAATATACTATAAAATAATATAGTATAATAAAGTAATTAATTAGCCTTCTGATAAGATGGAGTTCTCCTCGTCACTCCTCCCTGCCATGGGGATCCCTGCAAATACTGTAAGGGGGCAAACAGGGCACTGAATCCAAACAAAAATCAGTCTGCATTAAGGCACACATGTCAAGAGTCAGGGCAAATAACCAGTGGCAAGTACCAAGAGAGATGACCCTCTAGTCAAGACGTGATTTCCTTCTTCTTTCCCCTCAAGCAGAGTTGCAAACTCACACACAAATGTCCAGCCAGGCTCAGCACAGGGATAACTTACAGATGAAGTCATATGAGAAGTGATAATAAATTTTCTGCATCCTTCAGGCCTCAGTACTTACTACCCTAAATTAAAAATGTATTTGATGCTGTGCTGCAGGTCTGGAAAATGTCGAGTTTTTGTTCCATTGGCTGCAAGCACAGGGAAGTGTCATACTGCTTTTTAAATGCCCTTTCAGCTGAATCCAGGAACATAACTGGGTGTGGGAGGCAAATTGAGAACACTGCAATATGCACGAGAGGAACAAACAGCAGCTGTCCCCACACACACAAAGCCCACCACCAAAGCCAGAATTCCAGCCCAGGATCCCAGGCTGGCCCCTCTCCCTGCTGGGCTCTGACCCTGCATGTGCAGCGTGCAGTGAGGAGGTGCTGGGGCACAGTGCTGGCACAGCACAGCAAAACACTTTTCCTAGGCAGGGATGAGAAATTGTGTTATTTGCAGTGTGCTGATGCCACAGAAGGCAGTGCCATGGCCTATTCTGGGGGCTATTTCAGGATAGGTGCAAGCCCATCAGAACTTTTCCGTGGCCAGACTTCGCTGCTTTGCCGGAACTCGAGGGGCTGAAGTTGGTTCCACCTTTCAGGAAGTCTTCTCTGTTTGTTCTGTGCAGACCCTGCTGGTGCCCCCAGGGGGATTTTGATTCTCAGTGCTGAATCTCTCTGCCTGCCAGCCAGCTGCTCACTCACCCAGCCAGGGCCAGGGGCAGGGCCAGGGGCAGCTCTGAGGATGCGTCCTGCTCTCCTGCCCAGGGACATCAGGGCTGCTCCAGACACTAAGAGCCCAGCCCAAAGGCCAGCCCAAAGCCCTGCTCTGTGACACGGGGCTGTGCAGCTCTTCCCCTGCTGGGCAAGGAGCAGAGCAGGGTTTGGGTCTTGGCACAGCTTTCTTCAGCCCAGGTTCAGGAGCTCGAGGTCAGGAAAGCTCTGCCAAGGGCTGGATCTGCTCCCCATCATGGTCTGGGGGCTCCTCACTGCTGTTTGTGGGGTCAGCAGTCAGGGGAAAAACTCTGATTTGTCTTTTGGAGCAGTTCTGGGAGAAGGTCCAAGGATGCTGGTGACAATATTTTGTATTCTCAAAGGTACAATTCAGAGGATCTGCATCTCAGCTCACACCTACGGAGTGACAGGCTCAGAAACCCACAGCTCGTGTCCCCAAGTGACTGAGGGACAGAATAAGAAGTCCCAGTTTTAAACTTGAAAAATACTCTCATAAAGGGAAATCTGTGTTTAAAACTTCCCCACAATCCTGTTCATACAGTGTTCAAGACTGGAATTAACTCCATTTCAAACTGAAGCTGACCCAAGCCTGCTAACTGGGACCAGCCCTGGAGTACACAGCTTTGAAACTCTTTTCTCCTATTCAGTAAAGACCTTTGCCAAAAAACAGGTGTTCCACATTTCCTGGGGATGCAAATTAGCAATTTCACAGCTCCTTTAACATTTCAAATGCAAACCCAAAGGCTTGGATCCAAGGAAATATATATTTCATTATTTTATTTTTACCACCAAATTAAAATTTTACAGATTATTATCCATAAACATCTCCCCTATAATAAGCAGGAGTATAACTACATCATGTCTTCTGATAAATCTTGCAAGATTAAAAGAAAAATCTCAATTATTAAAATTCTGAGATGCAGCTTAGATTTGTGCTGTCTTTTGCAGCAGCACACATTTTAATTTTAAGAAAAGTCTTACCTATGTGCATTCATGAATCATGGATATTTTTCTTCCTCATTTTTCAGTCTGCTGCAAATTAGCAAAATATTCCTACACAGAGGACCCACACAGATCCAAACCAGACAGAAATGTCAGTGAAAATGCGGGGAAAGTTTGACTTGCATTTTCTCCAGTCAAAAAATATTAATATCTAAAAATAAAAATGAGAATTATGTGCATTTATGCAAAAGTTTCACTGTGATTTCAGTAATTCAGCACTAGCAAGGCAAAGGGCCAAGTAATCAACATTTCTGCTGCTTGCCACTATTTCCAGAAGGAACATCACACAATGTTACCAGTTGCTACTTGATTAAGTTGTTTTAAAGATTACCTGCTGGTACAGGATCTGCCCATTATTCACAAGATATTTCAGGTAACATATGATGAATATTTCAGTAGCTTTTTAAATTTTTTTTTAATATATCAGATGTTTCTTGGAAAGTTCTCTTGAAAAATTTGAAATATTTGGTAGTGCAATGTGTCTGTGCTAAGTGCACTGTAAGGAAAAGCTTAGAAATAAACTTGCTTTTAAAAAAGGCAGAATAAATAAAAACAAAACAAAAAATAATTAAATAAATAAATAAATAAAAACAAAAAAACAAACAAAAACAAAGCCCACCACCACAACAACAAGAAGACCAAAAACCAAACCAACAAAAAAAACCCACACCAAAGAAACCAAACCCAAACCAATCATGAAATTGATCCCAAAAAAATCTTTTCAAAATTGTTTTCAATAGCAAGAACAGTGCTTGTTGTACCTCAGGAGCTCTAATCTCTGTAGGTCAGATGGGGTTTTCTAACAGTTTGAAATGAGCTTCTCATACTTGAGGAGCTGGAAAACAATTTGCTGCAAGCAAAGGAAAACACAGAAAGGAGCAATCCAGCCAAAAAAGGTACATCCCAAGCTAGAAAAGCTGTGCAACTTCGGTTTTTTCTGTTACCAGTAGTGTGTCAGCTCAATGAAAATGTATTGAAACAGCAGGAAGGGAGATGGGGCACAGTGGTGAAAGCTTGGACACACCACTGGTGCCAATTTTAAAGTCTCATTTTTAGGTTGCACTGAGCTGGCTCCAGGTTCTCTCTGGAGCCACTGAGGATGTGAGGAGCCCCTGCACAGGAAGGATCAGTCAGATCCAGGAGGTCACAGCATTATTACATTTTCCATTTCTGTCCAAGTGCAAGTGTGTGATCCCATACCCTTTGGATTTCAAAAAGCCATTACATGGAATCAAACCCCAAGAAGGCAGATTAAATATAAATAACAAAGTGTTTTAACACAGCTCTGAAGGAGGGAATATGTTGTTTTCAGTTGTTCCACCTGTCACTCAAAGCCCTGAGGAGAACAGCAAAGCTCACATGAGGATGGTCCTGCAAGGACAGAGGCATCAGTGGAGCCCCTGCTCAGGTCTGCTAACAAACCTGGCAGCAGGGAAGCCAGAACCCCTTTGAACTGTAAAGTGCCATGGAAAGATGGAAAGCACTTCCACAACCCCTGTGCTCTGCTTGGCAGCACCCTGGTGGCTCTCACCTCACAATTCATGGTGGGCTTACTCTGCTGCTTGATGGATTCAGCAAACTTTGGTGCACTGAGATCTTTTTATCCCTGTGACAAAATTAGGACCTCGTTTTATGTAATTTAACTTTTTTTCCTTAATTTTCAGGCCACTGTTGCAGTTTCCCAGCAGACAATTGTCTTTGCCAACAAACCAGGGCTTTAACCAGTGGGATCTGCTGCTCCAGCAGGGAACAGGCAGAGCAAAGGGACAAACCTGCAGGGTCCCTGGGCCACCTTGACCCAGCTGCAGAAAGAGCTCTCTGCACAATCTCTGGGCTGCTCTGAGGCACTTCTACTCTCTCAGACCTGTTGGTGAGCCACCACTCCCCATGTGAGCAGGAGGGACCCTGCTCACACCCTGGTGGCACCTCCTGGGCTCTCCTGGGAGCTCTGCAGCACCAGCTGCCCTTTGTCACCAAACCTCTGCTTGGAATTGCATCTGAACTTGTCATCCACAAAGAGAAAATAGATGCAGAAAATAAAGCCAAGGAAAAATTGGGCAGAACAGAGACTACAAAATGCAGGAGGTGCTCAGCACCCCATGCACAATCTAAAATCTCTGTGGGGTTCCAAGTTATGCTCACTGGGGTTGGTCCCTGAGCAATCCTGTGACTGAGCACATCTTAAAGAAACATAAGCACATAACAATTATTGACAGAATTTTTCTGAGAGATTTGAGGAGATTGTGGGTTGGGGGGGCAAGGTCTGTGGTATTTAATTTTCATCAATTCCATTGGAAGTCTTACACAACAGATAGCGGGCAATGTGTTATATTCTATAACCAAAATTTCCAATTTTTTTTATTTTTAGAGTGGACACTGCCAACTTTGATAAAGAAAGCAGCAGGAATGGGAGACATTGGAATGCTGTACCTATCCAGTCAGATGGCTCTTTCAGGACCAGATTCGAAAGGAGTTGAGGAAAGTTAATCAGAGGAGAAAAAAGGCTATAAAGGAGAATTCTGCATGGGTGGGAGAAAACACAGGAACAGGAATCCAATACATCTCAGTGCTAGCACCTCTTTGCTGGGAGTGTTGGACCAGCAAACCCACAGCAGTGCAGCAGATAAAACACTGCAGATAAAACTGCAGGAAGGGATTCTGCTGGGCAGGAAGAATCTGTGGATGGGATACTGTGACCACCCTGCTCCCTGCAGTGAGTGTTGCAGACAGAGGGGAATGCACAGGCACACAGGACTGCTGATTGCTCACCTCTCACAGCCCTTGGGCCCTGCACTGCCTCCCCCTCAGCACTGGGGGTTTCCCTGGCTCTCAGTGCAGTTGCTGCCCTTTCCCTTTCCCCTTCCCACCCTCAGGTTTGTCCCTGTCCCCCCGAGGTGCCCTGACCTGGGGCAGTGCTGCCCTCACCCCCTGCTCTGCTGCTGCCTGCCTGCAGGGAGGACTGATCCCCTTCCAACCAGGATCCCAAAGGGTAAAAGGGAACCCACACCCACTCCATTCCTGCCTGCAGGGCCTGGCAGAGCCCTGCTGCTCAGGGAACACATTTCTGAGCAGCTGCACATCTCTGAGCTCACACCAGGCTCACCCCCTGCCAGGGCACCTTTCCCTGGAGAGGTGCAGCTGGAGCAGGACTGGCACTGCTCACAGGGTGCAGGATATTAAGCATGAATGGCTGAGAAATTGATGAGATTTAAAGCTGAGGTTGAAAAGCTGTTGGTTGGTTCTGGGAGCTCAGTAGGCACGACAACTCCTTTTGTGATTAATTCTAACAATAACTTAGTTTTAGGATCCTCTGACATAAAAGTCTTGGCTGCTACAATATTAAATAGGAGATAAATCTAGGGAAATGTATTTGTTACTAAATCTTTTCTTTTTTTAAAACCATCTTTATAATATTGCCAGATGAAGATCTCAATTTGGAAAGCACTGACGCATCTGGAAATTTCATCATTTTTGTTAGGACACAGCAAAAGAAATTTATGATTCCTGAAAGCATTTTTTGATACCCATGTACTATATTTTCAGAAATTCTCCAGGTAGCACACATTAAGGCTGAAATTTTACAGCTGCTTCACAATGTAAGCAGAATTCCAGAAGGGAATTGGCTGCAGCCATCACAACTGGGGACCTGCTCACCAAGGACACTCCTGTGTGCTGGTGCCCAGTGCTCTCAGACACTGTAATTGAACAATCCATGGCTTTGTACCCCCTGGAGAAACACCAGCCACAGAGAAACTACAGCTACAGTGAATTCAAGGCAAACTCCATCACAGGCAGCAGTGAGAGGGAACTTCAGTGACAAAACAGACAAGAGATCCCTCTAGGGACTGCCTCACCTGTTTTCACTCTCTACCTGGGATTTTTCCTAGGTACATCATGTTCAGAAGCCGCAAGCACAGCTGTGCCTTCCCTCCCTCGGCTGCTGACACCTGGAATTCAATGTTCAGATTTAAAAATGGGGCAAACAGCCCCCTGAAGGCAGGAGAGGCAGAGGCTGCCCCTGGGAGCACAGAGAGCAAACAGCCCCAACACACAGTGGCTGGAGCCAGGAGGCACAACCAGCTTGGAGCAAAACCCCTGAGAGCTTTGGCCTCCTCAGGCTGAAGAGGCTGGAGCACATTCCCAGCTGCAGGTGCCCCTGTAGCTCTGCTGGATCCAGCTGGGTGAAACCCCAGCAGAGCTGGGGAGGGGATGGTCCACAACCACCAGCCTGCAATGAGCAGTGAATGCAGAGGTGACCACTGGCTTTGGGTCGTTCAGAGCTCACCAGAGGCTGCTGCAGGCCAAGGTGACTGGCCAGCACTTTGTCCAGTTGTCTGAGAATTTATGGAATCACAATGCCAGCACCTCCCAGTCTGCTGGACAGCACTAAGAAAACCTAAAATCCTTAAATACCTTAACAAAAGAGATGGTTCTAACAAACCCTGAATCCTACAGCATTTTAGATGCTAATGATACACATCTATCTGAATTGCTATTTGCTGCTCCACAGAGATAATAGGCCAAGGAGAGAGAATTGGATAAAAAGAGAGAGAGAAATTGCATGTATAATTAATAGCTTAAAGCAGTTTCTTGTTCAGAGATGGCAAGTGCAGAGGAAGGTTTATTAGGAGAAATTACTGAGGCAGAAACACCACAATGATTGAGGAAATTTTTGGTTTGCATCCCCTGCTTTAGAGATAATGTGAAATGAAATAGGTAAGGAAAGTGTCTTACACACATTTTCTTATTCTCTCATCTGTATTTCTTATGGAAAAATAAGCAATGCTAATAAAATTCCACATTTTAGTTTTCCTAATGCATCAAGAGATCAGTTGGTTTATTATGACAAAGCAGTAAACCAGATTTTAAGGAAAATTAAGTTTCTTTGTTTAGACTCCAGTAAGAGGTGACTGAAGTGTGAACTGCTGACCAAACACGGCCCAAGCCCTGCTCTGGTAAAGAGTTTTTGCTGTTAAATCCAGACCCCAAATGAAATGGTCTGTTCCCAGTACAGACCAGTCTGGATGGCCTGAGGGAGAGAGTGTGATCAGGCTCGTGTTACCTCAGGTTCTAAAGCTCCTCTTCTTTAAACTGAAAGTGCAGCATGGACTAAAACAAACGAGCACATTCATTTAATTTCAGTGCAACTACTGAGCAGGAGAGGTTGAAATCTCCACTGGGTGTTTGGCTACAACATTCAAGTGAGTGAACAGCAAAACTCAAGAGCCAGAGTTTCACTGCTCAGGGTTTTTGTGAGGAATGTGAGTGGGATCAGCTGCCAGTACATAACTACACATAAAGGTAATAAATTTCTTTTTTTCCCAAAGATTAAATCCTTTTCTGAGATAATAAGCACTAAGAACTGTTAATCTGTTTAATTTAAAAGACTGGAAAAGAAAATAAGCACACTTTACTGCTTTGATTAAAATGAAAGTATAAAAACAAATTTAAAAAGCAACATCTTGACAATCTAACCAACCAAATAAAAAAAACCCCAAACCCAAAAAGCCAAACAACAGTAAGGGGGTTGTGCTAACTAGCCTATGATAAACACAAAGTGTTGTAAGCTGACCCAAAATCTGCAGGGGCAGTGCCCTCCACCTTGTTTTGAATAGTCATAAGAGCTCTCAGTTCCAAAGAATCTATATAATTTCACTTTATGCAGATAATTCAGTCCTTTGCATGTCTTTAATAAGATGAGAATTCACTAAAACACTGTCATTTAATCACAAATTAATTTTAATCTCTCCCAAACTCCATGAGCAAGTTTATAGCCATCAGTGATCACTTTAGAATTTGTTCATGTTGTCACTAACATGCAGGAAATAAATAATATTGAACTTCCAGAACATTTTCCTAATTAGAGCTGAAAAGAAAACACCATGGTAAAGTCCTCTTGCTGTGAAAGGAGAAGGAATACAATTATTTTATCCATAAATAAATGGCCCCACCAAACTCAGGGGCCAACAGCCCTGGCACATTTTGGGTTTCACACTCTAGAGCGTGCTTCATTCTCTGTGCTAGGCTGTCTGTCAGCTCTGCACTGGTTGCTGGCCAAGCACAGGTGTCTGGGGCAGAGCAGCTTCAGAGATGTAAAAAAAAACCCTCTCCAAGGGGGTCCCAGGGATGCCCAACTCCCCAGGCAGGACCCTCCCCCTGGCCAGAAGGCAGAGGGCTCAGACCACCTGGGCTGGCTGGGAGCAGCAGTTCTGCCCCTTGAGCTGGCACCTGAGGTGACACTGACAGTCCCAGCAGGGCTTTCCAGCACCCCGGAATGGCAGGACAGCCCCCACCTCTGGCCACCCCCAGCCAGAGCTACAGCTCCTTCAGCTGAGGAACTGGGAACTGAACACCCAGCTAAGGAACTGGGAGCTGAACTCCCAGCTGAGGAACTGGGAGCTGAACACCCAGCTGAGGAACTGGGAGCTGAACACCCAGCTGAGGAACTGGGAACTGAACACCCAGCTGAGGAACTGGGAGCTGAACACCCAGTGAGGAACTGGGAGCTGAACTCCCAGCTGAGGAACTGGGAGCTGAACACCCAGCTGAGGAACTGGGAACTGAACACCCAGCTGAGGAACTGGGAGCTGAACATCCAGCTGAGGAATTGGGAGTTGAACTCCCACCTTCTGCTTCTTTGCTAGCAAGCCCCTACATCCCCCCTGGCTGGCAGGCAGGCATCCCTGAGTGATGGTCCTGCTGCAGGAATGTCCTTTCCTGCTGAGGCAAATGGCAGATTGGTGAAACCCCGTGGCACCAGAGCAGTCTGAGCCAGCCCTGCTCCCCAGCCAAGCACACAGCCCTGCTCCTGCTGCTGGAGGCCCAGGGACATCCCAGTGAAGAGGAGGAGGATGGCTGGTGGAAGCACATCCCCCTGTGGCCTCAGGGGTCCACTGGCTTGGGTCTTACTGCTGGCTGCTGGGGGTGCTTGGATGAACAGCTGTGTTAAGAGAACCTCTGTGGAAACAGCTCTGACCCACTGACCCTGCAGTGCCTGCAGCAGAGCTGGCCCCGTCTGCAGCCAGGTAACCCAGGGATGTCAGCTGGGACAGAGCCTCACACCAAGGGCTGGCCCAAGGCTGGGAGCAGGATCTGCCCTGCAGAGGCTCAGTCTGGGGGTCAGGAACAGCTCAAAACACAGCAAAAGTCTGGCCATGGGTCCCTTGAGAAGACACACATTTCTACCAGTAACTAAAATGTCCAGAAATGCTTGGCTATCCAAGTGTGTAAAATCCAACTTGTTCATTGAACAGTGGATTTTGACCTTGTATGCAGAATAAGTTGTGTTCATCCATTTTTAATGCAGAACAGTCCTTGCGCTCTTGCTGTGTCCTACAGAGTGCTGGGGGCACTCTGCTCTACTCCTGGTAAAGGTCAATTAGTTAAAATTAGTCACAGATCACAGCCACAGACCTTTCTGAGCTGGAAGCACCCACAAGGATCCTCCTGGCCCACACAGGCCTGAACCCACAGGCTTGGTGCCATTAACACCACACCCAAATTTAACCTTTTCTGCTTTTACTTTTATGTCTGCCTTGTAGATTTTTTCTGTGGTTTGGGGTTTTTTAAAGGAATGGGTAAAATCTGGCTTCCCAAGGAAGGAGATAGTGAACCTCTGTGTGCAAGTAGTTAAGGACAGATGGGTGCATGGTCTGGATTTCACTCTCACAAATCCCATGGAGGGAGTCAATCACCAGGGATCCTGTACCACAGAGCAGAGCTTTCACAGACCCAACAAAACTTCTCTTGTCTTCCCTGACTTCTGACAGTTGCTCTTTCTCAGACACCAGATGAGTGGAGACACAGCACAGAAACAAAGCAGAAGAAAACTCAAAGATCAAGAACATTTCTACAGCTTGGTTGAGAGCCCCCCATATGTACTCCTTACATTCTTGGCAGGATCCTTTTTCACAGTGCTAGCACTTCCACTTTCTCTTCCCAGGGTCTCCAGATGTCACCTTCCCTCCCTGTTCTCAGCTCCCCACTACCCACAACTGCAGCTCAGCTACAGCAGCAAATCCATGGAAGCTGTGCTTCCACCCCTGCTCAGAGCACAGTGCTGGACAGGAGGGACATCTTCTGTGCTGAGCAAAGGTTCCACCCACAAAGAACTGTAAATGGTCCTGCACAGACAGTCCAGGTTTTTGAGCAGCATGGTTCTGTCCCTCATTAACCAAATGTTTAACCAAGAATTGCAGCACCTGTGCCCACTGTGCCCTTCCAGCTGGAGGGACAAACCAGGGCATGCTGGGGGGGCTTAGCTGGAGCCAAAGGTTTATTTTGTGTGGGTGCACACCTACACCTTTGCCTTGAAGTTATTCTGAACTGTGGCTTGAGCCCAGGCCTGCAGGTATCAGGTGTGGGGTCAGAAGAGAACAAAAACTGCAACTCCCTCCTGTTCTGTCTGGTGTTTTCAGTGTGAGGGGCACTATTCTCTTTATGGCACCTGCAGTACTCCCCCTCACAGAGCAGACCAGGCTTCCCAAACCTTGCACAGAGCTTATCATGAGGTGGCCTTGTGGTTCCACCTGCTCTGTAGAGGGACACGAGCCAAAACTCTGCCTGACTCTTCTCATAAAGAGCCAGTCTTTGGTTACACCTGGTATTTTTTACATTTCCCAAGTCCTGAGTGGATAGAAATGTGTGTGAAAGTCTCTGGAGGAAAGCAAAACCAGCAGTTCAGACACTTGAAAGCATTCACCAGTTTGGAAACTGAATCCTCCTACAAAGAACTCAGCATGGAAATATCCATTTCCTCAGCTGAAAGCTGCTTCTGACACCACCTCACCCATCCCAAACTCTCACAGAACTCTGGTATTAGCAGCACAGCACTTTAAATAATCATGTGTGTGCTTGCCTGAGCTCTGGAGCATCCATCCCTTCTTTGCTGAAGCTGTGGAGTGAATCAGCTGAGCAGGAAAACGCCTCTGGGCTCTGCTCACAGCCTGGAAGTGCTGCTGCATTCCTGGGCACAGGGCAGCTCTAAATCCAGATCTGGATCCCTTAAACACCCCAACACCATGCTTTTGAACTGTCAACTGATTCAAATGCAGCTGCTGAAAATTTCATGTTGTAGGCAAGCTGTATCTCAAAGTGGCTGGAGACCACTGGTCCTGAATTATTTGAGGCAGACAGAGTGAATAATAGAAGAGGTTTCATCTGGTTACCCCAGTTCAGCAGAGATCAAATGCCTGTAAATGCAGCCCAGTCTGCTCAAAGGCTGCAGTGGAGCCTGACCAACAGAGAGAACTGCCTCCCTGCAGGACTCACTCCTGGGATACTCAGCTTAAGCTTAAACCTCCTCAGTTCTGGCTGGGAAAAAAAGAAGCATTAGCACTGCTGAGTACTTTAGGTGGAACAGGAGTTTAAAGAAAAAAAACCAACAAAACAAAATCTCCCACAAACCTCACATGTCCCCTCCACCGTGGGGGCCTGAGCTTACAAGGGACAGCCAGTTTTGGTGCCTCTCCATCCTCCAGGAGCAGCTGGAGGCCCCAAGGCCTCTCCTGCAGCTGTGCACCACAGCTGGCACAGGCACAGCCAAACCCCTCTCGCTGTCATCGAGCCTTCAACCTCAACAGCCTTAACAGCAAAGGTACAGAGAACATCAGAGGCCTGACAAATGTCTGCAGGATTTATGGCACTGGTCCTTCCCATCCATTTACATCCCAGACATCTGTTTAGTTGGAGGCTCATGGCTTGATGAATTCGTTTATTATTTCAAATGCATTCAAAAATAGGATAATTGGCATTTTACATTGTAACTATTCAGCAGCTTGACATTCCCATGCATTTTAATTAACATGAATACCTAAAGCTTGGGATTGAAGAGAGAGATAAGTCATATTAAAGTCTATAGCTGTCATCCTTCAGTTCCAATCCAGACACAGAACAAAACCAGACGTGTCTATCAACGCTGACATTTCAACAGCATTGGTTAAAGGGGACAGGGCTGATGTAGTGTTTTTAAAGAGGCTTCCACTAAATTCAAAAGCAGTGCTCAGTCCTCTTTGAAATAATCCCAGGTCAAGCACAGTGCCTGTGCACATCACCTGAGCTCTGCTGAAGCTGACTTAGGCCATGGTGTCAGCAGCCAGGCCACCCAGCCTCCACTGATCACAGCTGCAGCCTCGGGGGGCCAGAGGCAGCCCCTGAGCACAAACCCCAGGCACGGGGGGCTCCTCCCTGAGCCAGGGCCCTGCCTGAGCCTGGGCTGCCCCACTGACATCCAGGATGGAACCAGAGCAAACCCCAGCACCCCCCTGCACCTCCCCAGGCAGTCAGGACTTCACCAAAGGGCTCTGAACATCCTCCAATAAAGGATCTATTTGGATTTCTCCAAAGGAGCACTGACTACACACTTCAGGCACAGGATGTTTACATCTTGTGTTTAAGTTGCCCTGAGTCAGTGTTCCTCGGTGAAATCCAAATAAATCCTTTAGGAAACCCCTGAGCTGTCTCCCACTGACAGTGCCATTCCACTCTGGATAGTTTTTCTCCCTCAATAACTGTTCCAAGCACAAATCCTCCTCCTACTTGCTAAGTTTGGTTCCAATTCCTGCTCTGCAACAAACAGTCTTTAGAGATAACTTGATAACCATGACAGTTAAACATCACGGCAGAAAGATGCACATGCCCTCATCTACAGTTCATTATTTAAAGGGGGAGAATAGAATTCTTAAAATATAAATTTTAAGATAGCAAAATAAAGGAATTTTTTGTTGTTCAGAGTGTGTTGTGCCATCATTAGGTTTCTCATGGAAATGTAATATATTGGAGGTAAATTATAAACCTATGGAAAGAAAAACATCCAGTGGTGGCTGTACTAAATTTTCCATGGAAACACTATTATAGCTAATAAATTCTGCTAATAATTAGATACTTAGCATGTTTTTAAAACATATAAATGAGTAAGTATAATTAAACAAACACCAAATTTGCACTGAGAGCGACAGGGAGGACAGAAGATCAAGGTGGCTCATTTTAGCTTAGGACTGTAAATTGGAAATGAGGCTGGAGAACTCTGGCCAGTCTGTGCTGAGATGAGTGGGCTCTGCCATGCCCAGAATTCCAGTTTTCCCTTCAGCTTGTCCCTGTGGCAGAGCACTCTCACACCACTCATTTAGGGAACTCACCACTGAATTAAGCCATTGTGATGCTGGGAAGATAATTACAGAGAAAAACACTTTTCAAACACACCAAAATCTGCCTCTGAGAGGCACTGAGTGCAGCCAGGAGGGGTTTATGAAGCAGGAGCAGTGTCCCGGTCCCCCACCCCATCCATCCTCCAGCCCTGTGCCTGTCCCACAGCAGCCCTGCCCATCCTCACTCCCTGGTGCCTTCTCCCAGCAAATCTGATTTGATCAAATTTGTGATTCTGAAATCACAGATTCAACCCAAATCTGCTCCGGCTGGGCAGGCAGGAGCCCTGAGCCAGGCTGGGCTGTGGCAGCAGCAGGGTCTCACCCTGGGCATGTGCTGCCCTCTGATCACTGCTTCCCAGGCAATAAATGAGGTTTATTTCTATTTATTGATGGCTTTCACCATGAGGGAATGCTCATCAGGGTAAACATGATGAGCATTCCTCAGAGGAAGCACATGGAAGGGCCCCAGGAATATTTCCCC
This sequence comes from Serinus canaria, assembly GCF_022539315.1. Taxonomy (NCBI): domain Eukaryota; kingdom Metazoa; phylum Chordata; class Aves; order Passeriformes; family Fringillidae; genus Serinus; species Serinus canaria. The sequence continues at coordinate 1,147,210 of NC_066325.1, forward strand.
GCCTTTTCTCTTGGGATAAAGATTTATTATCCAGTGACATAACTACAATGTGGTAGCTCCAACAGCCCTGACCTTTTAATGTTCTTTATTTTCTGCTCTGAATTCCAGGTTTGCTGTCCCCGAGCCCAGAGTGGTTTTTTTTGCTTTCAGAGCATTTTCAGACTTGTTATTATCCATTCTGCTCCCAGTTCTGCTCCATAAGAGTGCAAATCACTTGTGGGCAGCAAGGCTGGTGGAGAGCAAGATGAAACCTGCTCTCCAAGGCTAACTGACTGTGGCTGGAAAGTGCTGCTGAAGAGGCTCTGACTCTCTGGGCACTGGCTGGGCTTTAGCCATGTTTGCTTCCACCTCTTTCTCCAAATGGCTAAACCATCATAGCCCCAGTGACTGCAACCTGCAGGGAGGGGGCTACAGACCACCCTCTCAAAGGACACCTGGGGATGGAATAGCAGCTATGAAATCCCATGGTTTGTGTTTCCCACCTGCAGGGAAGACTGAGCACAGCCCCATCCTATCCCAACACAAAACTCATGCAACCTTAGCGTGAAAATGGCTTCAAAAATGACAAGGGAAAGCAAATGCTGCTGGTGAAAGCAGGTGAGGTTTTGCTCCAAGTCAAACAAGCAATGACAAATAACCCACCTTTACAAGCACTTCTGGAATAGCTTGTCAGGTAACAGCCCTGTGCATTTTGGAGTAGTGCAAATGGAGCTGTTCCACTCAATTCTTCCAGTCAGTCGGTTCAAATCTAAAACATCTCCTGCAGTCCAGATGGAACCCTCACCAGCAAGTGACAGCAAAATCTGGGAGCAAAGAGGTTGTCATTGCTGCTTACATCAAGGCCAGGCATAAGGCTAGCAGTTTGCTCCCTTCCCAGTGGATGTCTCTGTAGCCACGGGCTGTCAGGTGCTCTTTGCTCCATCCTGGGGACAGTCTCTGCTCTGGTGGCAGCAGCTGGGATCCCCCCAGCCCCTGCACAGAGGCACAGACACAGCACAGCTGCCAGGGCTCCAGTCCTGGGCTGGCACCAAAGGCTGCAGGAGCAGCCCCTGCCCCAAACCAAGGCTGATTTCCCCTTTTTCCCCAGATGTTTCACACACACTCATGGGGGGTCTCAGGGCTCCCCGGGTGTACATGGCATCAGCTGGATTAAGAGCCAGAAAACAGAGTGGAGCTGTCTTAGCACGTGCCTCACACTAAGGCCAATTTTTTTTTTTTCTTTTAAAATTTAGAAGACTCCAGTCCACTGTTTTGAGCTATATATATTATTAACATTTAATTTTAACATTACATATTTTATTACATTTTACTTAAATGTTACACAAGAAGCTGACACTTCCCCTACACCAGAGGAAGCCTCAAATTAGCAATCTCTTGTTAATATTTACCATGGCTGTGGTGTTCTCTCTTCAGGAAAGACCTGTAGGTAAAACCCTGTTCACTATGAGTGAAGGAAACTGGGAATGAGGAATGGGTGGAATGTGCCAGGGTGGGCAGGCCCTGGCACAGGGTGCCCAGAGCAGCTGGGGCTGCCCCTGGATCCCTGGCAGTGCCCAAGGCCAGGCTGGAATTGGGGTGCCAGAACTCAGGACATCCCTTTGGGAGTCCCCCTGCCAGGGGGCTCAGAGACCCTGGCACACAGCCCAGAACACCAGTGGGGTCGATTATGAACCCTGGAGCAAATTTACACCTTTACATGAAGACCTAAAAGCCACAGCAGTTTAAATAGTGTAATAATAAAGTTATCACAGGGTGTAAATGTAGGTTTTGGTATTTTTAGTATAGGGGTTCTTGGGGACAAGATGGAGGGATTTGGGCGTGTCTAGCCTTTCTTCTTCTTCTCTACCTCCATCTTCACTGGTGGTGTTGGCACTTTCAGATTGGTTTAGAGTAGAAGCTCACTGTCTAACATAGATGATAGGTATTGGAAGATAATTGTAAACGTCACACGTAGTTTTTAGTATATAAAGACAACACGGCCCTGGGGGCAGGCAGAGTGCCTCTGACTGTCCTGCTGAGCGGACCTCGGCAGGACAGGAGAAAGAATTTTATAGATAAGATACAATAAACAATTCCAAGACCAAAAACTGAAGAGCTCTGACTCATCCTTTGAACACATGGGCTGAAACAGAGACTTTTAACACAGCTCGGGGTGACAAAACCCAGCGAGTCCCGACACTGGGGCTGGGAGTAGCCTGGGACAGTGGGAGGTGTCCCTGCCTTGGCAGGGGTGGAACAAGGTCTGCAAGGCCCCTCCCAGCCAGATCATTCATTCACAGCTCTTTGATTCTGTGAAATTCAATCCTAAATCACAGGTGAGGTTGAACACTGAATATTTCTGTATCTGCTGACCTTAGCTGGTACTTACTTTCTGTTCATACCCTACATGCATACCATAAGTACAGCAGACCACTAAACTCCAATGAAATTTGGTTTAAAACAGCCTCAGTGGATCTGCATGTGTTGGGACAGACCCTGAGAAAGGCCTGCAATGCACAGCCTCGGGAGCTCTCAGCCCCACAAAGACAGATATTTATTTCTCCTCACACCATTTTTTGCTGCTTTGTTTGCATCACTGTCTAATGCAGTGAAGAGTTGGCTAAATTGGCCATCCTAACACTATAGATAACTTTACAAATGCAACATATTGCCTTCCTTTAAATTGGAATGTTTTTGAAAATTAATTGGGTTCTAATAGTGACACTGTGCTCTGAGTAATTGAGTGAGAATTGCTATTACACAGAGCCTGCCATCAGCACATAATTAGTGCACTCCCACTCCCACTCCAGGCAGGAATCTCCATCCCTGCAAGCTGGGGTCAGGCTGGCAAAGTGGCTCTGCAGAGCAAGGGGGCTCCTGTGCCAGCTGCCATTCCTGCTCTAAACCAGGCATTTCCCTGGGACACGAGGAGAAGGGCTGGCCTGGAGCTCCTCAGGCTTTGGTTCCCTCCAGCTCTGGCCCTTCTCACCTGCCCTGTGCTGTTCCAAGTGTTAGCTCTGATTCTGGAATCCCATTTATCCCAAAGAAGTCCCAGATGAGGATGGAACCTGAATGGAACCCCATCATTTAATCTCAGCTCTTTTGTTTTGACCAAATCTTGAGGTGACCCCGAGGTGTTAGAAGTCTCTTTTTCCCAGCCTGAGACCAAAGAAGCAGACAGAGTTCCTTGGCTCTGGTTCTCCAGGTTGTTTATGTGCTCTTATCTCATGCATTGTCTGTCTGCCCTGCTGAGGTCTGTCCAGCAGGTCAGCTTGAGGCACAGTCCCTGCCCTTGGGGGGGTGGTGGCTTTGTATCCTAAGAGCTACCTGTGCTTTATTTACAATAATTTCCCAATACCCATCACTGTGTCAGACAGTCTGTGTCTGCTCTAAACCAATCCAGAGGTATCACCATCACAGCAGAAGATGGAGGGCAAGAAGAAGAAGGACAGGACGTGCCTAAATCTCTCCATCTTTCTTCTTGAACCTCTCTTCTAAAACATCAAAATTCCACTTTTTTACTTTGTGATAAATTCACTATCATTCTATTCAAACTCTTGTGGCTTCTACATCTCCATGCAAAGTTGGTAGGTTTTTTAAGGGCTGAAATCAAAGGCACAGGTGTTTCTGACTCCATGCCAAGGTCTCTGAGCCCCCTGCCAGGGTCTGGAATCACCCAGGGCAGCCAGAGGGATGTTCTAGGTCCCGACACCCAAACATGTTCATTCTAACAGATGAAATTCTAAGGAATTTTCATTGCATCCAGTTTAAAATGATCCAGCTCTGTTTCAGTTCAGGGCAGCACTCAGATATTTCAGCAAAACTGATATTTGTTGATACTGACCTGGAAATTATGTTTGAGATGCCTGAACCCCTTGGTCTGCATAATAGTGTGTGAGGCATTAAATGAACTTTCTCTCATCCCAACAAAATCTAACAGCATTCTTCAGTCACCTCCCTCAGACCTCACTGTGAAACAACCAATGTTTTCCACAGAAGCAGAACAGCATGCTGGAAAATTCCTGTCAGCACATGCCAGGCTCTGCTGGATATATTAGAGCCCTAACAAGGTCAAATTATTTGATTAGCATGGTATTATTATTAGTATTCAGTTCATTTGTGTATTTTCAAAGAGCAGTTTGGTTGCTACTTCACTTTTTTTCCTGCCTGTGCCAGACCAAAATTTTGCTCATCTCTCAAATAAAAAGTAAAAAATAAATTAAAAAATAATAATAGTGGCCAAAAACATATTTTATCATCTCCAAGCCCAGGAAAACAAAGTGGAGTGATTTTCACGGGAAGAAAAGCTAAAACATTTTGGAGTGCCCAGCACATCTCTTAATACCAAAAATACAATACCTCAGATCACTGACCCATTTACCAAAAGTGGTATCAAATTAACAGAAGCACAAAAATGCCCTCACTCCCAAAGCACATTTTTTCCAGGTTGACACAGCAGATTAAGCACAAATTCACTTACCCCACTGTTCTATCAATACAGCAATTATTACACACAGCAGGAATTTAATCACTCTCCTGATCAGCTCAGGCTGTGCCCACCTCTTGTTGGGCTGAGTTCCCACCCCAGCCACGCACCAGGAGCAGCTCCTGGCCCTCCCTCCCTTCCCCAGCCTGCCCACTCAGGCAGCCAAGGTTCACAGAAAGATTTTAATTGTTTTATAAAGCCCAGTAAAAGGAAATTTCTGTGTGGACAAACACACCCCTGCAGTCTGTGTGGCAAATTTTACTCTAGCAGCAGACAAAGAAAATGCAGATATGAACCCTAAGAATAAGAGTGTCATTTAATTCTTTCATTTATCAAAAGAAGTCTCTTTAGTGAACATCCACCTGTAAGAGCAATTAAAACTCTGGATAACTAATGCAAATATGCCTCTTACATAGCTAAATAGTCAAGTGTTCTGGTCTCATTTTCAGATCAGATTTGTTTCCAATCCTTCAACACCAGAAGAGATTTAGGAAATCTGTGTAAGTTCTTATGGAGAAAAGATCACTGCCCCTCAGTATCATTGGATGTTCTCTGTGTTGAACCAAAGGCAGGTATGGCTATTTTCATTTCCAGCACCTTGAGGTTCCAAAACAATCACAAAAGTTTGTGTTTCTAAATGTGGATTTTTCTATATAGTCAGAAATAGTGAAAAGAAAGAAAACCCTCAGGAAAATGGATCATTAACTTCCAGCAGGATAAATATGTCATTGCATGAGAATAAATGATGGGAGTGACAAAAGGGATTTGTACCTGTTTATCTACACTAACTCATCTCTGTTTATTATCACAAAACAAAGGAAAAGAGTTCTGTAGATAGTAACTACAGAAACTCAGCCCAGAACTGGGGGTAACACCCAGAGCTGTCTCCCACAGAAAGGACCAGAAGCACAAAAAGCACTGTAAAGTTTCCAATACAAACACTGGAGCTTTTCCTGCTGTAAATTATTGACTCTGAAGAGCTTCGACAGCTGCAGAGCAGACTTGGTGTAATGAAATTCTGCCAAGTGAGACCCACTGAAATGCTAACCAATAAATATAGATTTATCAAATCACAGCTGGAGAATTACTGCTTTTGACAAAGGGATATCAGCAGTGATTACACTGCTGCTGGATCCTGAAGCAGACACCTCTGCAAGGAGCTCCTGCCAGCCCTGCTCCTGCCTGTTCTCCTGCTCCTGCTCTGGGCTCTGCCAGAGGTCACTGGGGCTCAAGCACAGAGCTCACCAGAGCTCCCTGGTACAGCTCTGCTCTGCCTGGCTCTGCACCAGCAGCAGCTCATCTTATTTACTGCTGCACTGCTCTCTGTTTCCCTTGGAAATTGAGCCCTTTTCATTCTCCCTTTCGATCCTGCAGGTAGGATTTTGAGCAGTGGAACTGTGGGACACAAAAAGCATCCCTCAGACCTCAAGAGAGACCCTGCCTGCAAAGATGGGCTGCAAAGCCCAGCTCCTGCTGCAAGAGTTCTGCAGGAACTTGCTCTGCTTTCCAACATGGTGTTAATTAAAATGCCATATTAAGGCTGCTCTGGAGAGTCAGTTAATTGATTGTAGATATCCTTTCAGGATGAGCTTTAGAGGCTATATTGCATTTCATAATAATGACTGGAAAATTTTAAGGTGCCTATCTGGTAAAAAATATGCATATATATGTACCCATGAATATGAAAACCATCCTAAATGCATTACCATAGCTGCTGTTTATGAAATAGGAGCCACTTGAAGTGGTAAAATAATGAAAATCCAAGTGCAAATCAAGCCTTGCTCCTCTTTACACAGTCCTGAAAGGTACATCCTCAGTGTATCAATCATCCCCCCATAAACACTTAGAAGTGCAGATCCATAATCAGTAATGACTTGTGGAAATTCTGAAGTAGCCCTCCTGAGTGCATCCTTCTGTAACTATGCCTTGGGGCCATGATAATCAGCGTGAGCAGCACAGAACAGATTTAAGAGCTTTCATCTCGAAGCTGATTTATATTCTTGTACTTATGTACAGTTCCTCCCCAGGTCTGCATCACCCTGTGCTGGAGTGCCACGGGAAAGCACGGCTCCAGAATTCCCACCAGAGAGCCCCTCCATCTCCAAGAAAGCCTTCCAAAAATGCATCAAAGAGCAGAGGACAATCTGAGGACGCTCTTGACTTGTTTTATCCTCCTCATTTCCCTGAGAGGTTGCCCTGAGACCACACTCACATCATTCTTTCACTACACAAGGGGGAAAAAGAAACTCTTTCTGCACAATAATTTATAATAAATCACTCATGAACCCATCAACCTAATCTTCGTTACAATCTATTGCTACAAAGATTTCTGTAGTCTGACAGAAGACTTACTGAGTATAAAGATTTGCCTCAGGGGCTCAGTGTAATCAGAGAGGGACAGAATAAAAACACAATGGGCTTGTTACTACTGCTATATAAAAACACATGAGGAACTCTTAATAATGGAGAACTCATGGGAAAAGATGGATTCCTCCTACTCACTTTTCCCAGGACAGCAAAACCTTGCCACATTCAATTCATTTTTCACAGGGACATTCCCACTGATTTGGAGGAGACATCTGGTTTGGGCTGTAGAAAGTCTGTATTCCTCAACACCTGCTTTTTGCAAAGTCCAAGAGAATTTAATAGAGTGAATCAGGGAGAGGAGAATGAACAAATGATCTGAAACTGCAAAATGACCTTTTCCTTATTCCTGCATAAAAATACCCCTCAAAAAACCCAAATTCACCACAAGACAGCAACAGACAGGTGGGTAATAAATAATGCTGGTGCTTTGGTGAAGTCTCTCTTCCCTTCTGTGAGTCACACTCCCTGACCAAGCCAGGTCCAAACAGTGAAGGACAGAAAAGCTGCTCCTGGCTGACAGATCACAGTCTGGAGAAGCAGTACAATACCTCCCTCTCCAGTACCTGAGCACTTGGATTTAGGAATTTTAACCTCATTCTCATGTCCTTTCTAACCTGACAAATGCAGTAAAACACTGGCTCTGTAATCCATGCTCCATTTGCAGCATGGAATGACTCCTCTCTTGACTGCACTGGAGTGATCCCAGCCCCAGGATCACAGGCAGGGCTGAGTCCCAGAGATCCCAGAGTGGGCAATGCCTGGGAAGTGCCATTTGCTGTGGCAGAGGGATGGGGCCGTGCTGTCTCCACCTGGACCCAGTGCAGGGCGAGTTCCCTGGGGGAGGACGAGGGGCAGCGACCCAGAGCTGTGGCTGCAGCCCTGCCCAGCTCTGCCCAGCCCTGCCACAGCCCTGCCTCCTCCAGCCCTGGTGCTGTGCTGCCTTGCCATCCCTCTGGAGAGCCCTGTGCCCCCAGGAGCCCTCCTGCCCACAGCACTGAGCTAAATGTACTCATTAACCCTGCAACCCTGCCTGGGGAGTGGTGCTGGTTCTGGGGAGGAGTTTGGTGTGAGATGCTCCAGCAGGGAGAACTCCCCAGCAGAGGGGGGAAAGGCCCTGCCAGAGCATCCCTCGGCCAGGCTGAGCTCAGCCACAGACACTCGGCCTTGTGAGTGAATTACTCACTGGGTGCAACCCATCTGAATTCCCCACAAAGTGGGGGACTGGTCTTTTCACAGCACAGAGTGGGATGCTGCATGAACGAGGCTGAAAGCAAACAAAGGAAACTGGAGACTGGGAAATAGTGTTTATCAGGGGGAAACAGGGAAAGCAGGAAAACAAAATCCAACTGCCTCGAGAATGAGGCTGCCTGAAGCAGGCTGCCTTTATTCTGGCTCCTGTCTGTTACATAAAGATCAGAGTTTATGTTGGTTTTGTGCTGCTGCTGACTCAGAGGGCCGGACACTCCACACCGGCTGCAGCTTTGGGGGATAAATTACCTGCTAAAATACATTCTGCAACACACTGGAGAGTGAGGAGTAATGATGATTTCTCTCCTGCCCATTGCCAGACAGGCCCAGGCTCTGCCCTGGTGTTCTTACCCATGCAATGACAGCAGGGCAGGTGCCAGGTCTGGGCTGTCCTACAGCTCTGGTGACAAGGTTCATTTTCCCAATGGCCTCACAGCTGATCAGTTGTTTGCAAGTGACCTGTGGCAGTGTTTGAGGGTCCCCAGGATGAGGGAAGAGATGAGAATCTTGACTCCGTGTTTCAGAAGGCTGATTTATTATTTTATGGTATGATACTATATGCTATTATATGATATGATATTAATTATAAATGCTATACTAAAACTCTACTAAAAGAAAGAGAAAGGAGACATCAGAAGGCTAGAAAAGAATGAATGATAAAAACCCCATGACTGACCAGAGTCCTGACACAGCTGGACCACGACTGGTCATCAAGTAAAAACAATCCACATGGAACCAATCCAAGATGTACCTGTTGGGAAGCAACCTCCAGACCACATTCCAAGCAATCAGATAATTATTGTTTAATTTCATTTCTGATGCCTCTCAGCTTTTCAGGAGAAAATTCCTGGCAAAGGGATTTTTCAGAAAATATGTCAGTGACATGACCGCCCTGTCCTTGAGAGTCCTGTACCACAGAGAGAATTTCATCCACTGGAGTATTTTTATTATGCACAGAATAGGCCAATACATTACCCTTCACACAGACACTTGAGTTGGCACATGTATAACCCAACAGATTTTTCCTTAGATTTAGCTCTCAAATTCTGCTTGCCCCACCCATTAAATTCCATTGATTTCTTCTCCCACTCAATCTACCACTTCCTGAATGTTTCTGAGCTGTTTTACGAGGAAATAAAAAAACCACTCTCAGTTTTCACACTTCTGAACTTTCTACAACTTCCTTCATAAAAGTGTTCAACTTCTTCCTCCTCAGATTTGTATTTTTTGGGATGCTGTGCTGTGTGCCCAGCCTGGCCCGTGGCTGCCCAGCTCTGTGTCCTCCCCTGGCATCCATCTCTGTCTGAGCCTGGTCCAGCTCCCTTCCCCCCACACTCATTATCTTGCCATGGATTGAGCATTTCTTGGAATGCATCATCTCGCTGCTATCTGTCAGCCCCAGCTGCCTTCTGCTGAAGACATATGGAGAGGCATTCTCTCTCCTGGAGGGCTGACCAAGCAGACAAGGCTTTGGAGCAAACTCTCCCCAGCAAAAACGGGAATTGCGGCTTCGGCGCGAGTGGGGGGCGCCCGGCTGCGGGACAGGGCACAGGCCCGGACAAAAGCACTTCTCCCCACTGACCCCAAGGGTGTTTGCTGGGGCTGGTGACTAACAGTGCTCCTTCAAACAGTGCTCCTTCATCAGCTCCTGCTAATGAAGCTGGCCTGCTGGAGAGGCCGCCCAGGGCAGCCGGAACGCGGCTCCTGCGGGTCCGAGACCGAAGAGAGCCAAGGCTCAGGAATTCTGCTGCTCTGCCAATGGCTGGGCCAGCCAGCTGCTAATCTGCTCCTCAAGATACCTCGGGCACATAACACAGCATTCAGAAATCCATTAACCTAGGGGATTTCAGCCACTTTTCCCTTCCACCTCGCCAATAAAAGTAAATGAGATCAAGTTTCCCCTCGCATATTCCTCTCGCCGCCTTTGTCGTGCTTCAGGTCTGTTTCTTGTCTGATTCATTAAAGTGCCTTGATGCACAACGGATTAAGTACTTAAATAAATAGTTCACTTTTCCTCTAAATTGCAAAAGTGATTTCAATTTTTTAAGCTGTTCGCAGAAAACATTTTAAAAAGATAAACATCCCATTCTTTGTGCAAATACAGAAATTTTTGTCATGGCCTAACTCCCCATAAAAAATATAGATTAGGACAAAAGTTGTAAAAAAGAAAAAAAATAGTTTAAATTCTCTCTTTGAAAGACACAGCAACAGTTTCAGATCCAATGGACAGGAGGCTGAGCTCCCCAGAGCCAGAGTGGCAGCTCAGCCTGGTGTTTTTAATCACCCCCTGCAGGAAAGGGGTTCTGCTGGGGGAGCAGCCCCTGCCTGTGTGGGCTGAGAGCACCCTTGGGAGGAGAAAGGAGCAGCTCTCACACTGAGCTCCCTGCAGGCCCAGGATGGATCAGCCCCATTCCAGCAGGAATCTCCTGCCTGGCAGAGTCTGCCTGTAGAAACAATGCAGGAATATTTGCTTAGACACTGCTTATTTCAGTATGAAACACGCTGGTCAAACATTTCCCTTATGTTATTTTCATGCCCCAGGGCAGTCTCAGATGGGGATTGATGTCATTTTCTTGAAATATTTGCTGTAAAATAAAAGCTGCTTGTTTTTCAGCCAAGGAAATCCAGCCTGGGAAATAGAGAGGCTGAACTTGGCATTTTCTCCCGTGGGCAGCACAGCCTGGCCCTGGCTGCACTTCCCAGCTGGGTTTGCCCTGCAGCCCTGCCACAGCTCCAGAGCCACATGTGTGATTTCTGGAGTGCTTGCAGCCTGAGGCAGGGGCCCATCACTCAGGGCTCCTGCAGAGCCAAAACAGAGAAACCGTGTCTCAAACAGGTCCCTCAGCCCATGGGAAATATGGCCAGCCTTATTTCTGCCACCACCTTCACACAGCCACTGCACTCCTGGTTTGGGACACTTATAAAGGTGCTTAGGATTAGACCAATTAAATCCCCAAAGCCAGCCCAAATCAAGCACCAGAGAAGCCACCGTGGGGCCCTGTGGCCACAGAGGGACCTCTGTGCTGAAATCAATCTCTCTGCATAAATCTGTAAGAGCAGTCCATAGGAATCATTGAGTAAAGATCCAATTTCCCCTTTTCTAATCCCAACTGAAGTTGAATCTCTTCTTCAAGTCTGCCCTCCCTTGCTGCTGGGTGTCCCAGCTAATGGCATTTCCCTGCCAGAAGCCCTGGCCCTGCTGGGCTCAGCCTGGCCCTGACACCCAGCTCAGGGCAGGCAGGGCTGGCTGCTTCCAGCTGACAGCTTCCAGACACAGCCAAGCACTTCAGATTTCAGAAACAGAACACCAAAATGTGCCCTGTGACGAGTTCTAGGTGCAGTTCAAGCCTCACCACTCCATCTGCATCTGCTCAGGGCTGTTTGCCAAGAGAATTGTGTCAGTCCCTCCTGGCTGCCCCGGCAGGCACTGCCCCTGGCACGGTGCCTCTGAGCTTTGGGCTGTCCTCAGCTCCCAAACCAGGCAGGAGAACAACGCCTCCCCACCTGCTCTAAAGATGAGGTTGGTTAAAAAAGTGATAAATTCTCACCTGTTAGAAAAGGTTGGACTTTTAAATGCATTATCAGTAGCCCACAGCTGCATGCTTCATTTCAGACCACTAAAATACCTGAAGAAGCATTTCTAGGTGTTAGTAGAGAGAGACAGAACCCCAGGAATGAAGGGATGGAGGAAACATTTTTTTTCCTGCTAGCCTGAGTAATGAGCTGTCCATATTGCAGGGAGAAAATGAAACTCCAGGATGGGAAATGCAAAACAGATTCATAAGTGCATTAAAGGAATTCAGAGTCTACCTCAGGTGAAGGAACAGAAATTACAATTAGGAAGGGGGAAAAAAGCTCTTGGCTTGAGCGTGTGAAACCAAGCAGCGCTTCCCCACAGTAAATCTCAGAATGTTTCTGTACTTTCAGCTCAGAAATGTTGTAATCCAGGTGCACCTGGTACATTTAGTGACATCCACAGGTCTTCCTATTTTCCTTTTTAATATCTTAGGTTACCTTTGCCAGAGATTTCTAAAGCATTCAGTGCCATCTTCTCCCTCTCTAAATAGCTAGAAAAGCAAACACTTTTCTACCTTTGTCATAAGAGACAAAAAATCCCAAGGAATTTAATTTGACAGAGTCTCACAGGCATGAAGGGTCACTTCACATGGCCACTGACTAGAGAAAAAAACCAGTGGATATTTCTCTTTTCTGCCAGCAAATGGGCAACCCAGGAAGGCAGAGATCTCCTGTAGGAAGCAGTACAGAAAAGGTCCAGTAACTTGATGAGATGGAATTAATCAAAGCAACTATACAGAAAATGGGTATTGTGAGCTGATAGAAACCAATCACTGCCTGATAAATCAGCATGGAAAAACCAGAAAGGTCACTCAGCCCAAACACAGCCTGGGAAAACAGAGCAGAGTTTTCCTAAAGAGCAGAAGGGCACTGATGGATTATTGGGGGTGCAAGAGGGACAATCATCACCTGTCCCATGGAGCTGCAGAGGGGATTTCAGGGTCAGGCTGAAATGAAATGAAATGAAATTAAATGAAATGAAGTGAAATGAAATGAAATTAAAATCAATTAAATGCAGCCAGACATTCAAGGGACCACCCCGATGGAAGAAGGGATCCCAGATTTGAGAAGGTGCAAAGGCAGCACATTAACCAACAATGCAGTGCTAGGAAGATTACCTCCATGATACTTCAGTAGGATTTACAGTATTTTTATGTTGGCTTCTTTTTTTTTTTACTAAAAAGGAGGGGTAAAATGGGCAAAACGGTGATTTTTCCTTAACCCTTTAGAGTCATCAGTGTGTTCTTGGAACACAGTTCTTGCTCTGCATAATGCCAGCAATTCAGAGAGATGCTATGCTGGGGCCTTTCTCACCTCCCCTTTCCTTGTCATTAGACAATATTTTCAAATCTCCTCCCAGAATGAATGCTGGCACAGGACCCTGGCCATGGAGCCTGTCCTGCACGTGCAGCACAGTGACCCTGCTGCTCCCTCTGCCAGGGCATGGGGGCTTCTGCAAAGGCTGCACCCAAAACACAAGGAAAACGTGACTGAGTTCCTCAGGGCCTGGAGCTGAATGCAATTTCTGACTTGAGAGAGCTCTGAAAGCTCTAGAAATTTCCTTAGAGGTCACAATCCCATTCATCCACTGCAGCACAGCTTTTGTTTGTTTAGCTTTCCTTGTATGCTTTACACTCCTTGTTTGTCAGCCATGAAAGCTACTTGGGTCACCATAAATTGTAGCTAATGTGGCAATTTCCCCAACATCAGCCAGGTTCCACTAAATCCCCAGGTTTTCTTCCAAAGCCATGGTGGAAAAGGTGATTCTCCATGGTGGGGTTAATTAATGCATAACAGTGAGTGCCCTGAACTGCACTGGTCACTGCACCAGCTGCACAGCAATGGCAGAGACATGGCTGTGATCAAACATGACCAGAAGCCTGTTCAGTACACCTGGGCATTAGGGGGATTCACAGCACCTGGGCTGCAGCCTGGGGCCCTGTTCCAGAAGGTGCTTGGGGGGATTGCAGCCAGCCCTGCTCCCATGCAGGGCAGTGCAGGGCAGTGCAGGGCAGTGCAGGGCTGCATTTCTGTGTCAGAGAGTGCAGGGCTGCATTTCTGTCTGCAGGGCAGTGCTGTTTGTGCATTACTGGGTGCAGGGCAGTGCTGTTTCCCTGTGCATTTCTGGGTGCAGGGCAGTACTGTTTCCCTGTGCATTTCTGGGTGCAGGGGCAGTGCTGTTTGTGCATTTCTGTGCCAGGGCAGTGCTGTTTGTGCATTTCTGGGTGCAGGGACAGTGCTGTTTGTGCATTTCTGGGTGCAGGGCAGTGCTGTTTCCCTGTGCATTTCTGTCTGCAGGGCAGTGGTGTTTCCCTGTGCATTTCTGGGTGCAGGGCAGTACTGTTTCCCTGTGCATTTCTGGGTGCAGGGCAGTACTGTTTCCCTGTGCATTTCTGGGTGCAGGGCAGTGCTGGTTTTTGGCATTTCCAGGTCAGGTGAGGTCAGTGCAGAGCAGCAGAGCCCAGGGCTCTCTCTCCCTGTGTTTCACAGCCCAGGCTGGGCTCCTCCAGCCTGGCCTTAGGCCGGGCTGAGCTGTCAGGAAGGAGAGAGCAGGAGGGAGATTGATCCCAATAAATGATAAGCCCAGCTGACTAAATGACTAATACTTGCAAATCAATTGGAGCAGGGCAGAGAGGGAAGTGATACGTGATGTCTGCTAACAAAGACCTGCAAAATATTACTCTCAAAGGCTTCATTTCCCATTTTGATACCCTTGAAACAATATTTGCTTCCTCAAGACTGAAACATCTGAGTCCAGGACAGGAACAGTCAATCACATCAGTAGTTTAGACAACATTCATTCAGACTATTTCTGTGAATGCAAACAAATTTCAGAAGTGCACTGGGGCTGTGAGAAAAGTGTGTTTGCCTTCTTCCAGATTCCTGGTTTATATATTCCTTGCATTTAAGAAGAGTAGAAAGTTCCCAAAGGATTGGATGGAAGGCTGGGAACAGCTCAGGTCAGTTACAGCGGGACACAACATCCCCACATCCAAGCAGCTCTGCCTCTCCAAAGAGCTCCCCTCGCTGTTCCTTCAGGGACTGTGATCACTGCAGAGCTGTGCAGGGAAGGCTTTTTCCTCCTTGAAAGGTGTTTTTCCAACATGTGCCTTCAAGAGGATGGTTGGATTATTTTTTCCTTTTTTCCTTTCGTGGTAAATCCTGAACTTTCACCCAGACACAAGTACCTAAATGAAGCTTCAATGCAACTGAAGATCAAAAATGTTTTCTCCCCTTAAAAATAAAATCCTCAAGAAACAGAAAATAATGATTTTCTACTTTTATCTTTGCAGAGAGACAAGACTTGAGGCTGTCAACTCGGTATAAACCACCCATCCCCTCAAACAGCCCATTTTCACCCCATTTCCTCACACCTCTCAAAAAAGGTGTTAAGTAAGATTCTGGCTTTCTCTTCACAGGGATGATAGGCCATGTATCTTCATTCAAATTTATCTCAATTTGTTTCTTAGTCTAAGGAGCAAGTTCTTGAGAATAAATGTTAATTTCAGCCCACTTCAGCGGGGAAGCCAAGGCATTAATAACTTAAATTAAGCCAGAAAGATATTCAGACCTACACACAAACTAGCTGCCAGAAAAAGATATGTCTCTTCTTCCCCACACTGAGAATTTATTATTTTCAGCAAAAATCTTTTCAATAATCCCTCTCTTCTAAAAATACTCTATTTATTTTTTTTTCCCCAGAGACCCAATCCATACAGACTAAGCCCCATCTCTCAGTGGAGTGGCACTGAAGTGTGATAGCAGCTTAACCCACCCTGCAGACACTCCCATTTCCCATTCTGCTCAGAATTCTTCAGGGTAGATTCAGTTCCCCAAAGCAAACTTCTTGGAGTTACAGAAATCACTTCTTAACAAGCAAATGCATTCTCATGGAGATGCAGCTTCCCATTGCTTCCACCCTGCATCTCCCAGGATGCTCCCAAATCTCATAGGAGGTGTAAATATTCCTCAGGAAACCAGGGGGTGGTTAAAAGCCTTCTGCAAGTACCATGGAAAGAAGACTCCAACAAGGAAAAGATCAGCTGCCACAGGGCAGGAGACAGGAGGAGCCAGGCTTTCCACAGCAGCCAGGAATGCTCCATCACTGAGAGGTTTGCAGAGGTAACCTCAGAGCTGTAAAACAAATTCCAGGCTGACATTACACAAATGTATTTTTAGATTTTAGCTGGCTGCAGTGCAGTGGTTGCTGCCCCAGCATGCAGAGGCTAATGACTTCCCAGGTGTGCAAGGCTGTGTTCCTGCAGTGTAACCTGGTGGCAGATGGGGGAGGTACTGTGGGAGCAAGTGACAGCAGTGCTCTGCCTCTGCAGCTCACCACGGAGGGTCTCAGGGCCTTGGGAACCTCCTTTGGAGGTCCTGAAAAGCCTGAAATAGCCACAGCCCACAACAGTGAGGCTCTCACACTCCTCTCCCTGCCTTGCACCAAGGGAAGCTCGCTGAACTCATCCCACACATGCAGAGAACCCAGGATTCCAGGCTCAGCCTGCTCCTCTCCAGCACCAGCCATTGCACAGAACAAGGAATGAAGGGCACGGGTGTTTGTCCCTCTGGCTGTGCCACAAACACTTGCACTCTCTAATTGTGCTACAAACCTTTGTTCCTCTTCATTGTGTTAACACTTCCCCTCTCTAGCTGTGCCACAAACCTTTGCAGCTCTTTAATTGTGCTACAAACCTTTGCACCTCTTTAATTATGCTAACAAACCCTTGCCTTCTTAATTGTGTTATTAAAGCCTTGGTCCTTTAGTCCTGCTACGAACCCTTGCACCTCTTCAACTGTGTTAACAAACCTTTGCACCTCTTGGGGCTAAAAAACATTGCCCCTCTTTATTGTGTTAACAAAGCCCTGTCACTCTTTAATTGTGCTCACAAACTCCTGTTCTTAATTGTGCTACAAACTCTTGTCCCTCTTCGATTGTGTTAACAAACCCTTGTCCTTCTTTAATTGTGCTACAAACCTTTGTCCCTCTCCCTTTGTTAACAAACACTTCCCCTCTTTAACTGTGCTAACAAAGCCCTGAACCTCTTTAGCTTTGTTACCAAGCCCTTGTCCCTCTTTGGCTGTGCCACAAACCCGGTGTTCAGGGCTGACAATCCAAGTGACACCTGGTGACACACCCTGGACAACATCAGGTCCAAACTGGTGGAACTGAAGAGCCACGGGCACTGGGCAGCCCTCACTGCTCACATCATCTCCTGGCAACAAGGGCAAGCCACTCTGAAAAAGAAAATTAAAATGCTCACTACAGGTAATTAAAGATCATAGGCGGAGGAGGAGAGGAGAGGAGAGGAGAGGAGAGGAGAGGAGAGGAGGAGGAGAGGAGAGGAGAGGAGAGAGGAGAGGAGAGGAGAGGAGAGGAAGAGGAGAGGAGAGGAGAGGAGGGAGGAGAGGAGAGGAGGAGGGAGAGGAGAGGAGAGGAGAGGAGAGGGAGAGGAGGAGAGGAGAGGAGAGGGGAGGAGCGGAGAGGAGAGGAGAGGGAGGAGGAGAGGAGGGAGAGGAGAGGAGAGGACGAGGAGAGGAGAGGAGAGGAGAGGAGAGGAGAGGAGAGGAGAGGAGAGGAGAGGAGAGGAGAGGAGAGGAGAGGCGAAGAAATTGGTTGTATTTTGCACTGGACAAGTGATGATATAAAATGGTCTGTCTGACCCAAGCCCAAGGCAGCTTCACCCTGATCCAGGCAGTGGAACCAAGGCAAGGTAACCAGCTGAAAGTTAACTTTTCATGTAGATGATGAAGAAAAACATTTAATCATAATTTTTCCCTTTCCTCCTCTATCCCCTGCCCCCAATTTGGACTTAGAGGAGAAAACTGTAATTTTATCACAAGCTTTCTGAGGAAAAAGTTTTCTCTGAAATATAATATATTTTATATCTAATAAAGTGCTGTTAGAACAGACACGCTGTACCATCTCAGAAGAATTATAGCTATAGAACAGCTGGCAGATCTCAACTGTGTGACCCTGCCAAAGCCCTACATGCTTTCTTGCATGCTCTACCTCAGAGGTTTCATAAATTTCTGAATTATTACATTCTTCTTGTGTTTTGCCTGTCTCCTTCATGCCACCACTGGCCTGTGCTCTAGGAAAAAGAAAAATAAAAAGCTCCCCAGAAGGGGTCCTAAAGGGTGAAAACCCTCCAGCTGTAGGGAATACAAGGAGATTCCAGGGAATTATCATAGCAGAGCCTGGAAATAAGGGGGTGCTGCTCAGTGCCCAGTTATTTTTGGTCTGAATTGTGGGTATGGCTGCCCCTGCAGTTTTGGGGTTCATTCAGCAGCAAACAGGGGAGGCCTCAGGGGGTGGGAGGAAGAAAGTTCATTGTTTGTGCATGTCAGGCTGAGAACTCGCAAGGGAAGTGATTTCACAGGAAAGGCTGGATGGGAGCCCTGGAGTTTTGGGTTCTCTTCTTGTCTCTCCCACAGCCCCCTGAGCAGCTCCTTAGGCAAGACTCGACCCTGCTGCCTCAGGGTTCCAGCTTCTTTTTTCAGGATCTATTTGTGATCCTGCAGTTCCTTAGTGTGTAACTCTGAACTCCACACACAGTGTGAGCTGCTGCTTCCCCGTTCTGGGCAGACACAACAATTCCTCTCCAGGCCTGGAATCAAGGACACCTCCCTGCCTCAGGCCCCAGAGATGGGAACAAAAGGGAGCAGGGGGAGCAAACTGGGGTGAATGACTTCATTAGCTGCAGCTGGGATTGGGAGATGAACCCCCAAAGTGCAGATGGGCCAAACTTACAAAAGTGTGCAAACTCCTGACCCATTTTGGGTGTAGCCCCTGGGGGAGGGCTCTGCCTGCCAAAAAGGTGCCTGAAGGCCCTGCAATAAATAGAACTGCTTTTTATTGCCTTCATTCTGCCTGGCCTCTGATTTAGTCCCAAAAAGGCACCAGCCCTGCCTGGAAATGGCAGCAGTATTTTCCACCCTGGCATTCCTGCAGCACATCTGTAAGGACAGGGAGGGCTCCCACCCCCAGCCCCTGCCAGGGCCATCCCCTGCTCCCACCTGGGGCTCCAGGGACAGTGCAGAGCAGCCCCTGAGCACCAGCACAGCCCCTGAGCACCCAGTGCTGCTGGGATGTGCCCATAGCCCCCTCCATCCCCAGGCAAAGCCTGCAGGCAGCAGCTCAGTGACCCAGCTCTGGAAATCCCACCAGCCCCTCGGTGTGTATAAAGCTGTGTTTCCCAGCCATGAGCCCTCTCACTGATAAAATTCTCAGCTCCTGGAGGAACACCCAGGCAGGTGGGCTGGCTGTGGAGAGCCTCTGTGTCTGCAATGAGCAGAGCTGAGTTAACCCTGAAGAACATGAATTACCTTCCCATGTTGTGTCCTCCTTAGTCAGGCTTACTAAATATGATTCTCAATAATATAATGAAAATTGGAAAGAGCATAAATAAATTGAGGCTGAGCATCAGAAGATGATGCTCAGCAGATGAGGCTGAGCATCAGAAGAGTTGCACTATTAATCTGATTCCACAGAAATGTGAATTTGGAGCTGACACCCTGCATCCATCGGTCCAAAGCAGCAGCCATTCATCACTGTAAGCAGTGGCAGCTGAACTCCAAGTTCAGACACAGGCAGAACTCCCTGGAAAAGTGTTTATTCTATGCTGAGAATGGGGATTGGCACAAAAGAAAAGCTATTTAAAGAAATACCCACGCAGGATATGAAACACACAGACAGATACCCAGATCTTCAGGATTGATTCAGAACATGTGAAATTCAGGAACACAGCACATTTATTCAGGGAGGATGTGGCTGCATCAACCATAGGTCCAGCTCAATGTTTTTAAAAAAAAAAAAAAAATACCCTAAGGAAAGAAAAATATAATAAAATATAATAAAAATATATTAAAATTAATCCTGACTTCATCTTCTACTCACTACCCTTTTTTCTCCTATCTTGTGGTCTAAAAATTGGATTGGACCTTATAAATTTATTAATTTCTATTTGAAAAGACATTTTAAGCCTCTCAACCTGAGTGCAAAAGAGCACTCAAAGTATCCTTCAAACTTCAGGAAGAGATGACTTTGTAAATATGAAAGGTTCTAAAATTACACTCTGTCACAGAGCTCATAGAAATCTAGATAGAACTACCATATTTCAAGACTTAAAGAAGGATGTAATTCCATTTTCAGCACAGAAAATACAAGTTGATATTTTCATATCTCACACATCCAGGTGTGTGTGGATCTGCACCATAATCAAGATATTTTTCCCATATAGGGCTGATTTTTCAGTGCATGCTACATGCTCATCAGCACGTTTGAAATCACAAATAATACTAAAAAATCATCCCTCAATTGGAAGTCTGCTCAAACATTGTCAACAAGCTCTGGGGTCATTTAATGCAATGTGTACATACAACTAAAGAGCATTATTTGCATTTTAGAGTAAAAGCATTCTAAGAGGATTCCTCAGCTTTCAGTTACACAATAGATTTAATGTCCTGTCTATCCATAGGATGGGTTATGAAATTGTACAGATATCACTGCAAATGAATCCAGAGAAAGACAGGAGAAGGCAAAAGCTGAAGGGGGCTGTTGCATTATAGATTTACTTCTCTCAGGGTTTTTTTTTGTTTGTTTGTTTGAATCATACAAAGTGAAACCAAAAGTTTTGGAAAATTTTAAACTCTAAAAAACAGAGTAATATCACCTTCATGTTCCAGTTTTGACTGGGAATGAGTTTTGGAAAAACCTGAAAATCTCTGTAAGGTAGAATTTCAGGGTGCCACAGAGCTCTGCTGACCTACACGTTTGTTCCAATGCATGACATTTAACTGGCACTTTGCTGTGTTTTTCTTGCAAAAACTTCAAACCATTTTTTGGAAACTGAACTTATTGAAGGCTGGCAAGATGCAGATCTGAGCCCTGAGGCACCTCTTTGCAGAGGTGTTGTTTACAGGTTGCTTTTGGTTTGGGTTTTGTTGGGCATTGGTCGGGTTTTTTGCAAACACCATATATTATAAATATCATATAATCAACAGCTTTTAAATATTAGCAATAATTGCTTCATTTTCCTTTTATTATCATTTAGAAATTATAAATTAAACTGATCTATCCCACAGATAAAGTCATAAAATCTAACAAAAACCTTCCTCAGAAGCCCATGTTCACAGGAGAGTGAGACAGAGATCCTAAGTAAAGTGAATTTACAGAAACCCTTTATGAGCCAGTTTCTCAATGCTAAAGCTAAGAAAGTGGTGAGGAGGAATTCTAAAACTCTAGTTCGTATTTTAAGTTTAAAATATCCTCTTGAAAGAAGGGGTCAAGGGAAAAAAGAGGGAATTTTTGTGAGCAAGGAGTGGCTGCAGCTGCTCAAAAATGGAGAAAGAGCAGGATGGAGATTTCCCTTCCCTCTTTCTCCTTCACTCACATGCCTTGCAACCTCTGTGAGTGTCCAAGCAAACAGCGCACCCAATCTCACTGAAATTCAGAAAAAAATTAAAAAGGAGGGAGAGAGAATCTGGGATTTTATTCATTGTATTTTCAAAGCCTAGGGAAAATACAGCTGGGGGAAAACACTTGGATAAATTCCCAATACAATACCTAGGACAATTCCTAGAGCAGTGTGATCAGCAGTTCAGTCAGAAGTTCAAAATTGATTTGGCAACAAAACATCTTGTGAAGAGCAGACCAGAAAGCTCAACCATCCCTCCTTGATCCCACAGATTCCACACCCAGAAAGCTCAACCATCCCTCCTTGATCCCACAGATTCCACACCCAGCTCTTGCCCTAAACCCCAGTAACTCAACCACTTCCCAGCACTCCCAGGTTTTACATCTCTGACACATCACACACAGACAAAAAATCACAGATGCAAAAATGTCTTATTAATGAGAAATTGTCTCCATAAATACCATGATGAAACAACAGAAAAGTTGGAGTTTTGTCAGCCTGGACAAGTGAAAGGATTTGATTTCTGTGTTCAGGTTTTTATTGATGGTGAAAACCCACAAGAGCCTCTTATTGCAAGGCTTAATGCTATTTCAGATGCAATTTATCATGATTTTTTATGATTAGTGTTTCTGGAGTTCAAGCCTAGACATTATCTGGAATGTATCACTACCCAGCTTTGATACCATCTTTACTTTCAATGCTGTCCTGTTTAACATTTGTTTCATCTTGATTTTAAGTGATGATGTAGGAACTTTTTATTAACTTTATATGTACTTTGGATTAGAAAAAAAGAGAAACAATATATTGCATTCTGGGAATTAGGATAATACTAAGAAAATTTTTAGTTTAAATATAATAGTAATTTAACTTGTTATTAAAAGTTGCTCTGAGGGACACTTGCACTTGAAGTTGTTTCAGAAATTCCAGGAAAGCAAGGCTCCCAATTGCTCTAAATCAACCAGTCAAAATGAGACCAAAAAATCTGTGAAAATCCCCAGTTTGGTGTCCAAGCAGGGCTCCCCCTCAGCAGAGCATCCCCAGCCCTGCCCTGTTCCCTGAGCAATTTGTGCAGCTTACCATGAATTAGAGCCACTAAGTGAATAAAATGCCCCCTTTATTTGTTCATCATGGTCAGGCAATTCCTTCTGTAAAGAATCTTCACAAAAAAAAAAAAAAAAAAAGGGAAACTAGAATTTTATTTCTGAAGCAAAATTCAGGAGAAAATAGAAAAGGGGGACACACAGAGACAGAAAACCCAATTTAACCACAAAAAACCTCCAAACATTTTTTGAAGAACCACCACAGGAAAAGGGTTCCCCAGCAATCCTAAGGCTTTTAGCTCCTCATTCCAATGATGTGGTGGCTCTTGAGAGCCTCATTTTAAACTCTGTGTGCATGGGATGGAAATGAGAAAGCTGTTGTTTAAAGGAGGTGCAACAATGAACTATGGCACTGACCTACAAACAGTAGGTTTTTTTACAACTGATTGGAATTTATAAGGCCAAAAGTACATGAAAGAAGCTACTAGAAACTTAGAAACTAAGAGAAAGGGGTAACTTCCAGCAGGTTTGTAATGCAGCAACATTAGCTAAATTAACAGGTTTAAAGTTGGCTTAGTCACAACATGCAGCCCAAAAGAGCTGAGCCTGCAGCCCAAGAGGTTACTTCCCACTGCTGTAAAATAAAGGAAAAGAGGAAAAAAACAATTTAAAAAATCCCATTAATGAAGTTTTGTCTCTCTGAGGCTTTTCTCTTTCAAACCAAACTTTGCAGTCAGTGATTAATCAGCCACAAGGCAGAGAACTCACCTGACTAAAGCCCTGCCTAAGATCTACCAGGGTGGGGATCAGCCCTTGCTGGGATGATGAAAACTGACCCACGGGGGCAGAAAAAATGCCTGAATATTGGCAAGCTCCTGCCAGGCTGCACTTTGCACTGAAGCTGGGATTTCATGGCAGTGGGGCTGAGGAACAGAGACATTCCTGCTCCATCCCTCTGCCTGCTCAGTGAGTCTGGGCTCCAAAGCAGGCACAGAATGCCTGGCAGAGGGGCAGCTCCCAGCTCCCCAGCAATCCCACAGCTCCAGCTGCACTCCAGAGGAGGTTTCTTTTGTATTATAGGTTTTTTTAGGAAACACAGTTGACACTTTTTGTGGTTTTATGTTACACGTGACACTGTTTGGAGAATATTTGTTATTGTGATTTTTTTTTTTTTTTAATGTACAGTATTTTTACTACTGTGTGTGGATTAGAGTTGTTTTTAGGGTTCTTTTTTTAAGAATGTTTTGTTCAGTTTTTAAAAAAGTAAGTTTTTTACTTTTGGGATGTTAATTTTTTTTAATTTACTTTTTGGGGTTGAGGGATTTCAAGAACAGATTTTTTTTTTTACTGAAGACAAGGGGTACTACTTTTTTTATTTGTTTTTGTACTCTTTTACATAACATTACTGAACTTTTTGGTTTAAATTATTGCTTTTTTTAAAATGCAGTTTCTGTGTTACTAAAATTGCATTTAAAAAAAATGGAAAATGGAAAATGGTTTTTTTTACAGCTATATAAGAAAAGTTTACCTAAAGGTTACTTTATTTTTTTTTTTTTTTTTTTAGGATTTTTTTTTTTTTTTTAACTTTTTTCTGCCCCTGCTCCAGGATGCAGGCTCTGTTTTCCGCCCAGGACACCAGGGCCCAGCAGGGTGCTGGCACAGGGGACAGTGACCTCAGCCCTGTGCGTGGTGCTGAGTGGGGCTGTCCCACTGCCTTCACATGCCAGCCATGCCCAGCTCTGCAGGGGACAGGAATGCTGGCAGGGGACAGGAATGCCTCCCAGGCTCTGCCCAGTGGCCCTGACACTGCCAACTCCTACGAGCAGCAATTCAAGATGAAATTCAGCTGTTCCATGCTACAGGAAAGGTCACAGTTCCCAAACAAAGTCCCACAGTTCCCAAACAAAGTCCCATAGTTCCCAAAGTCCCATAGTTCCCAAGCAGTGATGTTTCAGATGAGAATGAGCCTGGGCACGCTGAGGTTTGCCCCCTGCCCAGCCACCACCCTGCAGCAGCAGCAGCAGCAGCAGCAGCAGCAGCAGCAGCAGCAGCAGCAGCAGCAGCAAAGGGATGTGCCAGCTCCAGGGTGACAGTCTCAGAGCTGCAGCGCTTCACCAAAGGGAGTTGGAGGAGGGATCATGAGGTGTCACAGAGCCAGCACATCACCCTTCCCATGGGGAGAAAGAGAATTAAACACTTGTTAAGCATGGAGAGGTTAAGTAGAAATGTGGATTTTTCAGCCTGCCATCATCCCTGACCTTTACTGCTCGCACGAGGCTTCAGGAAAGAACATTTCCTATACAATATTGATAAGGCAGGCCTTGCAACAGCTCAGAAAAGCTCTGGAATACAAGGCCAATTATTAAGGATAAGTCCAGTCAGGAGAAGAGAGGTTTTTCTGGGAGCCCTTGTGTGTTCTGCAATACAGTGGACAGCTGCAGCTCAGGTACTCCTTCCTCACCTCACTGAAGGGAGAAACGGAGCACGGTTCAAAATGACAATATTCTACTAGCAAATGCAGGAAATAAACCCCACAGACCATGGAATGCCAGAGCTGTACAGCAAATACCCACAAAAAAGCCCCTTGTGCCAGGGAAGTCACTCACACTGTCCAGTTGTCCAGCCTGGAAACTCCTGCAGGAGAGCCTTGGCTACATTGTCCATGCCTGCATGCCAGGGAAGAACTTGCTATTTTCCACTACTTCTGGAGATTAGCCCTTTTTTTCTTTGAGTGTTCCACTAATTGTTTTTTCCTCACTTGCATCAGCAGGAGACCCAATTATAGCTCCAGCTTCAATTTGCAATAACCTCCTTTTTAAATAGCGTGAGTCACCTTTTCACCTTTTATTGCAGAGATAGCACCAAGGTCTGATAGAGAAATAGTGCAAATCCTAAACTCCATTTCTCAGAAATGGGATTTCATAATTGTTGGTCACTTTCCTTGATTTAATTTAAATCACATTTACATCCTAATAGGACTTAGAAGAAATTATTTCACAGACACAGTTTTCCATATGTAGCTCTAGACTTCTAACACTGTATAAACTCTCTCCTGTTTTTACTGATTAAAATATTATTTTTCCCCTCTCCAGAAGCCCCAGCCTCACTGAATCTATTGTCACTCACTGAAAGTAATTTTGTTTAATACCTAAGTAGGCCATCTATCCTTGGGCAGGCAGGCTGCTAACCTTGAGAGCTGCTGTGGGAGGTGACTGATGTGCACTGGGTGCACAGAGGGGAACAAACTGCAGCAGGATTTAGTTGGAGGAAACTCCCAAGACACCATTAATTATGATTTCAAACAGACAGCTCTCACTTCCACCTGGCAAATGCAATTATGCAATAGAAGGGGAGTTCAGCAAAACAAACAACAGCTCAGACCAGCAGCTGACAGAGCGACGTGCACTGTCTGCTTTGAATATGTTTGGGGAGCCCAGCAGTAAATCACAGCCAAGAGCTCATTCATTTTGGGAACCTGAGCCTCCAGGACACAGTGCAGTTGGCACATGGAAAACAATCTTATAGTCAGTCAAAGGCATAAAAAACCTTTTAAAATAGGGTCTGTAAGCTGAATTGTGGAGAGAGCCATTAACAATAATTAATATATTGAAAAAAAGAGTTTTTCAAGCTTTGAAGGAAAATGATCCTCACTGAACCCCACTCAGCACAAACTCTTTCAGCTCAGGATAAACCCATTACTGTCCTCACCAGAGAAAGGCAAGTCTGACAAGGGATGGGACTGAAATTTTAGGATGCCAAAGGGACTAGCAGGGCAGCAGCCTTGCTTTTGAGGGGGTAAAGCACTGAAATAATGGCAGAGGCTGGAAAGTCACTGCAAGGGCTGGCACCTCCTCACTGAGGGAAAATGAGTTTTGACCTGAAGAGAATTTGGCCTGAAGAGAAAATGGAAGACTCATTTCTAAAAGCTGTGCATGTTTTTAAACAAGTGCTGAAAAGCACCAAGATGGTTCATCACTGGGATTTAGGTTCTCTTACAAAAGGCAGAAGTGACCCTGGTGCTTCCCCCTTGTGCCTTTGACTGAATCATCTCCATTCTTCTCGCAGCAAGCAGATTCCAGCAGCAAGGGAGCAGCCAGAGACTGTTCCAGAGGCAGAGCTGCCAGCCAGGCTCTGCATTTCCCTCCAGGGCTGGGCCCCTGCCTGCCTTCAGCCTCCTCATCCCCCAGCAGCACCTTCTGCTGCCTCCCTGCCCCAGACCCCCAGAGCCTGCCCTGCCTGCTGCAGCTCCCTTGGGGCAGGAGCACAGGGCACTTCCTGATCTTTGCCTACTCACAGTCACAGCTTCGTTTCAGCAGTAAAACAGTAGCTATGGGTGAGTATTTTAAAGTCTTTTAAAAGAGGAAAACCAGTACTTTAAACTAAAAATATAAACCCTAAACTCTAAAATCCACAGCAGGAGTGAAAGGCACACGCACAAGCCAAGGATCCAGGAATCCACCCCTGCTCCCTGGTCTAGCTGGAAAGAAATGAAGCATCTGTCCTGCCACACTCACACTCCAAATTAGTAGTGACAGGTCTGTAGGAGGGCAAATAATCCTGTAGACTGTGCATCAAAGCACTTCATCATCAGAGCCACACCAGGAGTGCAACCCATACATACTGAGACTGCTCCAAGGAAGGATTGGTTTAACTCTATTTATTTTAACATCCTAATAAAAGCTTAAAGCATTGCAGTGTGGAAAATGGCACTGGAGGCAGGGTGTGCTTCCCAAAGCACCCCACTCCCTGACACCTGCCTGGATTGCTCCTTCTGCTGCAGCCCAGACTAGTGCAAAATGCACCAGGGCTGCAAAGCTCAGAATCCTCATCACTAACAGGCAGCAGCCCTAGCACTTTGCAGGTTCATGGAAACAACAATTTCATCCTCCTGCTGACTCAGGAGCTCTGGGAACCTCCCCTGCATTTTCCTCAGGGGCAGCCAAGTACAGAAGCAGCTTCTGATTCAGCTGCTCTGCTCTGCTTGCTTTGTTCCCTTTAAAGGGTTCATGTGTGTTTCCACAGAGTTAAATTAACTACTGGAATTATCTGTTTCCTGTGACTGAAATGCCCATCCTGGCTGTGGCATCTGAGAGCCTTAGATGAGATTTGAGAGCATAGTATGTAGAAATCAGCTTCTGTGCATGGAAAACCAGGAAAGATGGCACATTTCAACCTAAAAAACCCAAATATCACTTTCACTGCCACTGCCAGTATAATTCATAAATAACACTTACAGATGAAGACACGAGGACAGAAGGGCTCAGCTCGGGAAAGCCAATGCACCTGGGTGGTCACAGTGCCAGGGATCACCTGGAATGAACCTCAGGAGCCAGGGATCCCCAGGAGTGCCCACAGGAGCCAGGGATCCCCAGGAGTGCCCACAGTGGTCACAGGTGCCATCAGTGATCTGGGGTGGCCACAGGTGCCAGGGTCACCAGGGATGTGGTGCCAGGATGTCCTTTTTTCAGGATACCTCCTCAAAGGCACCAGTTCAAGCTGTGATTTTGTTGTTACAGCAAGATTAAATTATTTCAAGGATCAGGACATCTGAGGCTCTGCCATGGGAAACCTGGAGCAGAGGAAAAGCTGGTGTGAGAGTGGGGGAGCAGCTGTGGAGGGGCCTCTGTGCCAGCTCAGGTGCTGCCAGGGCACCCCTGGAGTGGGTCCTGCATGGTCAGGATGGGAATTTTCCTTTGCCCTGCTTCTATTACAAACTCAAACAAAGCTTGTCATAGCCAAGCAATCAGCCATCACCAATGTGACATAAATTGGTGAGCCCCTTGCCCTGCCCTGCACCTGCAGGCTGTCCATGCAGCGACTGAGGTCCCAGGCAGAGGCACCCTCCAGGTGACACCTGCTCCTCCCTTCAGCCCCAGGGTCAGCCCCCAACAGCCTGGGGGTGCCTGTGGTACCACAGGGACACAGCACTGCAGGCAGCCAGGGAGAACTCCCTCTTTGGCCAAACCCTGCACTGGGAGAGGAGACAGCCCAGTCCTGGTGAAACCTCTTCCGTGGGTCCTCCTGATAAGGAGACCTCTAAAGGTTTTGTGTTAGGAATGAGAGATGGATGGGATTTTGGGTTTTTGGTTGTTAGGTTATTGTTTATTTTTCCCTTATCAGGAGTTCTGCACACCATCTACATGTCAGACTTAGAGTACAAAGAGAAGGCACTAAAAGTCACAAGATACACAGAGTCAAGGTCTTTTAATGCTGTTTTGTTTAATTAGCTCTTAGAATGTACTTTATTTTTACCTTTTTACCAATAATTAATTATTTGCCAGTCCACACAACATCTGTATAGTGTTTTCTCCTAACCAATCACCCTGTGTTCCCAACGCTGCAGAAAATGGAGTAGATAAAGAACAAGAAGGAGATCAGACCATGCCTAAACTCTTCCATTTTCTCTTCTATCCACTTCCATGCTAAAACCCCAAAACTCTAGGCTTTTCACCCTGTGATAAACTCTGCTACTATCTATTTTACACACTGGTAGATTTGAATTCATCCCAAAGTCTTGGCAGTTTTCTCCATGGGCAAAGGTGAAAAGCAGTGTTCTCCTGGGGATCAGGACATCCCAGGATAGGCAGAGAAATATTCCCTGTGCCCTGGGCTCCAATGAAGTCCTGCAGTGCTGCAGCAGAACAGAGACACCCCAGCATGAAACCCCAGCACCAGCCCATCCTCCAAGGCAGTCCCCACAGCTCTGACACCTGGAGCAAGAAAACCTGGCCAGCAGGGAATCACAGAGCAGGGGTGACCTTCCCAAGGCAGTGACAGCATTGTGGCACGTGCAACGAATGGATTAAAAGGGGTGGAAAACCTGCTGAGCCCAAGGAAATGCTGCCTGTGCTGGGGAATGGCTGGCAGCTCTGGGCGGGCTAGGGAGCCAGGCAAGCTTAGGGGATTTAATCTGGGATTCACTTGTAGGAGAAGCAAATTTCCAGGGAATTCCATCCATGAGCTGTTTCAGTGTGTGTGTGTGTTGGGTTCCATTTCCAAGGCTCTCTGGGCTGTTCTGTCATTCCTGCTTCCCTGGGGGGAGCATGATCTCAGGAGAGCTCTCCAGGAGGTTCTGGGCTGTGCAGGGCTCCTGGAGTTCCTCCTGAGCAGTCTGGGATGAAGCTGTGGGCAGAGGCAGAGCTCACTGTGCCCACTGAGGAGCTGTGTGAGAGCCCTGTTTCCTCTGGGGCACAGAAGGGCACAGACATCCCCCACAGCCCTGGCCAGGCTGCCTCCCAAGGGGAAGGACTTGCTAGACACCCAGGAAGTGCCAGCAGGCCAAATCCTCCTCACTTTTATCCTTCCTGGACCAGTGGAGCTCCATGACATCCCCAGGCCTCATTTCAGAGCCTCTCCTGGGCTGTCTGCGTCCCCAAAGGTCCAGGAGCAGCAGCAGGCAGGAGCTGCCAGACACACACCCCCCCAAACCAAAGCCAGGCTGGAACCCTGCCCACAGTGCTGTCATCCTTGGGTCCTTTATCTCAGATTTAGCAGGTGTGCAGTGCTCTGTTTGGGTATTTAACAGGTGGAAAATGTCATCTTGTCATGAGAGATTGGATGTAAAGCTCTCCCGTGCTCTGTTGCAGGGGTTTCTATATCTCATTCTCATCACCAGGAGATGGAATAGCTTGTTCCAGTCCCTGACCCAGAATTTAGTTTGTCAGCTCCTGGCAAACACATTTCAGTCTTGCACCCCACAAATATGTAAAAATATCGAGTGCATTGTGTTGTTAATGACATGGTTGGAAGTCATTCATGGCAATTAAACTTGCATTACAATGAAATCCTTTTGACCACAATGATGGTCCTGCTGTGCCATTTTATTACTGCACACTGAAAGGTGCAATTAAATGTATGCAAGAACATGCACTGAGCTTTACTCACTTGTTTTAAGCGCTTTTAAACATTTTCTTTTGGAAACATAAACTGGCATAAAAATACGTGATATAAAGATTTCACACCAGAAATTTCTTTCTTCTCTTTGTTTATATTTCTCAACCAATATGCCCAGTTATTTTGCAATACCAGATATTTTATCTAGCAGATATTTTGAGCTTTGGCAGGATTTTTTTTGCTGTGATTTCCCAATTGAGAGAATCGATGAAATGTTAGTAGTCTCAGAATAGTATCTCTGAATTCAGCCCCTCAGCCAGCAATGCTGCTTTGCAAGTATTATTTACCATTCTGTTGGGTTTGTCTTTATAATCCACTTTCTTCCCTTACTGTATCATTGCCCATGCTAGCAAAAAGCAGGAAACTGCAAAAACCTTAGCCAGCAAGATTTGGAGACCAAAACTTCTTTCAAGTGACAAAATAAAGAAAACTATTCAGTTCACCAAACCTAATTCCAAGCCTTTCTTTCCAATAGTTCTGGATGTAGAAACTTCTGTCTAATTCACACTTGAGAAGGAGGCAAAAGTTACTTTATGAGGACCTAAACCCATTTTTGTGTGTGTGCTGGAATTCTAATGCACTTTAACCCCACATTCTAGAAAGATGAATTCAAACTAAAATAAGGAGAGACAAGGAACCCTGGAACGATGGAGAAGCTATTGCAGAAAATCAAACCTTTGGCATGTTTGGTCTCAGTGGATCAAAGGCTGGGTGTTATTTATAGAGGGCACTCATATCCAACTGGAAAAGTGAACCTAACCCTGCAAAAACTCTGCAGGGAAGGGGAAACTGAGGCAGAGATGGGAGGGGCTAAGATGTGTGGTTATTAGTCATTGCCACCAAACAGATTCCATGTCCCACAAGGCTTCTCGTGGCTCAGTGTTGGTCCCTTGCCAAGACAGGGGAGGGCTCAGGGGTCCCTGGGGGTGACAAGGGCACTGAGCCAGGGTGCAGGTTCCAGGGAAAGCCCCCTGCAGCAGAGCAGCCCCCTGGTGTCCCACCACTCCCAGCTAAATGGTCCCTTTTTATCCTAAATTGCATTAATTACACAGCCTTGCCTTGCAGGGAGCTTTAGTTAGTCATTAAAGCCCACTGGTAGGAATCATAAGGTTGGATTATCTCTTAACTCTTTCAAAGCTTCATTGTGGTTTTTTTCCTAATCTTCTGCACCACTGGAATGGTTCTTTTGCTGCCTCTCACAAGGGATCTGGCAGATAACTGATGGATTATTGAAATCACTTTCTGAAAACTCTCCAGGCACCTCTCTGCATCTGGAGATGTCTAAATGCATTTAAAAGCTGCTCTGAAATTCCTCCAAGCAGGGCTAGAGAAGTGCTACAGAGGTGCAAAGCATTATCTCAGTGATTAAGTATACATGTTTCCTTGGATACAAGTCAAGCTAAATCATGCTTTTGCTATATGCTAATAGGCTTCTGCAAATTAATTAATGAAGGAATTGGGCATACTAAGAGAATTACTTGAATGATGCCTGCCTGAAGTTTTTTAACTTCATTTCCTTGAAAATTGGAAAGTAGGCAAGAAATGTCAGGTTGTGTGTCTGAGTCTTTCTATTGCATCTCACAGGAAAAAAAAAAGAAAAAAAAGAGCCTTTTTTCCATGTGCAGAAACAAGCAGAGTCACCAGAGAGCTTTTCAGTATTCCATGTTATTCATGTTGCTAAGGAAACTTTCCTTCATCTGTGCTCAGTAAAGTATCCTAAAAATTCCTGCACAGAAGGATGGCATTACAAATCAGTGTCAGAAAGCCCAGCTGACAATTAACCACAGAACCAGCCACTGGGAAGTTTTAACAGGACAGTTCCTGACTTCCCTTGTAAAGCCCAGGGTGATCTGCAGCAGGGAGGACCTGGGGGAAGCACAGCCAGTCTGTATGATTAATCTTGTCCCTACAGAATTCCCCTCAAGAAGCAAAACAGGAAAAAACAAGAATCAAACCAAAGTTTGGCTTGGATTTTGTTGGCACTGTGATCCTGTTCACTCTTCACTGTGCTCTCTAAAAGACAAAGTAAAAATCCCCCTCACAGAGAGACCTGGAGATGCTTTTCACCATCATCTCTATTTAAGAGAAAGAGTTTAAATAAAGAGAAAGAGAGCTGCAAATAAAGAAATGCTTGGCATCTCTGCAGGCTGCAGCAGTTCTCACTCTGTTGCACGTGTTCATTTCCAGTCCATCACCAGGTGCCTTTAACACCACTGCTCACAAAACAAGGAGCCACTGCTGAGGGAGGGAGCAGAGGTGTCTCCTGCAGGTGAGAGTGTGCCATCCAGCTTCTGTTGTGCAATTTCTCCTTCTTTCCCAGCAAAAATTCATTATCCAAGCCTGGAAATCCAGGCCAGCAGCTGCCCTGTTCTGCCCTTTGATAAAAATCAGATACTACAAAACCACTGCGTGTCCTGGGGCAGTTTGGAATCCTGGTTCTGTCACATTCCATGACACAGTAAGGAAAGGGGGTTTGGTGATCCTCTCCTCCTCCATGCCAAAGGTCTGCTGACCTCCAAAGTGTCTGGCTCACCTCCTTTCTCCAGCAAAATTTCACCATGGATAAGAGCAGAGTGCAAGAAATGGGGCCCACGCCCTTCCCAGAGGAGCAGATCCAGCAATCTCTGGCTGGGGACATTAAACCTCTTGCTTTACCCTGTCCATCCTGTCTCAGTCACT
Organism: Serinus canaria; assembly: GCF_022539315.1. NCBI lineage: Eukaryota > Metazoa > Chordata > Aves > Passeriformes > Fringillidae > Serinus > Serinus canaria. The sequence goes on from NC_066325.1 coordinate 1,179,897, forward strand.
AATGACCTTATGCTCTGTGCTTTTGTCTGATTGCTTTTGGAGGCCATTTATTTGCACTTTTGCCTGGTGCTAAAATATGCATATTTTTGGTCCCAGTAGTGCTGTTCTCATAGAAAATGTAACACAGGAGTCCGTAGACCAAGCTTGCATTTGATGTACACTTCTATCTGGGGAAAATGAGGAAAGGGGCAGCCTAAGAGACCCCTTCCCCCCGAAGGGAGCAGTGGCTGCCTTACACTGCCATGGCACTCACAGCATTCACCTGGAAATGCTGGCTCCTGGAAAGATGGACCTTGTGTGCTTTACCTCCTGGCCCTACTCCTGCTCTGCCCTGGGAGGATTTCTGGGCACACTCCACCATCTTGGGCAGAAAATCTATTCCCAGAACAAGTTTTTGTTTTCCTTTGAAGCCATTTACTTCAGCATGCAATTCCCCCCTGTTTGGGAACAGAGGTGGATGCAAGTTCCAGCAGAGATGGAGTTCCCTTCTCCCCTAGCTCAGCCCTGTACCCCAGCAGCTTTCCTCCCAGGAGATGGACAATTCCCGTGGATGCAGAACCCTCTTCCACCTTCAGATCCAGATATGGACTCAGCTGATACAAGTTAGGAAAAATGCTTGCTTTCCTATGCCATGCTTCCAGTGGCATATTTCCTGAAGGGCTTTTCCTCCTTCAGATAAGGGATTTCAATAATATTAATTTCCTATCCAAACTTCTTTGTTTTTCAGAATCTCAGGATTTTTTGTGATATAGAGCTACTGAGAACAGCTTCTCTTTCCTTATAAATGTGACTGCCAGCCACATGATTATATAGAGCTCCTGAAATATATATATATGTATATAATATGGATATTTCATTAACATCAGCATTTATTCCTTGTCTTACAAATAAATCACCAAGTCCAGTCCACTGCCAGGCCAGTTTCCTCTTCTGATTATTACAATCTTTTCTGGTTTTCCTCAACAACATGCACAGCCCTCAGTAGGAACTCTGTGTGTATGATTTCAAGCCATAAAATCTTCTTTCTTATTCCTTCTTCGTCTCCTGGATGAAAATGCACAAAACAATCTGAACATCTGCAGGAGCTCTGTGTGACCTTCCATCCTGACATTCCTCCTCTGGAACCTGCCCTAACAAGCCTTGTGCTGTGATGGATGAAACTGAAAGCAATTCCCTCTTCCCAACAAATTGAGACCCTCAGAGGGATCCCATCTCTTTTCACATGGCCCAGGTTTTGCTCACAAGACCTTGGCTTTCATCTTGGCTAGCAGTAATTCTGAAGGAAGGAAAACACCAAAGTATTGTGGTCTGTCTGGAATATGAAAGACACTTTCTGCTGCTTCTTTGATGTCTCATGAAAGAAAACTGAAAGAATACAAATGCAATATCATTAAAACATGGTACTAATCCTGCAGGAATGGAGAGGCTTGAGCACTAGAAATTTTTGCTCAATGCTACTTCAAACTATGATTTGTAATCTATTAAGGAAACTGTCATGAGTAATGGCTTGCAATGTGACAATGAATTTTAAGCTTTCTCAAGTGAAATATCGATGACAATTTTTTTACACCATTTGGAAATAACTTGAAGTGGCAGTTGCTGGTTAGAGAGCAAAAAGCCAAATGGCATGGTTTAGATACACAGAAAATGGAAGATAATGATGCATGAAATAAATGGAAAGGAATTGAGGAAAACACTGGAAAGAGGAAGGGCAGAACAGTTTGACCCACCAGTGAGCCTGGTTCTATTTCTATGGAAATGAGCTCATTACTGCTAATTTTTTTTTTTTAAGCTCCTACTTGATTCGTGAAGTGCTGTTTGAATTCTGATAAGGGCTTCATGAATCACTGAAAAAAAACATTTGAACAAAATATCCAGAGTCAAATGATTACCAATCCCATAGATTAATCAGCTGTCTGAGCACTTTATATAGCAGAGCAGCACCAGGAGAGCCAGCTTTTCCCCTGGCACCATCAGTCTATAATGCTCCATTCTGCACAGAAAAGGGATCGTGCTTCTGAAATCCAATTCTGGATGGTTACTCCATCCAACAGCCTGTACTAAAAAGGAAAGATGTCTTTGATTCTTTTTCCCCCCTGCTATTTTCATGTTTGTTCTGTTTTAAAAATCAGCACCCTGAGCATTGGGCCTGGAATTGCCTCTCATCCCTCAGAACCAGGAGGCTCTGTGGTGTTCATGGTGCTGCCACGTGTCACCCATCAGGGCTGGCTGGTGTCGGGACCCAGGACATCCCTCTGGCTGCCCTGGGGGACTCCAGACCCTGGCAGGGGGCTCAGAGACTTTGGCACAGAGTCAGAAACACCTGGGCCTTTGATTCTAGCCATGGAAACAATTCCCAACTTTGTGTGAGGGGTTACAAACCACAAAGAGTTTGAGTACAATGACAGTGAATTTGTCACAGGGTGAAAAAGTAGAATTCTGGAATGGGGGTTCAGGAGGCAAGATGGAGGAATCTGGGTGTGTCCTGTCCTTCTTCTTGTCCTCCATCTTCTGCTGGGATGGTGGCACCTCTGGATTGGTTTAGAGTAGAGACAGACTGTCTACCATAGGTGATAGATATGTAGTTTTTAGTATAAAAAGCCAACACCAGCCCAAGGGCAGGGACTGAGCCACAACCCAACCTGCTGGACAGACCTCAGCAGGGCAGAGAAAGAATGGAATAGATAAGGAAAAACAAACAACCTTGGAAAGGAAAGCAGAACCAATGAATCTTGGCTTCTTCTTCAGTCTCAGGGCTGGGAAAAAAGAGACTTTCTGACACCTCGGGGTCATCTCAACACCAGAGACCTCGGCAGGCTGGGACACCCCAGTGTGCAGGGAACTGCTCCAGGGCCAGAGCAGGGCTTCCTCCTAAACCTCCAGCATGCTGAAATACAAATCCAACGAAGCAGTGGATTTAAATAGCATGTAAGCTTTATTTATTTTATAAAGCCATCAATTTTTAAGGCTGTTTTTGGATGGGAGCAGAGTCTGCCTGCGACAGCTGGATTTTTACTGAACGGCACTGATCGAATTTGTGTGTTATACATGCAGCATCTACACCCCTTATTAATTCTCCAAACACTTCAAAAAGGATGCCCTTGGCAAGTTCTGTGACTCGCTGCTAATTTGCCTTGTACTAATTTTCAAGGTGTGCAGAGGTCACTGCTTCCTCCAGCTTGCAGCTTGTAACAATGCACACGTGAGGAATTACCCCAAACAAAGCTCAGCCTTCTGCCTCAGTGCTTTGTGCCTCTTGCCAAAACCTTCCCATTTTGGGAGTGACTCAGTAGATTGTACTTCAGCCATGACAAAGAGAGCAGCAATAAGCAGCTCTCCATGGAGTTGCACAGGGCAGGGTATCCCACAGATCCCTCCACCACTCCCAGGACTCTGCTCTGCTCAGCTCCAAGGGCTTAAATTCACATTGGAACTGCAATTACCAAGGCCAGGCTGGACAGGGCTTGGAGCAGCCTGGTCTGGTGGAAGGTGTAATTGGATGGGCTTTAAGGCCCCTTCCAACCCAAACTATAATGGATTCTAAGCATTATTTGGATTGTTTTTAAAAAATATTATCTAGAGAAGGATGGACATACAGCCCCACCAATCTGCAGTTATGACAAACCTTAGATAATTTTCCTTTTAAGACCAACAGGAGGTTGAGAGATAAATTCCATTACAATTTCCATGAGGAACCACAGTGGTACAAATAAGAAATAATTTGGCATATATTACTCTACAGAATTGATACAGACTTATACTGATTTCAATTTTCTAGAATGCAGAATTAATTTGGGAAGAAGGTTATAAAGCACTTTGCTATTCAGTTGATAGCATCGTTAATAATGCAAAGACAGTATTTCTGCTCTGGATGTTCCCATACATTCAGATAGGACTTTGTGAGACACCAAAGCTGCTTTGTAAAAACACTTCCAAGCCTTTCTTTTTGCATCTCACATTTCTACACTTCTCAGAGCACTGGGAGCAGAAAGGAATCAGCATCTGAAGAAAAACAAAGACAAGGATTGATGTGGAAAAGGGAACTCTCCAAAGCTGTTTTTCTGCTGTGAGCTCCCCTGGCACAGCTGTGGGGTGACTGCAGCTCTGCAGTGCCAGGGCCTGGGAGGTGCAAACTGAAGGTCAGCAGCACCCTGGCACTCCTGAAACCTTCCACTGCCAGGCTTTTTAGCTGCAGTTTGAGTTCTGGCACCACTGATATCTCATTTCCCATGGCCTTCAAGGCAGGACTGTGGTGTAGGACAGAAGATCATTTATTATGACTCTTTAGGGAAAAAAATAACAGAGATTATTTTCTCCTTGTTATTTATTTACACTTAATAGTTGGGAGTAATGATATTTCTTCCTATTCAGTTCTGATTTCAAGATGATGAAAGTCCCATTTAAACTAAGTAAAAATATAATAATACCATTACAAGTTAACAAGGATGGGTAACTCCCTTGTGGTAGGTACTGTACTGACCTAGACCAACAGGTAATTCTTGTTCCAAAATGTAAAGAACAGGTGAAGCAGAGGGAAGCAGGAAAAATACCAGAATATCTTGTTAGTGCTGCCTATCAGACATAAATCCCCCTTACCCTTACTTGGTCTTTATTTTAATTGTTTATCTGGGGGTCTTGCAAGAGAGACAAAAAATTCAAGGAATGAAAACTGAAATCACTGGGAAGAGGGGGATATGATCCTGGGAAGGAAAAGAAGAGTCTGAAGCAGAAATACTTGGAGGAAAGCTGCTGGAAGCAGCAGTCAGTCAGCACAAGGGGAAAACCCCAAAGCTTTATTGCTGTTACATATCAAATCAAACTAATCCCTTTTCCCAGCTGTGCTTCCCAGCTCAGATACACAACCCCAGCTCAAGTTATACTCACCATGAAAGCCCCTTAAGCTTTTAAAAAGGTGTGCAAAACTAAATGTTTTAATTGTATTGGATTTAGGTTTAAAAAAAAAAAACAGATTGTATCACTTTATATTGTAAAGATCACATAAACTGTGCAAAGTGGAGTTCAGTTTGATTTACAGATTGCACAAACCTTATTTGAATGACAGAGTTTCCCTGTCAAAATAATTTATAGTGCCTTTCCTCACTGAAGTTCATCAACTACAAGTTCTTTTATCTGACTGTAAGGGTAAGAATCCTGTAATGCAGAAAATTCCCATTGTATGGCTTCATATAATTTGAGATCAAATCACTGTTGTGGAAGGAAAGAGAGCCCAGCCCTGCTGAAGGAACTGCCCTCGGCAAATCTGCTTTGTGGAATCCTCCCAGCACAATTCAGCAAGTGGAAGAACAGGATCCAAGTGCCCTTTGCATGGCTACAGTCAGGTTTTCCCCACAGATTTAAGTAGCTGGACCTTACTCTCCTATTTGACTGGATTTTTCTACTAAGAATTCATATTAGTTTGGCCTTTCCAGCAAAGGGTAGGCATCACACTTCCACCACTTTGGTTTCAGTGTTTTAATAACATTAAATCATTAAATATTTTGTTTTAAAAATTGGTTTGTTTTCTCCTAGTTAAAAGGAGTTAAATCGACAGAAATATGAAATGATTCTTTGTGCCTTTTTTTCTCTCATGGGAATCTGAGATGTGGCCAAACAAACCCTACAAGATTCAGGCTGTGACATGGGCTGAGATTCCCATTCTGTTTCTGTGACAGGGGAAGGCCATTGCCACAATACCCAAGGTCCAAACCCACCACTGACCCAACACAGGTGCCCAAACCCACAACACAGGTGTCCAAACCCACCACTGACCCAGCACAGGTGTCCAAACCCACCACTGACCCAGCACAGGTGCCCAAACCCACAAGACAGGTGCCCAAACCCACCATTCCCTGCTGGCCATGGGAATTCTCTGGAGCTGTGCTTTGTGAGCAAACATCTGTGGACCCACAGAGCACAGCTGTGTCTCTGGAGAGCCATCAGAAGACCCTAAAAGCCCCCATGCAAACAGAGGAAATGGCTCCCTGATGTGGCCTTGGCTGGGAAGCAGCTTTTCCATGGGCACTGCCTGGTGCCACCGTGCAGGGACAGAGATCTGAGCCTGGGCAAGGCTCCTTGTGTCCCACTGGGCTTTGGCAGCTCTGCCATCACAGCTCTCAGTGAAGAAGCTTTGGCCGCTTCAAAGAATCGTTTCCAAACCCGTGCATTGTACAAAGATCAAAGACTGGAGCTTCCCTTTGTTCCCACTGTTAGGCAGGATAGCTCCACCTGTGTGCCACCAAGGGCAGGGCAAAGCTTGGTCCATCCACAATATTCAAGTCATGCTCTGCAATAAGTTACAAATGCTTTCTTGAAAGGAAATTCACAGAGATGCCTCGGTGGTGTTTCCCTGCTGTGTGCACACAGTGCATTATTCTTCCAGACTCCTTTCTTCCCCCCAGGATAGACACATTCATGTTCACATTTAAAAAATCATATAGCAATCCATGGCCAGTCAATACAAAAGCAGCAGAAAGATAAAACCACTGATCTGAGTGCACAGGCCTGATAAAGTCGGTGCCCTCAGTGACTGCAAAGCCTAAGCAAGCCAGAACTCAGGTGGTTTTCCTTTAATTGTATTGTGCCTTCTCTGACCTCCTCAGGAACCCAAAAACCACTGCCCTGCCAGTCCCTGGGCCCTTTCCCTTCATGGCTTGGAAAGCTCCACTGTGTCACTGTCATTTTCTGAAAAATCCCTTCACCAGGATTTCTTCTTCTCCTGGGAAGCTGAGAAGCCTCAGAGAGAAATGAAAACAATAATTACCTGATGGTTCTCCTGTGTTTGCTCCTTTGGAATGTGGTCTGGAGATTGTTTACCACCTGGCCATTGTTTGATTGTTTTCATGTGAATTGTTTTAACTCAATGACCAATCCCAGCCAGCTGTGTTGAGGCTCTGGAGAGTCACGGGTTCTTCAATATCATTCTTTGTACCCTTCTCTTTGTATCCTTTCTCTATTCTTTAGTATAGTTTTAGTATAGCATTCTTTAATATAATATAAGTACATAAAATAATAAATTAGCCTTCTAAGAATATGGAGTCAGATTCTCAATTCCTCCTTCGTCCTGGGGACCCAGCAAATACCACACCACTGCAGTATATTTAAACTGCCTAAAGAAGCCTGCTGAATTAAGAGGATGTAATCAAAACCTTTCTCCTTAACAGGACTTTCATCAGGAAAATCTTAAGCACATTTCACTTTTCATCCTTTGAATGTGGACAGACCTCCTCTATCAGGACATTAATTAACAGCAGGTGAGGGAGGCAGATCTCTGTGACATGCTGTTACTTCTGCTTGGTTTCAAGGCTGCTTGGGAGGCTTTCTCTCAGCTCATGGTTGAAATTTTCTTATCTCATACATTCCCAGGATTACTGTTTCATATAAATGTCATTTTTGCTGTCCAAAACATTAAAAAAAACCCACAGCAGTGTGAACTAACTCCTGTCTCCTTCTGAGAGACATGAGGGAAGCTGAATGCTTTTGATCAAAGACAAGATCCCAGCTTCAATGTAACACCTCATCTGTAGATATATTACACCATGCTCTTAGTCCAGGAAGGGGGATCCTTCATTTTAAATAACCTGAGGCCAATACCTCGATACCATGGGATTTGCCTGCCTTTGCAGAGTTACATCCTGCTCCTCTGAATACCAACAGAAAATTAGACAAAAAGATTTTGAAGATCTTGAGCTCCAGTCTCCTCTTATTTATCAAAGTCCAATGGACCCATGTCCAATATTTCACTGGAAGAACACCCAGACTGAGAGAAGACCGTTGATAAAAACTGCAAAATTTAGAGGCATCACAGATTTTTTTAAACCTAAGACCTAAATCTTTCTATTCCTGACAGAAGCAAACTACGTGTTACATGCCTGCAGATGCTCTACCACTGATTTGACTGGAATGTTCCAACATTTTTTGGCCACAAGACCACTCCTTGCACATGACAAGAAAGGTTGGGTGGGTAGTTTTACCCTCAGGTAACAAGCAGCAGTGTCAGTGTGGAGGTGCACTCCTATCCCTATGCACTCCACAGGAAACAGCCCAAGACCCTGAAATCAATGACATTTTCTGCACAAACTCCCATAATTCATTTACCTAGGTAGGCTTTCTAAACCACACAATTATCATTACATCTTATAAAAGAAAGAAAATCCAGCCATCTGAAAAAATCAAATTTTAGTCTTTAGTAATCTAAATTTTGAGGTTATTCAAACATGTCCTGTTGTTCTACTAAAACATTCTGTTTCTCTCAAAAGAAGGAAAAAATTCAATTTACCTGATGTGAATATGCAATGTTAGAGAAATTACCAAAGTGTTATTTATAATTAGGGATTAAAACCTCTTGAAGGTTCAAGACTTGTTAATAGGCTAAAAGAAGCCTTTGTTTCTATTATATTTACTCTCAAGGTGTGCTGCTTCTCCTTCTCTCTGAATGTGGTTGCTGCAGTAAATGCAGAGCAAAAAGAGCTCAGAGCTCCTTCCCTGGGCCTGGGAAGGATCAGCTCCTCCTGGGTTTCTACACAAACATTTTCACTGCTGAGCAAAGTAAAATCTTGTGTCAGAAATGTAGCTCTGCTCCCTTCCTTCCCACCCAGAAAGGGAGTTTTCCCCATGGAGGAATGGTGCCTTTTTGGGACTAAATCAGAGGCCAGGCAGAATGAAGGCAATAAAAAGCAGTTCTATTTATTGCAGGGCCTTCAGGCACCTTTTTGGCAGGCAGAGCCCTCCCACAGGGGCTACACCCAAAATGGGTCAGGAGTTTGCACACTTTTGTAAGTTTGGCCCATCTGCACTTTGGGGGTTCATCTCCCAATCCCAGCTGCAGCTAATGAAGTCATTCACCCCAGTTTGCTCCCCCTGCTCCCTTTTGTTCCCATCTCTGGGGCCTGAGGCAGGGAGGTGTCCTTGATTCCAGGCCTGGAGAGGAATTGTTGTGTCTGCCCAGAACGGGGAAGCAGCAGCTCACACTGTGTGTGGAGTTCAGAGTTACACACTAAGGAACTGCAGGATCACAAATAGATCCTGAAAAAAGAAGCTGGAACCCTGAGGCATCAGGAAGAGCTCAGCCCAGTGGGACTGAGGTGCCGGCCCTGCACCCTGGGACTGCCATTCCCACTGCACCTGCAGTGCCCACAGCCTGCCCTGGGCAGCCCCAGCCCTGCCTGTCCCTGTGCCGCACTCACAGCAGTGCTCTGGCTGCTGGCGCTGCTGCAGGAGGTGCAGCAGGAACGGGCAGCCCCAGCCCTTCCCAGGCCCTTGGCATACCCAGGGAAGGTTTGTTTGTGTTGGTGTGGCTCTGAGTCCTGGCCCAAAAGCAGAGCTGTCCTAGAGTGCGGGAAGGTGACAGCCACCCTTCTGTGCCAGCTCTGCCCAGCTGCAGTGGAACCTTCCCTGGAGTGCAAGTGCAGCGCGGGGCAGGTTCCTCAGCTCTGGGAGCCCCAGCTGTGGGACAGGCAGAACATCCCCTAGCCCTGCAGCAGAGGAGCTCCCAGAGAGGTTCTCAGGGTGCACACAAGCCCATCAGACACTGTGTGATGGTGCTGCACGGAGTGACAGCCCCTGCGTGTGCCATTAGCACCGAGCACGGATCCTCTCCCATGCTCGGCTGCATCCTGCCAGCTCCAGCCCCGTCTGCACTGGAACTGCCACCACTCCCAGCAGGGGAAAATTAAACATTGCAGCAGGCAGAGAGGGAATCTGCAGTTCGTACAAGCTCAGACCGAGCCTGAAAAGCTAAGGGCATACCTGGAAACACTTTTAAAATATATAAAATTCATGAATACTTTTCGGCTGGCAGCTGAGACATAAATATGTGTAATGAGCATGTAACAGACAACTTCCCTCTGCAGCATGGATATAGATCTGCTGCTGTTCCCTCCCTTGGAAGCAGACTGATTTAATGTGCTTTGCTTGGTAAGTCACCCTCCAGCAAAATAAATTTGATTTCTGCTGCAATCAAAAGAATTTAAACAAAATCACCTCTCAGTTCTCCTTAGGTTCATTTATCCAGACATCCATTTCAGTCTTCATTTTCAATGCAGAGAAATTAAACAGGGTTTGTTTGAGGCAATCTTTATGATTCTCTGAGGAGAGGTGTGATGTCTGGTCTTGGATGGGCACATCCTTCACAAGGGTCATATTTCCTGAGCCTGTGCTTAAATGCAGCTCTCTCTGAATAAACCACTGTCCCAGTTATGGTTTTTTGCATCTCTCTGTCTCCTAAAAACAAAGAGGCGAAAGGGAAAGGGAAAAGGAAAGGGAAAAGGAAAGGGAAAGGGAAAGGGAAAGGGAAAGGGAAAGGGAAAGGGAAAGGGAAAGGGAAAGGGAAAGGGAAAGGGAAAGGGAAAGGGAAAGGGAAAGGGAAAGGGAAAGGGAAAGGGAAAGGGAAAGGGAGGAGACTCTTCCCCACTCTTGCACCATGCCTACTCAGGAATTTCCAAGTACATCCTTCTCCAGGTGAACAAGGAAGAGAGTAGCAAGGAAACAAAATCACCTTTTGGAAGATAGTTTTCATTCTAAGCCTACAGTTGAAGACTGAAATAATTCCTCCTGCCAATTTGTAGCTACAGCCTCGGTGCTCATCCAGCAGCAGCATGGAGTTGCAGAGGTGATGGACATTTCCCCTTTCCCTGCAGGATGGCTCACTGCTCTATGCTCCACATAAGCATGAAAACCTTTGCAGAGAACAGCCTTTTCTTTAAAGAAGACAGCTGTAACCATCCTGTTCTCTTCATGGTATTGAAACCATCAACAGTAACCTCCTGCTGCTTGGTTTTGTCACATGATTGATTAAACAATGGAATTTGGATACTGGCCATGAAAGAGAAGTTGGAAATCACATTTCTGAAGTCAGGACCTGCACACTTACCAGTGCAGTGTGCTAGTGCCATGTAACCATGATTTTCCACCAGTCATTAGTGAACAAAGCTGTCTGACAGGTCTGGCCACCACTGAATGCTCACGCAGAACAAGTCATGAGTGTCTTTTTCCACTGAAGTGCTGCTGTCATAATGTGAAAATGCTGAAGACAAGGACATCTCAAAGGATATTTCATGTAAAAAACAAGCTTCTTTTTCAACTACATTACTTAACAAATTACTTACTCCATTCAATTCCCACTGCAAATTTAAAACACCATTTCTAATAAATTTTAGACAAATACATTGAAAATTTTATTTCCCATGTGAAATGTACCACTTGCAAAACTGCCTGTCACAATTTTTTTTTAAAAAAACCTCACAAGGTGCTCAGAAAATACCAATTTAGCAAATGTTTCACACCACTACCTTCATTTCAGCAAATGTCCAACTTCAGCATGTAGTGTCACATATTTTATCCAGAATGAGGGAGACTCACCTGCCCATAGAGATCAGGCTTTGGAGGCAGCTGGAGGAGGTCAGAGCACAGCTCTAAATCAAGGAATTTGAATCTGAAATCTTGCCCTGGTTTGGCATCTGACAACGATTTTTTAAAAAAATGGGGTTATCAGAACCCTCAGGGAAGGGGGGCAAAGGGTCCATGACATTTGGGAAGCTTTATCCCACAGGAAAAAAAAAAATCCTCTGAAATCTGGGGAACTGTGTAAGATCTGCAGGAACTGGGGGCTGAGGAGTCTGGCAATTCTGTTTCAGTTCCAAAAAGTAAAGCTGAAGTAGGTAGGGGTTTGTTTGTATGATTGGTTGGTTTGCTTTAATACCTATTATTCTAATTGTTCCTCTATGAGAAAATTCTTAATAATTCCAGTTAATGTTGTGTAATAATGAAAGCCTTTCCTAAATTAAATTTCCACAGAATATGTCTACCAAAGTTTGGCATCTCTCCTTTAAAGTCAGACACAATCCTGGAAAAATGAGGGCACTGATTTGTTTCCTAATTGAACATTTGAGAATCAAGTTCCCATTGCCCAGGAATTCAATAGGAATTCATGTTCTTTTCCCCACCTCTCAAATATCTTATATTTCATCTTGCTGCAACGAAATCAGAGTGTACCTGGCATTTCCACCAGTATTCTGCATCTGTTTTCATAAAATATTTTACCCTCAGTTTGGGTTAAAATTTAGCTTAATTGTGCCAAATTATCAACAGGCCATCTTTTGCTTAAAATCTTTTTCTTCTCTCCCCTGTCATTTTTACAGGCAGCTCAGCAGATAATTTTATGCTACTGCAGTCACACAAGGCAGATTCTAATATTGATCTGAATTTTTCCCTTGAATATGATTTGCATTCCCAGCCTGATCTACTTTTTTTTTTTTTTTTCTTCCCATAGAACATGATTTACATTCTTAGGTCTTGCTGCTTCATTTTAAAGCCATCTTGAAAAAGTCTCTTTCTAATCATCCTTCTAAATTCATGTGGGAATAACTCTTCCTACTGATGCTTAGGAGACGAAAATTTCAGATAAATTGATGCTATTCTTGCAGACTATAATGACTGGAAACTGTATTTGTTGATGGAAATTAGAGAATTTTTATAGCTTACTAATAATCCAGCCCTGGGACAGCTAATTACCAGGGCTTGCCATGTCTGAATACTGAGGAGGTGCATTCAATCTTCCAGCTCCTGTGAACGGGGAAAAATCAGCAGGAGCAGCCAAAGACCATCATTGTGCCACAGCAATCTCCAGCACAGAAACCTGTCCCACGTGCAGAAAATAGAGAGATTTTCTTTGGGTTAAACAAGGGTAGGTTGGGGAAAATTAATTTCCTCTTTCAGTTTGTCATCCCCTCTGGAGAGGGAGATTGATCCCAGAGGGGTCATTCGATGGCCTCAGCCCTTTGGGCTCTGCCCCCCTGCCAAGGTGCTCCCATGGCTGGGCTGCCCTCCCTCCAGCCAGGGGGCTGCAGATTCAGGTGCCACATCCATTCAATCCCCTGCCAGAACCACAGGGCAGCCACTCAAAGGGAAGTGGGTGTCTCATGCACTCTGCCCAACCTTAAAGTAGCTCTAGGGCCAGAGTCAGTGATACTTTCTGAGTTCTTACTCCATTGTGCCATGTGCATTCACTTTATTATCTCTGTCTCTAAAAGCACCTGTGTTTTCAATTTTGCTTTTGCTACAAAGATGCCTGCTCAAAATTCTTTGTTAGGTCTGAATGACGAAAAGGAATTTACCTTGCAACTGCACTGTTATCCTCTTATCATTATTACATTCCTCTTTTTCCACATGTGTTTTACTCACTAGAGGTAGTAAATATTGCACTTACAGTTTTGAACACTGCTCTATTGTCACAGTTGTCCAAAAACACTGGAAAATAAAAACAGGAAAACATTTCCCTTGAATTTTTCTTTTTTTTTGTAGTAGAATATTGTATCACACTGGAAAGACACATGTAGTTTTCTACATTACTACTTACTTAATTTGAAGTTTATTATTACAATGTATGGGAAAAGGAAACTGGGATTTTAAGGAACTCCAGGCAGGACAGGCTCAGCCACACACACACACACACACAGTGACTGTCTCAGCAAACATCAAACATTGGACTGGATCTTGATTACTTAAAAGCTCCCCTGAGACGCCAGCATGAGAGTTGTGAATATATACCAAAACATGTTTAGCACCATGCCCAGTAGTTTTGGGACTGGAAGCCAAGACAGTACTTGTGACAAAAATTCATATTGCTTAAAGTATTTCTGACCAACACACATTTAAGTGACAGGTAAATCATGGAAAATCTAAATCTATCATATTTCCTGCTTCTATTAACTGAATACTACTTTTTGCAAGCCAAATGAAGTTCCATTCATCTTTAAATAAACAAACAAGAGATATCAGTACCTTTTAAATTCCCCAAACAATTTGAACAGTGCAGACATTTCTGCTGAGCTTATTCCCCACTCCCAGCTGCCTTTATGTACCAGCAGCTAAGACAGGTGGGCTGAAGAAGAGCTGGGACCCTGAACTTAACAAAAGAAGGGAAAGGTGGCCCAGGACAGTGATTTTGGGACTGGCAGGATTCTTTCTCACCATCAGAAGCCTTCTCTCAATGTGCTCCCTTGAGCTGTGACCTCTGTGAGGCTGCTCAGCCATCAGTGCTTTGCATGATCCCAGAGTGTTCACCTGAAAAAAACCCCTTTTGATTGCAGGACATGCCCTTAACCAGACAACAAAACTGCAGCAAGTGTTTTTAGGCTGGGATTCTTCATATAATTCTGGGCATTGCCAGGGCAATGGTTTCACCATTGAACAAACAGTGAACAATGCAAGGTGCAATGCAAGCTTAGTCCAACAGCAGAATCACTGAGCTGATCTCACACAGCATTGCACCCTGCAGATTGCTCACTGGAACTGAATCACATGGGCCTGTGCCATAATTCCAGGCTTTGTGTCTTGCTGGGCTGTGCCCAAAGAGAGCTGGAGCCCAGAGGTGGAGCCTGGTGCCCTTCACTCCCTGCAGGGTAAAGCTGCAGGAAGGGGGCTGGGCTCAGGACTCCCCTCTGGAGATGCCCATCCCTGTGTTGGCTAGAGAGTGATGGGGGGACTTGGCTCCAAAACTGTTCAATTTAGCAACAACAAGCTAAACCTGAGCATTCTTGGGGCTTGGCCTTTAAATCTGACATTTTTTACATCACCACTTTGTTAATGATTTTGTCAATATGCCCTGAGTGTTTACTGACACCACAGAAAGCAAAGTGCAATATCAGAGTTACGCTTTGTCTTTTCAAAAGCACAAAAATTAACATTTGGCTACAGCTACACTACAGAGTATTTCTGATTGTTTCTTATTATTTCAGTAAATTCTGATTACTACTGTTCTGATTATTGATCTAGTTTTTCATTGCTGTTGTTATGACCTCTATTCTCACATATGGAAGTTTTTTTGCTCCTTCCTTTTCATCCAGAGCCATTTTTTGGTGTTTTTAATGCTGTGGCTGCCCATGTCTAAGCTTTTGTTTCCTGGTTCTGTGCCACCTCTTGGTGGATGGAGGTCATAGATAGATTTTTTTACTTGATTTTATATTTTGAGATGCTTGCCTATCTCACTATTTTAATGTTCCAAGTAAATCCTCTCCTCCTCTATCTATCATAACACAATTAATGGGCTGATTTTCTACAAAGGTCAGTCCTTTGAGCAGAGCAGGACAAGCATGGCAATAGAAATGAAGCCAGTTAACTGCCCCCACATCTCAGCTGAAAGACACTGCACATTTCTGAAAAGCCTTTACCCTGCTAATCAGATTAGCAGGGAGACTTAATCCTCTGAAATACCAATTGCCCCAATCTTCCCAGGTAACCAGCAACAGCACAAGGGGAAACGACCTCAAGTTTCACCAAGAGAGGTTTGGATTGTATATTGGGAAAAATTTCCTCTCTAAAAGGATGGCCTGACATTGGAACAGACTTTTTTGTTCAGGAGGGAATTTATATGTCATTTATATGTCATCACATACAATAATTTTATTTATTTTTATAGGTATATATAAAGATAGATATAAAATACTAAAGATACAGCAGCTACATACCTGAATATGGCAACATAGGGTTGTGTTTGCAATGTGTCAGCAGTTTTTAGGAAATGTAGGGATTCTGGAAGAGTTTTAATCCATGCAGTTGGTGGTCTCACATGTCAGCCCATCTGCATTAGTGGCACACCAATGCTTTGCCAAGAATTAAAATATCAAAAGTCTTTTGGCACTTCTGAAATCATCTACAGATTTGACACATGAGATTGCAGTTGCTTGAGGGAAAAAAATGAAAAAACAACACTTTTCCAGAGCAGCATCATAATAATTTCAGAAACAGCTCCTAATTTGCTATGATGCATGGAGGGAAGAGAGGGGCTAAGGCCCCAGCAGCTAAATATTCAGTTCAGAGTTTGAAAAGGCTCCCAGACCTTCTTGTTCTGTCTGTGCATTAACAACAGGGCAGGCTGGAGCCATCAGCTGAAGGAGGGAATTCTCATCTCCAGGCAAAGCCAGAGCTGCTGCTAATACCAGAATTCTCACAATGCACCACCAGAGGAAGAGGCTGGCTGCAGCAGGGAGGTGTGAGAGACAAGGCACGGGGTTCTCTCTAAAATATGCAGTGATAATTCTGTTCTTGCAGAAAGAGAGAAGTGTTAGGAATTACTAGATTCGAAGACTTTTAATAACCTTCAAAGGGGGAGTAAAAAGAGGACATGAAGAGGATGCCTTCAGTATGAAAAACAAATTAGATTGATACATGAAGTAATTAGACCCTGGAAGGTAATCTATCTTAATTTGGATAAAAAGATATGAACACTTGGTACATTCCCTAAAAGTGATTTTCATCTGCTTCAATGGTAGCAAAGTTGCTTCTAGGAGGTGCAGTTACATCTTTGTCAGCTTCAAATAGTTCCCTGACACCTTTGTTCTGTCCCTCTGCCACCTTGGCCATGCAGAGCTGGTTTGTTGCACACATCTCCCGGAGCAGGGCTGGTTCTGCTCTGCTCTTCCCCTCATCTGAGGGAGGGGGGTTTAACCCCAGGGAAGCAGCAGCAGCAGCACTGACCCTAAAGGGCTCCTACAGCCAGAGACAGACTGGAGAGACAGCCCTGCCTCTGCTCTGGGGACACTCAGCCAGCCCAGGGACAGAGGAGCTGGGGGATGCAGAGCAGCCCTGTCCCCAGGAGTGCCTGGCAGAACCAGCAGGGGACAGAGCCAGGGCAGAGCAGCCCAGAGTGCAGGGAGATGGGAAAACCATCCCAGACAAACCCCACAGCCAGCAACACACAGCAACAGGGAATTGCATATTTAGACTTACTCAAGTTTTTTGAGGCACAAATTAGCACTTTTAAGAGCTGATCTTTTCCCAACTGACTTTAATCAAGTGCTTCAGAAGCTGGAAAATGTTTTAAGTGAATAGAGCTCCTAAGCAGAGAGCCCAGGGAGCAGGATAGCAGCAATTTTGTACTCCCTTTCAATGGCTTTGCTTTGCTTTTTTGCTTTGTTATTGCATTTTTACAGTTTTCAACACAAGAGAAGCACCACAGCTGTAGGTTCCACAAACAAAATGAGGAGCAGGAAGAAAGAGACCCTGAGGGGACAAGTTCAAGTGAAAAATTAAAAGTGTTTTCTTCACAGTACCAACCTGATGATCTCTTAAGTGTCTGCTTTGCTCTGCTCTCTAATGCACTTCCTGAAGACAAGAGACTGATACTCTCTAAATGACAGAATCCCTTTGTTTTCCAATATATTGTATGAAAACAAAGTCACTTTTAATTTATAAATAATATCTCAGGAAAAAACCATCACACTTCATAATATATGTCTTAAAAGAGGTTTAGTGACATGAACTCAGACAACACCAGTTACATTTTAAGGCAAATGGTCTTGGAAATGATTCAAAATCTACCATGAAACAAACACCCCGTCTATATCTGCAAGGCAAAGCCAAAGAACAAACTGAGAGAATTTCCTACCCTAGAAGGCTGATGAAGGATCTGTTCTGTTGGCAAATATCCTGAATTTATCCAGCCAGAGTCTCTGCAGCTCCTCCTCCCAGTGCCTCCTGAGCCTTGTTCATCCCCCCTCCCTCACCTGTGCCCCCCAGCTGCCTCCCTGCCCTGCTCTGGAGCTCTAAGCCCAAAGCCACAGGAGCAGCCCTGCTTGTTCCACTTCTCACTGTCTGTGCTGCTGGCACAGGCTGTGGAAATGGTCAGGAGATGGTGGGGAAGGGCTGCCTGCTGCTGGCACAGGCTGTGGAAATGGTCAGGAGATGGTGGGGAAGGGCTGCCTGCTGCTGGCACAGGCTGTGGAAATGGTCAGGAGATGGTGGGGAAGGGCTGCCTGCTGCTGGCAGAGCCCAGGGAGCCCCAGCTCAGGCTGTGCCCACCCTGCAGAGCAGCACTGCTGGCATTTAGCACAGCCCTGTCCCAGCACCACCCAACCAACCCTGCCTCTGAGGGTGCTCTCCCTGAGCAAATTATTCTGGGTTTTCTCTCAAAAAAGCAAGGAAAGGCAGAAATCAGGTGACCTCACATTGCCATCACCTCTGCTGCTTGGCAGTGCCAGGAAACAACTCCTACAACAGAGGGACTAAAAGTGAAAAAAATCTTTATAATAACAAAAGAACTGAGTCTTCCAAAACCTCACCTACAAAGAGATTTGGGAGAGGCTCCTTTCTCAAAACACAGAATGTCTTTCATGAATTTGTGGGAATAAAAACAGGGACAGAGCTGACAGGAGTAGTGACCAGGAGTTGCAGTCACTGTGCCCGGTGGAGACTGGGAATCAGAGTTCCACCACAACCCCAGAAGTGTCTTTTGAAGTCATTAGGATTTAACAATTAATAGAGAGATGTGTTTGAGAGCTAGATGCAGCCAGATACAAAAGCCATTCCATTCCAATTTCCCATTATTTTGCCTGTAACACATTAACAGCATACTTTGATGCATTTTTATTTCCAAACCTGTATAATTGAAAGTGAAAAAATTCAATTCACCCACTTCACAACATTTAAAAAAGAATACTGGGTTCTCTTTTAAGAACAAATGTGCAAATAGTCATGACTTTGAATTGAAAGGATAAAAGTTTTAAGTGAAAATGGGGGAATCAGTGATGATAATTTTCTATGTTATCAATTTTAATACTTACACAATATTTCTATGATGGTTTTCAAATATTTTACATTGCCAGAATTGGTATATATTGAACCAGATAATAAATGTTCATCCCACTGCAGTCAGCAGCAAAAATCTTTCTTTTTTTGAGAGTTACTTTTTATTAATTGGGTCTCTTGATCCTGGCCCTGTTAATTGTTAACAGCAAAGGGATCCAGAGACCTGGGACTGTGTCTGATCCGAGTTACAGCTCCTGAATGTGCTCTGAATATTTCATAATTTTGCACCACGAGACAACTGGAAATAGCTATTATTTTTCCTTTACCTGCACTCCCCATTTAATGTTTAATGCTGCTCTCTCCCTTCTTAACAAAAGCCTCAAATTCCCTTCAACTTTGTTTCAAAACTTCTCCTGTTTCACAAAATTTAGAATGGATTTCTACTATGTGTTCTATGTACTTCACGAGGTGTTTTTTCTGGTTTGCTGCTTTTATTTTTCAAGTGCCTCCCTAGCAGGATTTGTTTTAATTAAAAATATAGTTTTATTAACATGTCATTCCATTGGCTGACTATAGAGCTACCCTTCATTAACTTTTATCCAAGTTAACATGTGCAAGCAAACTTCCCATGGCTCTCAACACAAACTGGAATTTTTTTTTTTTCCCCATCTAGAACTTGGGAATTATTTTGGTGAATCAATGTGCTTTTAAGGAGAAAAAATATGATCTGTGTATTTTACAGTTTTTCACAAACACCCTAAATATCTGCTAATCTAAAGTTCTGTACAAATCAGGGCTGGCTGCAAACACAATCACTGGCAAACAGCAGAGAATGTGGAGTTGCAAACACAAATTTCTCAAATTCTGGAATTGGTTCTCATTAATTGAAATACATTTTTCATTACTTTGCTATTTTCCAACTTGTTGATCATGTGTGTATTTTTCTGAGTCACTCACAACAGTGATGTTCTTCCTTTGAAAGATAAAAGTTGGTCTTTTTTATAAATTTGTTTGCCTCGGGTTTGAAATCTTATAGAAGACATCAAATATTCCACCACTTGACAATAAAATCCGAAGTAGCAGTTTGGAATATTTATTCTAAAATAATCAAAGGAATTCTTTGATGCATACTTCAATAATTATTTAGTACATTTTACTCCTATAAATATGTTTCTTTGCCTTACAGACAAAATGAAAAACTCTTAAAAGACATTTCAAATGAATAATTCAAACAATGACTGACAGTATAATTGTTTATATTTTTTCCAGGTTGGCACATTTACTTTCTTCCTTCAATTTATAAACCAAGTTATCACACTCTGTGATATTTATAACATTTGAATAAATGAAAGAAAATTTATAAAGATATCTTGTCTTTTTTTTTTTTCTTACAGTGAATCTGCTCCCATTATTTTAGTTCTTTAGCTGAGAGCTCCTGGTACCACTTGTATCCCACCTTTGGTGGGATTTTAGCTATTCTAAGAAAATGCATAAGCACTGGCAATTAAATTCCCTTTTCAATTCTGTACAGCTTATTAAATTGTTTTATTGTTCAGGAAGATTAGTGTCTTCCATAGAAACAGGAAAATACCTAAGTAGGAGTCCATTGATTAAAGCTGTGATATTTTTACCAACCCACTTTCTGTAGGAGCTCTGAAAGAGACAGAAGTCAATTGAAGTGAGAATGTAAAAAGAGGAAATAAAATCATCAGCTGAACAGGGATGAAAATACTAAGATGGAATTGGCAAAACTTCCATATTTGTGGAAGAATCTCTTAGGAAATGAACCTGAGAAGCAAAACTGTCTTATTTTTTTTAAATCTTACTTAATTCGTGAAAAACAGGAGAAAAGTAAGGTTACAGAGAGAGGTTGGAAAATTCACTATCAATAAAAATCCATTTGGGGAAAAACAAAAAGCTGTGGGCAGCCATAAGAACCAAGCAAAGAGCAGTGGCAAAGGAGCAGGCAGGGAATGGGACCAACACATGTTGTGGCCACAAATAGGAAATATGGAGAGCAGCACACACAAACAGGAAATATGGAGAGAGGCACTTTGATGCCAGCAAAGGCACCTCTCCTTTTAGCCCTGATTTTGCCCTGGTGGCTACAGAAGCTCCATGAGGAGCAGGGAGTGATGCCCACGCTGGGCATGCAGCACAGGGCTCCCCCAGGCCCTGCTCAAACAGCCCAGGACAGCAGGGACTCACTCAGACACCCCTGGGGTCCCACCTGGGGCAGAGCTGCCCCAGCACGCCCAGCTCTGGGGAGCAGGGCAGGGGGATGGAGCAGGGCAGGGGGGATGGAGGATGGAGCAGGGCAGGGGAGATGGAGGATGGAGCAGGGCAGGGGGATGGAGCAGGGCAGGGGGATGGAGGATGGAGCAGGGCAGGGGGATGGAGGATGGAGCAGGGCAGGGGGGCGGGAAGAGGATGGAGAGGGCAGAGGGGGGGATGGAGCAGGGCAGGAGGGAGGAGAGGAGCAGGGCGGCGGATGGAGCGGGCAGGGGGATGGAGGAGGGAGCAGGGCAGGGGGGATGGGGATGGAGCAGGGCAGGTGGATGGGATGAGGGCAGAGGGATGAGGAGGGCAGGGGCAGGGGCATGGAGCAGGGCAGCACCAGCACAGGGCTGGGAGGGTAGGGACTCTCATTATTCACAAATAAAAGTACAACTCCAATGTGACCACTGCAGCCTCTGGGTGGAAATGTGAGTTAGATCAATTCCTAGAGTGCTGATGAGTTCACTCAGCTGCCACAACACTGTCACTTGCCTACAAGAATTAACAATCATTTCTGAAGGTACTTCTAAACAAAAGCCTCATCTTGGGAAAACGGATGCTAGGAAAAATTTAACTCATTCACTGTTGGGAGACCAAGGCACACACTGGGGCTCTGAGGAAGTTCAATGAGTAATTGAATTTCAGCAAATCAATTATGATTAAATCATGATGAATTTTTAAAGAGGGAAAAAAGAAATGATACGACAAAAAAAATTCTCCTGGGATGAATGCCACCTTCCTAGTTTCCAGCCAGACACTTATGTTTTAAAATATTTTGCTCAGAATTCAAACATCTGCTTTACTGTGTGTTTGTTTTGCAGGTTTTGTGGCAGAGGGGCTGGCAAGGGATGAAGTCTGCTGTTTAAAATGCTGTGCTGCCTCTATCTTTTCTGTTTTCAATTTTTTTACCTTATTTAACTGATTGAGGAAGATATTTTAAAAATTGCTAGGTCTCACTGCAATGCCAAATAAAATTAAGGATGTGCTTAAGTACTTAATGGCATGAAAAGAACAGTCATTCTTTTATTTTCTTCTTTGTTTACTGGAGACTTGCACTGGAGTCAGTTCATTGCTTTCATAAAAAAAAAAAAAAAAAAAAAAGAAAGAAGAAAAATAACCAACACAGGAAAATCATCCAGAAAATCCATGACTTTTCTCTTTTCATGGCAGCAGCACTCCAAGGTGAAGGAACATAAAGTGTGGCCATCCTTCCTGGGACAACTGCCTTCCAGGCTGGCTGGGACTCAGAGAAAACAAGGGCAGGGCCAGGAGGTTCCTTGAATTGGCCTCTAACTACTGGCACAGGACAGGGAAAAATCACAACAAATTCAAACCAGGGGGGCTTATCTGTTGGTAGCAAAGCAAGGTGCTGGTAAACCTTCCCTAGGATTAATGAAGTCGCTGCTGCTCAGCTGGGAGAGCAGATCCTGCTCTGAGGAGCCAAGAGCTCCTGAGCACTGAGGTGTTGTGCTGCTCTCAGAAGTGATACTCTGCAGCATTGATTCTGCCAACACTGCTCATAATCTTGACATTTCCTGATATTTTCGATTTTGTAAAGTAAAGAGTTTAACATTTTTAGCTTTGACCTTGACATAATGAACTGATGGATCACAGCAAGGAAATTGAGAGAGTCTGAGCATATTTGTTCCAATCTTGGCTTCTGCTGCTATCAAAACTGTAGATTAAATTATATTTTTTTTTATCAGAGAAACTATAGCTGGAAAATGGATGTTCTTCCTGAAGAAGGGGGGGGGGAAGCAATACAAATATTCCATCTTGTACTGGGATAGAAATCCCAATTACATTTTAATTCAGAAAGAGTTTTCAGAAGAAAACACATTTAGACACAAACAATTGAATACATTTTTTTTCAGCTTGTCCAATTTAACTACCTGCCCATAAGCTAAAGGCATGTGAATATCCAATGTAAAATCCACAGATTTTGCTTTGGTGACATGAAAAAAGTAAAATGTTGTGCTTACCTGTGGACAGGCAAGAGCTTGGTATGTTTAACCATAAGAACTTCTCTCCTACTAAGAATTTGAAATAAAATATTGAGAAATATGTACATTACTAATGGTCTGCTCTGTGTGATTTGGGATCCAACCAAGTCAAAAGGCAAAGCAGTTTCTCCTTTTGCCTTAGTCTCTCTCTTCCTACTAAACATACATCATAAAAAGAGCAGTGAAACAAAAGCTTGAGATGAAATCACAGGTGTGACACAGACACTCTTGTTTCTGCCTTCCATGAGTTAAAACAAATGTCACTGTTTGTGTTGTGAGATCAGCTGTGATCAGCTCCTCTGACAGCATCACTTCATACCACAAAATCAACTGATTCTGTTGGATAAGTCTCTTTGTACAATCCCAACAGCAAAAGGCATAAGAATTGAGACTGGGGCAAAAGGACTGAGACTTAATTTGCTTAAACAAAACAGCTGGTTTGTCATAATATTGCTACATACTCCTTTTTTCTGTCTTCCCTCCCTCATTCTTCTTTGAGGATCACCTCAGAAAGGCTTTATGTGCTGAAATTGAAATCTTTATTCTTTTTAATTTATCTCATACTGCCTTCACTCATAGTCAGAGTGAGGAGAGCACCATGGCCAGCACCCGGCCAGGGCAGAGACTCCCAGCCCTAAACAGAGGAGTTAACCTGGGTCACCCAGGTCTAAACAGAGGAGTTAACCTGGGTCACCCAGGCCTGAACAGAGGAGTTAACCTGGGTCACCCAGGTCTGAACAGAGGAGTTAACCTGGGTCACCCAGGTCTGAACAGAGGAGTTAACCTGGGTCACCCAGGTCTGAACAGAGGAGTTAACCTGGGTCACCCAGGCCTGAACACAGGAGTTAACCTGGGTCACCCAGCCCTAAACAGAGGAGTTAGCCTGGGTCACCCAGGCCTGAGCAGAGGCTGTGGGGTCTGCACCCCTGCCCAGGCAGGAAGAGCTCTGGGGAGCTGACAGCACCATTTATTCTTTCAGGAACCACAAGGATGGCCAGTGAAGAGCCCTCAGCCTGTGGAGCAGGGCCTGCACAGGAACAGGCCATGAGCCACATTGCAGAGTGACTCCAAAAAGACTTTGCAGGGATGTGCTTGGATCCATAGCTCACCTTTTAAAAGGCCTTCCCAAGTCACCATGCCCCTGAATAGCTCTTTCTAGTGGGTTCCTACAAGAAAAAAAGGGAATGCCGAAGGGAAAAAGGAGCTGAGTGGTGGTGGTTAAAGTGGGGAAGGGCAGGAGCTGAGCAATGGCAGGTAAGGAAAAAGGAGGGAGCACAGAGTAAAAGGTGGGAAGGAGCCAGGAGAAGTGGAAGTTAGCAGAGGTGGGGGACTAGTGAGGATGTACCTGAAAATCAGAGAATCATGTAATGGGTTGGGTTGGGAAGTAGCTTAAAGCCCCTCCAGTGCCACCCCTGCCATGTCAGGGACACCTCCCACTGTCCCAGGCTGCTCCCAGCCCCAGTGTCCAACCTGGCCTTGGACACTGCCAGGGATCCAGGGGCAGCCCCAGCTGCTCTGGGCACCCTGTGCCAGGGCCTGCCCACCCTGCCAGGGAACAATTCCTCATTCCCAATATCCCACCCAGCCCTGCCCTCTGGCACTGGGAGCCATTCCCTGGGTCCTGTCCCTCCAGCCCTTGGCAATTGTCTCTCTCCATCTTTCCTGCAGCTCCTCCAGGCCCTGCAAGGTCACACTGAGCTCACCCCAAAGCTTCTCCTCTCCACGCTGAACAATGAGGTGATTAAAAATATTTAGCTTCTTTCTGTCATTTTAGACATTTCAAATTCTTCCATGGGTTTCTCCTATCTCAAAAGTCTAATTGGAGGGATTAAATCCTGGACTGATAAACAGAGACTTTCTCCCTTTTCTTCTTTGTAAGACTACTCATCTTCAAACCATTTTGGAAGGGTTAATGCTTACAGATCCTGCAGTGCCTGTGACTGTTCCAGCTGAGGTCAGGCCTGCTCTGTCCATCCCTGGGGCAGGGTGACATCAGTGCCCTCCCTTCAGCACAAACCCTGGCACACGGATCTGGAGGGTGGCACAGGGTCTGAAATGATAAAAGAGGGATCATCAGTAACCCCCTCCAGTGATGTGTGCCCAGAAATGACCAGAACCTTCTGCCAACTAATCAGGCCTGGGTTTATCTGCGAGTTCCTCTCATGGAGAAATCTTGTAGAATTGAAATGCTGAACCAAGACAAGGAGCTCAGAGCCATCTGTCCACTCTGCCACCTCTTCAGACAGGCCCAAGGACAAGTTTGCAGGAGGCTGACAGTGCTGCTTTCAACATTGCTTATCTCCAGCATGATCCATATTGGCAGGTTTAACTTCAATCTGCTGCTTTGTCTTCCAAAGAGGGACAAGCGCTTTAAATAAATCTTCTCCTCCTGCACTCAGGGCTAGCAGTTAATTTTCTCTAAATTCAGTGAAGCATCTATCCTGATTTAACAGACATCTGGGAGAGACAGGAGCAACAACATTGGTTGTGAAAGCTTCAGTCCGGCTCCAGAGCACCTCATAGCAAATGTCCTGGGTCAGTAGTTCAAGCTACACTCAGAACAAAGATAGATTTTTCCATGTTGCAGCCCAGCTTCTTTATGTCTTAGTCAAATCTTATTGGAGTCAAAGAAAATGACCTGGACTGGGCCTTTTGCTTGTCAAAGGCAGCTTCTTTCCCATGCTTTACAAGCCTCATATTTCTTTCTGACTGCTCGATGGAAACCAGTGAAATCTGAGGAGGAGCATTTCAAACAGATCTGTCTACCTGCGCCTCACCAACTAGCCTGGAATGGAAAACAGTTATTTAGAGTCATCACATTCCATTTGTGAGAACACACCATCCAATGCAGTGAAAAGCCCCTGAGAACTATTTCCCTTTAAAATATTTCCCAAGAAAAATCCAACATCCCACAAAGGCAAAGCGCAGCTACGTCAGGAGCACGAGGCAAAACCACTTTGTGCTCTAAACAGCCACGCCAGTGGGAAAAGGCTGTCTGCTTATTTTTATTTTCCCTCTACAATTGCAACTGTCATGTAAACTCTTTAATAAAGAGATCAGAACTAGTCACTAAAGTGCTAGTCAGAAATGCCAGGCACTGCAGAAATCAGCATTTTAATTTGAGTTCTGAACAGAATGAAGACTTAACATAGCTCTCAAGCTATTTAAATATGGGGGAAATTAGCTGAATGAATGAAAGAAAATAACACAGCTGGCAACTATTTAAAAAGAGCAGACTGACTTTTGTAAGCTCAAACAGGGCTGTTGAGAAATAACTTCTTATAAACTATGCAAAATCAGATGTTGTACAAATACATATCTTTATTTATCTCTCCAGATCAAGACCTTGATAATAATTAATCATAATGAAAGTTTCTCCAAGAAAACTCAAAAATACTGAACTCTGAAAGAGCCTGCAAATATTTGGTTAAGATATATATATATGTAAGTGTGTGTAAATATGTGTTTATATACACACGGTTGAAACTAATCTATTGCAAAGTTCTTTTAGAAGCATCTCTTCTTTCTGTACATTATTTATCTTCACTGAATTATTCTGTAGCATCTGGGAAGGCTAATTTAGGCAAAGAAAATTTCCAGCTAAAACCAACATCCAAGTTTTTTCCATTTTTTTGAACTCCAGTAACACAACAGCTACTCAGAGATTACACAGAGGCTGCTCCACCCTCTTCCTGGGCTGGCTCCCAGCAGCTGTCCAACATACGGCTTCAAGTTCTTGAGGAGTTTATTTTGCCATCAGAATGTTTCAAAATGTAAAGTTTTTTTCCCTCTGCAGGCAGAAGCCTGGAGTGGGTCAGGAGCAGCAGGGGAACCTGAGCTCCTCAGCATCCTGCAGAGTGACAGGAATGTTCCTTGCACACTGGATCCCAGCTTTGTCCTGCAGAATTCAGCTGGCAGAAATGCTGTAGCTCGTATTTAAAGAGAGAGAAAGAGAATAAATACAAAGGAGGCATAATAAACTCAGGAGCTGTGCAGATAAAAAGCTTCCAGCCATTGAGGTGCTGATAAAACTGGAAGACCAATGGAAGTTGTGTATCTGTCCCCACTTCCCACTGTCTGTCCTGTCTCCCACTACTGCCAAGAGTATGAGTAACCCAGCCCTTCTTGTTCTAATAATACACAGACTAGAGCTCTTTGCTTCATGTTTTCACAATTTGTACAGTCCGCTATTTCATGTCAGCCTCTTTTGCAAGCCAAATAATTTCTTTTCATAGCACACCCTGCAGGCCTTTGCTTGAGGTTTTTTGATTTAAAAAACCTGCTTTTTTAAGCTTGATGGGTTTACAAAAGTGTTTCAATTTCTTTGATTTTCCACTTAAACCTTTGCTAGCACAAAATCCTTCAGTGGTAAACAGCTCCAGGATGAGGTGGGAGGAGAAACCAGACTGCTGACGCTGTCTATGCTGCCATCCCAAAACAGAAATGCAACCCTAATTCCCCTTCCTGGCACAGGACCTGGCTGGTGCATTGTCCAGGAAGCAAACCAGGATCACATTTGCTGCCTGTCAGCCAAAGAGAGCATTTTGCTGTGGCTGGGGGCCATGGGAGCTCACCTTGAAGATGGCAATTCATCACTTCTTTAACAAAGCAGAGGAGCCCGTGCTGTGACTGGGTCTGTCCAGCCTCCCACTACAAGGAGCTTTTAATGTGTTTCTGCTTTTATTCAAACCTAGGCACATTTTCCTTCCACCTCAAATGATTTCTCCCTGCCAGTGCCTTTGAAACCCATTCAGCAGGTGGAATGTTCCAGGATATCACAGCTTTAAAAGCCCAGGCTCCTGTTTGAGGCTCTCGTTCCTACAGATTGAGTCTAATCATTTCCAGTACCACTGAACAACTTAATAAGCTGCAAAAACTTGATAAGACAATGTAATTGCCAGCTTTTGTGTATATTCTTAAAATAGCTCTGTTTCTCATAGAGGTTGTGTGGGATATAAATGTTAGCAGGAACAATTAAAGTGAAACAGTTGGAGCAGATTGGAGAATTATAGCACGCAAAAACTGTAAAAAATTCCAAACAAATTGTCCTTATTCCTTGTCTCACATAAACAATAATTTCAGGTACTGGAACAAATTACTCAAAACCAGAAAATCACTATGAGAAATAAAGAGGATATTTACCCATACTGCAGGAAAAATAGGTATAAAGACCCTTGTATCAGTTCAGGTAATTGAAGATGCTGGAATGAATGAACTTTCTCTCACCCATTCCAGCTATTCAAGTCAGTGGAATAATACAGTCATTTTCTTATTCCAAATATTGGTGTTCAACACATCAGCAGGTAGAAGTGTAGTCTTTATGGTAAGTTATTTCCATCCCCTCACCCAAGACCAGGCTCCTCCTGTTGTGTGGAATCTCCAGAGTTCCCCTCTGTGCCCTGGTCCTGCCTGCAGCAGGCTGGACAGCAACTCAGTATCTCCAGTATATCTGATACAGCCTCAAACAAAAGGCATGGTTCACACTCTCTCCTCTGTTTTAGTCCAGTAATTCCACCTCAGTAACTCCAGGGCTAACTCATAAACACCCTTTGGAAGTTGCTTCCCTTTCTCATCCAAAGCCAGAAAAGCTCAGCTCCCTTGAATACTAACACAACTGTGGAAACACAAATAGGATCACAGAGGAGTGGCTTTCCTCTAACCTTGACTGCTATCAATAAAGCATATTTTCTTCTCTCTATCACATTTTAATGTATGCTTTGCACCAACACTGTCAGCAGTAATATAGGTTTGCTGTTCTATTATTCATCATATTAAAAAGACAGCAAGGTTTTTGCAGGGCAACCAAAGGGTAAAATAAAAGGATTTGTGGGAAAGTGGTTTGGAAAACACTAAATTAATCTTGCACTCCAATCAATCTGCAGCTGAAAAGATACTTGACTCCATCTGTCAGCAGAGTCAGACAGGTATCTGATCAACTCCATGGAAATCCTTTTATAAACTCCAGCTCTGATGAATGCTGTAACCTTACTTGAAGGAATGGCACTGCCTTGTACTCACATGCATGGTAATGGAGGTGAAATGTGAAGTCTGAATATCTGATCAAGGTATTTCTCTGTTTCATAAAAGAGATCTCTCCATTAAGTATTTAAGCAAAAGGCACTGTTCTATCAAAGATTAGACTTCTAAAATAATTATTTTGAAATTTCCCCATGAGAGAAAATGTCTACATTACATAACCAACAAATTCTGAATATCTGCTTGGTGCAATACATCAGAATAATAAGAAAAAATAATCAAACTAGGAGGACATTTCTAACCAGTATTCTTGCAGATTTCCTGCAATACAAATTCATATCTGTCGTGATAATCAGCATAACATTTTATGCATTTAAGTGCAGAAAAATCAAAGGAAGTGGAATTACTATATAATTCTATCTTTGCCCACTTGAAAGCCCAGGTCAATGTTAAATTTTTCTAGGACATATGATAGTCAGATCCTTCATTATCTTGTTCCTCCAACAATTCATTACAGAAAGCAATAGGGTAACCTGCTACATTAAGGGTGTTAAACTCATTTCAATCCCATCCAGCAGTTACAAAACACCTGCTTCCTGAAAATCAAAGTGTAACTTAGATGCCAAAACTGCAGTCAAAGCCGGGCTTCCCTCTGTCCACGTTTGCTTTTACTCTCCAGTTCAGATGCTGGTGAAATCCATTAAGGAGCATCATGAAGAGATGTTTATGAGGAGGCACCAGGATGAGCAGAGGGATGGAGCAGCTCTGCTGGGAGGAAAGGCTGGCACAGCTGGGATTGTTCACTGCACAGGAGAAGCTTTGGGGTGAGCTCAGTGTGGCCTTGCAGGGCCTGAAGGAGCTGCAGGAAAGATGGAGAGAGACAATTGCCAAGGGCTGGAGGGACAGGACCCAGGGAATGGCTCCCAGTGCCAGAGGGCAGGGCTGGATGGGATATTGGGAATGAGGAATTGTTCCCTGGCAGGGTGGGCAGGCCCTGGCACAGGGTGCCCAGAGCAGCTGGGGCTGCCCCTGGATCCCTGGCAGTGCCCAAGGCCAGGCTGGACATTGGGGCTGGGAGCAGCCTGGGACAGTGGGAGGTGTCCCTGCCATGGCAGGGGTGGCACTGGGTGATCCCCAAGGTCCCTTCCAGCCCAAAGCAGTCTGGGGTTCTGTGAAAAGCAGCAGAGGAGCTGCAAGGCCCATCAAAGCCCAGATGGAGTTCCCAGCCCACGCTGTGCTCGGTGGCCCTGCAGTGACTGTGGCACTGGACCTGAGCTCTTCTGTTTCCAATTCCAGCTGCTCAGGGTGGTCCCTCCTGTAGGCAGGCTCCAAGGTGGGACAGTGCAGCAACAGGAGCTCCTCCATTTAGCCCTTTGTGTAATGACATTTAGGAGGGGAAAGGTGGCCCTGAGCCCCACAGGAGGTTGTGGGGGTCCCAAGAAGCTGCTCTGCCACACTGCTCTGAGCTGGGAGCTGCCCCTGCAGAGGGACAGAGCCTCAGCAGCCACTGCTGAGCACACACTCCTCAAGGAGCTTGTTCCCCCATACTCCATTCCAGCCTAGATGTGCCTAAATCCAGCCAAGCAGTCATCCCCCTCACACCTGACAGTGCTGCCTTTGGCTGGGAGCTGAGCAAAAACTGCACACAAGCAGAAAGCAGTGGGGGAAAAGCAGGAGGGAAGAAAAAAGCTATGGGGAGAGAGTTTTATATAGAGGTTGAGGATACCTTTTCCCCCACTAAGAACAAGGATTTACCATTCCACAATAAACACATGTGGTAAAACATACAAATCATGTGGGAATGAAGCCTCACAGAGCTCAGGCCCCTTGGTGCAAAATGCTCACTGACTCCAGGGAAAGGGATAGCCTCAGTTATATCCAACAATAATGTTAAAAGCCTGACAGGAATAATGTTTTGTCAGATGCCCATTCCTCTGTCTTATTCTATACTAGAAATGGGGTGAAGAGGGTATTCTAGGGAAATACCACTTTCATTCAATTTTAGGAGGTCCTGGATGCTCTGAGACACACAAGAGCACAAGCACCTGCTGTGCTTTTCCTGAAAACTTCTCATTTGCCACATGGGAAAAGGAGACAGACAGAGGGAGGGGAGGTGTTGAGTCCAAGCGTGGGTAGTTGCATCAGTGACATTTAGCAACAGCAGACTCAGTTTCAGTGCTGAAAGGGAGCCAGCAAGGCTGAGAAGAAAGTTTGCAGTATCTGAGAAATACTGCAAAGAAAGAAACTAAAATAAAGAAGAGAAACACAGCAATTGCTATTTAAATGACAAGCAGATACTGAGGATGGAGCTGGGTGTCTGTGGGAACTCCTTCCATTCCCAGCAGAGGAGTGCAAATCAAGGGCAGGGCCGAGTGCTCTGTACTTTTGTGGAGGTTTGTAGACCAGACTCCAAGTTTATGTGTGGACTTGGGCCTAAATGAACCCATCTGGATTTACCCATCCAAGGGTGTACCTTAGCTCATTATGGCAGGGATAGAAGACATATGTCAGTGTTAAAGGTAAGTCCATGTAGAGAGTTAAAATGAATAAATAAATCCAATTTCAGAGCAGTTTCTGATCTCAGAAGGGTCTTTCAGCTGGGTGATGGTGATGGCAAGCCATGATAGTGCATGACAGCAAACCCAACAGATATGTCTGGGACTACAGAACAACAGTACTGTCCTTTAAGTTGCCCCATTCCAATCTGGAGATGTCTGATCATGTCTCAGCAGGTGCTCTGGGAGACAATGACACAGGAAAGGCCTCTCTGTCTGTGAACATGTGACACAAAATAAGGCCATAAGGATCAGCTTTTCAGTTTCAGAATCAAAATTTCTATTCCCAGTACAGAAAAGTTCTGCTAACTATAAACAACCTCCCTGTTGTACACCAGCAGCTGTTAAAAACCCACCACCTTCATTAATTATTGAGGCATCATTTGCAAAGGTCTGTAAATGATGCCTCAATTATCTTAATAAATGTATTGGGCTGTAATCTGGGTAGGGCCCAAAGTGGTGGCACTTCCCTTGGTTTGACCTGGCTGACTTACAGTGATCGTGGTTCCTGTGGGCACTGCACCTGACACACCAGGAAAGTTCCTGGAAAATCTCAGAGCAGGAAATCCTGACCAAATCTGAGATTTTTCCCAGCCATGTTTTCCTTGGGTGTAAGGAAGCTGCAAGATAAAACCTGGCAGGGGAGGAGAACATTGATTTCAAATCTAGCTTATGAGAAAACATAAACACATCTGATTGTGGACATTAAAACAGTCACAGGGGGTTGCACTGAGTAATGATAATAAAAAAAAAGAGACACACAAAGAGACACAAATAAATTCTTGAATAATTTAGAGAAAACACACGTAGAATATGATACAACTCTATTGCCTACAGCCTGTGGGTTCTCTCCTCCACTAAATAAATCCTTGTCTCTTTCTTGTTGAATTATGGCCACTGTCACCAGAACTCTGCATTCATATTCTCTCCAGAAAGGCAAAACTGCTCTAACAGGGAGCTTGCAGCAAAACAACTCTTATCTGCAAAAGAGAATATCATTGTGGGCTCCAGCAAGAAAGAAGTAGATGCAAGAATGTTGAAGAAAGAACAGAAAACCACTGCAAGAAGATAAATTATTTAGAAATAATTCCATCCAGGAGCACAACCCCCTGCTCTCCCTCCCCCCCTTTCTTTAAGTCACATTCTTTCATGCCGCATTCTTTGATTATAGAAAAGAAACAAAGAGGTGCTGAAAGATAAAATAAGAGTCTCAAAACTACACAGTGCACTTAGCAAAAAGGGAGAGAAAGGAATATCAACAATGTACAAATAACAGACTCATCTCAGCCATGCTTATTGGCATTAGTTCTTCTTTAAAAACTGTACAATTGCTCTTTTATCAGAAGCGCTTCCCATTAATCCAAGCTGTACCTGGGGAGTCTGTTGTGTGTGTGCCAACTTTCACAGAAGTGAGGCATGGTTATTAGGCTTTTAAGTGAAATATGTGAAACTCAGAAAATGGTCAAGATCATTTGTGCATTGTAATTGAATGACTACTGGAAGAAAAAAAAAGATATTTTTATCCCATCCTTATAGAGCCTCTGGATTAAATACTAATTAATGTGCCACCAAAGCTTGCTGTTAATCAGCTGCATGTCACCATAGGTTCTGAGTGACATATAAATGATGAAGTATGGTGGGATTATCTCCAGTCTTGCAAATTTCCTCTTTGCAAAAGTCACAGTAAACATTATGTGTCAACTGAAGGTCTCATCAGTCCCAGGTTCCCTCTCTGCATGGTCCTCTGGATTACAGGCTGGCTCAGGCTGTGGAGAGCACTCTTGTACCACCCCAGAAAATGCAACTGCAAGTTTTCCAGCTGACCTTTGGAGATCCAGGCTCCAACCACCAAGCCCATTACCAATTGTCTCACTAGGTTTATGTGCAGCTGGTGATGCTCTCCACAGCTGGGACTAAACTGAGTGCAGAAAATGCTGAGAAATCCATCACCAGTGCTTTGGCCAAGACTCAAGCTCTCAGAATAGTCCAGGAGAGACAGGAAGTTACAATCCTGCTGGGAGATGTACGAGTTGAATCTCAGTCTCAGCTCTGTCTGAAAAATGTCCATCAGCTGAAGAGAGGGACTGAAGAATGATGTATGAGTGTGGGGATGGAGCAATTACAGGGAATAATTGATGCAGTATCTGTAACAGTATCACAAATAGTTACTGTGGGTTTAGATTTTAAAAAGTAATAGAAAATCAATTCAGTGAATAAGCAAACCATTTTGTTGATGAATAATTGGGATAGGGAAGGAGAGAATTAGTTTTTAGGCTTTCTCATGTTTGAACAGTCTATTAGTATTTGACAAAAATTATAATTGAAGTGTCAGCTCCATCACATAATGTAAACTAAGGCAGGTCACTGGATAAGGGGATGGAATTGTCAGAGTGTTACAAAGCCTTCCAGGGACTCAGTGTGTATCAAATATATCACATACAGCACAGGCACAGCCATTACAGCAGGACTCCAACAGGAGAGGCAAAGAGGGACTTCACGGAAAAAATCCATGTCTGTCACAGCACAGAGGAAATAAAATAATTTATGCCAAGACAGACAGATTCCAGTGGCCTCAAAATTTGCCTGAAATCTGAAGCAATATCATGGGAAAACCTTGAGGGACGACTAAAAACCTTGGAAGAAATCTTGGTGGGTTTTTTAGCACAATGAAAAGGGGAAAAAATGACACATTAGTTGTAACGTATGATTTTGGTCTCTAAGATCTTGAGCTTGGCCACAAACCTCAAACCAACAACTGACCTTAGATATAGACTTAGGGTCTAGCCAAGCCCAACCAAAGGGGAAAGGGAAGACAAAACCTCCAAACTTCCCAAGCATACACATATGGAAGACACAGTTTTCATTCATCATTGCAACTGTTCATGTGTAAAACTGCCCCAGATGGAGCAAAAATACCAGGTCTGGAGGAAAGCTTGGTGTGTGCAGCACCTTTTCCCATCCTTACCTAGCTCCTGTAATCTCTACCCAACCTTCTGAGACCCAACCACTCGGAATTTGTGGGGAGGTTCTGTGCAGCAGGCTCACCTCATTCCTTCTCTTTGGCTCCACCATCCCTGCTCAGCAGAAAGAAGCCATTGTCCTTATTCATAGGTGGGAGGGTGAGATTGTTACCAAGGAAACGGGCTCAATTTGACAGAGATTTGGAAACCCAGACCCAGCTGGAGATAGGAAATCTGAGTATCCTCCCCCTGAAAACATTTGAAAACTAGATGCAATCTGGCAGCAACTAAAACCCAGTTAACTCTTAACTCCCTTCCCTTTGTGAATCCATCTTTCATTTTCTTTATCTCCTTTTTAATAACTCTCTTCTTTGGCTATATGGGTTTGAAGGAAATAGCAGTGAATCCTCCTGAGATACAACATCCAAAAGGACACAGAGATATATTTTTGGATTTAAAAGCAGTATTCTCTCACATTCAGGTGAGGAAAGTCCCCCCTGTGCCCCCAGCTACACACATGGGATTCCCACTTTAAATGAAATTCAATCAGCAGGACCAGGACCAGAAGTTCTCCTGGGCTGGAGCCCAGCCCAGTACAAATGTGCCATTGATTACTTGGAGAGGGGCTGTAACAATGATTAAAAGCCCCAGGATAGATCCTGAGCTGGTGTAAATCCACGGTAGCCCCATTGATTTACTCTGAGCCAGAGGAGATCCAATCGAATTTACACAGGCTGAGGATGTGAGGCCATCACTTCTGAGGAATGAGGAGTGGAAAATGATACTGCACAGAGGGGATAGATCAGAGCAATGTAAATAAAATAACAAAACAAGAATAGGGAAGGACTGCTGGAGGTGAAGAGTCCAGGACTAATTCAAGCTAGGCAGGAGAAGATCCATGCACAGAGTTAAGATGCATTTTAAAGGATGGACTTAGAAGAGAATTTTTTTTTTTTCCAAAAGAGTGGCTCAGGTTTTTTCTAGACAGGTTTTGCATTTTGTTTATGAGCTTTACTGGCAGGAAGAGAATTTTAAGAGGGTGAACTCTCAACAGCTGGAGAGGACTGAAAACCATGGATGTTTTTTGAAATAAATGTTTCTGTAGAAGCCTGGGCACTGCAGATTGCACTTCAGCAGGATGAAGCCTGCTCCAGTCTGGAGCCCAGCAAGTGAATCACACAGAAATCACTCCTTTGGCTCTATTCCCGAGTGTCAGAGCAATTCCTGCCCTGTTCCTCCTCCCAGTTCTGTGTGTGACACTCACAGATGGGGCACTGATCCTGCCTGGCACTTTCTGTCCCTTAGAGATTTTTTTTTTTCTACTAAACTGAAAAGCTGCAAGGAATTCATTTTCTGTTGGACCCCAAAGGCTCTTTTCCTTCTCCTGAAACAGTTAAAATGTCTAGTGGTTCTACAGAAAGTCTTCCATGAGATACCAACTGGAGGCTTCCACGGTATGACCCAAATTAAATATCCAGGGAACTGGTTCCATTTTATTCCAAACTAATGAGCATTTTCCTCTTATTTCACCATGTTTTCTGACAAGCCTATAATTTGAGGCTGGAACCTGAGCTATAATTTGAAACATCAACTGTAAATTTTCTTGGTTTTCCCTATGCCAGCCAGTTAATACTATTTACAGTGCTGTCATTGTCTGGCATTGATGTACAGTAATATAATACCAAGTCAGGTACTCTGAGACATTTTAAATTAAAATGGAGAAGATTGTCCTTTCCTATACCAAGTTCCACTACCGTTAATTAGTCACATATTGTTCCTGAAATTTAATTGTTTAAATCCATGATGTTAATTCAGAGATTTACAGGTGGAGATTGCCAGCTGGCAAGCTCTAGATGAGAAATGACACTGACCTTCAAACGTGTGTCTGCCTCAACCCTCTGAGAGATCACCTTGTCCAGCTGGAAAAACAAAACCCAGCTCTTGGCTGGGAGCATACAGCCACCTTGGAAGCTGGTCTAATTCAGACACATTTAGGAAAAGATCAAATGAACTTTTTCTATGTCACAATTCTGACTCCAAATTACAAAAAAAGAGTTCTTTGGTTGGTTCCCAAAGTTAAGATAGAATGATTTAGGACACTCTTTATCTCCACAGGCTGTGGCATCAGTCCTTTCCTACACAAACTGGACATTCTTCCAGGGTCCAGGCTCTCCACAGGTGAAAAAAAGATCCTTGTTGTCTGAGACAACATGACTGACATTTTGCCATGGCAGGAGGCAGCCAAAGTTCCCAAACTGGAGGAGAATTCTCATCCCAAATCAGATGCTGGCCATTAAAGTTACAAAACCTGGAGAAACTCAGTTGTACAGACTTACCAGGAAGCCATGAAAGCCAACTTTTCTTACTTAATTTCGAGATTTGGAGACAGAGACAG
The DNA here is from genome assembly GCF_022539315.1 of Serinus canaria. Taxonomy (NCBI): domain Eukaryota; kingdom Metazoa; phylum Chordata; class Aves; order Passeriformes; family Fringillidae; genus Serinus; species Serinus canaria. Next base: position 1,216,582 of record NC_066325.1, read on the forward strand.
AACATTTATGACTATTTGATTCTAGTTTTGTGATAGCAACAAGATTGTGCCCACCATTTCAGGATCAAGTAAGAAATTATTTGTACTCAAGAGGCAGCTTCTAGAATTTATCCACACTCTGGAGCCAGCAACCTGCTCTCAGATTTCTGTTACGTCCCAGTAACAATTTGGTCTTAAAAAAAAAATCCTCATCTTTGGTTAAAATATTTTTTATTATGTCTTATATCAGGTTGGAAGTTTAACATTCTTGATACAGAGAGTTGAAATTAGAAACATCTTGAGAAGAGCATTCTTGTTATCAATCATGTCATCTTGAACATGTTTAGAAGCTTGCTGCTGGCACTAGGAATTGATATTTTATTCAAAAGAATGTATTTAAAGAAAATGACAGCACTTTTCAATTCAGCTTTCCTAAAACAAGAAATCTTTCAAGTCTTCCAAGCCATGTGGATTTCAACATTCCAGTGATTAAGACTATTTTCAATTATACATGCTTTCCCCATTATTTTTTCATAGCTTTAGGGTAGATTTTCAACACTCTGCATGAAGAATTAGACACACAAATCACTCACAACTATTAATGGGAATTGCACAGATGGTGGAAGAACTGGTACAGAACAAGAAAAACCAACTCAAACCATCAAAAACTGGAGAAAAGCCTGCCGTGAACTCTGCAGGCTGGGTGGATCTGCCATTCCTCTTTCTCATCTTGCCAAGCTGCAAACTTCCAAGAGGCAGCCCCGGAAGTGGAACTGGCAAACAGCCACCAGAAATCCAGAAATGGTGAGAGAGCTTCCCCAGTCTCTGAGAGCAACCTATTGGTCTGGATAAACAGAGCTGGATGGCCCTGGGTGATCCCCACGTGCTGCAGCCTCTGGGTGAGCAGTGCAGAGCTCTCCAGCTGGGAGAAGAGACATTTGGATGTCCCCATGTTTCTCTGTGGCTATTTGAAGATACTAAAGAACTACAAATGGACTGGGGAAAAAAATAGAACTTACTTGTTTGGTTTATCTGAGTGTTCTTTAGAAAAAGAGCTGTGATATTTAAACAATATTTGTATTTTCTTCTCTTAACCAAAGAAGCCATTAATGAAATTGCAGAAACTCTCTTCCTGACACCCCCCTGTTGCCTCAATCCACTTTCCTCCAAGAAATGATCTCTCTATTCTAATTTCATCAATATAACATCAAAAATAACTTAATTGAAGCATTCATTAAACCAAACATATATCAGGCTAACATTTGTCAGACTTTAATTCTGTGAAGGGAGCTCCCATTTTCTTTAATGTCTTTATGACAGCTACAGACAGAGATTTTCCAGGAGTGGAAAGCCTTGGGACAATGGCACAAAAAATGGTTGAAAGCAAGTCCAAAATCACTACTGCCATTTCCCCCACCCCTACTTCATATATTTTTATGGGCAAAATATGGTGTTTGATTTTGCTGCACCCTTCATTTTCTCATGGCATTATAAATGGATTTGAGGAATGCCAAAGATGTTTGAATTCAGAGCCAATGCAAGGAACATTCAGGCCAGAATTTACACACCAAGATATTCTGAATTACAACTCTGTATTGTCAATGTGTTCCTCCCCACACAAACTCTTTACTGTGTTTGGAATATACAGTTTCAAAACTCAGCTCAAATAATCTTGGTTTTGCCCTCAAGCACAAGTGTAGTTCAAAAACACTCAAAGCTGGGGTTTGTGACCAAAATTATTCTCCTTTTGTATATTCTTAGCCAGCAAAATACAGAGTCCAACTGTTCACTTTTAGATGGAGAAAAGTATTGTGAAGTAATGCAGTGTTCTTCATCATCCTGACAGAATTTTCTTGAATGGAATTTCAGCACAGTTTGGAACTATCTAGGAGAATAACAGTAGAGCAATAAACTGTATAAAACCATACAAGTGTATGAAGTGCACTCTTGATGGAGATGTTGGACATCCTGAAGAGCTCCCGCCACGTTCTCTGCTCTGTGTCTCAGTACCCAACTGCACCCTGTAACTCTGCTGTACTGATTGGTCATTTTTGTGGCTCCCTGGAAAAATAAAACTCTCTGCTGACTTTTCAGATGTTTCTGGGTTGTAGTTTGGTACATAGACAAAGACTAAAATAGTTAATTGTTTTATATACAGAACACCATCATTTCTGTAACCTAAGTACTTTTATAGTTAAATTCAGATTCTGGCTCAAGGGGAAGTTTCTGAATCAAACCCAGAATAGCAAAAGGGTGAACAAATGGAAAGTGTATAGCTAGAAGTTATGAATCATATTTCATAAAATTGGGTGCATCTGTTTCCTGATTTACTTTTCTGAAACTTTCTCTTCTCTTACTTGCAAGTTTAATTTTTCTGCGACCCCCAAAAAGACAGCAATTAAAGGCAGTCAGAAGGGTGTGTCCTTTGCAACACATCTTTATAGGCAAAAGGCATTTGGAAAATGCTCCCCTTCACCTCTAAAACCCATGTTGGGGTTCCCAGGTTCTGCTGGGAGAAAGCAAGAGTGCCCCTTTCTGATGAGGATTCCAGCTTCTTATCCCATCTTCTTGTGGAAAACACAGATCTGGAAAGAGAGCAGGGAGCAAGCAGCACATGGAGCCTCAGCAGCAGGCAAAGCTGGAGGAAGGGCCTGACCCAAATTTAGTTATTTCAGGGATGACTCAGGGAAGTGAAGAACAGGTTCTGGCTTCACTGAATGAAATTTGTCTCCCAGCCATAAAAGGTGTATTTAAGGCAGGTGTCACAGACAGCCAAGGCGGAGAAGATTTCATTTAGGCCATATGAGAATAGAAAAAATGGAACAAAACACCAAACCAAACCTTAAAGCAGTCTGTTTTCCTCCAAGGTGTTCCTAAATACCTGACCAGCGCTCACTTGGCAGCATTTCTTGGCATATAAAGATATTTACAGGAGTCACAAATAATTTATGGCTGCAGGTACCAAAACTCACTAATGTTAAGTGTTCACCTTATAGGACTGTTAATGTTTACAAAAATGGGAAAGAAGACATCTGCTAAGCCTAGCATTTGGTAGTTGAGCAAAATGGTTTAAAACTTTATGTTACTGGGATTTCTAGCTGTGGTTTCTTGTATGATCTTTGCAGGGATGAGTTGTGTTCTTATTAAAGAATCAGGAATATTTATGTATTTCATGACATAAGGTCTACTGCAGAAGAAAATCTTGCTAACCACTGAAAAAGGATGTAGATAATAACCTAGCACATACATCTGCTCTTTCCCTTGACACCTCTTGGAATCAGAATGGCAAAGGAGGTGAGTAACTGCAGCATCCTCATCTTTGTAACTCCTCTGGAGCACAAGATATAATTACACTGCAAGTGAACTCTTATTGCATCATATAGGCTCAAAATGAACAGCAATCTATTTTTACTTGGGAGAAAAGAGACTGTGTATCTCATCTGTTCAGCTGTATTTTATGCCCAGCTGCTTTTTATGTCCTTGTTTCAGATAAAAAGATGCTGGAATCTTCCAAGTGCCTTGGAGAGCCCATTTTGTCCACCCTCCTGAAAAGAAGGCTCCCAAAAGCTGTGCCCTGACAGCCTGACCTGCAGGGAGGAGGATACCATGCAGCTCTCAGGTCTGGGCAGGAGCTCCACACTGACATCTCTCTGGAAGAAAAGTGGAATAATATCCATAGCTCATACCTATAGGTTTTCAAACACATGACAAAAGGTTAATTAAAAACAAGCTTAAAAGAAGATAAGCTGGGTGAGCAGGCTGCTGACCCCAAGCAAGGTGAGATAACAGCACCTTAGAGGACATCTGCAGCTGCCAGGAGAGCTGGAAATGAATGCTGGGTCCTGGCGTGGGGTCCTAAAACGTGGCAGAGGCTCAGAGGGTGTAGATTGCCACCTTCTCAATATTCCCCTTCAGTACCACAAAGCTTTTCAGCACAATTCCCACTGTCATACAGCATGCAGCACAAAAAGGCTCTTCCTATTATTATAACATACTTTCAAATCAAATGTATAAGAAGGGGATTTGAAAATTCCATTCAGATGCTAAATAGACAGCCATGTTTTGCGAAGTTGAGGTTCCACTCAACAATTAAGTAAACAGGTTCTGGGCTTCCAACTCCTGTTCTCAGCTGAAGATTTGAAATCTTCATTTGCATGTCTGAGCAGGAGCTAAAACTCACTCAGTCTGCAGTTATCCAAATATCCAAAATCCCAGGCCCAGCTGTAGCTGCCTGCTCACACACAACACATGACTCAACATTAATCTCCCTTTTTTCTCTCCTCCAGTTTCTGCCCTCCCTTCCACAACACTTTTCTCTACCAGATCAGCAGCAGCTGAGAGTGAGCAGTGTTTTCTCTGCACGGACACATTGATAGCAAAAACAATTTTCCCCTGACACTGGGAGCTGGGATGTGCCTGCTAGAACAGAGCCCTGGATGTGCTGGGTGCTAATAACCTACACAGGCCTCTGAAACAGTGAACACTCAGTGAGTAATGCTGCAGATCTGCATTGGAAAGGAGATGCTCCTATTTATCAGTTTGGGAGCTTTTTTTACAGGCAACTGTTTGCTCTAGAAACCCTCAAGCAAAGGGGACCAGAGGTTCTGAGTGGACATGGGCAGAGGGAAGGAGGACACGGGGTTGAAGCCACTGCCCCTCCCATTCCTGCCCATTTGGGAATTTCTAATGTGCACTAGGTGCAGACACAGCCTCCACAGGCTGCTGCCTTACTAAGGCTTCGCAGAATAGACAGCAAATAAAGATTTCACATTAGGTTTTCCTTTCAATTCACAGAGATTCACAGAGTTTGGGAAAAACCCCTGTAAACACTGGGGGAACAACAGTGTCAGAGGTATTGCCTCCAGCTGGCAAATGAAAAATGAGCCTTCGCATATTAAAAGCTGTTAGAAGCTTTTAAAAGGTACCTGTTAGAAGGTACCTATGTTTATTTCTTTTTTTAAAATTTGTTTTTGAAGGGAAGAGAACACTGGCCAATTGTAGCAGGGCATGAACACAACAAGGATGCACAGAATACCAGGCTGATTAGCAACAGGCAACCACTCAGGAACAAACCCAAGCTTAGTAACATTATTGACTATCACGAGAATGAAATAGAAGTAAAATTGTGTTGCACATATTAATGAAAAAAAATTCAGTAATTTCAGTTTTTCATCAATGAAAGCTGTCATATTAAAAAAAAAAAAAAAAAGAAGAAGAAGAAATCAAGTAGATAAAGATTCCCAGCACGTCCCACGTGTAAAAAGTCTCAGTAATGCACTACATAATTTTCATTTAGGTCTAAAGCAGCAGAACAGATGGGGTCCCAGTAGTCAAAAGTAAGCACATTATGATTATTGGCAGCTATTAAACTTCTGCTAATAAATGACATTATGAAGTAATATGTTGTGCCTAACATTGTAAAAGTTTGTGATGATAGTTTACAAGGAAAAAATATTGAAAAATCGTAACATGAGGAACAGCAAAAAGGAAGAGAATGATGTAACATTTCAGCAAAAGAAATGCCAAGGATTTTTTAAAATTAGAGAGTTATCATTTATTCTTGCTTTAAAAAAGACTCAGCATAAGCCAAAGGACAGTTTTTAATATCTCAGCCAATTTGTATTGGAGTGCACCAAGTGCTTTGATATTTTAAAAACAAACCAGTCATCTATCAGACAAACCCAGGAATTTAACTTGACTTTCTCTCTTGATTTACTTCCCCAGTCCTTTGCTGTTTTCTTTATTTAATACAAACTGCAGGTGTGTGACTCACAAACAGGTTCAAGCTGACCATGCCAGGTGATTCAGCTCTGCTCCTTTGGCCCTCATACTCAGCCACAGGGCTGGTTGGAGATAAGCAGTTTGTTGAACCTGATTCAAGCTTTATCAAACATTAGAGCTTTTTCTTCCTTTCCTACAGCACTTTTCTCAAAGAAATATTTATGCTTTTTTTTCTGAATAGCCAGGGGTCAGTGCTAATGGTTTAAGTGTTCATGCAATATTCTTATTACTATTTAGTTATTATTTTAGTTCTTAATCATGTAATGTGAAAGCTGGTTGGTTTCCAGTGTGGGTTTTGCAGATGCTTTGTGCTGTTCAGAAGAGCCTACACTGACATGAAGCAAATCAACCCAAGAGCACACAGAGCATGGAAAACCCATCCCCTTTTGCGGGTGCCAGCCCAGCTCTCCTCATGCCCAGGGGTGCCAGGGCTGCCCATGTGTGCTATCCTCCAGGAGCACCTGTGGGCCAGCCCGAGCTCTGCCAGAGCCCCCAGCACAGGAGCAAGATGGGGTATTTCCATATTCCACAGGCAGATCCTGTGGGCTGCCCAAAAAGCTGCAGCTGGGTTTTGATTTGAGGAGGAACCAACACCTCCCGTAGGGTCTGGCTGCTCTTGGCCAAACTGGAGCTGGAGGCAGCAGAGCCCCATTCCTGCAGGGAGCTTTGGGAACCCAGGCACCAACGAGGGCTTGTGCAGGGCCTCCAAATGCTTGGGCCAGGCCCACAGTCAGCTGAGCATATTCCTTCAGAAAAGCTCTGCTCAGCAGGGCTCAGCAGAGCTGTGCTTGCTGCCAGTGCTCGTCAGTGCAGGACTCATTTAATGACTGCTGGAGTCAATAGAAACACAGGCCAAGGGCAGGGACCTTGCCTTCATTAAGACTCCCAGTCAATCTTGAAAGATACTCCAAAGGTTCTTCTGCAGCCTCGTGGAGCCTCTGTTCAAACAGGTATTTAGTCACTAAATCAGGCTGTCAGCTGGAGACCCTTTAGAACATGCCCTGCTTTTCCAGAGGAATGATACAGCAATTTCTTAAAGACAATTCACTCCTGCTTTTAGCTCCTGCTGCAAAAAGACAGGCCATGAACAAAATTAGTTAATTGAAATAATGGAAGGTTGATATAATTTTGCAATATTTCTATCTCCATGGAAAACACCTAAAAAATTATATCCCATATCTTCCTCTTCCTTCCCACTTACCGGTGAGGATGATAAATAATCTGGAAATAGAAGAACTGCAAACAGCATGGTCATGGTGAGAGATCATGGTGAGTGATCCCAGGCCCATTTCAGAGTCTGGTGTAATCTAAACCATGCTGTGTCAGACAGGATCATCTAGAAATTATGGAATAAGTAACAGAAACTCTTGACAATGATTGAAATTCTGTTTGCAGTAGCACTGGAATATTTTACTCTAGGTCATGAAGTAAACAAGAACATACACCAAAAAAATACAAGTAACAAATCTAATTTAAGGAACAAGTGACTGTTTTTATTCTTGGTTATACAAAGGAAAGCAACACAATAAAGAAAGACATTTGTCCTTAATATAAGCATTTCGCTCCTGTGCTATCCATGATCCTGAAGAATGTCACTGTCAGACACACAAAACACTTCAAGGAGCAGAGAAAGAAGTTGGCTGATGAGTTTTAATGATCAATATATTGAAAATGAAGTAAATCCTTCCCATGAAGACAAATGGAAAGCAAATGAACAAATGGAAATATTGTGGGCTAAGGCTTGAAATCCAAAAGTGAACCCAAGTAGCATCAGGAATAAGGAGATAATTCCCACACCTGATTCAGTCTATGGACTGAATCAGGACTTGATTTACATCTATGCTAAACCCATGGTTTTCTCCAGCATAGTACAGGATTAATTTCAGATTGCATTTCTCCAGTAAGATATTTCTTGGCACTGTGTGAGCAGAGATAATACACTTTATATGTCCCTAACATATAAAATACCCTTCTCCTCAGTCTACCTGCCCACTTTTAAATTTGATCTCTTTTATGTTCCTCACGAAAGGCTGCCTCTTCCCAGGGCAGCCCAGCTGAGCTGCAGCTTACAAGTGTATTTACTGAAAGGAATACAGCAATAACAACTGTTCTTTTGTCTCTGTGAGAAAAGGCTGCCTAGAGCCAATTATCGTTTATCACTCCAGATACACATTTTATGATCTTTGTGCTAAACCAGAAAATAGTGTAAGAAGAAGGAGCCAATTTAATATTTTCAAGTTCAATCACATCAGAAAGGATCCCTTAACTTGCATTGTATGTTGTTCAGTGTAATTGTCAGATTTTATTAATTTTACATGCTAAGCTGGAAACATCAGGCACAGGTTTCTTCTTGGAAGAGCAGCAAAGCTAAAAACAGCACAAGCACCAGAGGAAACTGTGTTTATAATTGCTCTGTTTCCTAGTTGGACTTTGTCAGCTCAACTTGGGTGGCAGCATGACACGGAGAGAAAAAGCTCGCTTTGATTTGAAAAAGGTTGTTTGCAGGTGTCAAAACAAAGTCTACCAGGAAACCAAGGGAAAAATTAAATGCTGTGAGCCATTATTGCAGGTGTGCTCCAGTGAAAATTATCATTCTCTTGTTTTTGCCTCAGTAAACACATTGTGCAGTCAAGGCCAAACGTCGCTTGGAAGGAATTTAAAATACTGTAAGCTTACAATGAAGCTCAAATTAATATTTCTTGGTCCAAACAAACACATTAGAAGTTATTCATCCTACTCACTGCAGACAGGAATACAATGCAGGCTGATAATGAGCAGGCACCAAGGACTAAATATGCAAGAAGAGGCATTTCTGACACTGCACTGTGGGATGTCCCCCCAGCATTCACTGTCTGTGTGCCCTGGCAGGCCCTGTCCCAGGAGGGGACAGCACTGGTGCCACTCTGGGAGGGCACGGCCAGGGCTGCACCTGCCCCATGGCAGCAGCCACCAGCTCAGCCCAGCCAGGACCCCCCTCCCCAAACCCTGGAGCAGCCCCAGCCCCACAGAGAGCTCTGTCCTGTGCCAGTCTGGGCTTGGGTCTGGGCCAGGTCTGGCACTGCTTTGGCCCAGGAGCAGGGAAACAGCTGCTCCAGGCTTCCCAGGGCATTGACCAGGGGCTGCTCGTACCCCCACAGCCAGGCTTTGCAGCAGGACACAGACTGCCTGTCCACTGCACACTGGACAGCAGCACAGATTTCATCTGGGACAGACAGCGATCTCCAGAAGCTCTGCCAGGGGTGTAATCCAGCCTGCAGCAGCAGCCCCCACAGCACGGTTGGTGGCACTGGGATTTGGAGTGTTCCATGCAATCACACCTGTACTGGCACCAAACCATTAAATGGTGATTGATGAAACACCTTCTCCTGTGGTATCTTCCACAAGGATCACAGGATGAAGGAAGAGACGAGAAAGTTGACTCCATGTTTCAGAAGGCTTGATTTATTATTATATGATAGATATTATATTAAAACTATACTAAAAGAATAGAGGAAAGGATTTCACTACAATGCTAAGCTAAGAATAGAAAAGGAATGAATCAACAAAGTCTTCCCTCAGACTGAGACCGGCCGGACAGGTGAACTGTGATTGGCACTTAATTGGAAACAGCCTGATGAGGCCAATCAGAGATTCCCCCTGTTGCATTCCACAGCAGCAGATAAGAATTGTTTACAGTTTGTTCCTGAGGCCTCTCAGTTTCTCAGGAGGGGAAAAATCCATAAAAAATGTCGGTGACATTCCCCTCTCCCCCAGAGCTGGCTTTTGGTAAATATCCCCATCCAGCAGGGCTTTGGAGTCACCAGAGGAGGGAGGGGAAGTCCTACTAGCGGAGGTGACAATGTGAGGAGTTCTTAAAGTAAATAAGATGCCACCAGTCAACTGGATACTGAGTGAAGGAGTTTGGGGCAAATAAAACCAACCCAGCAACCACTGGAATTCTCTTTAGAGAAGAATAAAACCAGAAATGAGGAGAAACAGTGAAGAAGGATCAAAGGACATGGCATGAGCATCCTTGGTATGACCAAGTGTGAGTGTCAGTGTTCCTGCAGCAGAGGCAGCCTGGAAATGGGGCTCTCAACAGAGCAGAGATTCATTACCCCTGTGCTGCTGGAAGCCCTTAATTCTCAGGGAAAATCTGGGAGCATCCGTGATTTTAATAGGAAGTGCCTGGGTCCTTTACAATGTCTTGGCTCTATGAGGTGCCTGTGGAAACTGAAGGAAAAGATGAATTCTACCAAACAAGGCTGACTGAGAAAATGTTCTTCACACAAGGCAAATTAAAAATCAAAAAACCTGAGCCTGTTTACCCTACACTGCTTTAAAGGGAAGGGAACAAGCTGGAAGGAGCTGAACGTGCCAAGGAAATATTGTGAACAATTTTCCTGTTTCCAGTGTGTGTTTGTAACCCCGAGTCAATCAGGGCAATATGTGTGCTCTCAGAAAAAAGAAATTATTGCTTCCTCTGGAGTGTTATGCTTTGTTTTTACACATTTCCAAGAAGTGGTCCAAATGTCATAATATTAAAAACTGTTAATTTAATTCTCTCTCTGGTGGAAGGTTGGCTGTGCCATGGTTAGAACATGTTTTGCCCCAGCAAAGCTCAGGAATCACAAGGATTTCATGCTGAGTTGCCTTCCATGACTGTGGGTTAGAATTAAAACACACACAGAGGCTTCTGTGCATGAAAACCAGGAGAAAGAAATAATGAATACACTGTGCAATCCTTTCCAAGAAATATTAAGCACAAACACACTTCAATTAAATGAAGCAGGAGACCTGAGTGCACAGGTTCAGGGCTGAATTAAGTTCTAAGTCAGGGCTGTCTCCCTGTGTTTGCTTAGCTCAAGGTATTTAATTCAGCACAGCACACAGTGACTCTCCTGAGGTATCCAGAACTGCAGATTACCTGGGCTGTCTGCAATGCTGGAACTGGAGGAGTTGGTCTGTCACAGGTGTCCCGAAACACAGCTCCATGGAATCCTACAGGGACTGGAACCCCACAGGGACTGGAGTCTCAAAGGGACTGGAGTCCCACAAGGAGTGGAGTCCCACAAGGAACTGAAACCCCACAGGGACTGGAACCTCACAAGGACTGGAACCCCACAGGGACTGGAACCTCACAGGGACTAGAACCCCACAGGAACCCAAACCCCAGAGGAACACAAACCCCACAGGGGCTGGAACCCCACAGGAACTCAAACCCCAGAGGAACTGGAGCCCCACAGGAACTCAAACCCCACAGGGGCTCAAACCCCAGAGGAACTCAGACCCCACACGAAACACAAACCCCACAGGAACTCAGACCCCACAGGAACTCAGACCCCACAGGAACTGGAGTCCCACAGGAACACAAACCCCAGAGGAACTCAAACCCCACAGGAACTGCAGTCCCACAGGAACACAAACCCCAGAGGAACTGGAGCCCCACAGGAACTCAGACCCCACAGGAACTCAAACCCCAGAGGAACTCAGACCCCAAAGGAACTGGAGTCCCACAGGAACTCAAACCCCACAGGAACTCAAACCCTACAGGAACACAAACCCCACAGGGGCTGCAGTCCCACAGGAACTCAAACCCCAGAGGAACTGGAGCCCCACAGGAACTCAGACCCCACAGGAACTCAAACCTCAGAGGAACTGAGACCCCGCAGGAGCTGCAGGGCCGCTGCCCCACTCCTGCTCTGTGCCACGGCCTCTGCACTGGCCCAGCTCCATCGAGCCTAAACAGCTTCCATTCAAAGAACACTTTGGAACCTTGTTCATAATAAGAAAAGACAATGGTAAGAGCAAAAGAAAACTTCATTTTTGCAACACATTCATTTCTCTAAGTAAAAGAAAATCAGAGCAACCAAAGCATATTAAACAGGGCCATGCTTTTCTGACCCAGAAAACACAGGCCTGTACATTAACATTAATTAAACCAAGCAAAACCCTACCATAGCATTAGAAAGGCACAGGGTAATTTCTGCATATTTTGACTAAAAATTTTACCTACTTTTGATATAACAGAGCAAAAATCCAGGTAATCTTCATTATAGCCAGGGATATTTACTTCAAAACAACTTCATAGTTTTAAATACATTATTTCCTATTTAGCTGGCAGGTTTATATCTTATTTTCTATATAGCTGCTAAAGGTTCCCTGCTTTCCTAACAGAGCAATCATTTATCTGTTAGTGGGTGATCTTTAATTCCTGCCTTAGAAAACCCCTAAAACTCTTAATATTATAGCTGGAAACTCCTATAATACCACCCCAATGTGGCTTTAGGGCCAGCATCACCACCACAGTTTATTATTGATGTTATTATACCTATAATCTCAGAAAACATAATATTTCTCAGATTACACTGATATTCTGTCACTTCACTATGAAAACTTTTCTTGTTGTTGGGGTTTTATTTGGTTTTGGTTTTTTTTCTTTTTGGGGCACCCAGATCAGAAACGTTCATTGTACCCCCCTGTGGAGAGAGCCAGAGGTGCCATTTGCCCAGAAAGGTTTTCCTCTCCTGGGAACAGCTTTTTGTCATGTAGCACAGCAGAGAAAATGATCTACAACCATCAAACCCCAGCTACAACAAGTGGACAACCTGTGGCATATTAAAATGTGCAGTTGAAATAGCTTTAAAATTTATAGCTTAATTATAAAAACACAATTTAAAGCTCACGTGAGGGAACAGAGACAGGCACTTGGAAGGTGCTTTCAGTTCAGCAAAATTTACTGCAATTAAGACTGCAGGAATAAGCTATAAAGAAAGTTCAGTAGTGCTTTGAGGTCCGCATTTATGTCCAGTGCCCTTCCACATATTTTTATTCCTGGCCAGTGCCATGAAGCTGTAGCAGGTGTCTCCTCCCCTCAGCACTGGGCAGGCACTGGGAGGAAGGCAGCTCTTACTGGGGTCACTGGTCCCCAGACACACCCTGGGGCTGTGACTCATGACCCACACTGAGCAGACTCAGACTCATAAAAGCTGAACCCTTCTGCTTCAGGGTTTCACTCCAAATTCTCCATTAAGCCCAACAAACAGGAATAATTTTTGGGATATCCCTGCAATTGCCCAGTGTAAGCATGGGAGCAGCCAGCATCACCCTGCCAGACCTCCCTCCCAGCAGGGCTTTTGCTGTCACCAGAAAACAGCTCTGGAAACAGAACAGGCCTTGAGTTTTGGGCCCTGTCAGCACATCCCCACTTTCCCACTCTGCACAGGCACGTCAACAACTGCATAAAGCTGCATTTCAAAGGGCCTCAGCAGCAGAAAGCATTAGAAGTGAAATATCAATAACATTTTCTCAAAAGCAATTGAGTGCCTCAGTTTATGGAGTAGAACCTGGTCATTAGTTAGCTAATCCTCTCTTTGCTGAGCGTGGGACTGCATGGAAGTTTAGAGGAAATCCAAGATCATCTCTGTTGTTTTGGTCCTGAGGGTTTCTCTGCAGCATTTCAGGACACCAAATTTGGTGGAACTGCTTAGATCCACCTTGAAAGGGGCTCAGCAGCAGAAATGCTGGGGAGATGCAGGAGCTAAGGCAGGTGAGTCTGCAGTCAAGGGCTGTACAGAGAGCTAAACATTGATTGCAGGGAAGAAGAAAAGAGTAAAAAGCTCCTTATTGTGTTATCTGTTGTTTCTTTTTTGATAAGTTTTTGTTTGGTTGCAATTTCAAAAATATAATTAGGAGTCCCCAGGCAAAACTGAAGAGGTGGAATACTAATGGAAATTTTAATCTTCAGCATAAGAAATCAAAAACATTTGAATAGCCTGCATACACACACATCCATTATTTAACACTTGAGACCAATTCAAATGGAATATTTTCTACCACCCAGGTCTCCATTGCTTTCCACCTTTAAATCTTTTTAGCATTCCATTTCTGTGCCCACCTGTCCCTGTGAGAGACATTATATTGGCAAGTTTCATGTTTGGAGAGGCAAGAACAGCAATCTAGATACTCTGGGGTCGGTCTGTGATAAGTATTGGGCAAGTGGGATGTTCTGTCCTCAATTTATTTATTTAGGTTATGGCCCTTACAAGCAAAGTAAAATAGTCCTGGAATGCCCACACAGAGGCTCCTGCTCCCTCAGAGTTATTTCTCTTGCCCTCTTTATTTCTTTCTTTCCAAGGACCGCTCCAAGATTACTGCAAACACCTCAGTGCTTTCAGGCTGTGGTTGGTCTTGACTGGTGTTGGGGTCTGTAGCTTGTCAGAGTGACCCCAAGAAAAGTTGGAAAGTCTCTTTTCTCAGCCCAGTGATTGAAGAAGGAGTCAGAGCTCTTCAGTTCTCGGTCTCAAGGTTGTTTATTGTATCTTATCTATAAAATTCTTTCTCCTGTCCTGCCGAGGTCCACTCAGCAGGACAGTCAGAGGCACTCTGCCTACCCTAGGGCAGTGTTATGTCTTTATACTAAAAACTACCTGTACAATGTTTACAATTACTTCCCAATAACCTATGTTAGACAGTGAGCTTCAACTCTAAACCAATCTAAAAGTGCCAACATCACAGCAGGAGATGGAGGCCAAGAAGAAGATGGAGAAAGGCAGGACATGCCCAGATCTCTCCATCTTGCCCCCTGAATCTCCATTCTAAAAACCCCAAAATTCACTTTTTCACCCCATGATAAATTCACTGTCATTCTACTTAATTTGTCGCGGCTTGCAGATCTTCAGCTAAGGTTGGTAACTTGCTCCATGGGTAATAATCAAAACCACAGGCATCTTGGGCTCTGTGCCAGGGTCTCTGAGACCCCTGGCAGGGGTCTTGGCTGCTCAGGACAGCCACAGGGATGTCCTGGGTCCTGACAGACTGGAACAGATATTTTTCAAAAGCAGTGTTAAATATTCTGTGATGTGAAGATTCTCTGACTGAACCACTGACCCAGAAAGAAGGGTTAATTCCTGCTTTGTCCCTTACTGGGCTCCAGTCACAGGTTTGATTTGGAAGATTTCCTGATATTACATAGCAGCTCATGGCTAAGAAGGAAGGTTCCCTCTTTAAATGTCACAGCTCATGATGTGATTTGGTCTGAACTCCACATATGAATATACACACACACATTTGTACTTCATCTGCAAGCCAGAGATGATTAAACTGATTGTCCAACAGAAAAGTCATCAGTTCCAGCCAGGGTAATGCTCCTTGGAGAGCTTAGAAAGTGCCATGACCATTTATCCTTTATATCCTTTAAGAGAAGTGTCAGGGCTGCCACTGACACCCATCATAGAGGGAGGGAAGGAGAGGCAGAGAAGATTAAAAAAAAAAAAAAAAGGAAAAATGAAACAGGAAAAATGAAGAAGGATAAAAATAGAATAAAGAAAAGAAATGGGAAGTATAACAACTTCACTGCAGGTGTGAATTGCTGTTCCTTGGTGTTACATCTCAGTAAACAGAATAAATGCTTGGTGGTGTGTGACTGCTTTCCAATCAGTGAGAGCAACGTGCTGTGCCTGGTAATGGATCATCCCCCAGCCTTCCCCTCCATGGGGAACAACAATGGCAGGGGAGATGGCAGAGCTAGACTAGAGCAGGGGGGCTGCCCCATGGGTCAGCCAGGAGCTCTCTCATCTCATGAGTGAAACCACCACTGCAGTTCAGGCTGCCTTTCACACCTGGTTTGATGTGTTTGCAAAGAATACTCCAGCCATTAATTAACCTTTGCCACCCCCTTGCAAGGCAGAAGTTCTGCCCTCAGCTTTCCCCACAGCCTCACTTCTGCCTCAATAAAATCTTTTCTCAGCAGCAGAGACAGGCTA
Source organism: Serinus canaria (assembly GCF_022539315.1). Lineage (NCBI taxonomy): Eukaryota > Metazoa > Chordata > Aves > Passeriformes > Fringillidae > Serinus > Serinus canaria. The sequence continues at coordinate 1,232,085 of NC_066325.1, forward strand.
GAGAGCCCTGACAAAGACAGGCTGGAGAACCACAGCTGAGGCATCTGCAGGTGCTCTGTACCCTCAGCTCATGAAAAAACCAGATGAAACTTGCACAAGCACTGACATGCTCAAAAAAGCAAAATATGCACTAACGGTACAAACCACCAGCTGCAATAACAAAGATATTGCAGAGGGCTTGGGTCCACCACAGATGGGTTTTGCTGACAATATTTTTTTTTTATTTCTCCTAGTGGCAAATTTACATTTCCTAGTGGAAGGCCATTTCTTTTACTATGATCTTCATTGTGGTCTACAATGGTTAATTCCAGCTCAGATTGCCAAAAGGTGACAGGAATTTACAAAAAAAGGAAATAAGTTTGTGTATTTGATTCCTGCAGGATTCAGACACTTGAGCAGGGATCAAAGGAGGCAGATGTAATTTAACTGAATATTAAACAGTTTATGAGCTGTGCCATCCCTCACCAGGTCTGCCCTGCTCAGAAAGTCCTCACCTCGTTTTTTAAACCACTGAGGGCAGCAGTTTAATTTCTTCTCTTACAGAAAGAAATTCCAGTTGCTGCAGAGTTGAGTGATATTGAATCAATGTCAAGTGCTCAAGTTCTTTCTCATACATCAGCGTGACAATTGAAAGAAATGGAAATTTCCTTCTTGTGATCTCACCAAATCCTGATCTTGTTTGAGGCCTGCAAGAGCCAATTTTGTGATTTTGCTGTTGACTTTTAAGCCTTTCCTGGATAGCAGAGCCATTGCCCTGATCCTACAGAAAACCTGGCAGTCAGAGATCTGCTGGGTAGCAGAGTGCTCTCACCTGGTGACCAATATTGTCCTGCTCTCCTTTTATGCCTGTTTTGTGTCTCTATGTCTGTAAGTCAGACACAGGATACAGTGGGAGAGCAAATGCAATTTTTCCATCATGGCAAGTTACTGCCTCAGGTTGCCACCTTAGAGAGCTAAATTGGATGTAAATAATGTCACTTAATGTACCAAATAACATTTATATGCCATAAAATCCTCCCTTCAGATACTAACTGCCTACTCTCTTTTATAGGCTAACACTCAGCAATTAAGGCACTGAACATCTGGGCTTCCAATCACTCAGTAATCATTAAACTCAAAGAGAAGATCCCCTGAATGCCTCTGTGGGTCAGAGTGGGGAAGAGAAGCCCAGAGCAAAATATCTGTGCCATATACAGAAGGGCACACTCTGGAAACAGCTGATGCCTCTTATTCAACATTTACTAAAGCAGGGGAGGAAGCTGAGCATCCTGATGATTCATGTGGATAAATAACCTGGTGTGATGCAAAGGTTTGCACATCTTTATTACAATAAAACAGCACCTGGCGCCCTTTTGTTGCCATCTGCATGCTCCAAATAATTTGGTCAGCGTTATTGGCTTGGAAGAGAGCCAGGGAGTCAAATTATTCACTGGATGGAGGTGCAGGCAGGAACTGCAAGCAGGTTTTGGAAGTCTGCTAACAAAACTTTCCCACATGTTGTCCCAGCTGAGCTCACTGGGAATGGAAGGGAATGGAAGGGAATGGAGGGGAGTGGAAGGGAGTGGAAGGCTCCATATACCTGTGGAGCTTCCTTAAAGCTGCTCCTTGAGGTACCAGCCCTCCCCAGACCTCCCATGGCAGACAGAAGTTGCTGCAGTCATTGTTTGTCCCTCACAACTCCATCCTCTGTTGGCTGCACACCTGTCCCAAATGCCCCCGCTTCAGATTCCAAGTCATTTAATGAAGAAATAAATAACATATACTAATTAAAGCAATAATTTTTCTGAAGTTTTGCTGCACTTTTGTTCACAGATCTTTACCATGAAGAGCTGTTTAAAAGGAAGATAAAGAAACAGCAGCAGATTGGGTGGAGGACCAGCACTACTCCAAATATTCATGCAAAGTTCTCCAATACTTTTTTGCTGGGAGCAAGCTGGGTAGAACTGAAGGAATTAAATTTCACACCAAGGAGCTGCTCATACTGAACAATTTTTCTTCAGGAATTGTGAAAGACAAACTTCCTTCTTATAAATGACTTTCAGTCACTTGTTTTCTCAGGCACTGGGGGTAAACTATTATGGGGTCTCTTTGGCACCTGAAATTCCCCAGGGCAGATGGAGCTCAGGCATTTCTGTCCCTGCCCAGCTGTCAGAAGCTGTGAGCATTCAGGCACAACCTCAGAAAGCAGCACCCATGGGTGCTGGGACCATCCTGCCCCTCTCCGCTGTGATTGCTGTTCCATGGAATGCACCTTTCAGCAGTTTAGAGGATTTTAATCAAGGGCTAAATGGTGGGAAGAGCCCCATTAAATATTGCTAGAACCAAGACAATTCATTGGGTTTACAAGGATTAGATCCATTAGATGAAGGGAAGATGAGGTGCACAGAGGTGTGTCCAGTCTGGGATCTGGCAGCTGTGGTGTTCCCCCTTTTTCCCTAGAAATTGGACAGCTGTGGAGCAACTCTGAGCCCTTCCCAATGCAGTGCAAGTCAGACCCTCACAGACATTACAGGCTCTAAAACTGACTTACCTTTCCTTTCCTAAACACTATTTGTCATGAATTACTGCTCCATCTGCTTCCAAGTGCATTGACCTGAAACACGGAATGCAAGTGAGGAGCCCAGCAGCAATGTTTCATGTTCTTATAAAAAACAGTGGAGTGAGGCTATTTTGGGATGTAGAAAACCAAAAATCATAATGTGGGTTTCCTTCCAGTGCTCTCCTAGCAATCACTTCATAATAAGAGGTGCATTTTTATATTCCAAATCTAGTTCTGTAGTTCAAAACTTTGTGCTGCCTTATCCCCTGAAGTATTTGAACATAAAAGAGATCTAATATGAATATTAGCCTCTCTGAATAAAATATAAACAGCATTAGGGTTTTTTTTAAATTGCTGAAAAGCCTATTGAAAAGGTAAGAACGTTTAAGTAGCTGTCTCTCACAACGCAATGTAATTCTAGAAATTTGGGGGAATCAGAAATAAGCTTCTAGTGAATGTTTCCCATTACTGTGAGCCTTCCTTTGCTAATGCAAAAGGTTATTTACAGCACATGTAAATAGAGACAGAAGAAGACATAACAACGGAATTCGTGCATATCCTGGGGATAGTTTGCTTACACTGAAATATTTTAATGCTCCAATAGGAAGCAAGAAAGGAAGGAAGCCAAAGAGAAATGCTTCTTTGTTATGAAAGCATGGCTCCACTGGCCAGAACTGAGCAAACCCCAGTCAGCATCAGCGTGAGCAGCCTTATTTACTCCAACTGAGGAGTGGGACAATAAATATTGCATGGAAAAGCCTTGGATACTGGGGACTAGTCACATTTTATTGACTTTTTTTTTCTTTCAATTTCTAAAAAATACAGACAGGAAACAAAAGGACCACAGTCTTTGTTGCCATCATGTTCTGCACAGGAAACTTGTCTCTCTTCCAGCAGCTCCACAGGAATTACATGGAAAGATGCTCAGATCTCTGCTCTTCCCTGTTGCTTTCCATGAGCACAGACACTGGTGGGGAAGTCTGCCAAGGATGGAGTTAAATTTCCTCTTTTTTTTTTCTGTTTTGTTATGTTTTCCCCTCTGAAATGAGGGTCAGTCTCAGGCAATGCTGCAATCCCACTGCCAGCCCCACTGTGTGCAGGTTTCCAACATTTTCAGAGCCACAGGTGCTTGGAAATGAAATTCCCTGACCCAAATCAAGGTAAACTTACAAAGTGGGATTCCCACAACACCAAAGCATGTGGTTTAGACACCCCGAGTCTCTAAACAAACATCAACTCTAGGGGGAAATAAATGAAATAAATGCCCCAAGAAGGGTTCTTCAGGTGAAGCTGGTTCAGGATTGCTCAGGAAACACTGCCAGGTGCCCCAGCAATGTTCACTGCCTGAACCTTGGCCAGCCAGTGCAGAACACAGCCCAGCTTGGCTCACCTGGGCTGGAGTGGCATGTCTGGACTCAACCTTTAGATTAGCAAAAAAAAAAAAAAAAAAAGTGACATCTACTTTGAAACTGGAAAGGGTCAATTTATAAATCTGTCTCAAATTCCCCCCCATTAATTTGTCACATAGCAGTTTTTGTGCCACAGATATTCTTCAAGGTGTTTTGTTTGTTGGCCATGTACTGTGATTTTCAAAATAACCTTTGGAAAATCAATGTGGTTTTATGTTTTCATATGAACAACAGCAAAATTTGCTGCTATTTTTTTCCTGTGGTCACTGACACCTGAAGGTTAACATCACCAAATTTTGTCACTCAGTTTATTGACAGGTCTGGCATGACAGAATTAAAAGCTTGGATGATTCACTGATGTTGAACATTATCAGAAGCAGCCCTGTGTAATAGGAGGGAGCACTTTTTATTCCCATAACCATGACCATGACAACTGCCTCTAGGATGAAGCTGAAGGGAGAATATGAATGAAGACTTTCAAATATAGTTTTATATGAAAAAGTGTTTGTGTCTTAAAAGCATAAGGTATGACAAATGGCACAGGAAGTGATCTCTGAAGATTTTTTTAAATTTATTTTTTGTATATTTGTAACTTTGTGGACTGTTGGCTCAGGCTTATGGTTTCTAATCATTTCCTGCCCTCTCCCATAGTTTAACAAATCCTTACTAAAACATTCTTGAAATTCTGGTGAGCCCTGCCTTCAGTCTAGCAAGGACACTTTGTTTTGCACCCTCCATCATAGACACAATAAGGAAGAGGGCTAAAAGATCTGGGGAGGGCTCCAGTGGGGCAGAGCCCAGGGGAAATCACCTAAGTAACTGCTCTTCTAACTGGACAATATTTGATAGATAACTAATCAACTAACCTTATAAAAATTACAGAAATACTGTGTCACATGTGCATAGTGCCATGTTGTCCACCATGAAAGCTGTCAGCAAAGAACTTGCTTTTCTATTGTCATTTTAACAGTGTTTGGAAAGGTTTTGTGCTTTATTCCAGGCAACAGAAGCACTCCTTAAACCTCACTCTACCTAATGCTGGCTCTAGAAACCAAACTGACATTTTCAGACCACACTGAAGAGACATTCTGAGCCCTGCTATCAACAAGGCCTCTGGCCTCAACAAGAATTGTTCAGTGGGATCTTGACAGAACAGGCCCAGGAATCACCAGAGAGTGATTTGCTCCTGGAAGTAAAGACAAATATTAACTGTGCAATCAGCTCAGCTTTACCTGTGTGAGCAGAAGATGCAAATGTGTGATTTGAATCCAAAGGCAGCAGCACCCACCCCTCCCAGGCAGCAGCAGCCCTGTGGGGTTTGCCACTCCAGCTGATAATGCACTTAATAAACAGGACTTACACCAGGGAACAATGAATCTCTGCTGTCATGCTAATTAAAAAGCCAATATTACATTACTTCCTCAAGGGCTCATTTTATAATTTTTAGGATTATAGCACATTGATTAATTTATACAAGTTTTTAATCCCCTAGTATTTAATGAAGTCTAGGAACTTGGGAACATGTGCATAATTCAAATTTGTATAATTTTGTTACATGGGAGAAAAGTTAGGCTGGTCATCTGCTACTTCATGTAGAAAAGTGTCTGAGCTCACCAGTTCAACCATCATCCCATTAACCATTTGTAACAAAAATATTTGAGCCTAAATTAATTCTGGGTTTATTAGATTATTTTTCAGCTTGCTAAGGACTCCAGCAAGCATTGCTTGTCTTCTGTGCTTGTCAACTGCCTTTTAATTAGCTGCTGTGGAACAACTGAGCACAGTGGGAAACTAATATCTGCTCCAGTTATCCTGCACAGCATTTAGAGTGCCTCAGAAACAACACTGTCATTACCCTGCACAGAGTTCCCATCCTGGGAGGTGAAAATGCCTGGCTGCAAGGAGAGCTCCAAAAATGCACTGCAGACAAACCCTACAGTAAAATTAATTGTTGAGGATAAAATATCCTACAAAGATAAAGTGCTGCATTGTGGTTTAGGCTGGTTTCTGGTTTATTTTTACAGTCTCAAAAATGCAGCTCAGTCACTTATTAGACCCACCCACAAATCATAGGCTAAAAAACAAAAGAATTTTCTTTTAAGTCTTCTGCACACAATGTAAATATCTCAAAAGCTAAGGTTTCAGGAAATATAATCCTGAGTATAAACCCCAGCCTTCTTTTACTTCACATGGGGGGAACAAAACAAACAAACAAACCCAAAAGGAAACACAGGCACTGAATTTTGAAGCTCTGTTTAACCAAACCTTATTGTAGGTCAGAGACAGACCCAACTCTGGCCATTAATCACAAGAAACACATTTTTTGATGCTCAGGGCTTGTCTCCTGGTCAAATGATGGCCAAAGAGAAACATCCCTGAAGCCCCAGCTCCCTACAAAGTGTGGATACAAAGGAAGGAGATGGATTATTCAGAGCACTGAAGATTATTACAGAGGTGGGGGCACAGTTCTATTTAACAGCACTTCCAGAGTCTGCAAACATTTCACTTGGGAGGCTCCAAGTTGCGAGGCATTAAAAAAAAAACAAGGAAAACAAAGTAAACTTGCAGTCACAAGTACAAGCTGAGCCTGAGCAGTGGATCTGCTTAAAGACAAAATTTATGAACATACTGCAAAAAATGTTTCGGTTTTTTTTTTTGGTCATCTGTTAGTTTTACAGACCAGCCTTTTCAATTTTCTCTTTCTCTTTAATTTTGATTTACCAGATTAACATGATAGTAAGGAATTAAAAAAAAAAAAAAAAAGGCACATGCAGTTGGGTAAGTAACAATTAGAATGGAGAAGCACGTTGATCTGTACACTGAATTTGGGATTTGCCTTCTGCCTCACCTCCCTTTTCTTTGGCAGCACTCACCACTCCCTTCCCAGGGCTGTACCCACCTGAACCTGTCATTGCCCAGGTGGGCACAGCAGAGACATTTGCTGGTGCATTGATGTTTCCAAAGAGGACACAAAGCTCTCCTTACCCAGCTGCACAGTGCTGTTACTCAGGGAGCCCCTGCAGTGAGGCAGGAGCAGCTCCTGTGTTGCTCCATGAAGGTGCTGAGGTGTCACTGCTGGGTATTAAATCCCAATAACTAACTGGAGCTAACAGACTATTTAAAGACAATTCTTTTTTTTCCCTGTTTTAGAAAGTTCTAACAATGACAGCAATACTAAAAATTAAACTTTGGTGTTAAAAAGCACTCAGCTATAAAATATTTTTCACCTCTCCAGAGGAAACCCCTCAAGATGCTGAAATATCTGGGTCCATTGCCAGGCAGAGTGCAGTGCTGGGCAGGGAGGTCATTACCCAGCAGGGAAAAGTGTCTCTGGGAAGGCTGTGGGAAGGAAAGGCCCTTATTTATTTCAGCTCCCCTCAAGTATATTCATTTTCTAAATGTTTCTGAAACTTGCACTGGGCTGTCACATTTCCACCTCAGACAGCAGAAGATGATTAGGGGTGTGAACAAGATCCATGGTTTTGGTTGACAGTGAGTCATGTTTTTTATTTGCTCAGGATAGAGAAAATGATAATTTTGGGCTCAGTGTCTTGAGGAGCCTAGACACAGCACAGGCTCCCTGTGAACAAGGCTTCCCTGGAACAGCTTTTAATTGCTTTTTGCTCCTCTAAACTCACAATATCTATAGGGTAAAAAGTAAATCCTCTGGCATTTTCTCTCATTCTGCCCTTTAATATATTATGAAAAGAATTATTTCTCGAAAATAATTCTTTGAAGGACAGAATAAGCAGAAATGACACCTGAGCAATGCCACAGAACCTTTCATCACCCAGCCACACTCACAGGGAGGAATCTCCTGCCAGGAGGGGACAGCCGGGGGGGTCGGGCTGTGCTCCAGGGAACAGGGACAGGAGCAGAGGGAACGGCCTCAGGCTGGGCCAGGGCAGGCTCAGGGTGGGCACAGCAGGAATTTCCCCATGGAAAGGGAGCTCAGGCCTTGGAACTGCCCAGGGAGGGTTGGAGTGCCCATCCCTGCAGGTGGCACCTGGAGGTGGCACTCAGAGCTCTGGGCTGGGGACAGAGTGGGCATGGGGCACTCCATGGGCTGGGAGGGCTTTTCCAGTCTCAATCATTCTGGGATTCTGTTTCTAGGGTGCAGCTTATCAAACCAAATCAGAGTTTCTCCTTCTAGACTGCACAAGCTCTCTCTGATTGAAAGATGATTCAGTATCACTCTTTAGTTTCCTATTAAAAAAAACAGAGATGCCTTTGTAGTGCTGCTTCTGTGGCACCTGGAGCATCCCTAGAACTCCCTGTTGCCACTAATTCCCCTCCCTGGCTGCTCCTTGCTGTGCAGTTCCCCAGGTGCCCCAGATGCTCAGCACAGGCTGAGCTCCCTCAGCAGCCATGCAGGGAATGCCCCAGTCCCCTCCCTGTGGGATCCTGTAGGAGCAGAGCTGCTCCCAGCCCACCCAATCCCCCCCAGGGACCAGGTAACCCCTCCCCTGGCACAGGGGCTGTCAGCAGCCTGCCAGGGGCTTGGCTTGAGCCTTCCCTGGGCTGAAGCAGCATTGCAGGGCAGTGCCACCAGCTCTGACTGCAGCCAGTCCTGCCCAGGCACTGCTGCCACTCTGCCTCAGCTGCTCCTGGCTTTCTCCACTTTAATTGCTCAAACTGACATTTTCCATTCCAGGCTGATGTCTGCCTCAGGCTTCTCTTAAATTTCAGCAAGAAATATTCAGCTTTTTTAGAGAGTAGTTTATGTGGAAAATACACTGTTCTTACCATGGCAAATTTTGGCATTTTATTGAGACTCTGGTACCCTCTGCTTCACAGCAGTGGCCTGATGTTTTACATAAGTTAATTTAGGGAGAAGCTGGAAATGTTATCCAAATGTAGACAACTTTGGAGTTTGTGGAGAATCACAGATAAGATGCTTCAAGAAGAGGGAATTGCTAATGCTGCAAATTGAAGCATTCAGAAGTCAGGAGCGGCAGAACTAAGGATAAGCAGCAGCTTTTCCCTGCACATAGACATTGTGATTCCACATCATCCAGTCTTGTATTTCATAATTCAGAAGCCCAGGTGTCTGAATTAAGGTTGCATATCTTGCATTTCCCAAGTTCCCAGGCTTTTGTGTTAGTTGTTTTTTGGCAAATTACCTCACTCTTTTAAACACCGGTTGATTTTGTTTTGTAGTTTGCAATAAAAATAGAGCCAAATGCCACCTTTACTTACTTCAAAACACAAACTTAGGGTTCTCTACCTAAACTCTGTTGAAAACACATAAAGGTTTCATGCTAAAAAAAACCCTAAAGCAGACTCTTGATCAAACAAGGCATTGTTGGGGTGGATTGCCTGGGAGGGCTTGTACAGCTGAGTTTAGTAACATCAGGGATCCTGTCTGAGAGCTGTGTTCAGCAGGAGGATCTCTAAATGATTTATGAACAGCTGAATCAATAAGCAACCACTGGTGTTGAAAATGTCTTTTGAAGTGAGGTATCCCAGTCTGCTTTTACAGTGTCTGCCTGGAGTCCAAAATAAGGAAACAGGTTGAAGATTAACATCTCAAAAGGCTCTGGAGGAGCAGGATTTCCTAAGGAAACCTTTCCTAGTCATTTAACCACTATTGCCCCTAAGACAAAGGTTCTGTTGCAGGAAAATTGAAGTGTCATGATAAAGCCATGGGATTCAGTAGCTCTGGAATGCAGGAGTTTCCAGTCTGCAGCTGGGAAGTGCTGGTTATGCTGGCACAGATACAAGCATGGAATGGGTTTGGGTGGGAGGGACCTTAAATCCCACCCAGTGCCACCCCTGCCATGGCAGGGACACCTCCCACTGTCCCAGGCTCTCCAAGCCCCAATGTCCAGCCTGGCCTTGGGCACTGCCAGGGATGGGAAATGTCTGCCAGGGCCTCCCCACCCTCCCTAGGGAGAATTTCTTCCCAATCTCACCTAAATTTCCCCTCTTTCAGCTGGAACCCAGATGCAAATAGGATTATTGTCAAAAGGAAATGCCAGCATGTTGAAATGCTGAGATTTTACATCATGTATATTTTTTTGTTCAGATTCTGGATAAGGAATGTTCAAAAAAAGCCCCACTAAAAGTATTAGAACACCAAGAAAACTTCATTTGCTGTTTCCCATTTAGAAATGCACAGATGCTGGCAGGGAACTCCAGGGGCTCTTTGGCTGTCCTTGAGCTACAGGAGCAGGTTGAGAACATGGTCCCCAGAGCCAAGGACTCCCCACACACAGTGGGGTAACAAGCTCTCAGCAAACTGGGGAAGTCCAAGGCTTTGGGGCACATTGGTGAAGAGAAGAAATCTGATGTTTCTAACTTCAGTGAGGGGTCCAAGAGCTGCTGGGTCCACTGCCACAAACATGAAGAAAAGGCTCTTCAGCTTGCAATATTGTTAATGTGAAGCTGGAGTCAGACTCCCAGGCTGCTGAGCTACCAGCCTGAGGACTAAGAGCCTCTGGCAAATGTCATCACAATTTTATCCCTTAGCTGGAAGTTCTGAGAAAGGGAACAGCAAAATCTACTCATGCACACCTCTATCCAGAGCAACCAAAGCCAGAATTTTGGAGTCTTGATGTTCTGCTAAGAACACTTATAAAACTTGCTACCAGAACTTGTATCACTCCACCATCAAGAATGACAGAATAGCAGCCTCACAGAACTTGCAAATCTTTCATGTAGTCTTGAGTTTACCCAATAAACTGTGACAGACATCCTCCCAACCATTTTATGAGTAAAAACTTGTCAAGTGAAAGGCCTTGACCCCACCATGATAATTCTGTTCAAAGGCACAAGAAGTGCCAGGTATGGGAACGGACTGAACTTCGCTGACTATCAGCTTCACAGATTAAGATTCCCTCTGAATTCTTTTTTTAAGGGGGAGATAACACCAGACATCTGGCTGAATTTTAACATTTCTTAGGAGAGACTTGACAAGACAACAGATTCACAGTTAATGAATTCAAAGCTCCATGAATATAGAACAGCTCCAGCTCTGCGAGGATGAGCCTTACCTCCAGAGAGCTCAGCTACAGAGCAGGGATGCTTTATTTTGTCAGGAAGGCTACCCAGCTATGTCACCAGAAAGAATCAGCTGATTTCCTCTGGGATCACCAGTGGTTCAGAAAAGCTCTGCCTAGTTGGGATAAAACACACCAAAACCATAAGCAAGCAACATAAGGCTGATTATCTTCCCTTTCAATGAAGTTTCCAATTCCTCGTGACATGTCAGTGATGGATGCAGAGTTTTTAAAAGACCCTGTGGCAAGAATGAAAGCACTCAGAGGATGAGAGAAAAGGAAAAGCTCATCATAACTTGCAAAGGGAAAAAAGCTGGCACACAAAGAAGGGCCTTTGACTCTGTGTCTGATCAAACAATTCCAAATGGCAGATGGATCCCTGAAAACAGGAGTTCTGTGCTGCCAGCAAGTGCTTTTGCATTAGGACCTGGAAACAACAGAAAATAAACCAGGAGAGCTCAAAATGTCATGGATAATGTAGGCACATGTTGTAATTAGGCTGCAGGAACGTTACCATAAATATTCCCTCTGGTCTTTAAAGCCATTTGCTGAGGCCACACTGACTCACCTTGCCACCAGCACTCTGCAGACTGGCACAAATATTTGTGGGAAGCAATTTAAAGCCATGGAAACAAAGCCCCATCTGCCTGAGAGTGTTCCCAGCATTGTCCCCAGAGGCAGGCACTGCAAAGGACCAGTGCAGCCATGCCCAGGGTGACACAGACATCTCCCCCTGGCACAGAGGGCACAACCCAGGCACTGCTGGGGTCCAGGCAAGTGCCAGAGCCTCTGGGCATTGCTTCACAAAACATCCCTGCACAAGGAACTTGGAACAAGGGCAGGAAATTCACTGATGGGGCAAACAGGGATTTCAGTGGTTTTTTGACAAAAATGATGATACCACTCATAGCATGGCAGAGTTTAGGGGACCAGATAGAGCAGCACTCTCCATCCCTCCTTTCAAACCAGGGAAAATGGCAAGGGGAGCACCTGGAACACTGCTGAATGCCTTCCCTCCAGCTGTGAAGGCAGGGGCTGCCACCCTGTCCTGTCTCTTCTGGACAGCAATGGGTTACACAGAGAGCAAAGGGAGAACCAGACAGAGATGCCCTGTCCCCAGAGGTTTCAGCTACTCTGTGTGCACAGATCCCTTCACAATGAAATAAATAAAGCAGGAGCTGTCAACAAGATTATTTTAGAGGAAATCAGATAGCAAAGCATGAGTAATTACTTCACTAAATCAGGTAATCTCTTTAATCTTGAAAGGAAACTTCAAATCTGCCTCTCAGCAAGTTTTATTTCCGTTTCCACACTCAATTTAGATGTAAAAAGTGTTGGGTTTTATTTTTACGAAATGCATAGAAGGACTGAACTCTGAAGACCGTGTCTTGTTGGGTGTGAAGAAATTATTTAAGACAAATTATAGTGCTGTCACACTCATACCTCATAGTTTAAAATAAATCTTGTCATCTAATTATACAAGAGCTTGAGTTTGTTTAACAAATTTCTCAGAGGTATTTGTGTGGTGCTCCATCTCTCCTCACCTCTGATTACAGCCTATCCCTGCAGCCTGTGCCTCCTGCAGCTCCAGGGGCTCACTGGGCTGTTTAACAGGTTGCATTTATCACATCTCCTCAGCTGGGCTGGAGCAGATAAAACCATGAAGTCTCAGCACAATTCTTGGCAAATCACAAGTAAAGAATTATTTAAAAACAAAGGCACCCCAAAGTGGGATTTCTGCTCCCACACTAACAACTTTCACAGCAGGAAACTGGGACTCTGAAAACAGTTTTGATGTCCCAGCCACAGGTCTACTGAGAGAATTAAAGGAAAAGGAAAATTCCCCTTGTGTTTTAATTCCCATGCAATATTATTAACATGTCAGGGCGAACTTGACTAGAATGATCATTAGTTCAAAAATAATCATTATAATTATTTCAAAAAATAGTCTGCCAAAGACTGTCTCTTCCCTTCTTGCTTGTCAATGAAGTCAGATCAATTGTGAATTGTTCAAGAGAGTCCTCACTGAGGCAACAAGAGGGGCAAGGAACTGTCACCAGATAAAAATCAGCTTAAGCCCAGCTCCCTAGGAAGTGCTTCAGCAGCTTATTGTGTCAGTGTTGGAGGCACTTCACTGAGCAAAGCCCTGAGGACAGATGTGAGCAATCCAGTAGCCAGGCTCCAGGGGACTGGGAGGCTGCAGGAGGCTGCCAGGCTCTGGGTGACCCGGCCTGACTTTGGGGGATGGCATCTCACAGGTGGCTTCTCCTGCAAGCCAGGACCAGCAGTTCTGTAACCACCTGATCACCACAACCTGACTTCTTGGTGCCCGAGGCTGGGGGTGTCTGCCCACACCCCCAGGGCTGGGAGGCTGCACAGCCCTCTGAAACAGCCCCAGAGGTGTTCTCCCACCCAGCTATTGATAATTGATTGAGTTGACCTGCACGGATCACTCAGGGCATTTCCAGCTCTCTGACCCATCTCCTGAGGTCCAGCTCTGCCTGCTGGTGCTCCAGGAGCTGCTGTGCCCTGGCTTGGCTCATGTGCTCATTGTTTGGGCTCCTTGCCTCTGTGCTAAGCTGTGGTTGACATCACAAGCTGCTAAACTCCATTTTGAGGCCTCCCCTCAAAACTCAAATGCAAATGTTCCCATTTCATTACTAATTAGGAGCATTTCAGCTCATATGGAAAAGACCAGCAATTTTGAAAAGTCTATTATAGTTCCTTAATTTTTTTCCTCAGTATTTCTTGTTGTTTCTCTTCCCTTCAGTGGAAGAGCTGTAGCTTCTTCATCCCTTCCTTCAGACAGCTGTGACACATTCCTATTATTGGACATATTCTGCAGGAGTCTCACTCATGATACCTTGCCTGCCTGCATTCAGGAATACCACTGTTGAATTTTGTAGTTCATTTAATCAAAAATAAACTGAACTCTAGTTTTTGTTCTTTGCTATAGGGTTTCCAATATTGAAATTTTAACCAAAACTGGAAAAAGAATGGGGGCCATCACAGCCCCACCTGTTTAGTTTACAGTTTAATATTTCCATCAAAATCAGATTTTGATGCATATATTCCTCTTTTTTATTATACAGGGTATATTTCAAGATCTTTCAAAACACCACTTTTATTCCAAAACTATCCCAGAATCAGAAGTAACTGTGAACTTTACTTATCAAAATAATTATCAGAATCAGTTCTTAGCATCAAAAAAGAGTAAATAAAATTCAAAAGCAGCGAGGCTTTCCCTGCTATTTCAGGAATTTTGAACAAAAATAATAATTAAAAACAAAACCTGAAAAGAATCTGTGTTTTTTCAATGATCAATATTCCTCAGTAAATTTCTTTAGGTTTTGAAGAAGAATTCCCACTGAAGTCCATCTCCATCTTTGGAAGGAGTGAAAGACATTTCAGAACAAGAAAGATTTGCCTTTCCCTTCTCTGTTCCCTGCCCCTCCAAGAAACATTCTTGCTGTTGGCAGTGATGAAAGAAGCTATTTGCTTGTGACAGGAACAAGAAAATCTTACTGATGAAAAGCAACACAGCTTTTCTGTTTGTTTCTTGATAAAATCAATAAAACCCAAAATATGCCAGTCTCACTTTCCATTTTGAAATGCATCGAACAGCCCCAGGGCAGAGTGTTATTCCCTCATTATGCTCTCTACTGGTCTTCAAATCGTGCTATTAGGGATCAATGATCACCTCAGCCATGCTAATATAAGCCCAATTTGTTTCCATAATAATTGGCATGCTGCTATTTAGCATTATAAATGGCTGTATAAATAAATCACAGATTCTTACAGTGGCTGTGTGCATTGCAATTTGTCTTAACAGAGTTACTACTGACAGATCAAGTTTTTATCTAGTCTTGATTTTAAGCATTTAATTGCATTAGTATTCACACTATAAAACATACAAAGAGGTCTCAATTACCATTGCCCTTCATGAAATTAATTAATTTAAGTCATAAACCCACTCTCCTGTAGAAAAGAACATTCAAGAAATCACTGTTTGCTCATGGCCTATCTGGTGTTTTCTTCCTGTCTAAATGAAATATCCTCACTGTACCCCTACTGGAGTGCACAAAATGTCCATTTATCACTGTGCTTTTCATCAGCTTTTGAGTTAGAGGAGTGACCCTTCATCTGCTACTTCATTTAAATGTCACTGAAGCTTTTGGGGGGATTCTGCCCCATCAGAAATGGTACACATCCTCAAAATCAGACCTGTAAAAGCAACTCTGACCTTCACATCTTGCTGAATTACCCTTTAGAAGGAAGCTTTTGTCAAATTATTGCCCTCTGTGTTTCAGCACATTTCACTGTGCCCAGGATGCTTGTTCTGCATCAGCCCCTGCTCAGGAGGTGCTGAGTTTTCTGAGAGGGCTGATGAGTTATGTCTAAGCTGAGGAGGGATTAAAAAGAAACTTCCTTGCCTTGTGCAAGACAGGAGAAGGGATGAGTTTCTAATGGTCAGAGGGAAAGTTGTGCAAGACCAAGCAGAACTGGTGGAATGGGAGCAGGAGGGATCAGGGAGTGCAAAGGCCAGAACCTGGAGCTGGCAAGGTGGCAGCAGAGCCTCAGACACTGGCAGGGAAGCCAAGAAACAATATTGGCAGAGAGAGGCTGAGAAAGGAAAGAGGATAGAAAAGGATTAATAATTCAAAGCTGGCTTACAGTGGCTTAGTCTCCATGCTCAACACACAGACAGGAGCAGTGAAGAGGGGCAGCTGAAAGGAGATCCCCGTGCCAGGCACAGAGAGCCTTGTCAGGCACCACAGTGTGGGGAGGGAGATTCCCTCTGCCTTGGGCAGCTCCTGGACAGCATTTTCCAGGGAATAGAACACTTGGGACACCAGCAGGCTCTGCACCACAGACATCCAACTCATCCTCCTCCAAGGACAGCCAAGCTGTCACCACCCAGCCTGAAATCCCCTCTGGATGGTGTTGCACCCCTGAGGGGGCTCTGAGCCAGGGCAGCCAGGGACACGTGTGCCAGCTTTCCTCCTTGCAGGTGGAAGGGAATCATGCTCAGCCAGCTCTGCCCACTGTACCTGGGATGTTTTCTCTAGCACCATGGGGTTAACCCAGGTGTCTCCACATGAAATGCATCTCTGAGAAGCTTCCCCTGCTGTCCCCACAGAGAACACCCTGCTTAAGAGCACACCCAGCCCATTTCTTATAAAACCCCTCCAGGCAGCTGTTTTGCCTCTGCCTGACTGACTCTGCCTGACATTGAGCTGAATTTACACATTTCTCATGTAGTCCATAAAGGGAGAATGATGGGAACCTGATTCATATTCTGTGAGCCAAATTCATATTCTGCTGGCCAAAGGATTCACTCTCTGTCTGGGGTCTACTGGGGATGCATAACCAGACTCCTGCAGGTGTCCCAAGGGATAACAGTCTCCAGCACCAAAACCACTTGGAAATTTCAGAGGTAGCGGCTGAATTGCTACAGAAGATATTATAATCACAGCTTTGCTGTTAGCCTTCCAGAATTTTCAACCTAAGCAGACAAGAAATTCAAGGAAAAATAGCAAAACAAGCTCACAAATAAAGCAACTGAAAAGTATGTCCCAAATTATCTAATTTTTTTAACAGTGCTAAGTTTTTTCCTCATTTCCCATTGTTCACATGCCCTAGCCAGCCATAAGAATGATATAAAAAGAAAGTGTCTTCTAGCTATAAACTCCTTGCACAGTTAAGTTCTGAAAAGAAAATATGTATACTAATTATCTCATCATTAAGTTACTAATTATATTGAAAAAAACTGCAACACATTGATTTTAATTTTTTTTCCCTTTGCCCTTGGGGAAGAAGTTTGTATATAATTATCAGTTTCCCTAACTCTTTGCTTGCCCTTTTGTTTTCATAATGAAAGAAACTCTTTCATCTGTCTGCAGAATTGTATGGCAATGAGACAGGCTGGAGGAAATCTGAAACCCAGCAATGGCTCAGGGCTCTGGAGAAAACAAGCAATATCCATCCCTAACCTCCTCCTGACCTATCCCTGGCCTTAGACAAACAAGTTAAACATTCAATTAGCAGAAAAGAAATGAATGTGCTGTTTATTAATTTGAAGGAGGAAATGCAATGCTGTGCATATTAATTGACCTAATGTGCCTTGCAGCCTCTGGACTCCTCCTGGATTATTCCCATCCTGTCCCACACTCTGTCCTGAGAGGCAACGTGATGGCAAAACATCTCCACACAGGTCTGTGCACATTTGCATTGCATGGAGGAGATGTGGGATCAATGATTTCCCCATTTCAGTATGTCCTGAATGTTTACTGATCACAGATTGAAGCTCCCCAGCTCCTTGATATCCATTCCTTGTAGCTTGTTTTCCATGCTGCCCTCCCTCTCTCCCTTACTCCCTGCTCTTTACTTTGGTCTCTAACTCCCATCTCTCTCCTGATTTACACCTGTATTTAAACCAACAACATCCCCTGAGCCCCTGCCCTGGGGCTGCCCTGGAGCTCCCAGGACATGCTTGGGATGAACACCCCAGAGCTGCTCCTGTCCTCCTGTCCCTGGCTGTGACACAGATGGGTGGGACTCCTGGGACTCCCAGCATCACAGCACTGTGGTTTGGGGCACAGCTGGCACCACATCAGCCCTGGAATTCTTGGCTGTTCCTGATTCCCTGGTCTGATCCTGCTGACCATCCCCACCTGGAGCACGGGGCAGAGCACAGCCAGCACCAGTCTGGGATGGAACCAGCACCAGCTTGGGATGGAGCCAGCACCAGTCTGGGATGGAACCAGCACCAGTCTGGGATGAGCCAGCACCAGTCTGGGATGGAACCAACACCAGTCTGGGATGAGCCAGCACCACTCCAGGATGGAACCAACACCAGTCTGGGATGAGCCAGCACCAGTCTGGGATGGAACCAACACCAGTCTGGGATGGGCCAGCACCAGTCGGGGATGAGCCAGCACCAGTCTGGGATGGAGCCAGCACCAGTCTGGGATGAACCAGCACCAGTCTGGGATGGAGCCAGCACCAGTCTGGGATGGACCAGCATCAGTCTGGGATGGAGCCAGCACCAGTCTGGGCTGGAGCCAGCACCAGTCTGGGATGGAACCAACACCAGTCTGGGATGGAGCCAACCTGGGGCTGAGGGCAGTGGGACACAGGGCTGCTGGGCTGAGGGACCTCAGCAAAGGGGCTGGCAAGCACCTTGGCAAGTTCAAAGTTTGCCTCCTTCTCTCCAATGCAACACTGGAAATATAATCTTAGTGCATTTTGTAAAAATTAAAAAAAAAAAAGGAAAAACAAACACAAACAAAACCCTACACAAAAATTTTCACTCCAAAGAACAGAAGAAATCAAAACTTTGGTAACAGCCATGTAAGTCCCTTGGCATTCTAGCAGCAGTATTCTGGGACTGCTCAATAAAATATGGATATTCCTGATTTGTTATTCCATTGTCTGACCTTGAGAATATGTGATCAGCACCCATCCCCACTGACTGCACAGAAATCCTCTTCCAATCTGTTGTGCACTGTTGAAGTTAAGAAGTTGAAGCTTGGTTAATTAGATGGATGAAAGGAAGGGACATGGAAATCTAAACTCGATATAATTCATTTCTGGAGACAAAGAGGTCAAGTGTGCATTAAAATCAAGAGCTTACACAGCTTTTCTGGGTATTTATTCAGCATTGAGGCTTCAGTGGGCAGGCAGCAACATCCCATTTCAGTGATATCTTGGGAAATGCAGGTACTTCTGGAATTACACCACAATTTACATTGGACAAAAGACAGTTTTAACACAATTAGCTCTGTCACATGGTGGGAATTCCAAGTATCTGTCAGCATGAAAGAGAAGCTGAATGAACAATATACATTCCTTCCTTTGGCCTGCAATTAGAATTGAAAAACTAATAGTGTCCAGTTGGTAACTGGGATTTGAACCATCCCACTTGTTTTCAAACAGACAAGATGTACCACAAGTAGACTGGGCATTTCATGAGTTCTCAGTTTTAGAGAAGATTCAAAAAGAGCTGAGGAGCTCTACCTAAGCCCGTGAGAATTCCATTAGGGTTTGGATGAAACTGACTGCCCCATTCCTTCAGCAAAGCGAGGAGGAACACAAATCTGACTGCAAGGATTAAATACATTCATGTATTGACATGAACAGCTCCCACAGCAAACAGGGGATCTTCTCACCATGACTGGCAAATAATAAAATGGTGGTTGTTCTTCCCTGCTGTCTCTAGGTGCTCTCTGCTCCTTCTCAGGCCAGGTTTCACTGCATCACTTGCTGTGAGCACTGGGCTCTTTTGACAGAGATGTTTCTGCTCCTCTGAGCCACAGAGTGTTGTAACACCCAGGCTTTTTTCCAGATGTTTCAGCTGCAGAACAGCATCACCCCAGACCCCCAGCTGCATATGTCCCTGCAATGCTCTGATATGCAGCCACTGATTTCACTGCTTTGTCTCTAATTCACATTTCCCTTGGGAGGAAGTCCTGAGGAGTTTTTTTGTGAGAACAGATTGTATTAGCTAAATTTGTGTTTTTCTCCTGAAGACAAAAAAAGCACTGTGGGTGGTTTTGTGTAAGTGGTTCATGTTAAGACCATTTTTCTTATGAAGTTCTGCTGTCATAGAGGAGTGGAGAGGTCTTGCCTCAAGTTTGGAGACAATGATGGTTTAGGCAGAACTGTAATAGCACACATGGGTTGGTGGGGAGCTTCACAGAGTGTTTGCAACAAAGAGCAGCAATATGGAGCTTCAGGAGATCTAAATCTGGAACATTTCAAGTTACATTTCACTTGCCTGTATAAATCACTGTGGAGAATGGTTGAGCACTCAAGGTAAAGCAACATGCAGATTATCACATTCTGAAATCCTGAGTAAGACTAATCAAATTGTCTAAACAACATGAAGCAGTCTTATTTGTTACTCTCCTGCAGCAATTACAGTGCCTGGTTGATAATTTCCTCAATGTAGGAACCTCACAAGCAACAGAAATCTTTTGTGTTTTTCCACAATAAAGGCAGACATAGAAAGAAAACAATAGGTATTTTAAAACAAAACTTATTTGCAGGAATATTTATATGCTGCCTGTATCAACACCTCTTATTTTTCAGAATATCACAGAGCCAAGTACTAAAAGACAAGGGTGTGATTATTGTCAGAGTATTTTACTGATATATTTTCTCTTGAACAAAGTTACAGTTTGGGAAAATAAGATGGGACGAGGCAGGAAAGATGGAACTACTTTTGCCTCATGGCAAAATTGACTTTAATGGAAATGCATTTTTGTCTATGTGATACCAAAAAATAAGGAATAAATAGAAAGTTGAGGTTTTCACAGCTTGGCTACAGATGAAAGACATCTTGTACAGCCACGAAACTACACTGGAGTAAGTGCCAGTGGGAAAATTAATAACAGGAACAAGTGATAGCATGAGCACTGGAAGCAGTGAACCCTGGGTTTTGTGGATTTAAATTGTGTGCTTGGATTCTCTGGTGTTTAATAAAGCAGAAGCTTGGTCTGGAGCCCTGCCTGCTTCAGCCTTTCCCTCCATGGTGCCATCAAACAGCCTTGGCTGCTCCCAGTCTGCACCCAGCACATGTCTGGAACCGGGTATCTCTTAGAAGCTTATTGTTTTCTTAAATTTAGCTTGAGTCAGCCAAGGTTACCCAACCTTCCTTGTGCCTGGCCCACACTCAGGGTGAGACACTGATCCTCAAGAAGAGAGAATTGCCTGCAAGGCTGATCCCCCAGCTGGGAGGAGCCCCCATCCCCCTGTCCCAGGAACGCAGCAGCCCCCCCAGAGCTGCTCTGGCCCCTCTGGCTGCACTGCTGACACAGCCCTGACAATCATCAGGCTGCTGGGGCCCTGCTGCTTACCTCACTGACCCCAAGTGCCTCATTCTTTCTTCAGTTTTCACTCTGTCTGCCTGTCTGTCCACTGCCTCATCCTGGCTGGACTGGGACTGCAAGCCCTTTGACTTCTTTGGTTTCTTCAGCAAGAACAGAATCCTCCATGTCTGTGACTAAGATCCTGAACACTGCATTTGTTCAATTAACAGATAATTATTATATTAATAAAATGAGCAGGACCTTGTTAGACTTGCACAGTGCCCATCCCTGACCTGCTGCCATTGATGAGGGACTGTCAGCTGTTCCAACACAATAAATGAGGTATTATTCATACCACAAGCAAATCTGTCAGACCCCTTTACCAGCCTGCCCAAACTGTCAGAGTGTTTATCCAAAGCAAACCACTGCTTAAAGTTGGCAGACTGGTTATTTTTCATGTTAATATGTGTACCAACTTGAGGGCTACCAGGAAAGCACTGCAGGCCTCCCCTGCAGATGGAGTGGGGATTGCAATGTGATTTATGGCTCATCACCAGCACATTATTCAAAAGGCCCCCATAACTCATTTATATCGGTCAGCAAGTGCATTTGACTTGACAGGATCATTATCCACATTATCACCAGAACTCACACATGGCCCTCTGCCTTTGGAATGGATATTGGATCTGAAATCCCTGGCCACCACTCAGTCCATTCCCCTGCACTGCAGTCACACAGCATGCAGTGTCATTCCCTGTCACACACCCAGCCTTGGAACACTGCTTTCTGATGGCTGTTCTACACCAGCTGACACTCGAGATGCTACATCTCTTTGAAATGCCCAATGGTAGTAGAAAAAGCCTTGGCATTATGAAGCTTAGCCAGACCATTATTTGTATTGAATTTAACATTCTATTCCACCTTTGAGGCAAATTTTGGTTTTGGCTTATTTTATGCATGCCACTGCATTAAAAACAAACAGGGATGAAGTTAATGCTGCTTCTGTAACTTATTTTTCACCACTTGAACAAAGTGTTTGTGTGTTTCATACCTTTACTTCAACACTGCTCTCTGTGGTGGATCAGACTCATTAATCCCCCATTTCCACATGTACAAGGCAAATTCTGGCCATGGTTACTCAGAACCTTTGTTATAACACAAGAATACAGTGCTGTAATATCAGACACTGCTTTGTTGCTGAGTCAAACTCTCCAAAATCAGAATAAAAACATCATTTCTGAAAACCAAGTTTCCTGTAAAGCAGAAGAACTCAAGCTTTTGTCTGGCCTGTGAGACTTCAGCTTCCACTCTCATAAACACTTCAAACAGTTAAATATTGAAATGGAGAGGGAGCAGAGGATGAAGGTTGTCCCTCTGCTGCTGTTCAACAGGTTACCTTATTGCTTTAGACCACAGGAGAGAGCTAGGCATTATAAATGAGGGTTCATAGGGACATAAATTTCATGCTAACACATTTTTTTCAGACAGCCTAGTAAAGGTAATGTTATCTTTGAGCAGCAAGAAATAACTAGGCAGACTTAATTCCCCTTAAGGCATTACTCACATTCTGTTACCAAATTATCCAGTGCCTAAAGAGAAATACAAACAGTCAGTAAAGGTTTGAGACATCATGTGAGAAATTACCTTCAGCTGAACAACTAATTCTGGTTCTAACTAATGTGCACAGCCTCAGTGGTCACTTTTCTGCTGCTTTGGACCTTCCTCCTGCTGCTTCTTCCAGTGATAGAAGAAAATGAGAGAGGAAAAAAGAGCCAAGTTCATTATTCATAGCTCTGAATGCCACAAGATCGTTTCCAAAATGCAGATTATCACATCATCACTTCAGCTTTTAGAAACTCATTTATTTCTGACCTGTTTTGCATTTCTGACCTGCTTTGCTATTTATGCAAAAAGATAAACACTGTTGCTTTAGCTGCCACCACTCCTGTGTATCTGTGCCTAATATATATTCCAGTTTCAATTTATTATCATGAACCCTCAGATTATAAAGATTTTGTTTCACATGAGAAGTTTTATGTTTCTGGTTTTTTATTCATTGTGCAAGTTAAACTATACAGGGACTCAACTAACCGTACACACATTTTCCTGGAATAACCATGGCAACTGAACATACCCCACACTGCACAAACCCAGCTCTTGAACACCATCTCCCACTAGATCTTCTTTAACTAATTCACACGTCACCAGGACACTTTCAGGGTGCAAATAAACCATGCATCCTGCTCTGATATTGTACCACTGCTTGCCAGGTGAGTCCACCTAAAGCCATGAAATTCAAAGATATCTCCAGTACAGAGCCCTGGAACAGCACCTGAATTAACCATGCAAAATAAGACCTCTGCTCATTTTTGGAAAATTGTAATAATGGGAACTAATTGTTCTTTTTGTGTTAATGTTTATGTAAACAATCCTAACTACGACTGACTAGAGTAACTCTTTCTGGGTTTAATTTTTTCTGACGTTCAAGAGAGGCTCAAGAGAAAAACCCTTACTGATAACAACAAAAATTGCAATGCTGCCTTCATGTGAACCTGTTTTTTACAAGACTGAAACCTGTTCAAGGTTATGCCCTTACATCTGGCAAAACCAAAAGAGAATTGCTGAGCAGGTTGAGCCATTAGGATGAAAATCCCATCTTTTGAACAATGCTGATACCTCATCTTTATCACTCTATTGATTTACCTGGGGTGGGTTTAGTTGCCTGACAGACGAAATCCATGCCAATCAAACAGCATTCCTTAAGAAAAATAGCCAGGTGAAATGAAATACTGCAATACAGTGGTTTGGTTGTCTAGAGAGGTAGAAACCTAGAAAAGCTGGTTTTAGGAACTAGCAGAAGATGAAATGCCAGAATTGCTGAGCCAGAGCCCAGCCCGGGGCAGTGAGCCCCAGTTCCTGTGTCAGGAGCTGCTCAGGGCCAGGACGGGTGACAGCAGCAGGGGAGGGAGAATTGTCCTTTGGCATTAGTGCCCAAAGCCCCTGTCAGCTGAACCCCGGGTCAGCCTCGGCCAGAGAGCCAGCCCGGCTGTCTCACTAATTAGCTGAAAGCCAGAGGTCAATTAGCCCGGGAGGCAAAGGCTAATTGCACTCTTGTCTTTGGGAGCCCAGCCGGGGGAAGCTGCAGCCAGTGGCCAGCTAGAAATGCTCTGCCAAAGCAGGAGAGGGGATTCAGCACCAGGAAGAGGAGGAAGAAAGGAGTGGGAGTTATTGGTGGGTTTCTTTTTTCCTACTTGAGGAACTCAGTTACACTGGGAGTTGAACTAAGCATGACTCATCTTGAAGGATTATTTTAAAATGAGATTGGTTTGAGTTGTGAATCTATCTAATGACAATTCCTCTCTCTGCCTGAGAATGCTGAATGCCTGAGGAGAGCTTCCACCTTCACAAAAGTGCTCCAATCATCTTTTTTGCTACTTTAAAGGATTATAATCTTTCCATTTTTTCTTAGGCAATAAAACATTTACTGGAGAAGAAACTATAACTGGAGTATTCCATTCTCATTAGGTACCTGCAAGGTTTATTCTCAGGATCCAGACTAACCCAAATGGTCTGAGCAAGGTAGCCCAGGCTGGACTCGAAGAACAATTAGCAAAAACCCCACAGGGGTGGAAACAGGTCCCAGAGCTCTGCTTGTTCATTTAGAGTGAAATTGATACAGTGAAACCATTTCAACAGAAGGGTTTCAGAGCACTGAAACCAATATCCTGTGAGTCTGGTGGGTTAAGCAATAAATGCTGGAGTGCCCTAAATGCTGACTTGTTGCATTTTTCCCTTGATCTTGGCCTTGACATCTTTTCCCAGCTGAATTTATTTGGCAGTCTCAAGCTGAACAATACTTCATTTTTCCAGGAATATGCTATCCAGTGCAGTTAAACATATTTTGCCCCACTGTATTCTATAAAATTCCCTTCTGGAGTTTGTAAATGATTAACTTGTCTGGCAGGTCCCAGACATTAGCAGAAGGATGGAATTGTTTCCACAGCAGCAGGCTCTTCTCTTGGGGATAACACTCTTGGGATACTCCAGGAAAGGGGGATTGTCATATTTCTGCTGGGGTTTCTGGTCTGTCCTGTGGTTTTTTGGGTAAGGCTTCACCTGCATTGTTTTGGTCTCTGTTAACACCATGCCCTGTTAAAGAAGCAGAGGATCCAACTGGGAGTCCTGGTCTCTGTGCTATGTAAAGGACAGATTACACGTTCTAGTTTAGAATCAAGGAGCTTCCATGTCTTCAGTTTTGCCTGCTGAGAGTTTTGATCAATCCAGCATTAAGCATGGAATGGCCAAGGTTGGAAGGGACCTCTGGAGATAACAGCAAGGAAGAAATATTCTGTAAGACCTGCCAGGTTTCCCCTTCCCTTGTTTTCCTGTATGATTAGCAAAGTTCAGTGCCTCCAGACTGGCATGAAGGTGTTTAATGTCAGAGCTTAATAATACAGCATACATTAAAAGTATAAATACAACATTTTTTGCAGCTTAGAGAAAATATTTGCCCAAGACAAGTTAAAATTATGTAGCCATATGATCTCCTGGTTTGCTGGATATAAAATGACCCTGTAAAGCCTTCTGACATTCTCCTTGAAGCTGAGGATTGAGGCTATGACCTTTGCAAAGCCTTCCAAAGAGCTTCACAGGCAGCCAGCTCTTGCAGAGAAAGTTTCATTAGATGCCAAAGACTTTTCTGATAAACATGATGGCCCAGTTGACCTCTCTCATGAAAAATGGGCAAAATCAATTCTTGTTATTTGAAAGAAAACCAGTTGTTGGAGCTAAATGACTTCAGAAGGCTTATTTTATAATTTGGATCCAACGTTCAACAGTTTTAATTTACTGCAAGGAGGGGGAAATTACCATAAGGGCCACGGAGAGGCTGGGGAGTGTCCATCCCTGGAGTCAGTAAAACATGGAACAGCCCCGAGCAGCCTTTTCTGGCTGGACCCACTTTTACTACTAAGTCTGGGTTACCTCTAGAGTCTCCTGCCACACTAAATTATGCCACCAGCTGAAGTTGTCACCTGTCCTCCTCTGCATTTGCAGCACCAGGGAGGGAAAATCTGCCTGCAGCTGTTGAGTTGCCAAGGATGGCTGAACTGCAGAAAAGGAATCTGTCAAGAGTAGGACAGGACAGGGTGGGACAGAGCTGAAACCTGAAACTTGACACTACAGATGGCATCTGTCAAAAAAGGAGTGGTTTCCACCCAGCTGGAAAGAGCTGTAGTACAGACATTGTACACAGGTTATCAGCCTCCAGAGAAGCTTTGATTTCGTGCTGCCACTGCCAGAGTGCAATCCTGGTTTGCCAGTTCTTACATACTTTTTTTAAATTGCTCTTTGCATAAAACCAGGAATGAGTTGTTACCACACTGGAAGCAAAAGGGAGCACGGGAAGGAAATGGAGCCCAAATCTCTGCACAGTGGGTTTGTGGCAGGGGGATTTGCATCTGCTGCTCAGGTGCATCCAAAGGCACAAACTCCTCTGTGCCAAGCACACACCACCACATCTCTGGTGGGGCTGCATCTTCTGGTTACTGAAGAAGGAAAGGAAGCTACCACATGCTGCCAGTTAAACAAATAAAACTCATTCTGCTGCATATTGGGAGTTAAGCCTCCTCGCTGTGTTTGTCATTAGGATTGGATAAAGCATTGCCTGAAAGCAGAGCCCTGCAATGAGCAGAAGGGGAATCAGCCCATTCTAAACAAACACTGCTGAAGGCCTCAAGCACTGTCTGCAAAGTAACTTGAATGCTTGAGAAGGCATTCCTGTGGGCTGCTTGCTTAAATAGCAAAAGAAACCAATTCTCAAGAAGAAATGAAACAATCTATTTGGTAAAAGACAGCATTCAGTAAATAAACTTATGCAATAGCACAGCAAATAATCAGGAAGATCACAATGTAAATATCAGTTCTTTTTCTGTTTATTTTTTCTCACTTTCTGAGATCTCTTTTCCTCTCCTGAAGCCTTTTTTCCATTCTTTAGTATGCACCAGACAGAGCCTTAGATCCCTAGGCTTTTGCAGAGAAGCCACAGTCTCATTTTTCTGTTAAGAGCATCATTTTAGGTTCTGTCAGCCCTTCGGTGCTGAGCGTGCCAGCCCAGAGCCATTCATTTCTGCAAAGTCATTTTGGGCTTTTGAAGGTGCTTTGTGGAGGCCCCAGGCAGTGTTTCCCTGCTATGGCAAAGCCCCTGTGGCATTCCCTGCTCCCTGGTCAGTCCATGCCATCCTTGCCCATGCCATGGCACTGAGATCCAGCCTGCCTGGCTTGTGGGAACCTGGCCAGCAGCCACCTCAGTGACCCTGCTGCTCCTCACAGCCTGGAGAGCTTTCTCCTCCTGCCCTCCCTGCCAGCTCAGGCTCCTTCCCATCCTGCAGGATATGTAACTACAGGCTTTTCCCTCATCGTTTTTTTACAAGAAATGTGCTTTTATCAATAAGACACTGTCATTAGCAGTACTATCCATCTGTATCCAAGTGGAATTTCCCCAGGTAGGAACCATTTTCCAGCTGGGGATTGCTGGAATGTGGTTCATTAGAGCTGCTTCTTGCACACCCAGAGGTCCCTGTGTTGGTGGTGGAAAGTGATTACATCAGTGCTGCTCCCACCGACAGTCACAGCACAGAGCAGGGATAACACACACTCACTGCTTTTATTGGCACTGCTAATTGTCAAAGAGAACGTGACTAAGGAGCAGTTTTGCTCCTTCTGTTATCTCAACCCCAATAAATCCAGTGAGAATGGCAGAACAAGCACCAATTCTCACACATTGGAATAATTTCATAACTGCTGTCTTCTAGAAAGAGAATCACAGCTGTCCAGGGGACAAACAGTCATGGCCATTTTGCTCAGTGAAATGCTCATGGAAAATTCAGCTGCAAATTCTCTTTTGCCTCTGTGACTGCCCACAGTGGTGCTCAGACAGCCCTGCCCATCACCTGGGCAGGCAGGGCACTCAGCCCTC
Source organism: Serinus canaria (assembly GCF_022539315.1). NCBI lineage: Eukaryota > Metazoa > Chordata > Aves > Passeriformes > Fringillidae > Serinus > Serinus canaria. The sequence goes on from NC_066325.1 coordinate 1,259,822, forward strand.
AGCTTGTTCACAGTGAGCTCTAAAGGCTGACCAGAAACGCACCTGCCACGTGGACATCTGCAAGGTCTAGGCAAAGAAAATAATTGAAAAAAAACCTAATATGAAATCATTTCTGTGAGGAAGGAATTTAAACACAGGGAGGGCTTCTGTGTTTATTCCGAGGCCTCCTTTTACCTCCCTGTTTAAATAAATCTCCTTTGCATGCCTCAAAAATATTCTTAGAAGAAAGATTATAAAATGGGGCTGCTCTCCCAGAGCAAATTCCCAGGCTTGGTGGGCTAAAGCCTGGAGAGGAGCAGAAGGGGCTCCCTCAGAGGGCACACCTGGTGCTCAGGAGCTGTGAGTGCAAAAGTGCACGACTGCCCCGAGCACAGGCAGTGCCTCCCCTGGCTCACAGACACTAAAAAAGAGTCAGTTCAGCTCCTGACAAGGTTGTTTGATGCTCTCAATCCCAGCTGCCAGGCTCAGGACCTGTGGGGACTAGCAGGGCTGACCAGTGGTGCCAGGGAGGTTTCCCAGGCTGGGCTATTTCAGGGCATTCTGGTCCTTGCTGGAAACCCAACCCTGAGACGACACAAATGTTTGATGGCTCCATTTCTCACCTCAGCACAGAACCTATTCCAGCTCTTTCCACACTGCTTTGCCATCTGTTCCAAACAGGGAGGTTCCCAGGAGTTTTGTAGCAATGGATGGGATGCTCTCACACCAGTGCAAAGGCAGGACTGGGAACTTTGAAACATTCCCTGAGGTCTTTAGGGCAGGTCTGGTCCTGGCAGGCCCAGCCTCAGGGTCTGCTCAACTCTCCTGCCTTGTCCATATGATCACTGGATCCAGACTTTACTGGAGGAGGAAAATGAAGAGAAACTCTTCAGAAGGTTTGGAACTGTCCAGGGTTCGTTCTGGATTTTGTTTGTTTTTTGGCATCAGAGTGTGGTAGCACAAGAAGAAATTCCTGTAAACCAGAGAGATGCGGCAGATTCAGGTAAAAAAAATATATATCTTTTTTGGGTTTGACCTTATGAAAGTTGTATAAAAATGGACAGGTGTTCTTAACCCTCTGAGGTACTGTCTGGCACTGAAACCTGGAACGTGGATCCCAAAGTCCCAGACTCCCAGAGTGCACAGGAGCAGAAATGCCCTGGTGAGGAGGCTGGCACAGAGGGACAGAAGCTCCCTGCCCCTGAGTTCCCAGCTCCCCAAAGCAGCTCCTTCCCAAAGCACACACATCTCTGCCCTGCCCTGTAAAGGTGCCCCAAAGATAAACTCGGTGTCTCTGATTTACCTTTCCCTCCACAACTGCTCCCAGCCACCCTCACCCAGCACACCCACTCACTCACAGAAACAAACAAAGGAAGGAATAGAAGCTGTGATTCACTCAACCTATTTCCCAGAGGGCTCGGAATGAAGAAAGAAGAGAAATTGTTAAGGAAATTTCTGTTTGGGGGGCAGCTGGATATTATCATGATAGGGCCATGCAAACATATAAATATCTGAGATGAAAGGGAAGAGGATGAAATTAAATGGATGGAAACATTTGTGCTGTCAGTAAGATGAAAGAATAAAGTCCTGGGTGCAACAGAAATGATTCTTTAAATTAAACCCATGTCCTTAGCATCACATTTACTACCCTCTCCTGCACAGGCCTTGCCCTTCCTTTCTCATGTGGCAGCACTGCCCACTTGAACACTGACACAGATATTTACTGCCTGATAAAATGCTTCTATACATTTTAATTAAAGGTCTGTGACTTCAAGTTGTATTTATAAAAAAATGCATGAAATTCTATATATTCAATTCAATCTCAGAATTAAGCTCCAGGCAGTTACTGCATTCAAGGACAACATAATTCTGGTTCTTTAACTCAGACCTGTCTGATTTATCAATATTCTCCAAATGGTTCTTTTCTGCCCCACTATACTTTTAAATTACAGGTGCACAATAAATGTTTAAAATACACAAACAGGTGACTGCAATTATCTTTCTAGTAAAGCATTTCCTGAGGAACAGTAATAATTACAAACTCTTCTCAAGAAGTAAGAAAAGAGGGGAAGGGAAGGGAAGGGAAGGGAAGGGAAGGGAAGGGAAGGGAAGGGAAGGGAAGGGACAGGGAAGGGAAGGGCAGGGAAGGGAAGGGAAGGGAAGGGAAGGGACAGGGACTTGCAGTGCCGGGACAGTGCATGTACCGTGAAGGGACAGGCAAGGGACAGGAAGGGAAGGGAAGGGAAGCTTCCCTTAGAATTTTTACCAGACAGCAAAATTCATAGAATCTATCTATCTTAAAAAAAAAAAAAAAAGTCCCTAAAAGCTCTAGGACATATGTAAGCAACAGTGATGGGAAATACACAATTTATGGCATATGGCATCTGTTTTGGAGTGGGAAAAACCCTTTTATGACCAAGGCAATTATAGACTTTTCTAGCAGCAAGAACAACCTCTGAAAGGCAGCTTTCCCTCTGTAGGTAAGTATAAGACATCCTTTCAGAACTGGCATCCACATGGGGTCTAAATTCCAGGGAGCTTCCAAAGGAGCCAGCATTGTGAGTCCACAGCCCCCAGCCCAGTGTCTGAAGCAGAAATACATTTACAAGTGCTGTGCTCAGTATCTGCCTGCAGAAACAAAAGAAGGATTTGGAGCTTATCATAGTTTACAACTAGACCCCCAAATATTTAGTCTAAAATTGTATTATTTATTTTTTTGTTGTTAAACAAACGAGCTGAATTGCACCAATGGTTCCTTTAGTTTTGTGCTGGTTTTACTGGACTACAGAGGAGACCAAAGGTCAGGATGCTCTGCATCTGAGGCTTTGGAAATTTGATTATGGAAAGAAGACAAAATGTTAACAATCATGAGGTAAGTGCAAAGAAGAAAAGGCTCACTTATCTCTTTATTGTGCATTCCTCCTTTTATCTCCTGGTGGTCCTTTCCCTCTCTGAGCTGCAGAGGTGATCTCTTCACCTGCTAAATCACCCTTATCAAGCCTCCTGAATGCAATAACCTCTTTGGCACATTACCTATCTTTTAGGATTTGTATTTAATATATTGTGTTCTTCTTTCTTTTCTCCCTTCCTGGGAGGTTACTCCAGAGCTCCAGAGGATTGTTGGATTACTGATTGATTTCACAATTACTTTGTGCTGTGGGTTGTTTTCATCTGTGTGGCCAACTGGTGCAAAAAAGTAAAAAGGGAGAAAATAGCCCTTTTTCTTTCCTCCCCCTCCCTCACACATATATAGACAGAGACTATTTAATTATGCACACATTATTTCAGGTTGAAAAAACCTCAGCTTTCCTGATTTATCAAACAGAATAAAATTCTGCACACAGCAGGTTCACCATCAGAGAGATGACCTTAACCCCCTCTCCATCCTGTTGCAGTGTTTTAGGGTAAGTTCTTCTGCTCCCTGTGGAATGAAGATTGTCTCCCAAGCACCAGCACTCAGGTGTACTTCTAAGAGGCACAGAAATCATCCTAAAAACCGTAGTGTTGGTTAAGGACCCTCCTGAAAAGGGAACTGTTCTGTGCTGTGAAAGTAAAGGCATGTCCAAAATTAATGCTCAATCCACTTTAAAGTGTTTTCTCCTCTTGGTTTAGGGCAGGTTTATACAGAAGTCTCCCATCAGTGTGGGACAGGGCAGCAGCACTCCAGGGACAGGGTTGTGCCCAGTGCCCCATGACTCTGTCCCTGCAGCTCATTGTAAACAGGGCCAAGCAGGGATGCTGGGGATTGGAGAGGGAAGGTCTAGGTGACTTCCCCTGAGGGAGACAGGGATCAATACTGGCTGGGCCAGACAAAAAACTGGTTCTCTGCAGAGAAACCAAGATTTCATGCTGCAGCCAGTTACTGAAAATTGATATTGAATGTTCCCAGCAGGAATATTTTCTTGTTAAACACTTAATTGGGAGTTGTAACATCAAAAACAACAAAGTGGGTTTTATTTGGATTCTTACAGAGGTCAAAAATAGGTACTGAATTTAATTTAAAAAATCCTTTTCACCAGAAACTTGATTGTATTTTTAACCTATTGGTGTGGAACAGCTAAAACAAACAATGCAGCCACAGCTGAACAATACATCTGGCTACACTTTCTTAAATATTTGTCTTTCTCCACTGAAGCACACACAGGCAGTTGTGTCTAAAGGCACCTTTGTCCCTCAGACTTGTGGCCCTGCTTGGTGCTCTGTGGCTCTGTGTGTGCTGTGTGAGAGGTTTGGGCACAGCCCAGCACAGGGGTAGGGAAGGGAAGGGCTCCTCTGCAGCCTCTGACACCTCCAGAGTGCACAGGAGCAGAAATGCCCTGGTGAGGAGGCTGGCACAGAGGGACAGAAGCTCCCTGCCCCTGAGTTCCCAGCTCCCCAAAGCAGCTCCTTCCCAAAGCACACACATCTCTGCCCTGCCCTGTAAAGGTGCCCCAAAGATAAACTCGGTGTCTGATTTACCTTTCCCTCCACAACTGCTCCCAGCCACCCTCACCCAGCACACCCACTCACTCACAGAAACAAACAAAGGAAGAAATAGAAGCTGTGATTCACTCAACCTATTTCCCAGAGGGCTCGGAATGAAGAAAGCAAGAGAAGCTCTTCCTTTCCTCTTGCTCCTGTGACTGTGTGACCCTCCCTGAGCCCAGGCTCAGCCTGCCCCTGGCAGCCCCATCTCCCTCAGCCCTGCTGCACTTTGCTGCTGCTCTGGGCAATCCTTCCCTGGTACCTAATGGGCCACAGCCCTGCCCTCCCCCCTTCACAGAACTGTTTTGCACTATAATATCACTTTAAAGAGCTGATTGTCAGCTGAGCAGCTCTCAGCACTATATCCCAGCAGAGTCATCTGTTTCCATTTTAAAGAGACACTTCATAATAATGCACTGCACACAGTGCCCAGTCCAGAGTGGCTGGCAGAGGCCTTTAGTCACTCCCACAGCTCCCAGGTATGGAACCTCCCTGGAATGGAGCCACTGCCGTGCTTGGGACACTCCATTCACACCTTTAGACCACTTTTATTCCCATTGTTAATAACTCCTACGAAGAGCCATGCAGTGAATTTAGCTGTAGAGAATTAAGGATCCTGTTAACACCAAGCCTGCTCTATTGTAGATGGTACAAGAGTTAACTGAAAAATCAGCTGCCATAAAAGCATTTTTGTTGCTATCTGTAGTTCCCACACTTAAGACATTGAGGATAAAACAAAAGCAAATAAATAAAACCAACACAAAACCTGTGGAATGTTTATTGAAAGACAGAACTTCTGGGGAAAAAAGTCAAATATTTGGGTGGAAAAAGAAGAGATAATTAGTCCTTGCACACACTGGAGGGATTTTGCCCCCAGTTGTAACAGCACAGAATAAATGTGATATCTGAGATCTGGGGCCCATCTGTCCCCGGGGATGGAACACAAAATCAGGAGGGGCTGAAACTCACAGACTTGCACCATCTGAACAGACACCAACAAACACACACTCTGAAAGAAGTACTAAGAATTGCCTCAATAGGGGGAATTTCCATGCAATATATTGGAATTTCCTGTACTTTAAAGACAAAAAAGCACTTTGGATTTCCTTGGTATTCATGATAATATAAACAAAGGCTCAACAGCTCGCCAGAAGAAATGAATTCTATATCTTCACTTCCACAATGTTATAACAGGTGCTTTTTTTAATTCACAGACAGCCTTTCTATTTGATTCATTAATAGTATTAAGAAATAGAATTTTGGTATTTTTACCATTTTTGTGTCATGTTCCACAGTGAACTGTAGGGTGGTAATCCAAGAATAATTTAGAGATATATTAGCATAATAATTAGAAGCCTAGAAGTCTTTATAGTGTTTTTAATATTTATGCTTGATAAATATTGCTCTGTTTGTCAGTTTATGCAGTATAAAGTGAACCTTAATGTAAGAAGGTTATTAGCATAAAATTAACATAATGAATAAAAAACAAAACACAAAGGTAATCAAAAATAACAGTTTGTTTTTTCTTGGTTGTCTCAAAGGATGTACTTTACACCCAAAAATCTTTGTTACAGAAAACAAATTCTATATAAATTAATTATGAGGTTCTATTATAGTTGTGAAAAATGGATATCTTTTAACAGTTCTTCCAGAAACTGCTTTTTTTGTCTCTCTCAAGCTTTCACACAGCTCAACCTCTTAAAGAATGAGATCATTGTGGTCACATGGCTTAGGAAAAATGAATTTTAGCAAAGGACATTTGTCCAATGTAGCAAGACCCTTTTGCTCTGAGCCAAGAGGAAAGGAAAATGTCACCAAACCAAAAGGACAGACTACAGGTTCATGGCTGCAGACACCAACAAAAACCAGCAAACAGCAAGAGGAAATGACAGAATTATGTGAGCTGAGAGATCTGGCAGCCAAAGAGTTTCCTTTGAACGTCTGGCATTTTAGGGGAATGCAACATTTGAAGCCTGATCCACACTCCCAAGCTCTTGGAGCCCAAGCTGGGTCCCAGAAGCCTGGCACTCACCTTTGCTGCCTTGTACAGCTCCTGGTGATGCTCAAATCTCTCTTTTCCACTCCTTCAGCTCCAGTTCCCAGAAGTTTGTGCTGCACCAGGGAAGCCGTGGCTCCATAACCCCTCTTTGGGATGTGGGGGATTGGCCCAGCAGGGCTGGGAGCTCAGAGGGCTGCAGGGAATGGAAAGGCTCCAAACCCTCCTTCAGCTCCTCAGAGATGACCCACATCAGGTTTTTGAGGGAAACATGGGTTAAACCTGGCTGAAAGGGGCTTCAAAGTTCTTCAGCCATTTTTCCTTCGGAATAAACGTAAGAGGCAGTTGAGCTTCCTTCTGTTGGCAGAGGCTGAAACAGCAGCAGGATAACTGAACATTCAGAATTCCAGCCTGAGAACAGCAGAGCAGCCCTTGGATGGCTCTGGGAAGAGCAGTGAGAGGGAGAGCTGTGCACACACAGAGCTGCAGGCCTCACTCCCTGAGGATGGGGACTGCCAGGCTCAGAGCAGGGCCATCCCCAAGGCTCCTGCTCCTCAGCCCTGCCTGCCCAGCAGGAGCAGCCCATGGCAAGCACTCCAGCAGCTCTGGGCATTTCCCAGAGCACTCCAGGCATGTCCCCATGTTTTTAATGCCCTTTTAATGGGTAGGGACATGTGTGTGCAAAGGCCACTCTGGGGATGTGCCCACTTGCTGGTCCCCATGAGCACAGGGCAAACTCAGAGGTGCATTCCCAGGCGTCCATGTGTGGACACTCACTGACTTCACCCCAAGTCACCCTCCACAACCTCTCCCTATTGCCTATAAAGGCTTCTGGCACAAGCCCCCACCCTCAGGTGCCTTCTCTGACCCCTCCTCAATCTCCAGGATGAAAATACAGGTGGAACAAGCTATATTGAAATTCTTTCTAGCCTAAATAATTATCACTTTCTTGACATTTCTGCTGTAGTTGGTACAAGGAGTCCAGGTCCTAAAGTCACCCACAGAGCTGGATCTCCTTGGCAACACATAGAGTAAAACACAGCTTGGAATTATTGCTTTTTTCTAATATTATTAATATTTTTATGGTACCCCTATAGTATGAGTTATCAGAAGGAAATTGTTAGTTCAGCCTGAAAAGTTCTGATCCTTTTCATAGCATCAGTATTTGCAAGATATCCTAATTACCAATGTAAGGATTTGTGGAAAGGATCTGGAAATAATAGAAATAAGCCTTTTAACAGGCACAGTAATTATGCAGACACAACAGATGCTAATAACAATTTCATTTCTGTGCAAAAATGATTAAGGTTTAAAAGCACAATAACAGAGAGGCATAAGAAGAGTACAAGGAGGTATAGATGACACAATGTATGTGTGATCACAATTACTAATTTCAAAAGAACTTTCACACTAAGATCATCCCAAAACCATCTTCTCAACAGCAATCCTTTTGCCTTTCATGCTGCTTTCCTGCTGCCTGTTGCCCTGGTTCAGCTATTTACCACTTCTGTTTCCTATCCTAGACAAAACAGCAGAACAGGTGTCAAACCAGAGTCTTTAATATATGCTTGCTAATAATCCTCCGAGAACTATTCTGAGTACTTTAAATATTTCTTTCTTCCTGCTACACTTGAGTCATTGCTTATAAAATTTTTTTAGCAGCTTCCTCATGGTCAGGAGCTGTTTGTCACTGAGTCCTGGAGCTCTCTGCAGGTGTGGGATGTTCCAGAGCAGAAGTGGTTCTCTGTCAGCAATGCCTCAGTGGACTCCTCTGAAAAACACACACAGAGGAAGAGAGAAGGCTTTAAATTACCACCGAGCTCAGGGTTTAATGGAATGAGTGGTGGAATTAAAGTTCATGGCTCCACTTGTGTTAGTGCTAGAATTTCTGTTAAGTTCAAAAATTGTTCATTAAGATAATTAAAGTTCTGTGCCATCTCACCCATCAATCAGTCTTCTTTCTGAGCACTTAACAGTTATTGCTGAATAGACTCTGAAATAACCCATTAACTCAGCACAGGTTTGCCAGAAGTTATTGGTGCTTTGAGATGGCTGGGAATGAAAGGTGGCACATAAATCAAAGGCATTGCCATCATCTGATGCTCCCAAAGCCTGCTCTGGAGTTACCTCAATCATTAAGGGCTGCTATCACAGCCATTTGCATTGGAAGATGGGACTTCAATTCATTTCCGAGATCAAAAAGGGAGGTGATGAATCTGCCACTCCAGCAGAGATCCTGGCAAGGGATCCCAGAGCCAGGAGTATTTATGGAGCTGTCCTTCAGAGCAGAGCAGGGAGTCATAAACCTGGTAAAGACATTTTCAAATCAAACTATTTCCTCCCCAAATGTCCACACAAAAACCAGCTCAGCAAATTCCAGAGCACTGTGGAAAAAAGGCTCAGCCCTGTGCACACAATATTTTTGGGAATACTGCATACCTCCTCCTCATGCTGTCAGCCATGGAAGCAACTGAGAGGAAAATTACTCAGTGCACTCTGTATTAAAGTGTTCTAGGGGTTCTCTCAGTTATTTAATGGCACAGGGGTTGCAGGCATGCAGCACACCAGTCAGCTTTAGAACAGGCACTGCCAGCACTGTGGCTGCGGTACTTTTGAATTTTAGCATGAACTTGACTCTTGATAATTTGTTTCTGTTTCTTCACTGAAATTGGCCACTAAAGGGATTCTTTTCATGCCAGCTGCCCTGGTAACACAGACAAGGCTCTGCAGCACAAAGCTGATTTGGATAGAGATGTACACAGCAATGCCACAATCCAGATGCCACCTCAGGGGAAATTTCACGACGATTTAAGGAGTGCTGTGTTCACTCCTGCCTGCTGTGGGTTAACCCTGGGAGGGCAGATCAGGTCCCTGAGTCCTCTCAATTGCAACTTTCTCACCATCTAGTGGCTGAAGAGTTACAGATAATAAAAACTCTTCACGGACCTGTACCTAATGGAGGGGGGTAATAAGGCTCCTTGTTTGATGAGGAAAGCACCAAGCAAAGCTATTTTACAGCTGGCATTTTCTGCTTCAGCCTCAATGTTTTCTTGTTAAAAAAAAGTTTCTTACTCCTAATTCACAGGAGTCAGGAGCCCTGAATAAACTCTTGAGTGGTATTCGTCAGCAGAGCAAAATGAGCTTATTCCCAGTAGGGTATCAGCCCCACCAACTTGTGATACCCAAAACCAAGGAATTGGTGCTGAAGTCACTGCTGACTGCTACACTCAGGAGAGGATGAGCACCACAGCAGGCAGGTCGTGTCAGAAAGATCCTATTTGACAGGAGTTTGGGAGCTGTTAGGGCAGTTTTGGGAGGGTGTCCCCATGTGCTCACACAAACCCTGGCACAGCACCTGGGCATGCAGGCTGAGCTGGAGGCTGTGGGGTTCTGCACCACTCCATTTGAACCCATCCAGACATGGTGGTGGAATGACAAGTTCAATCACTCCTCAGTACTTTGAGAAATGTGTTCCAGAGATGTCAAGAAGGAGGCTTTCAACTTATGGCAAATGCTGGTTTTATATACATCCTTCCAAGGAGTGTCCTAAGTCTGTTCTGTGAGCACACACAAAGAGTAGATATTAGCATTTCTGGTATTTCCTGAGATTAATTCCGGGGCTGTTTACAGAGAGTTATGAAAAATAACACACAGATCTGGCTTTCTGTTGTTCCCTGACAAACTTAGCGGGAGCTGCACATGAAATGCTCAGTCATGATCCATTCTGTGACAGATTTTTTCAGGAGTTAAAAAGTACAAAAAAAAAATGCTTGTTTTTCCAAGATGTCTCAGTAGATTGTGATGAAAGCAAGAGCCAGTGTGAGCAAACAGCCACTTTCTTTTGTGCTTCCTAGTAAACAGTGGCACCCAGGAGCTCTCAGCTGCATCCTTGTGGTGGAAGAAGCAATGTGAGGAGAAGGGTTTCCATGGGCCATTCCACCTGGGAAGGCTGATGATGCCCAAGAGCTCACCCCAGGGAGATACTGAATGGCCTTGCAGCACTGCAATAAACAGCAAATACAATGTTGGGGGGGAAAAACCCTTTAAATTGGTTTTAAAGGGTCCTCTAATTCAACCCTTCATATAGAATAAAAACATTAAACCACCTTAAGGTAAAAAAGCAAAAGCTTTGCTAACCCTACAGGATGCCCTTACATCCCCCATCAGGTCAAACTTTACAGTTCAAACACATCCCACCAGTTTTGGGGAAAATTTGGGTAACTGCATTTTAAGTAGATTCCACTGCAATATTTATTAACTGTGGCTATCATTTTCTAGTTCAAAAGTAACACAAGATCCCCCTTTTCTATTTGAATTAAGACAATTATTTAAGGGTACAGCCAAAAGCAGCTCTTGGGAGTTGAGCTGCTGCAGCCTCTTCAGTAGAAGTCACAAGACTATTTCCTGTGGTCAAAAGTAATATTGAAAAATTACAATTAAATATCCATATGTCTCTTTTGCTGCAGGTTTTTCCAAGACTGTAACAAAACTTTTCTGCTTTGCCAATGGAATCGCTTGTACTCTCAATTTTCTACTTGGAAGCCTCAAAACACCAGCATTTACCCTTACATTGAACTGAACACACAGAGATTTCCAGCTCCTCCTGTCCTCCTTCTCAGCTATGATACTTCCATCTACTCTAATCTGTATTTTATTTCATTATAGTGCTCTATGCTAGCATCTTTTTGGCAGTGGTTTAGATGTAAAGTCCACTCTAAAAGTAAGACCTGGGCAAGGAAACACATTCACTTTCTTACAGAGACAAAGGAAGAAAAGAGCAGCCAAAAGGGTCCTGGGTTTAGGATGATGAGGGCCATGTTAAACATTATTTTGATTTATTTTCAATAAAAGATTATAGGCATTCTCCTGTGATAACTCTGGGCACGTGAGAAAAAGGAACCTCAGAAATTCTGGCAAATTCACCATTGTGGATAACAGACAAAAGGTGATCTCCTACCAACAAATCTTGGTACCTTGCATGTTGTGTACCATCCTGTGAACTCCTCCTATGGCAAGAAAACCCCAGGATATCAAACCCTTCTGCATAAGTGACACAGAGATACAGCTCAAACACTTCCACAAAGCCATGAAATAGTCATTGAAAGAACAGACTAGCTTTGAGGTATCAGCCTATGGAAATACTATATTCTTTGACCACTGGGTGAATTGCATTTTTCTTTTCAGAGTTTTGGCAATCCACAGCAGGGCCCTGGGAGCCTTAGAGATTTCCTGGTAGTGTTTCTGAGGACTGCAGCAGCCGGAGCGTGCAGGATCTGAGCACTGCAACCCCCAGCAGCTGCCAAACCTTCCCCATGACAGGGGCTGCACCTCCAGCATCCCCACTCTGCCTGTGCCTCAGAGGGGGCTCCTCTCCACAGGCCAAAACTCCACTCAGGAAGGGACCATCTTTTAGGAAATACATGGAAAATTGTCTCAAGGCTTTAAGCTCTGGGCTGTTTGCCTGGCCTTGACCATGCCAAGGCAGAGCCAGAACCCACGGCGTGTTCTGGGCCGGTCCTGTTGTGTTCTCTTTCCACTTCTGCTGCTTTTGTCCCTGAGGAAGAGGAAAATCTGATTTAGAACCATCAAACACCAGCAGTTCCCAGACAGCAGCCAGGGGAGGGCTCCCAACAAGGAAACCTGTCACCTGGGAAGCTGCCAAAAGCCTCAGTACCCCCTCCCCACTGCCTCACCAGGAGTTTGAAACAGCAAATTGTGGTTATGAACAGCTTTTGGAACACGTGTTCTTGTCAGTGGATGAGGAATTAATCAGCAGCATTTCCTGATTTAAATAATGAATAAAGGACCCAGCAAGTTGTCACAGAGAGCTCACCAACAAAAAAGTGGCAGAGCTCATTTAATAAATTATTCTCTCTGAATTCTTTTGCTAAATCTAATGTACAGGCCCTATACATAGGGGAGGAGAGGGGTACATTAGCAGGTTTTGGATGTATTTTAGAAATCTTCATGTCAATTGTATATAATTTTCAAGGTTAATGGCTTTTTGATACATAATAATGGAACTCCCATTTATTGTACATATCCTAGTTGCAAAACCTGTTTCATTTGCATAATCATAAATTGCAGTCAAGCAATCCTCAGCATGTGGTTATTCATTTGATGAAAATGTAAATTTCAATTTTATTTTTGTTCAATTGCACACACACTGCATTTACTGAATATGAGAAAAAGCATTTTAATTTAACCAACGAATTCAGCTCATTACAACCTCTTAAGAACATTGAGTAGCCCAGAAATTTGGGACAAGATGCTTTTTTAAGCAATGATTTACTATTAACTGATAGTTTTACTTTATGTTTTAACACCTAAAAAAAGTTACTGTGTTCATTTTTATGCAAATAAATTCCTTCTAGGGTGTGAAATTGCTCTGCTATTTTACATACAAAGTTAGTGTAGTAGCATCAAAAAAGAAAGGGACTCAAAAAAAAATAAAGGCAGACATTTACAGCTAACAGTGAGTGAAATCCATGGGAAAAAAATAGTGTCTTGTGCTTGGGACCTAAAAGAGACTCTGATGTAAAAATGAATACTCACATCAACTGATCTGCTTACACAACTGAGAATTTTGGCCTGGCTCTGTTGGAAGAGCATCTAAAAAAGAGTCCCTGAAAAGCTAAAAAGAGTAGCTGAAAAACTGAAATCTTTCCTACTTGCAAACTGAACATATTACAGAGGCATCCCTGAGAGACAACAGTCCAACTCCCTGGGAGAGGCCTTGCATACAAACCTGCTTCAAGAGCTTCAGACCCCTCTTTAAAGCCCAGAAGCTTTGGGGAGGCTGGCAAAGGCGCAGGGAATGAGCCCTGTGTGCTGCCCTGCCATGGGGTCACAGTCCCTGCACCAACCCCATGGAAATCTCCTTCCCAGCTAATGAGAGCTCGCTCAGCACCAGAGCTGGGACTTCCCAGCTACAGGTGGGGAGCAGCATCCTCAAAGGGCCCCTTTGGTTGACTGAAATTAATTTGCTCTGACATTACAACTACTCCTTCTAATTAAGCCGAGTTCATGATCTTTATGGAAGAGAAGTAAAGCTTAGAAAGATGAACAAGCCCAAACATTTTGAGATCATAGAAGTAAAAATTTCTACTGACACAACTTTAAATTTAATTAAAAATGTATCTGATAATCACAGTAATGGGCCTTATTTTAATAAATAATTTCTATTGCATATCTTGTGAAGATTAACCTGGATTCCCTTTCTCTTCAGAGGTACCACAAGCATAAGTAATTAAACCTTATAAATTGATAAAATCTAGCATTAGAATTCCATGCTTGCTTTGCTTCCTCCAGCCATTCCCTCTCCCCTCCAACAAACAAACATTTTCCTCTGCCCTGCTTAGCTGCTGTCATTCCTTCTGGCTTTAGGATAGATTGTCTCCTGGAATAATACCATCACAGCCATAGATGAGTGGGCATACTGCTCCTTTCCACCCAGAAATCCTGACTGGATTAGAAAAGATGATTTGAGCTGTTTGCTCATGTTTTGATGTTCCACACCTCAGCCAGGGGAATAACTGGAACCTTTATAATTACCAGGAACATTTAGTGTCCTTTCACGATCCCCTGAGGGGGATAAAGGTCAGTGCAGAAACCCTGATCTAGCCCTCACACACAGCCCATGCCCAGAGCTTTCTGGGATCTGCTTGGTTTGCTCCCTCTGGGACCCACAGGTGTGCCCAGCACACCAGGGCAACGTGGGATTTCCTCACCCCAAGCCTGCAGCCCCACGAGGCAAGTGCAGCCTTTGGAGTCTGCTCTGAGAGCAGCTGACAGGAGGGAGCCAGGGCATTGGGACCAGGGCATGGGTGACCAGCCAGCACTCATAACAGGGCCCTGTGTCCCTGCCAGTGCCTGGGAAAGCTGCCCTGGACACAAGAAAAACATGCAAAACACAAGAGGGAAATACAGACCTTTATGGAGGGCCTAAGTAGATGCGTATACATGCTTTAATAAATTTCTGAAAAACTTTTGCCAATTATATTGATGTTAATTGCTTTGCACCAATGAATATAATAAGTTATTGTGATGTAGTGAATGACTTAAGATCACGCTTTGTTAAGGGTATATAAACTGGAGAACACACAGGATAAAGAACTTTTTTCCTCTTGGACCCTGATCACGTGTGTACGTCACGTCCAGCCTAACAGTGACAGACCCTGTTATGTCTCTGCTCCAAAGCTCAGGAAATCACACATAAAACCTGGTGGTAGGCCGTGGTTTCCTTTGGGCAACTCCTTGCTGAATTTCATTTCCCTGACAGATCTCATTAAATTCTGAGGTGTATTTCTGGCAACACCCATGGATTTTGATGATTGCTGTACAACACAAATATTGATTACATATATTTCCTTGGTAGAAAAAGTATTTTATTTTTTTCTTATAACTGGTAATGCTAAGCAGAATGCAATGAACTCAGAAAGTCAAAATTGTCACTGAACTTGTCTGAAGTGTCTTTTTATATTTCAAGTATTTAACTACAGATTTCAAAATTCTAACCTACTGTGTAGTATTTTCCCATCACCTACAGTAAACTGGGAAGAAGTTTAGGTATATACTGGCAGATATCTAGAAAGGGGGACCTCTCCTAGAACAGAGAGGAGCAGCTGGGACAGCTGGGATTTCTCTGGAATGCTCTGGCACATCACCACTCCCAGCCCATTACCAGGACCTGGCTGAGGGTTTTGCTGGGCATTTTCCATGCTGGGCTGAGGCAGTGCCCTGAAGGCTCCCCTCCATGCCAGTGCCTGGCCCCAAAGCCAGGGCACACTTTGGGACTCAGCCTCCCTTCAGGACTAGAGCCACACTTTTGCAAGGATTTAACAGCTCCAGACCAGTTGGCAAGAGCTCCATGGGAATTAGGTAAACTGAATGGCACCTAAAAACAAAATTATTTTCCATGTGCTTCATACTGCATTATCCTGTGGAGAGCTGGATTGCTGAATTTGACAGAAAATAGTCTGGTGAAGCAAAAATAATTGTTCATAAAACTTACTCACCTATTCACTCAGGAGCACAGCTTAATTTTTCAGACCACATTAAGAGCTCCAATGTCTCAGCTCCTTATGTTTCAATTCTAAGCATCTCCTTGTCCAGTCAGGACAATTCAATTTTTTTTTGTTTTGTTTTTTCCAGTCTTCCCTATGTATGAAATGGTTCTCTTATTATTCTGGGCAACATGGCACAACATAAAAATATGGATTACAGAGAAAATTAGAACTACAGAAAAACAATGTAACACATTGTATATCAATGCCAAAACTGAAACAAACAAAAATATTCTCTTGGTGTGTGAATTAGCAGCTTTTACCCTCACTGGGAGGATTAAACAACATAATGGAGGAGTAATTCAGGCAGTGGCTCAATAACTTAACTGAGCAAGCATGGCTCATGCTTAAGTTTCTCCATCCCATAAAATAAACAGGGAGGTCCAAGGCAGCAAAGCCTCTCACGTGCTCCTCAGAGAGGTGATGTGTGCCAGAGTTGGAGCCACCCCACTTGCCTGCAGGGCACTACTGCCACCAAATCTGGGTTTGGATGTACAGGACAATGACATATTGAAGAAAAAAACAAAAAGCAACCTCCTGACCATTAATTGCTCAATTCCTGACAAACCTGAGCAGGAACTGCAGTGTGTGCAGCAATAGCTGCAACCTGAGAGCTGCCTGATGGAACAAAAAGTAATTTCTGAAGAGAAAATGGAAGCAGCATTCTCATACAAGACCACCATTAAGTGCTTCAGCATTTATGTACATAATACACCCATGGTGAACTTTTGTCTTTGTGCTTTCAAATAACCAGGGATTCATTTAATTATGTACATAAATAATGGATAGCATTCCTTTCCTTCTAGTCCATTATTGCGATTTCTTTGTTTATTTATAAATTATTTGCCAAGTTCATACTGGAAAGAAAAAGGATGTTGTCTCTTCCAGAAAGTTTAGGAACTAGGCAAAACAGAAATAGAAAAGGGAGGGAAACTCTGTGCCAGTTTTACTGGTTTGTGTCCAAATAGAAAAAGGAGGACCAGGGTATAAAACCTGTTCCAAATTGAAAGGCAGAACCCCAGCTGGTACAAAATGCAGCTATGCCAACTGACCAGATCCAAGTGATGATATAGCCCTGGATTTTCATCCATCCTGTCAAATGCAGTCAGCAAACTCATTTCATTGAAAGAAAAAAACCAACAACAAACTAAAAACAAACTAGCAAAAAAACCAAAACAAAACAAGGAGATATAAGTAGTAAATTATCAATGAAATAAAATAGAATACTAAATCTGCTATCATCTGTATATTTTTGGTTTGTGTGCAAAGTCAGTTCTGCATTAACACAGTTCTGACCCATTCCCTTCAAAGCTCTGGAAATGTTCTAGGCTATAGAGCCCCTTGTAACTGGCCTGGACTGTCACAGATACAAATTTCACTGTTTCTTTCTGCTACACTCAGGAAAAGAATGCACTTGTTAGGACCACAGAGACAAACACATTCCCTACAGCAGCTCATGTTTCTTGCTGTAATAGCACATAAAATATAGCAAACATTTATCAGCAAAACTAAGATGTTTGGAGAACCCGGGCTTCCTTTAATATCCCATTATCCTTCATCCCTGAAGGAGGATAATACCCTGGATATGGTTATGTAGCCCAGAAACACTTAAAAAAAAAAAAAAAAAAGGTAATAGAAGAGGCAAGAGGAAGAATAATTTTAATGAAGTTGTTTCACCTTTACCCTGATGCAAAAATGTGAGGCTCTTGAATAACCATCTGGATTTCCATCCTGTGAGTCGAAATATAATTGTGTGACCTGTGCACAGCTTCAGCATCTCATCAATTGCAACACTCTGGTGAATCACACACTTCAAACCTCCTCATCTCAACAGCAAAGCTGCTTCACCAGGCAGCACAGACAACAGAGGGTACAAGGTGAATTCATGTTTGTGTTGGGCCTGCAGGAGGATCTCTCACCATCTGACTCAGTCCAAAATCTCCATGACTAAGGCACTTCAACTCAGTCAGCATTTTAACAAAGGAACAGAAGTGGCACTTGTATTCCTTTGAGCCTTTCCCCCACAAAAGGATTCCAAGGCACCTCCCATAAAACCCCCCACATTTGTTCCTCATGTCTTATATGCAAGAGAACATTTTTAAGAGACTTGGACTTTCTCAGGATCAAGTATAAGAAGCAATAACCCTCATAATTTGAGAAATGAAAAATCTAAAGGGTTGTATGCAACAGGATCTGGGATTTCTCAGCAATTGGGAACTGTAACAATTCAAGATATTCTGAGTTCAACCAGAATCAGATATTAACACTCTCTGAGAATAAAAGGCCAAATAATGCATTTATAACAGCTTTTTGTGTAGGCTCATCTCAGAGATCTGATTTTAGATTTATTGTGCCCCAAAACCAGAGGAAAAGTAAAGCTGCCAGACAAAGAAATGGGACTGCAAAGAACTTTATGCAACAATCATTTGTCAGGCATTAAAATAACTTTATTGACAGATTCATAATACTTGCCACGGGCAGCAAGGTTAGAGATTTCCAGAGCTTACAAGCAGGCTCCTGGCCCCAGCTTCTATTCCCTTGATTGGGAAGAGACAAGAACAGAGACCCCCAGGCTTTTGCAAGTATTTTTATCTCTGAATTCTGAACTGTGGAAGGGATCTGACTCACGATGGAGACTCGTTCTCTGGCTGCTTATACTTGGCCATGAGATGCACATTTTTGTGCCATTTTTATAGAAGTTGTGAACAAAACTAAAATTACCTATTAAGCTACAGAACCTCCTGGGGGTTTGGTAGACATTTGAAACTCCAAAATATTGCCTTGGCTGCTGGCACTTAAATTGCAGGGATGGGTGGCAGTCCTTGGCTCAACATGAGGCAGCCTCTACCTGGCATCCTGCTCTTGAGCCCCAAAGACTGATGTGCAATCACAGCATGGACATGCAAAGACCATAAATCTCTACAAGAAGCTCTGAAACTTTAAGTATTCCTAATTTCATCTGAACCAGTCCATATTCAAACAAAGCTGCCCCTGTCAGGGACAGCCAGGAGTGCCTGAGTAACAATGAGGATTTGGATGGTGCTGGTGTGTTGTTAGAGAGGAGGAAAGACACAGAGCAGACTAGACAAACCTCAAGTTTCTAATTAGAGAGGCTGTGAGGCCACTGCGAGAAAACAACCGAATGCAGGGTCTGTAAAATCATACTGTGTTCTTTCCAGCACTTTATATTCTCAATGGGCCAGACCAAATCCTTATTCAGAAAACATTTCACAGACTTCAGGCACGTTGCTATGCAGTGATCTGTGATCTGTTTCATTAATCCAGAAAAATTCTAACTAGGAACACAACACCCTTTGATAATCCCCAAGCACAGCAACAAAGAGGAATGTTTACTACTACCTAGTGAGCCATACATAATATAGCTCATCATCAAACTTCCTTCCTGCACAGCACTAACACAAATCTCCAACACCCCTTGCACCTTCCACAAATATCAGAGTTCTGAGAATAAAAAGAACACAGCCAAATTAGATGCTGTGCCCCTAAAATAACTGTACCCAGCAAGGGTTACAAAGTGAGGCAACCAGAAAGCTCGTGTGTGATCTTACAGTGGGAAATAACAATTTGGAGTACATGGAAGTGCTCTTTGCCTGCTGCAGGAAGGTGGTCCTGGCTCCTCTCACAGGAGAACTGGAGGTGTAAAACAAATGTCACTGTGTCTGCAGAGAGCAGCCTCAGTGCTCCCTTGGCACAAATCCAACCTGGATCTCATCCCTTTGTTACAAAACACCTGTCTGGAACAGGGAATCCTGCCCAGGGCACACAGATGAGGACTGTAATGCTGTGGTCTACTTTCCTGCAGAACTTCCATTACTATTTCAATATAAAAACTGTTTCTGCTCCACAGCATCAAGCAAAACATTTAAAGTACAGACTAATTATGACTGGCAGGCTGATTTAAATAAGAACTAGTTACAATTAATTATAACAAAAATAGAACGTTGCATTTTGTATATTTAGCACTGCATCATCTCCCTTTACAATTGTACCTTCAGAGTGCTTTAGCTGAACTATCTCTGAAAATCCTCTAATGTTAAATTGTTTTATACCATCCTCCCTCAGACTTCAGGGTATTTAGGAGCTGTCTTACTGACTGCAGCAAACCCTTAGGTAGTGCAATCCTTTCCTTTCTCATTTTGTTCATCCACATAAAGGTATCTTCCAGATCAGTCTGGATTAAAGTGAAGGTACGCAAGTAGGCAGCACAGACAAAAGCAGAGCAGGGAGGGGAGCTCCCAAAAGAGCCCACAGTGCTGCTGGCCAGCTGGGCTGTGCCGTGGGCCTCGGGCACTGAGGAAAGCAAATACTGGAATGGCTTCCTGCAAATCAACAATCAGAGTCTCAATTTGTGACCTGTGAGCACTGCAAACACTGCAGGTACAGAGCTGAGCCATCAGCATGCCACACCAGCAGTGTGACATCCATCAGCTCAGGGCAGAGGCAGGGGCAGGATGACCCAGGTCTGGCAGATGTGAGCAGCACACACGTCAGCTGAAGCACCTGTCCAAACAGCAAACTATGGAGGAAGAAGGGGGAAGAGAGCCTGGTGGTATTTCTTTGAAGCCTGAATTGTGTTTGGCAGTCTGTGCTCACCTCTCCTGCACTTACATCTCATGAATGCTCTAAGAAACAAATCCGCCAACAAAATGTCTACAGAAACTGCAAATTTTGATTAAATATTGGTGCATTTGCAAAAAAAAAAAAAAAAAAAGAAAAAAAGAATTCATAATTCAGAAACACCAGATATTAATGATGGAAGTCATCTTAAAAGTTTTATGGTCTTGGAACACCAACCACACAACTTTATAAGTTCAAGAAAAAGGCTTCGCTCAATTCAATTTAGGTAAACCAAGCACTTGTAATTGACTTCTTCTGCCTTTAATTTGCAGATGTAGATTAAGATTTGTTAGTTTACATGATTCAGAGAAAAATAAAAGGTATATATTGGTTGCTGACAATTTATAGGGAGAAAAAGTGCTGAAAGAGAATAACATAAAACAGTCACTTTGAATTACAGATTTTCTCTAGAGCATCTCCTGGGAGGCATTTCTGGGTAGACAGAAAGTACAGTTTTGTTTAATAACATGGAATGTGCTAGAATACAAACCCTGTATTCACAAACCCTGCCCTTCTCATGATGTCAAGGTGCCTGGACACATCTCCTCACTCACAAGTTATAACCAGCACAAAGTACAGATTTTTAAAGTTACTTCTGGCTCTGGTATTTTTCAAACATGCACAATGCAAATATTTCTCCAGGAGCCAGTTCTGAATTATTAAATCAGGCATTTCCACTGCTGTCAGGTATTGGGAAGATTCAATAAAACAGAATCACTTCAGGCTCAGCCATCTCCTGTAATCACTGGAGAAAAAAAAATTCTTTTCCTATTAATGCTAAAAGACTTTTTTTTCTTGAATGAAAAGTAAAGTTTGTGTCATTTAAAAGGATATGAGATATCAAAATATATGTGTGTGTGTGTGTGTGTGTGTGTGTGTGCAAGAAACATCTGTTGCTGTTCATTAAATCTTCACTAGAACTGTTTGTTTCCTGATCCCTTAAAGAGTACATCCATTAATGGTAAAGAACAGACAATTGTGACATACAAGCTCAGATCATGAACCTCAGGGAAGGTCTGCAGGCAAGATAAGGGATGGGGACTGGAAAAATGTGGATTTTATTCTAACCTGAGCTGCTGAATGACCAAAGGGAAATCACTTCCCTCCTGTGCCTCCTGCCCTGACCTTTGGGATGGGAAACTGCAGGAGGGGAGGGGAGGGACTGCTGGAAACTCCCACTCTCTGAGGGATCCTCCAAGCTCCAGAACTGCAGGGAGCCCACTCAGGTGAGGGACACAGGGGAGGTGAATCCATTTCCACCACTGAAACAGAGCTCCAGCAGGGAAACACAGTGGCACAGCACACGTTGGGAACTTCTGTGCTGGACAGAAAGGGAGTTTGGTCTTATGCACATTGAGTGCTTTGCAGCCATAACCTCCAGGACAAAGCCAGGAGGGATCAGGAATTCCTTCCACAGGAGAGGATGCAGAGTGGAGCTTCTGAACTCCAAGAAAAGCATTTCCAAGCACAGGCCTGTGAGAGCTGCCTGGTGGCTGCTGAAGTTGTCAGCAGGACTTCCTGAGTGCAGGGAAATACTCTGAGCTGCTTCCAGTGTGTATCCTGCTTAAGTGGCCATAGAGAGTTTCATCAAAGTGCTAAAACTCTCCAAGTTCTCCCACATAAGTGGGCTCCAAACCTCTGCAGGGTTGGTTAATCCAGGTAAGTGAATCCATTGCCACCTGTGCTCTCTAAAATATAGATTTTTGTCTGCAATGGAAAGCATGCTCCATGCAATGCCACACTGCCCAGAGGGAGCTTTCTGTAAATGCCAAACCAGTCCTCCTAAGCAGAGACCAGGTTTTGGAAAACATTACAGTTAAAAGGCTGCACATCTGCTTTTGGGCAGAAATTGGGCATTTCCCCCTTTTCTCCTTTCTCATTAATGACAATTACTTTAATGAAGGCTGAATAGGGGAAAGAGGTGTCCCTTTTATTAATTGTTCCTCATCTGAAGCTTTCATTATAGCTTTGCAACTCCACAATTACTGAGGTAGTGATGACTGCAAACCCAGAGAGGAGTAGCAGAAGGGATCACTGCACTCAAATATTCTGTTACTCTGCAGTATCCTAAATATTTTTGACTTAACAAGCACAGACAGGGAAAAGTACATATGTCAAATAATCTGAATTTATCAAGTTTTCCATGAAATGCAAATGCCCTTAGAGGTGAAAGAGTTTTGATTAGGAGATGCAGAGCATTGCAAAGATGCTGCATATGCAACATTTCTCAGACTAGATTTACAAAGTAGCCTGCAAACTACTTTCTTTTTAGAAATTCTCAGAAACTGACAAGCTGCACTGCAGGCATGGCACACTGTAAAGTCACTAACTCTGTAATTAGCTGCTTTATAACCCAGTGTGACTACAGTTCTCAGCTGTGAGATAATGAAATAAAACATTCCTAATATTACTCTCACAAATATTAACACAAAAAGTAGATATATTAGCTTTCAAGAGAACAGAGAATTAGCCTGGCATGGAATCACTGGGGGAAAAAATGGAAAAATAATTTCTTTTTGGCAGCAATGAAAAGAGGTCACACACAGCATGAGAAGGTAAAACATACCTGAGGAATACAAATTATTGGACACAATTTGATGATAATTTCTTGCAACAGCAGAACATCCTTCTTGTGCCCACACAGCCCTGCCCCTCCGGAGCTCCTGAGGAGCCCCAGCCAGGCCAGGGCTGGCAGTGCCCACACAGCCAGAGCTGGCAGTGCCCATACAAGTCAGGGCAGTGCCCATAGAACTAGACCAGGCAATGCCGACACAGCCAGGGCTGGCAGTGCCCACACAGCCAGGGCTGGCAGTGCCCACAGAACCAGAGCTGGCAGTGCCCATACAAGTCAGGGCAGTGCCCACAGAAATAGACCAGGCAATGTCGACACAGCCATGGCTGGCAGTGCCCACACAGCCAGGGCTGGCAGTGCCCACACAGCCAGGGCAGTGCCCATAGAGCCTGGGCAGTACCCATAGAGCTAGGGCAGTGCCCACACAGCCCAGGCAGGGCTGGCAGTGCCCTCAGAGCCCAGCCAGGGCAGGGCTAGGCTGGGGCCGTGGAGGGGCTGCAGGGTGAGCGCAGCCCTGCACTGGTGACTGTCCCTGTCCCTGTCCCCAGCACAGGTCCCCCAGCTCCAGCCGCTGCCCGCTGGCCGCGGGGCAGCTGCCGGCCAGGGCCCACCCTCCCGGGGCTGAGGCACCGGGCCCGAGCCGAGGCACGGCACGGCAGGTTCTCCGGTCCCCCTGGGCTTGCTGCTCCCTCTGTGGATTCTATGGCTCTCTCACACCTGCACTCGGACAACTGCAGCTGCCAGCAGGAATTCTTTGCACCAGAGAGGGGGCACGGGGTGCGGGTTCTGAGCTCCGAGAGCCATCTCCCGCCTCCGGCCTGTGGGAGCTGCCTGCTGGCTCCCGGAGCTCCCGGCAGGACTCCTGAGTGCGGGCAATTCCTCCCTCGCCACGGCACAGGCGAGTCCATCTCCGCAGTGCCCCAGCCCCGGGAGGCTCCCCAATCCCTGGGGCAGTGCCCCCCAGCCTTGCCCGTCCCTGAGTGGTGCACAACGTGCACCAGGATTGCTCCTGGACGTGCCCTGGCACATCCCCGAGCCCGGGCTGAGTGGGACTGACAACCAGCGAGGCTGGAAATGAACGGGGAACCAGAGACAAACTCTGCCAGCCGCTGATAATACTGCGGGGGAACAGGAGGAATAAAACACCGCAGAAGAGTTGTCAGCTTCCCTCTCTTCTTCTGTGGTGGGATTAGCAGAAAAGGTTAGACTATACATTATCCAAGAGTCACTCTAATGATGTATCACTCTGAGGTTTTCATAAAATTAATCTCTCAATAATAAGACATAATACAGGTTTCATGCATACTAGGTAATTAAAGAGCTTGATGAATAGATGAAAGAGTGAATGTTCTGGATCCTTAAACAAATCACAGCTTTAAATTTCATTAATTTTAAATTTACTCCGAGACCTAATTTAAAATTGGCAAAGCTTCTCTACCGCTGAAACCAGAAATCATTAAATAAAACTGAATGGTATTATTTATTGTTGTGTCAGGCCAACAAAATACATCACTTTACAATGTCAGGATGGCAAAAATATGACAGGACTCTACAATATTTAAAATAGTTTCAAACATTCACTGCAGCACTTGGTTGAAAATTTAAACAAGAAAATCTATTCACAGATACTTTCTTGGCCTTTTCATTTGCTGTCCAGTGCCTTGGGCTACCACACGGAAAGGTTTGCAATAATTTAACCATCATCTGCTAGAGCTTTGAGGGAGGGGAAGGCAAAGAAAGAGAGCAATGATTCTATTCTGTTTTTAGGCAAGGAAAACCACACAGGACGTTTGCTAAAGTCAGCAGAGGGTATCTGAATGTCTGCAGCACTCCAAAATACCTCAGCCTGAGTAAAACCGACTGCTTAAAGCACTTCTGCCAGGATCAAGCTGTAATCAGAATAAGAACTGTAAAATGCAAATAGGGAATGCCAAGAGAGAACACCGAGTCATGACTGGGGAAATAGTGAGTTAAAATAACTCTTTTTATTATAAAACCAGGAAAAAACCCCAAGAGATTGCAAAGTAATCCAAGATCAGTGTGGCAGTGACCTGTGTGGGGCAGGCCTCATGAGCTGGGACCTCGGGTGGGTGTGTTGGTGTCACAGCCCAGCAGCCTCAGATGTGCCCTCCCAGCTCTCCTGGGCACCATCCCAGCCCTTGCTGCAGCCCTGCCACCAGCAGTGCCTCACTGAGCACACAGGGAACTCCTCTTGTGCCAAATTCTGCTCCTGAGGCACCTGGAGCAGAAGGGTAGCCGGGACTGCTGCCCTCCCTGTCCTGCACACACGGACTCAGCCCCACAGACACAGCCCCACAGGCACAGGGCAGTTCCTCCTCTCTCTGGGGACTCACTCTGCAGCTCAGACCCACCTCCAAAGCAATCAAGTGCACCCCTGTTTATTAGAAATACAGAAGTGATTAAACTCTGCCCTGGTGCTCCTTGCTATTCAAGTTTAATAATGTTCATTAAGTCTGCTCCTTTTGAGATTGGTTGCTGATGTTTCTCCCACAGAAGCCTGAAGAGAAACACTCCACACACCTGTGCATTCATACAAGAGTGGCACAGCATAAACTGCCCCTGTGTGGGCAATGCCTTTCCACGTTCTGTGCCCTTCATTTTAGGTCTATTTCCTTTATTTGTTTTATTATTCTCAGATATTAACTCTCCATATTTTTGCTTTTCTTCAGTACAACACCTACAAAAGGGAACAATTTTCTCAGCCTTTTCCTTATTCTCTTATGTAAACCCATATAAAAAGATTATCTCCAAGTGTTGACATAACTCTCTCCCTCATCTCAATGCAGCAGATGAAGGGAGAAAAGCAAAGAGTTTCCAGAAGTGGCCCCTGCTGGCAAATATCCAGCTTATAGACTTCCTATTGTTTTGCTAACAATTAGAAGCTTGAATTATCAGTTTGCTAGAAATGCATTTAAAGAAACCCTTCTGGGTTTCATCACTAGTAGTCTCTTTTATTTGATAACAATTCTCATTCCAATTTAACAATTTCCCTACACTAGAGGACGAGTGGAGCAAAGAAACTTTAGTGCATCCCTGTGCTTTGGTGAACTCCAGTCTGAATGCAGCCCCCAGTCCAGCAGCTCCCAGTCTTGAAGGGGTCTTGACCAGAGCAATTTTTTGTCCTAGAACTGGAATAAAGCAGATTGACTTCCTAATGTTATGAATAATTCCAAACAAACATTTGGACAGTCAAAAGGATCGAGAGACACTGAAAACACACTGATAAACACACACAGTGAGAATCTGTGATGCTCATGAGATGCATGAGTGGCTTCTTGCTGAAACAAGAGTAGCTGTGGGTCATCTAAAAGTACTTAGAAATGTGGGAGTTGTGACAATAACAAGAAAAAAAGGAACAAAGATGGATTGAAATACATGGTGTGTGAATCTTCAATTTGAATGTTGAAATCAGAATGCTTTTCTGATTTTATTATCTGAAGCACTTTAATAGGGAATTTCAATAAAAGACCCCTAAAGACCCCTGCTATCAGCATACTAAAAATCCAGATATAAAGGAGAATTCTGCTTAGCAGCCATGCCCAAATCTGGATAAAGAAGAATCAGTGTGTGCTCCCATCTTTTTCTGTTACCAAAAAACAAGTGTTGCTTGGAGCACTACTGCAGTGCCTCTCACATGTTCACACCTGACCCAAAATCCCAGGGTGAGGGAAATCTGAGTCAGGGATACCTGGGAGTGACAGAAGGGAACGCCCAGTTCTCCTATGACACCATGAAATATTGCTGCTGAATCTGTCAGTTGTCCTGTGCTGAAATGGATGCAGCCACTTAAGGGTGTTTTCACTAGGGCCACTAAATTCTGAAAACCCCACATTTTTGACTGGCTGAAATTGTATGTACAAGGTAGGACCAGATCCAGACTGTACCCAGCTTACTGCTAGTTGTCTTGTACTAAATCCAGGCAGCACCATGGTATTCATGGCAGACTGAAACAAGCAGCTGGGAAGATTTTATCTCCCTTTTGATGGAGGAGTACATCTTCTTGTCTTCCCTCAGCCCAGAGGTTCTATTAGATCCTCACAGCTGGCCCTCAGTGCTGCACAACCAGTCCTGCTGAAGATTGATTTTTATCCACCTGAGTTTGAGAAGAAAGGAAAGACCTTTGCTTTCCAATAATGAGACCTGTATCATGCTTTTTACTTTCACAGACAGACTTCTTTTAAAAGTTTTACCTCTAGATTATCACTTAAATAGGCAAGCACCAATGCTGTGGTTTGAGCTCATAGTCTAGGAGTTTCTAAGTTGCATTTAAAGAGTTATATTGATTTTAGAGGTCTCAGGCTGGCTGAAATGGAACCTATCTTGCTATGTAATGAGTTGGCAGTTACAGACGAGAGAGGCACATAATACAGTTAATCTCTTTTTTCAAGCACTGGGTAAATTGTTAGCCAGCATGCAGCATTGCATGTGGATGCTTATTATTCTCCCAACAAATACTGTATTTCATTCTAGTTTGCTTGGTATGAACAGTTCACAGCATATTCTTTGTCATTTAATTTCCTGTGTACATTGTGAGCACTTCCAAAAGCTCAGCAGGGTGCATTAGAGAAACCTACAGAAGGAGCAGAGAACATTAATCAAATTACTATATTAGATACTATTAGATGTCTTCAAGTTGGAACTTGTATGCACTGAGTTTTACAGCTTTCTTTTTATCACTTCAGAAGAGATCAAAATAACTCATTAAGTCAATTCATCCTTTTTGCTGCATTTACTGATCGTGCAGGGAAGTGCACCCTGTGAGGGGCAGTGTGGAAAGGGCTGTGCCAGGCCCCCTTGGGCAGGAAGGGCAGGGAATCCCTGCTGTGGCTGCCACTCTGCATCCTCCCTCCTGTCACCCCTGGGGACTGGAATCCCCAGTGCTCCCCCGAGAACAGGATGTGGAAGCACCAATGTGCCACATCTTCACCCACACACCATTTCTGCTGGGTGACATCTGTGCCAGGGCTCCAAACCTGCCCCAGGGCTCCAAATCTGTGCCAGGGCTCCAAATCTTCCCCAGGGCTCCGAATCTACCCCTGGGCTCCAAACCTTCCCCAGGGCTCCAAACCTGCCCCAGGGCTCCAAATATCCCCCAGGACCCTAAAACCTGTCCCTCTCTCCCTCTTTGCTTCTTCCATCATCCTTTTGTGTTTCCGTGAGGAGATCATCGAGTGCATTTTGGGTGTTTTTTTCAGACCAGAATGAGCAAAGTACTTCCAGTTCTCCAGCCTTTCCTTCTCTTTCTCAGCTAGAAAATAGACTGTGCTGGAGGAAATATATCAAAACTCCCTCCTACTCCACCAAAAGAACAAAACTGTATCTGAAAACTCCTCTGTTGGGAAAAAATGATTTACTAGATTTTATATCTTTTGACAAATAAATTATGCTGTTTCAAAATTTACAATTAAATTAGAATTCAGCCAGTTATTCTCCATTACAGCCTGTTTTAATTTCTTCACTTTGGGATGTTTTGAAAAGTTTTCTATTCACTGAAACTATTCAATGTTCTTCTGCAACCAAGTCTCAGCTTTCTCTTTTGCGTTTTTGTACCAATACCTCTGCAAATACACCAAGAAATTCCCAAAATTAAGATGAAGAGGAGCACTGTCAGTGCTGAGGTGTACACATAGGAAAGGGAGAAATTTGAAGTAAGTCTTAGAGTATTGCAAATAAAAATTCTGTGTAAATGGACTTTTGCTTGCAATGCTGTTTCCTAGAGTTCAAAACTGCATGTTTCTACTGGTTACAATGACTTAGGGCGGTAGTGATCAAAATTTCTAGGTAATTACAAAATGTTCTAGAGAAAACACTTGGGCCACAGTTTATCTCCACGTCCAGCTGATTACATAACCAATCAGAATTTACCACACAAACTATAACGCTTGTTGGAAGCATGGGACAAACAAAACAGTAGAAAAAGTTGAAGATTCTGCTCTAGAACAGAGAATATTAGAGAATTCAAGAAAGAGAATTAGAAGAGATAGCAGCAGTAGATCAGAAAGAGACAGGCTGGATTTCAAAGGCACCAAAGGACAAGGTAAGGCTAAAGGGCTGAGTCTGTGCACATGCCTTGAAAATGCCCTGATTTTCAGGAGCAATAAATACCTATTGACATGTTCACATCCTGACATCACCTCCATGCTCCCAGCTGAAAGTCACCACTCTCACCAAGAGGAATAAAACAAAGGATTTTAGGAATGTTACATTTTAAAATCTTGGTCTAAAACCCAGTGGCAGAGCTGTATAATCAGTGTGTAACCCGTGGCTCGGCAGGTGGGAGTCCAGACGCGTGACTCCTCATATTTCACAGCAGTGAATGTTCTGCACAAGGACCTGGCAGGCACTCCCACCTTGCTCTTGGAGAGAAGAGGCTTCCCCATGGGCTGGCCTTTATCTCCAGCTTTCCATCCTGCCAAACTCCTCTGCACCAGGATTGTGGGGAGCCTTAGAGGGAGCTGTTCTCTTGCACTGCCAGTGTTTGCATTGCCCTGTCTGGATGCACTCAGCAAAAGGGGCAAGGAGCGACGTTAGCAAGTAATTAATCATATCAATTATTGAAATCACAGGCAGGAATGTCTGCACACCAGCTGGAGTAGGAGAGTTTATCCAAAAACCATCACTGAGGAATCTAGCTTTGAAGTCAGTCACTGAAAGAACTGGCAATGAGTAATGTGAGCTGACAAGGAGAACACTTTCTGTCAACAAGTGATTTGCAAACAGGCTATAAATTTCATTAATTTGTTCATTATTTGTGATCCTTGAAGAATTGTGTTGTATAAGTAAGTTTCAACTTACAATTAGGTGCTAAGAATGCCTTTTGTTTATTACATGTTACTGAAGTGACATGTCTGGCCTTCTAATCAGCCTGAATTTTGAAAGGTCAATTGCCCCAAATTCAGCTTTTCAAAATGTTGCTTTTTGCATTGACTGCAGTTTTTACATAGACAAATGCTTCTGAATGAGCTACTAAAAACAAAACATTTTTCTGAATGATAGATTGCTATATCATAATATCTCTTTTTAAAAAAATAACTGTTTTCTGAATTTACTCAGCATGTAAAATGTCCAAGGTGAGATTTCTTTGGGATTTATCACTTTCCAAAGCAGCAGGAACTTGCAGCTTTGAAGGAATAGGCTCATTCTTCTCAAAAACTCTGACGCTTATTTATGTTGTTTCTACTTCTTCCTAAGATAGGAAACCATATTTCTTGTTTTAATAATAAAACATCGTAAAATCAAATTCCAGAAAATTACTTTCACAATCTTTATGGGTTTACATCTATAATCTCAATAGTAAGAAACAAAAAAACTATTCCTGAGTTCAGATCTGATGCCTGAGAATGTATTTTATTGTTCATAATGCTGAGTTAAATTAGCCATGGTCACTGATGCCCAAACAACCCCTCAGTCCCAGTCTTTATGCAGCCTAAAAGAACTGTGCTATTATCAGACAGAGGTTTTTCAACCTTAAAAGAGACCAAGAGCCATGTCCATTACACTGCAGTACAAGCTCATCCCAATAATCCCACAGTAGCTCCTCCTTCCACTGCTGTAGAGGTTTCACAATTTTCACCATCAGAAAATTCTCACTGAGTTTCCTCTTGGAATGCTTAAAACAAGCAAAAGTGCATGCACTCTTCTCCACTCCAAAAGTTCTGGTAGTTCAGAGCACTCCCAGGCAGAATTAGTGCCAAAACCCAGAAATTATTGTCATATTATCAGCAAACACCTACAGCTCTAGGTGGGCTGGATTCAAACAAAGTTTAGTAAAATTTCAGCTAAAATTAGCTTAAAATAGAGGACACCCTCTGCTATAGGAATGGCAAGTTAGGAAAGGCAAGGCCTGGCACCTGTAGCCCTGTAAGACTGTGCCACTATTTACACCTTTCTTGATGCAAGGAATCTTTTGACTTTATCAAACTCAGCCTTCCAAGCAGGGCCAGCTTCAAGGAGACTGAAAAGTCTTTGCTGCTCTGAGCATTCTGCATTTCCTGACAAGAGCAAAAACAGGCTGAGCAAACTGCAAAGACCATCAAGGACCAGGGCTGGGCTCCGTTCTCTTGTTTCTGCAGTGGTTTCTCTGCACATCATTCCCCAGTCCAAAGCTTCTTCTCTCTCTGTGTGCTGTCAGTAACAGGCAGAACAAACAAATAGTCAAAACTCCCAGCATCTGTGCAGATGTTTGACCCTGCACAGGTAATCAGGGGATCTCCCTGACAGGTGCCTGTGGAGATGAAGAGTGGGAAAAGTACAGCTCTTTCAGAGCACATAGTTTAAAATTCTGCCCTCTCTGCCTTTTAAACAAACTTCAGGTCCATCCCCCTGCCATTTTCTCTGACCTGTGCAACCTTCCCAGTGCTGAAATCTGCATTTCACCTGGCAATTGGAGGTTCCCCACTGCAGCCACCACCAGAGGCTGTGATACCATTTTGCACACATGCAATTTGCAGATTCTCTCTTTACTTTTCTCAAGTGGGTGGAGGTGAGTCAGGGCTTGCTGGTTTCCAGGCTGTGAACCACTTCAGGTCTGATCTGGGCCTCATAAATACCCTGCAACCATGACAAAGATCCAACTGCTCTCCATTGGCACAGTATTTTGAATGTGTGCTATTTATTTTTTGTAGATCCCTTGCCCCATGATGGACAAAAAGGTAATTTCTCAGCTGGAAATCCTGCAAGAGGATGAGGTTACTTCACTGCTGTGTAACAAAGACATGAGAGCACACTGCAATGATCATTACAACAAGGGTAAGGTGATTGTTCCTTCTGCATTCACAAAGATATTTACAATAGCAAACCTTTCCACATCAATGTTTTACAAAGAAACAACAAAATCCAGGTTGGATTTTGTGATGGACCTGAAGGGAATTACACACCCAGGCTGTGCTGAAGTTGGCAAAGGCCCTTCCCCACGCCCACTGTAAATACTGGCTCTCTCAGCCATGTCTACATGGAGAGATGTCCACACATCTGGAGAATAAAAATGAGAGAAGCAGTAAAAGGAGCACCTCAGGAAAAGAAACCCAAGTAAATCTAGCAGATACTGCAGAGGGACTGAGGCATTTGTGGGAGGTGAAAGGTGGAACACGGGTTGCAGCAGCATTAGGTAAGGGGCCAAGGGTGGGGAAGGCAACCTTTGAGGATTTGCCTGTTTTCAGTTGTTGCATAAAAAATATGATCATTTCGATTCACTGGTCTTTTTAAAAGAAATAATAAATATGGGTTACACACCCTGCTTACCTACCAGAACATCTCATAGTAGTCAGAAAGAAAATGACCTCTTGGCCTTTGTCCAGCTGTGCTGACCCCAGATCCCAAGAAATCCACTTGCAATTTTTGAGAATGGGGGAGGAGAGGAAAAACCCCAACCCAAAACAAACCAAAGACAGACAAAAGCAACCAAGCCCTTATATTTAAGCACAAACAATGAACTTTGAAAGGCTGCAATGATTCTTTTGGTCTGCCGTGCTATAAACACCTGAGTTATGCTCACAGTTTATGATGACACAGTCAAGCCATTGGGTACTTATGTCTATTCAGTGCATAAAATGTCTTCTTTAAACATATCCCCAAACAAATCTCTTAACAGAGCACTTCTAAAATAAATATCCTGTTGCTCTGAATGCAGAGATTTCATTTCTGTAGTCTCATTGGCACATAATGGACATGGAGTTTATTATCCACTACTCCAGTGCCCTCAGGGAATGCGCCTTCCACACTGCTCTTAATCTGTTCCAAAAGAAATACAATTGCACTTGTTGTAAACTACAGCATGATGGGACAACACCGAATGAAACCATAATTCTGTTTACGAGATATTATTTATGCTGTGGAAACGTGAGGATTGTGATTTCTGGAAGGACTATAAGGATCACAAACCAGGCATTTAACAGGGAATTTTTATTACATTTTATTTTATTAGTCTTTACCAAATCAGAGTTGCAGATAGGAAAATAAAATAATGTTTTTATTTCTTCTCTCAATACCAAATTTTATGATTAGATATTACACTATGAGACATGTTGATACACACTTGGCCAATATATATGGTCAGAGCTACAGAAAATATGCGTTAACCTCTGAACAGTATTATTGACATGGCCCCAGGCTTGGGGGGTTTTTGGTTCATTTTTTTTTTTTTTAGCACACAAAGAATGTGAACAATCCGATTTTGCTATTAATGCTTCCAGCTTTCTTTTTTTTTTTTTTTAATTTTTTTTATTTCAAGAACACTGCTGTCTGATGCTCTTTTTATTGGGCTGAAAACTCTGAAAGTGAGGTTTTCACCTGTTGTATTTGACAAAATTATAAGATTCTACTGGCCCTTGCTTAGATCTTGGCTGAGTCCTGAATAGTGACGGGAGCACAGAGTGTTGGGAACCAAGTCCTTTCAGCCTCAGTGGAATAGGGACTGAAAGGAGATGGACAGGAGGGTGAAGCCAAGGCTGCAGCTCCAGCTAGAGGAGTGGTTGCACTGCCATGGACTGGATAACAAGGAGCTCATTCCTTTGGGAGACAGAGGGGAGCAGGGCTGGACCTGTGTCCCCTCTGAATGCCCACTTACACTGACTTATGTGTCCACTGCAATTTCAATCTCTTCCTGGCACCTGGCAGGTTTTGTTGAAGAATTTATTTGTTGTATAATGAAGATGCATTTACTTCAACAACACATAATGCTTTGTTTTGCCTTTTTATTATTAACTTGTCAAAAGAAGAGATACAGCATATAATAATAATAAAAATAATAAAATGACAAAATACCATGTAAGGTGTTGAAAGAAATGGGATGTATAATACATCAGGTAATGGCAATTAATTCTATAGCTGATGTACATAATGTCAGTTATTCAAACACTCACAATTATCCATACTTAAAAGTATTGGCAATCATATAAACAGGCTTAATGAATTATAATAACAATGTGTTCTAACAGCAGAAAAAGGTAGATAGCCAAACTGTGAACCTGTTTAAGGGAATAGGCTTTGGGGAGGTAAATTATTCCAGAGTCAGATGGACTTGAGTTAGAGTGACATGTTTTTCTGCAATTTTTCATAGTGCATTTGTAGCACAGTAACTGGAGAAGTTTTAATTGACTGTTAAAACTAGTCAATAGTTTCCATAGTCTGTACATTTTATTATTTCCAAGGTTCATCATCAAGGAGGTGGGGTTAGAAGGAAACTGCTTTTTTAAGGCAGGCATTGCTCCTTTCCAAATATGTATGCAAATTTATGCACCAGGGAGCAAAACTGAGTGTCCAGTGCCAGGCTTTCAGTTTTGGCATCTCTGTCTTCACTGCTCCTCTTTGAAAAAGCCATGTATAAAATATTAAATTCTCTGAGAACATCATTTTAATTACTCTTGAAAGACTTATCCAGCTGTTAAATGATCCAGGGTTAACCGAAGGGCTACTGCTATAAAACCATTTAAACACACCATGGTGATTTTATCAAATTTCACAGCTGTTCCTGCAGCAAATGCAGCTCCTCAGAACACAAGATTTCTGGTTAATCTGCTAACGGTAATTTTGGAGAAAATTTGCATCAAAGGAGAAATTGCTGCACGGGAACTGCCTGCCTGGATTGGACCCACAGCCAGCCCAGTCCAGAAACCTGTCTCCAGGATGAGCCAGCACCAGATGTTCATGTGGAAAGAAATATAGAAATACGTAATACACAAATGTAATTCAGCCCACAAAAGGTCACTCTGCTTAATCACTAAGACATGCAGACTTTCCTCTTCTCCAGTGTGATTTTATTAGTGTCCCATCATGCACAAACCTTGTTGTTCATAGAGAAATAACCATACCTTGAACCCAGGTTTCTTGGCTCAGACAGTGCCAGAATCCACTGTTTGACAGCACGGTTTAAGACGTATCCTCCTTTATTCATTCAAGATTTTTCATATTTCCGTTCTACTGCACTTTTATTGGGTGATAATTTCTCTGACTCCTTGACTATTTTACAGGCTTTTTTCTCTCTGCTGTTATTTTTCATCCTGGTTGAGGGAGCAGGCTCAGTCCCCTGGGCTGCTCTTGTGGCCCAGCTGGCCCCTGACACCCATAAATCCCAGCTGAGGGGAGCCTGACCCCCCTTCCTCAGGTGATCCCTGCCAAGGGAGCAGTAGAGATTGGGGCTCTTTGTTTTCATGTCTTAATCCTGTAGGATTCCCAGTGCAGCTGAAGCCCTCAGATGCTGTGTTTGGGCTGTCTTAGGGAAGAACCAGGGAAGAACATGGATATTCCAGCCAGACCCATGGAACTGGCCCATGTCCTGCTCTGGGGTGGTCTGACCCAACTCATTGTGCACTTGGCTGAGGCAGCCCTCAAGGCTAGAACAATGAGCCCAGGCCTGTATCCATGAGACATAACAATAATAGTAACAATAACCATAATTTTAGCTCTTCTAGTGCAGTGTTCTCACCATAAAGAAGGCAGTTAGGCTAAAGCTTCCAAGAGCTTTATTTCCCTGATATGCTGTCAGGCCACGTGCCAGGAAGGAAGGACTCAGGATGGAGCCTGCTGATGAATTACCTTGGTCAGACAGAGGCAAAGCTTTTTCAGCTACTCCCACCTGTCTGGGGAAGGACTTGGATCCAAAAATGCTGTGATAACTGTGTGGGGTTCATCCTCAACTTTTGCCCTATCCCACAAAGGGCCCTGTTCACAGTGTGGAAAGGATCCCCACAGAAAACCAAACCAAGGTGCAGGTAAACCGTAGGATTGCCAAACATTAAACTTAAATCCAATGCCAAATTCAGCTCCTCTTGGACAATTGATGTATTTAAAATAAAACAATAAACAGCACTGTGCCCACATCTGTCAGCTCTCCGAGCCTGCAGAGCCAGCAGGAATTAGCAGTAACTTGGTCCATGGGGAGTGTATTCCCCAGCCCCACATCTCACCCCAACTATGAAAAACTCCCCACAGGTCTCATCCCCTCACTGAGAGAGCAAAGAAACCATTAGGTCATATTAATCCTGGTTCCAGCTCCACAAACCCACAGAATACAGCAGTAAATTGAGCTCACACACCTCCGATACTTTTAAAGATTAATTGTAACTCCCATCTAACTTCCAGTCCATTGAATGTTCATCCTCCAACTCTCTGAGAAAGCAATAGGATTCAACAATCAGTGGGGCTCCAGGAACAGGTAACATAAAGCAAAGCCATAAATTTCAAGGTACTTCAAATAATTTGAAATAATCCTGCTTACAAGTCTACATGATAGCTCTCTCTGAGTTAGAAATGTCTCTGGAACACAACTTGCAGCATCAATTTTTTCTTCATACATGTGCTTCAGGAAATCAGGCTGCATTTGGAAACATAAAAATTACAAACTCCCATATTTTTTTCTTTTAATTTATGGCACATAATAGGATTGTCCTTCATAATATGGCTGTGAAGCTGAAAACAATTTGTATTCCAGCAGCTGGATGAGCCTCCTCACATAAATTCCATCTGCAAAAGTCACCCAAACCATCAAGATTCCTGTAACATGATCCTATGTTAGGTAAAGGACAGCTTCTCTTCCTCTTCTTATCTTCCTAGATCATGATGGGCCATTACAGAGTTCTCTTTGTTCTTTCTTAAACCGACTATTTTTTTGGCCACAAACAAATCTAAGTGCAGACTCACGGCTCCAGCTGGCAAGCAGCCACATCTGTGCTACAAATGCCAAAAGAGGGAATGGGGCTCTGATTTTCCCCTCTTTGTGCTGCCTGTGTTTGGCTGCTCCCCGTGGCACAGGCGGTGCTCAGCGCTGTTACTGCCCGGCCCCAGGGCAGCAGTGAGCCCAGGGCATGCCAGGGGCTGTGCAGAGGGGCAGGGGTGGAGCACCACCTCCCAGATCTCCTTGTCTCTCACCATCTCCGCTGCTCAGAGTGACCTCCAGATACCTTAGAGAGTCTCTTTTCCCAGCCTGGCAGTCGAAGAAGGAGTCAGAGCCCTTCAGCTCAGCGGGACAGTCAGAGGCACTCTGGCCACCCCCAGGGTGGTGTTATCTTTTTATACTAAAAATTACGTGTACATTATTTACCATAACTTCCCAATACCTATCACCTATGTTAGACAGTGAGTTTCTACTCTAAACCAATCTAAAAATGCCATCACCCAGAAGATGGAGGCTAGGAAGAAGAAGGAAAAAGGACAGGACATGCCCAAACTCCTCCATCTTGGGACCCCAAGCCCCCATTCTAAAAACCTCAAAAATCTGTTTTTCACTCTGTTTTTCACTCTGTGACAAACTAACTATTATTCTACTTAAACTCTTTTGACTGGTAATTCTTCATATAAAGGTTAGTAATTGTTTTTCCATGGGTCAAGATCAAAGGCACAGGGGTCTTGGGCTCTGTGCCGAGGTCTCTGAGCCCCCCAGGCAGGGGCTCGAGCCCTCCAGGGCAGCCAGAGGAATTTCCTGTTGTCCTGGCTGCTTGGAGCCCTCTAACCAAGGCACTTCTGAGGAGCAGAGTAATGGCGTGGGTGATTGTGATTCTCCTTGCCTGGAGCTCCCCCATGTTCTGCTGGATAAGCCTCTCCTCTCCACACAAGCTGCTGTCTGTGTCCTGTGAACCTGAAAGGTCACATCTCAGCTCCTGAGTGGAGAGTACAGTGGGCACAGTGTCAAACCCTTCAGTCCAATTACGCTGCAAACTGGATGTTTCAGAGTTCTGAGCTGTCAGTGTTTTGTTCTGCTTGCTCCAAACTGTTGAATATTTCTTCTAATCGTGCATGATAATGCCAAAAGCCACTGTGACAAAAAATACATTTTGAACAAAGGCTAAACAACATAAATGCTTTTACTTTGCAGATGGCATTCAGCACTCGGCAGATGGCAAAAGAAATCCCACAGGATGTTCTCCCTTCTCTCCCCCCACATTTATATATGAGAGCATGTGTGTGCACAAAACAGCAGTGTCCTGAGGAGATACTTCTGTGAAAGCCTTTGGAGTCTCTCCCCTCTGAACATCTCACTGCCCAATTTCACAACAGGAGAGATCCAGCCAGGGCAGGGTACCAGAGAGGGACTCAGGGAGCACCTGTCTATTCATGGGTTTGCCACTCACCTGTGATATGCCTTTGGATAGACAAGTTTGGTCCTTTTTCTTCCCATGCCGTGCTCAGTCCTTTATTTTAATTCTAGATCCTCAGGGAGGAGATTCTTCAGTCTCTGGCTGTTAAGACTTGTACCATGCTGGTGTCCTCACTGCAGCTTCTGTTTCCCAGGAAGTGTTAGAGACCCTGCACTCTGTAGCATTTTCTGCATTTCACAGAAAATGAGCATAAAGCTGTCCATGAAATGGAGATGTGCCTGATGGAGGGGCAAATATGGGCAAGGATAAATCACAGAGAATCTACAATCCTCCTTCTGCATCAGGTCCTTGATAAAGGCAGGGGATAAATCTTTCTGGCAGAGAGCTGTGTGAACAGGTACCACTGTTCCCAGTTCCCTTGGCCCGTGGATCCTGTGTGGGATCACTTTGCATTTACACCTGCAATTTTTACTGTAATGTGTCCCTCTCATGCAAATGCCTCCCAAAACTCTACATGGACTCTGCAGTTGTGCCCAAATCCCACCCATGGAAGAAATGTCCCCTGTGTTGGAAGCACCAGCAGCTCAGAGGTCACAGCAGCACCAGGGCAAGACACTCCATGCTCACCTGAAGCTGCAGGTGGCATTTCCAGTAGGCAGCATTGCAAAATCCAGGGCAGATTTAGTTTGGGTATTTTCCATATCTGAAGCCCGGCCTGGATTTTTCAGCCAGCCTCTTACTTCTGGAAGAAATCAGCACACCACAGCCTGTCACAGTATTGTTGAGTATTCACACAGCCCCAGCATGCCCTGACCCACCAGGCACACTCTCCACAGCACTGCATTCCCTGGCAGTTTACTCTCCTGGAACAAACTGGCTCATCTGAACATGACATTGTGATCACTTTGCAGCTCCACGTTGCCTGTGCACAGCACCCCAGAAAGCCCTCATCCCTAAACACTGCAAATCCTCACCAACAGAAAGCACTGGCAGCAAATGCCCCTCCCCTTCAGAGGGGTGGAGCTGCCTTTAATTCCTTCCATTTCTCAGTCTCTGATAGAAGCAGTTTCTTTGATACAAATCTGTGCTCATCTCTGGAGGAGAGAGTTTTACATGCACATGGAAAGGGCAGAGAAACTTTCCCTTCTGCAAACAGAACTCATTTCTCTGGGCAGGGAGCTCTGGTGTGGCACTGAGCCTGCATGGACAGGACTGGTCAAACACAGGATGCAGCAGGATGCCAATATTTAAAAAATGGCATTAAAATCTGAGGTTGGTGACAGAGTCTGAAAGGATGACAGCAAGGGGGGCAGAGTGACAAGTTTGACTGTTTTCAGATTACTGAATCACTGAACAGATGGACTGGCTCCATACAAACCTTCTACAGCCCTTCCAAAACAAGGAGTACCAGACATATGCACAGACAATTGTACACACAAAAGTGTGCTCAGCTACCCTGACACTCACAATTTTGGCAACTCAGAGACAAATCTGTTGTTTAAGCAGAGAGAACAGTGGGTTGTTTTTTTTTTTCCCCTCTTACTTTCATGGCAATCTGGTTGTCTGAAGCAGAGATCATTTCAGGTAGAAGAAAGTCATTCTGTATTTGCATGACAGAGAGTACAGTATGTTACAGACTGGAAAGATATTGCCCAGCACCTCCCAACATCTACTTCTCCAGCTCAGGGAGAGTGGAATGATCACACCCAGAGCCCTTCACTCCAAAGTACCCTGGAGCCTGTTTGCAGCACTGTTCACTA
The DNA here is from genome assembly GCF_022539315.1 of Serinus canaria. Taxonomy (NCBI): domain Eukaryota; kingdom Metazoa; phylum Chordata; class Aves; order Passeriformes; family Fringillidae; genus Serinus; species Serinus canaria. The sequence goes on from NC_066325.1 coordinate 1,299,346, forward strand.
GGTCTAGAAACAGTTCTGCAGCAGCACAGGATGCACAAAACAGAACAAGTCCAGCACTGGGAGCCAGGACTACCTCGAAGAGGCAGAGAATCAACCCTGATATTGCAGATTACTTTCTGGGGAAGAATATTTAGGAATGTCCTGGCTTTGGGTCTGTGCTTCTCCATCCTCAGCATTTCAGTGGCAATCTCACAACTGTACCTTCTTCCAGCAAGAACTGGCTGTTCTTTGGTACTCAAAAATCTCTATCAGCCATAAACATTTAGCCAAGTGGGTGAATTTTTAGAAGTGTGGAGAACTCTTAACAGCTGTGATGTTTGATTGATTAGTTCCACAAGAAATTACACATATAAAACATATTAGAGACAACTAAACTTCCCAATTGCTCTGTGGACCGTGGATACGTGGTCAAGAGCTGGGTGAGCAATCCTGGTCTGCCCAGGACCTCCTCTGGAATGGGAACTCAGGCAGCCAGGATGAGGAAAATGCTGTAGGAAGGAGACGAGGGAACAAAGAGGAGGAGAGCATGCTGGACATGTAAGACTCTCACTGCTGCTCAGACCAGCAATCAAAAGATGGAAGCAAAACAAAACTGGAGGCCCCACTGGAAATGGAAGAAATAAATGCTGAGCATTCCTTAACTGCAAATCAGATTGTTTGGTTAAAGGAGGGGTTCAGACTCTGCAGGAAACTCCATTGCTGGTACTTCCTATATTTTGAGGATGGGACCTCATACAAACTTGTAAGACCTTTGTGACATAATTATTGTTGATGTGGGGTGATTACAGATGTAAGAGCTGTCTGAGGTATCTGAATTTTGACAGCAAATTTGAAACTACTCCAAGCTCAGATCCAGAGGATTTATTTAGGCTCATTTCCAGTTAAAACACACAGCTGAGGTCACATGATTCCATGGACTAAGGCAGTTTCTAATCAAATCACTGCAATATTAGCAATAGATAGCTTCATGTTTCTGTCAGAAGCCTTATTATTTTTCCTTATTATTTTTCCTGCCTTAAAGGAAACAACCAGAGCTGCTCTGGCTGCCTCCAAAACTGGTGAACAAGTTCCATTAAACCTTTGTTTAGAACAGCTACACTGGCTCAAACACTTTGTTTCAGGAAGAATCTTACCCAAGTAAGAGGTTCATATCTCAGAAAAACATCTTACAGTACTCTACATTAATTAAAGATAAGGTGATAGCATTACAGAGATAGACATTGTTATCTTCCCTCTAATGTTATCAAGGCTGTTTTTCTGTCTGCAGATGAACACTTCCAGACAAAGATATTTCTGAAAACCTCCCATTGTGTTTGAAAGCATCTGCTAAATGGAATTACAAAGTTTCCCTGAGTAGCATATTTGTGGGTGTGATCCACAGCTCACTGAAGTCAAGAGGAAGTCATGTAAAACTCTGGTTAACTGTCTACTCTGGAAATTTGGGTGTTTCAGCAAGTGCATTTACCATATTAAATGTATACTGTTTCTCTTATTTTTTTGGCTGTTGAATAAATGTTCAAAGGAGACATTTTCAAGAATTTACCTGGGCTAAGTTGGACAAGAAACACTCACTGGGGCAAGGGAACAAGAAAAGGCTAGGAAGGTTTTAGTTCCTGCCAAAATTTCCAACCATTCAGTGCTGAAAGCACTGAGAACATACCATGATTTTTTTTTTCTTCAGCACAAAAAAAATTCATGCTTTAGATTAGAACCAGTAACTACAGTTGGAACCAGTATCTAACAGTGCTTGAAATGAGAAGTTTACACATCATAGCAATGATTTACTGAATTTTATGGGGAACACAAGGAAAGGAGTGTTCTAAGTAGGTGAGGAGGGGTTCTTGATGTTGGCTTTGCTGAACTCCTGGGAAAATATTTTTTATTATTTGAAGCCTAACACAAAGCCACTCCCAACACCTCACTCCTACCTGTGTGTGCCCTGCAGCATCTGCTGAGGAATGCCACCAGGAAACCTCAGAACAGAACAGTGGCTCCCCCCAAAATGGGAGCTCACCCCTGTCAAGAGATGGGACTGCTGAACAGAAACCAGTGGTGAGAACCAGATGGTGTTTGTGTCGAACTGTGTGTGTTTACAAATAAATTCAGCTTTGCTTTAGTGTTTTCCAGTGCTGTTCTAACAAAGAGGAGCTCTAAGTCCCTGGCTCACAGCATGGAGGAATCCCCACATGTCTGCATTCAGGTAAAGAAGATTCAGAGCTGTTGCTGGAGTTGTTCCCTAAGTGTAGAACCAGAGCAGTAACAAGTGATTAAGCCCCTTTCTCTCTCCAAACTCAAACCCTGCACTTTTCCTCACAGTTCAGACAGATTGTGAGGTGGTGCCTAATGGACCTCTGGGGTTTTATCCCTCCTTCCCTGTAAAGGCAAGCAGCTCCCATCAACTCTCTGCTTCTGGGGCTTAAGGGAAATCCAAACTAAAAGGCGCTGCCTGATTTCCAGATTTAACTCCTGAGCATCCTTTCATATGGAAAATTCCAATCATAAGCTTGAGTTGGTTCGTGCCAGCCCCAGTTCACAGTGAGGTTGGATAAAACCCCACAGCGAGTGTCATGGAGATAAGCTACCGTGGTTGCCATGGCATTTCCCCAGACCAAAGTGATCCCTTGCTCTCAGAATGCCCTGAGTGAAGGTCCCTGCACAGGGTAATGACAACCAGGCTTCACTGAGGTCTGTGGAACCCCTTGGAGTGGCACAGAGATGTCCCTGCCAGGAGCTGTGCTGCCCTCAGGTGAAAACTAATCAGTGACCTAGTCCAATATACAAAACTGCTTCTTGCTCTGCTTTCAGAAATACATGGCTGCTATCAGGTAGCAGTTCACAAACTGATTTTCAAACTGATTTTGCTTAAGATTTGGTGCTGTTTCCCAACCAGCACAAGTTAGATAAAATACTAATGAACTTCAAACTATGCACATCATGGGAAAGGTCAGACCACAGCAAAAGTGCTGCTAGACCCAGCCAGAATTCTGCTGCATGTCTGGTGGAGAAAGAGTTCAAGGCACACATTTAAAATGCAAGGTGAAAAGCAGCTAAAATTATCACCTTTTATTTTGGAACTGAGGCAGATTCCTGGTATTTCCATGCTCTGTGCTGCAGACAGGCATTGAGGGCTTTTTCCAACATCTCAACACCAAAGTGCCAAGGTGGAACACTCCTTAACTTCCCCAGGCACCCCTAGTCCTACCTGCACCCCAAAAATCTGGCTTTTATGGACCGCACCACCCTGTGAACAAAAGGAGCCCTGAGAAAGTTTAGCAACCTGATTATCTCCAAAGAGTTTTTATGCTACAGAACAGTAAGAAAACCTTAACAGCACTTGGTGTGCTCACCTGTGCTGTCAGTGCATGTGGAGGATCCTTGCACCTTGGAATGCAACCCTGAAACCTGCTGAGGGAGATAAAATTAAAAAAAAAAATACTAGAAAGCTACTGTAAAGTTTCTGAAAGAAACACAGATTATGTTTCAATGACCTTCTTGAGATGTATTCCTTACTCTGAGTCATTTGTACATGTTTGCATCCACAAAGAACCTGGAAAAGAAATTATTCTGTGCACAGAGGCCAAAAGCTGACACTGTTCACCTACAGAGCTGGCGAGTTCTTGTTTGTGTTCTCAATCTCTTTCTAAGATTTTTAAAAACTGAAGTGTCAGAGAGGTTAAAACTATTTTTTAAAGCAATAAGTTCTTCGCAATCTCCTCGAAAATCAAAAGAAAATTGCTACAAGTGTTACGGTTTTTAAGTTGAACTCTGAAAAAGAAGTGTAGAAGTGCTTTTTGCTGAATTTGGGTCTGGCTTATGGGAAGATTTTTCTCTTGCCATATCATCTGTATCAGTTTCAGGGCCACACACAGGGTCAGCACAGGATTTATGACCAGGAGTGCCTCCTGTCAGCATTCCCTGCTCACCTTTCCCTCTGGAAAGAGCTGCAGCCAAACACTGCATCTTTCATCAGGACAACTCACACTAATGGAGGAGAAGGGAGAGAGAGGGCTCAGGTCTCCAGCTCCAGGGAAGTTTGAGAGGAATCTTTTCCCATGGACAACCTCTCTATGGCATCCTTGCCCAAAATCCTTTTAACTGTGTGTGCTGAGGGGAGACCAATGCAGGCATTGGAGCCTAAACTGGGGCAGAATAAAAGCAGAATTACAGAAAATGGGCCCTGATCATCTCCTCCCTTCAGTCTCTGGGAGCTTTGGGAAGGAAACTTCTCATTCCCCTGCAATCAGGCCCTGCTCCCTGAGCTGCTTTCCTACCTCCAAGCCAAGATATTCCTGCTGTACCCAGGTCAGGGATGTCTGCAGGAGGTGGTGGGAGCCTGCCCCAGCCCCACGAGTGCTCCGCTGAGCTCTCAGAGCTTTTCCCCCTGCCCTTGCCACCCTTTGGGCAGCCCTTGCCAGCTTTCCAGTGCCAGGAGCAATCCCCAAACCTCAGCCCTGCAGGGCTCCACTGCCACTCTCTGGCTTTAGAAAGTTTCCTTGGGTGTTGTGAGAGGCTCATGTGCAGCAAATGCCTCAGACACAGCAGTGCAGGTTTGGTGACAAGTGACTTCTGAAAATAGTACATTTATTCCATGAGCTGAAGCACAGCAGTCCCAGTTGTTGACGCTCCTCATGAAAATATTGATTCTAAGCTCCCTAGCTTAGGATGTTTTGATCCACATTCTGGGCCTATTGATCTACCTTTGATACTTCAATCAAACTGCTGTTTATATCAACTGCAATTCATCTGATCTCTCCAAAATAATTAGATTAATCACAGGAGGAGCTACAAAAGCCCCACTTTGATTGATTATGTCTTCCTGCTCTCCTGGGGAAAACAGGTAAATTTTAAAATGTGAAAAAGACAGTTGTTAGCCTTTTCATTCTGGCATCTTTGAAATATTTTTAGTCCCACTTTTCCTTTTATGATCTCAGGCTTTTACAAGATTGCAGGCTCACAGCATGCTTAGTTACGATTTCTTCAGTGGCTGACATTTTGCAATACATAATGATTTAGCCAATATGAGCAGAACTATCATTACACAATTTAGTGTTCCCTAAAGTATTATTTGTTGTAGAGACTATTAGGACTAGGAGTTACATGTTACAGAATTTTTATTAGAATTGTTTTAAATTCCAAGGAAATTATTCCCTCCCTTCACACCTCCTGCTCCAAGATTTCCATTTTGCAAAGCAAAGAAAAAGTATTCAAGCACAAAAGTGGTGGGGGTAGTAAGGACTTCTCCTGAAATCATCAGCACTTTTCTTTGCATATAAAACAAATGAAGACTCCAGGATTTTACTTTTAAGAGCACAATTTTCCTTTAATTGGCACCACGGAAACACCAGTGATGCCAATGGGATTTGTGTGTGAGTCCTGAGCCCAGCTGAAAAAAAAGAATGGTGGCTGAAATGCCACTGTTCACAAATGCATATTTTATTTGATGAATGAATTGCTAAAGGAAGAAAAAAAAAGGCACTAATTTTTTTTTCCATTCTGGAAACAATGACTTTGTACAATAATCCTATTGTTCAATCATCACTACACCCTCGAATGGAAACATGCCCAGAAGGATGAAACATTTTGTGCTAAATCTTTTCCAGGGGCCTTCTACATTAATCAATAGTTTTGATTACTCAATCCTATGATTATTCCATTTTTTGGAACAAACCATGAGGGTTATTAATTACACCAAGACAGCTGTTTATCTTCCAGCAGAACAAAAGGAGCTCATCCTGCCACTGCCAGGGAGCTGTTTAATGCACTGCTGCACTTGGCTCAGCCTCCTGCTCCTTCCCTCGCCTCCGGTGCTGTCAGAGATGAAAGGGTCAGACCTGGGCTTGGGCAGCTCCCTGGAGATCAAAGTGCTGATGCTGAAGGTCACCTCTGGGAACCTATTCCTCAGTTTGAGAAGGAGCTGGAGGCAGGGCAGGGAAAACAAGGCTTGTGGGATGTTGAAAGTGAGCTGGGCCAAGGGCACATCAAAAATCAGGGAACGGATGCCAAAGGAGGGATGGATGTAACTGGAGAGAAGGAGGGAGAGGCAGGGGGGAAAAAATGCATGGAGGAGAAACATAGTTAATTTAGGGGGAGTTGTTTGGCTTTCCAGGAATGTATAATGAGGGGTAATTAGCTCTGCCTGCACAGTGAATTTCTGCATCTCAATCAGCAAACAAGAAAATCCTGGAACTGCTCTTCAGGGAGAGGAGAGCAACACCCCAGAGCTGAGTGGGACTGGGATGGACCAGGAGAAATCATTGTCTTTGCAAGATGATGCTGGAGAGCTGAAAGAGGAAGCACAAGTGCTGCAAGGACATACTTAATGTTCTTCAGGATGGGAAGAGAACAAAGGAGGGGTGGTTTGCAGGCATTTCCTTTCCACATGGAAGCAGCCCTGTATTTTTGGAGACAGTCACTCCCCTGAAAGGATTACCTTCTCCTACTTTGCTAATTATGTAAGGTTCTGGTGATTTTTTTAGTTGAGAACAGAGTCTGTTTCCTTTGCTTAGAGCAGGAATCATTGTCTGGTTGTGTAACTCAGGAGCTTCCAGTGTGGAGAGTGTGGGAGCCCCCAGCTCCCAGCACTGCTGTGCTGTGCTCAGGGGACACCACAGCCCCTGCAGGGACATCTCCTGCCTGGAAATGGCACAGGCAGCTCAGCACAGAGCCTTCAGTGCCTGCTCAAGGTGTTCAAGGAGCACAGGCTGGGCACGTGTGGGATCCAGCAGTCCTGGGGAGGAGGAGGAGGAGGAATAATCCCACACATCTGCCTGACACAGGGCTGCCACACCTCAGCCCATTGAGGCACTCTGTGTCACCTCAATGTCACACAGAGCAATGGCCTGCTGCTATTGCTATGGCAAGCATAAATATTCCACCTCCATCCCTTTGAAAAGATTTCCTTTTTTCCCTTTTCCAGGGATTTTTTTTTCTCTGTGCCATTCACTGGATCGTGTCCTGCCTTTCTTCTCCAAGTGATTTGGCAGCAATGCTTCAACCACTGGTTTCAAAAAGCCAGGCTATTTCTTTATTCTGAGTCTCTACAGTACACAGCATGACAGAGGCCCTTTACATCCTTCTAAATATTAATAAAAAAAGAACAGTATGGAACTTCACTTGGGCTTGGGAAAAGCTGCATTGTACAAGATGCTAAAACCAAAGTCATTTGTTCATTTCTGTCTGAAACAGTTTGAGGTTTTTATGGCTCAGGAAGTGAGGATAAATTTACAGTCTCGTTTTCCAAAATGGGCACAGAAAAATGAAAATCAATTAAGAGAATTTTTGCAGCTTTCTTGGATTCACATCTCTAAGGTTTTATATCAGCTTTTCCCTGCAATGTTTAAATTGACAGATTCAAAGATTCACATTGTATGCAAGTCAGAAGAAATCTCAAGGATATATACTGATTTTTATAGTGAATTGGGGGTAAACCACTTTTTCTCTTGCTATACTAAAATGAATCCTAAATATTTTATGGGATAAAAAACCCCAACAGAGTTGAAAGCAACAGTGATAAGAAAGGCCCTGCTTCAGCTCCAGTGGGCTCCTTCAGGAGCTGGGGAGAGATGACTTTTCATTTATCTACAATTTTCAAGCTATGGGAAGAGTGTTAAAAGTTAAAAGCAAAACTCCAGTGCTCCCAGCCTTGGAGATCAGCACACCTTCAACCTGGCAATGGCTGCTGGGTCCTGAGCAAACACAACATTTTACAGGCCCATTGGAGAAATTACTGCTCCCTGAATAGTTCATGAGGCAGCTCGGCACAACCCTCTCATTTCACATGTGGCAAAGGGAATTGAAACCACCAGCATATTCTAAAGACTCTCTTGCAAAATGTCATCTTTTGAGATGCAAATACCAGAAATAATATCCCTTCTTCCATTAATGCTCTAGTCCTTAGACTTAAGGAAAAGAAGAATTAAATCGATAAACAACTTCAATTTCTACTCCTTCTCTCAAGTTTCTTTTAAATCAATATGCAGCTAAAATCTCACAGTTAAATAAACCATGCCAACATATTGCTTCAATTACTGTCATATAACCTCTTTCAACTTGCTATCCATTATCTTTTCTCCAATGGTTAAAAACTCACCCTTGGGAAAGGACCTGTACATAATAAACAAGAAAATTGAGTTGTTCTCTTAAGACAGCTGTCACCTGGCACAAGAAGTGGTGATCAAATGATCCAAAATAGCACTTAAACTGATCAAATTAAGGAAGAAGCATTTTTACTTTTCTCTTTTTTGTTTTTTTTTTTGTTTTTTTTTTTTTTTTTTTTTTTTGTTTTTTTTGTTTTTGTTTTGGGTTTGGTTTTTTTTTTTGTCCACAGATGTCATGTAACAGGATCAGATCCTCCTACCTGCTGTTCCTGAAAGAATTAATTCCTAAAATGCAAGTTTTAACAAATGTCCTTCTCCAGCTATGCCTGACTCTACCTCAACACGGACAAAATCTGAGGTGCCAGACAAAAGGAATCCAGGCAATGTAAATAATGTGTTAAAGCCAGTGCAATGTGGATAAAGAGTAGATTCGTATTTGGACTTGACATAAAAATCAGAGGGAGAGGCCTCTGCGTTTTGCAGGGATCTGGAAAAAGTGAAAAGCCTATGGAGGGCTAATAAAACTTTTCTGGCACACCATCCGGAGATCTCAGCAGTTCCTGCTTTCGGAAAGAATGCGTTCTGCTTTTAACTCCACACAATACCTCATTGCTGCTTTCATGTGCTCCAGACCAAGGAGACTTTCTACAAACAGCCCAAAAATCAATACATGTTATTCTGCCTCAGCCAGGTGTGTGCTCTTTGAAAACAAACTGAGACATCTCAGCATCACACAATGGCTCGTCGGGCTCTGCCTCCAGGAAGAGAGGCTGCAACACAGGCAGGACCTGCAGGCTTTGAAAGGTTGTGGAGCACTGGAAATGAGTGGAGGAGGAAAAAACAAAGGGAAGAAAGCCCTTCTGATTCTCCTCTCAGGGGACATGACCTGCAATATGACAGCTTTCACCTATGAAATCAACCAGTCTGAGCTTCAATCCAGCCGGGTACTTAACTCATCCTTTACTCTAAGCCTATGAACAGACTGAATTCCTCCCAATTTTGAATTGAAATTTATACCTATTTAGTTATAAATGCCTGGCCGGATCAAGGCCCAAGTCACTGGGATGATGAGGTTTATTGCCAAGCAGTATAAAGAACAGGAGCAAAGGTTATGCAGCTTCTTATTCCTTGGCTGGAAAAAGGATGTCAAAGAGAGATGAATGCTGGAAATACTCCTTAAACATAAAGCCCACAAATGGCACTGCCTCCTAACAAACCTTGACCCTGTAGTAACAGCTCTGCACACTGGCTTGTGGCTGGAGAACAGCCAGAGAATGCTTAAAGAACTTACTCCCTTCTTATGAGAATTAAATCAAGGAGAAGCCTGGATGAAATAACCCATGTTCCAGAGCCCCAGCACAACCATCTGATCCAGGACAAATGGCACCATCCTCCACAAACCCAGCTGCTCCTGCGCTCTGCTTTCAGTCTGAAAACAGGTTTTTCACCAGTTCCATTTACACCAAGAGTTCAGAAGGCTTATTTTTCATTCCAGCAGAGAATTAACACAAATGTCAGAAGTTGCCAGGGAACAGACTGTCACCCTCCAACTGCTTCCCTCCCTTCAAATACTTGGAGGATATTGTACTTCACATATCGCCCTTTAATCCTGTGTTCTGCTGCAGCTTTTTAATATGTACTGCTGTATCTGTACAAAATCTCAGAATGCAGACTAGCCTAGCAGACAGAGCTTTGGCTTGGGATTTAGGAGACCTGCAAGCTGTTAAAGGCTGTCAGAAAGGCTGCTCTAAGTGACTTCCTCACTCTGCTTCAAGCTCCACATTTTGGCAGTGTAAAAGCGACACGCTTTGAAATCAGTGGATGGAAAATCTCTCTGACTTTAAAACGCAGGAGAAAGCTTAAATACACCCAAAACATACTCTTGGTGGAAAGAAGAGGTGCAAGCAGCCCATACAGATCCCCCAAGAAGTCAGTTTGCAGCAACTGCCATGCACAGCTTCCACAGGTCATGTCTGTGGCAAACAAACCCTGCCCATTTCTCAGGCACACCAACCCTGCCCATTTCTATGGCAAACAAACTCTGCCCATTTCTGGGGCACACCAACCCTGCCCATTTCTAGGGCACACCAGCCCTGCCCATTTCCTGGTGCCCCCAGCCCTGCAGTGCCCAGCCCTCCCCTGGCTGGCAGGCCACCCCTCGAGCTTGCTTCAGGCCACACGTGGGCAGGGAATGTCTCACCATGGATTCAGCAGGGTCTGGAACACTCTCCTGAAAGCTCTGGGTTTGCATTTCCCTGTGCTGCTCCCAGTGCCCAGCACAGGGGAGCCCAGTGGCTCACCTGAGTTCTGTTTGCAGCCGTACAGAGAAGGTGGTTCAGTTCTACCAACACTGTGCTCCATCCCAGACCCCCTAAGGGCTAAATAGCCCCAGCTGACACTTAAGGACAGTGCTCCATCCTGGTCCAGGGAAAATGTCAAAGCCAGCTGGAATTCCTCAACAGCATTGCCTGAAGTGGCCTGGAGCTCTGCAGGGATGAGTGAGCAGCAGAGGGGTTTGTATCACTGCCCTTGTCTCTGCCAACTGCTTCTGATACAGGGCTCTAGCAGCAGCTCATGAAATGCCCACCTGTGCTAGGTAGGCTTAAAGTGTGTTAAAAGGTAACTGCCTTTACAAAACACTGCTTTCAATTCATTATTTACCAAAACTCACATTTCATTGGTGCTTCCAAGGTAAAACACCGTACACTGTTTAAATCCTGATATTCAGCATGTACACACAGGCAAGTCTAATCCTGCTAAATCTGATTTTTCCAGCTCTCTCTCCCTGTTTCTTTTCCCTTAAATCCCCAGCTGAAGATGGCAATTTTTCCCCACAATAGCAGCTAGCAGTGCTAGGCTGCATCCTGATGGCCTGTGCTGCCAGAAGCAGACACTGCCATTTGAAATATGAAAATACCTCGCTAGAAAACAACCTTTGAAATGGCCCAATATTTCTGACATGAGCTTGCAGCCTCTGGACTGTTCATTTACATTCAAAGGAAGCTCGGAGTGAGAGAAAATTCTGCCATCTGGCAAAAGTTCAACCAGCCCAGAGCAGTGGTGGGCAGGTGCTGACATCCCAAGGAGTCTGTCCCAAGGAGCAATAACTCTGGGCTTTCTCAGCTGAGCTGCAAAGGCTGGGCAGGCCAGACCAGCTCATTCCACCTCTGTGAGTGCCCAGAGGAGAAAAAGAGCCCACAAGCAGAGCAGGGACACAGAGCCCTTCATGCTCCTCAGTGCTCTCCACTGGAAATCAGATGAGTGCTGCCAAGAGCAGGAAAACTCTTTTTGAGGAGGTCCAGGCTGCTGGTGTCAGTCCCAGGGACAACCACATCAGGCTGCCTGCGCAGACGTGGGGAGTTCATCCCCTCCCAGACAAATTCTGTATTTACTTGTTCTCCAAAGCAATCCTACTGAAAGGAAAACGTTGAATGAGCTGTACAGCAGGCAACTCCAAAATATCATCTCTATTTTCAAGAACCAAGGAAAAGAAAATAGACAAGATTAGATGTTTAAAGCACTAGATAAGTGCAATGCCTGTGAAAGCCAGGCTTTGTCCTTCTAGAAAACAGTCTGTTGGGGTTGCCCTCACGAATTACTTTTCATCTGATTCTCACCACAGCCCTGGCTAAAGAAAAGCACAAGTTCAGTCTCCTCTCTCTCATATCCAGATATTGCACTGGAAAAACTCCACAGATCACAAACTTCCCCCAGGACCACGGTGGACTTTTCCATAAAAGCAACAAGAGGAAGGAGCTTAGGGAGTCAGAAATCCAGTTCCTCTTACAAAAAATGCCTGGTTTTCTCCTGCTGACATAAGAGCCTGGTTTACCCAGTTTGGTAGAGTTCTGGTTTAACACTTTAGGCCTGTTGAAAGTCCATTAACAAGGCAGGAAATTTACCCCCTTTGGATTTCTTAGGATCTGGGCACCCAAGTCCTCTGGGCTCTTTCCCTGCAGGGGAAACTGATCTGGAGCAGCTTGTTGCCTAGTCACCAGGCAGATCTGTGTGCACCACATGCTTTACATGTTCCGTAACTTACACACATAAAATCCTCCTTTCCCTCCACTTTCCAGCATAATATGCACGTTTCATAATTGTGCTGCATGCAGACTGTCATGGGACAACACAAACTGCACAGGCTGCACAGCTCACCTGCCAACACAACTCGCTGGAAAAATTCCTATTTCTGTCTGGAGGGATGGCTGACTTTATAAAACAAACCAACAGCCTAAAATCCTGCTCCATAAGGGTTTCCAGGCTAAAACCTGGAATGCACTAACATGTGTTTTGTGTGTAAAGTGTGACAGAGCTGTAGTCAGCAGAAACTGAATTCAGAAGAAAATACTTTGGGGAACTTTTCCTGATGTGGTTGGAAAGGGATGCTGTCTGCAGAAGGAGCAGATTTATTCAGAGGTCAAGAGCACAGCTCAGTGTTCTGCCTCCTAATGCACAGAGAGGGCCTTGCTGGCCACAGAACAGTCGTTGTCTGTACATCTGCTTACAGTGTCATTGCTGGGGACTTTATGATACTCACAACAGGTTTTACAGGATTATAATACTGTTTTCTTTCTATTTCAATGGTTCTGGTAGGTGCTAAGTCTGGTCAGAGGGTGATGGTTGCTTTGGCAGAATTCAGAAAGCTCTGCACTTTCAAATACAGCAGAGCACTCCATAAATGTCCTTGTGAAAGATGAGGCAATTCTGGAGACTTTTACAAAGAGTGCAAACAATGTATTTAATAGTAACCAAAATGGACTTGAACAATTTGATGACTTTCCAGTCTTAAATTCTAAGAGCATTTATAGATGCATTGTAAGGGGAAGTAATTCAGTCTTTCCAAAAGCCCAGCCTGGTGAGTCAGGACCAGGATGACAAACTGGTCAGTGAAGCTCAGGCAATTCCCAGGCACCTGTAAGCTGCCTCCAAACACACATTCTGTGGCATTTGCCAGCTCTGAGGCAAGCAAAGGATGTCAGCTTTGAGGAAGAGCAAATCCAGGAGCTCAGAGCACCCAATGGATGGGGTCACAATTTGTGCAGCTGCCTGTCCAACCCAGAGCTGGTGCTGAGCTTTCCCAAACATTTCACTGCCTTTCTGCACGTCCTGAGGAGCCCCATGGCTGCTGCCAGGAGAACCCTGAGGGAAACAGGGTAATCTGACAAATAGATTACACCTCCTAGCAGTTCCCAGCAGGAGGGAAGTGTTTGCTGAAGGAAAAGTTCTCCCTGGGGCTCTTCAGGCCTGACAGTTTCAATGATGCACTTTTAAAAGTTTCCCTTTAAATGTTTCAATAAAAAATGCCATAAATGCCTTCATGGCAGGAAATTACATATTTAACATAAAGAAATGAGCAAAAAAATCCCCAGACCTGCTTTATAATGGATCCAAACCCAGAGAATCCCTCAGCTGAGTGCCCAGCCCTGCCACAAAGGTGTCCTGCAGTGTGACATTGCCAGAGCCACCCCCATTTGTCTCTGCCCAGGAGACAAACAGCTCTACCATACTTTCTGAAACAGGTAGAACGTGAACTAAATGCTGCAGCCTCTAGGGCTCAACAGCTGCATTTTAAACAAAACAAAACAGAACAAAACAGAACAAAAATTAAGGAAGTTCCTTGAGTAGACTAAAGTTGCCTTGCTACAAAGGGAGATGCTCACTCCTTAAAAGCACAAAGCCTTCCTCAAATATATCCTTATGAAGGGAACTGTAAATCCATTTTATTTGTCCATGTATTCAGGCTGGAATTCCTTTTGGTCACAGCCACTTGCTCCCTCCCACACAGCAGGATGGATTAGCAGGAAGCACAGCCAGGGCAGGCTAGGACACTCCTCCTGCTCAGCCAAAGGTGTGGAAAGCCACAGGAATGATCATTTCATAATGAAAGGAAGGACATGACCTTGATTCTCTCTTTTTCTCATACTAAGTGTAAATAGTAAAACTAAATCCATAACTTGAAGTATTCTTTGAGGAGAAGGGGAAGGGGAAAAAAGCTAAAAACCAGCCCAGGTTTGAACAGTATGAAAATGAGTTCTGGCTCCTTCTAACCAGAAATGGGGCCATGGTGATGAGGTAAAGCTTTGAATTACTGCACCATTTTACAATTTGCTGCTTAGGAAAAAAAGTAATTTTCTAGATTTTAAGTACTAGATACTTTTGATATTTTTCCTTTTTGTCCTCCTGAAATATCTGTCTTTGCATTTTGCCATTTTTTACCTCTTCCACAGCAGGTTTTTCTTCTCTTTCCCTTTCCTACATTTGGAATTTATGGGCCCTTTACCATTGAAAGGAAGAAGCCTCTTGCTGCTCTCACAGGCACTGCTTGTTCCCTGAATATTTAAATAGCCCCGCTCCTTTCATGAGCTGTGAGACACCTACATCAAGGACCAAAGGATCTAAGCAATGACCCTGATATTTAGATCTGAGGAGTTGTTGATAGCCAAGCTCACCCTCAGCTCAGCTTCCCTGAATTTGAAAGGCTCACACGTGGCACAGATTTGGTCCTCTGTGTTGAAGTTGTAGGGCTGATCTAGGAATACATAATAAGCAAAGACAGTTGAGGCAGTTCAGCATCTTTCAGGGTAAGGATTTTTAGATCTGTACCTTTGTTCCCAAAAGAGTTAAATGAATAATGAAATCTCCCTGGAGTGAGAACAGCTGAACTTAATTCAGAGGAAATTTCTCAAAGAACTGCCTTGGTGCCTTGCAAATATGCCTGTCAAAAAGGGCTGCTCCTTCCCAGGTATTTGTTTTAGAAATTCCCTGCCTATAGGATTACAGAGCAGCTCAGGAGAGACTTATGCTTAAAGCAGGTTTGCATTTTGTAGGTTTAAAAATTATGCATTTTTATCAGTGTAAATGTGAAGCACTAAAACGACTACTTAACAAAATTAATTTCAAGGTAATAACTCTTCAGATAAACAAAACACAAACTTCTGAAGATCAGTACAATTTCTTTCAGCAGATAATTCTTTCTTCTCTACAATAACAACCCTCAATTCAGAGTGCATTTGTGAAATTGTCCCTATATCAGATTTGAGGGTTCCATTCTTAGGCTTCAAAAGTTTTGAACAAATTACAAAACAACCTGAATATCTGATTACACAGCACATACCTCAGGAGAAAAGTCCATCCTTTGCAATTTAGTAAGGACTAAGTTAAACCCCACTGCCATTCCTTACAAGCACAAAACTGACCTAATAGTGGAATTCTAACATCTTTAACTTAGGCAGAAATAACACTCTTGTCTTCAATATTCAACAGAGTACAGCTAAACTTGTGATAAGTACAAGAATTACTGAAACCACCTTCAAAGTTTGTCAGATACTTTGATTTTCAGCTACAGTGCACATGTAAGACGTTGTTTTAAAAGGCCACCAGCAAAAAGACATTTACCAAAGTGTAGCATTTTGATTGGACTTTTCAGACCCTAAAAAGGTTACCTAAATCCAGGACACTTAATCTGCATGGTTTTGGTTGGTTGACTCCACTTCCAAGCAAGAAAGGAGGTGTGGAACTACCAAAGCTGAATTCTCCCAGAGAGCCCCATCCTCTGTCAGTCCCCAGGTTCATTAAACTTTCAGAGCTGATTTCCAAGCTACTGTTTGCTTTTGTGTTTTTGTCAGCCAATCCACAGAAAGAAAACAAATTGGATGGACTAGTTCCAAGCAGCCTGCCAATAAAAAATTTAAGCACTACTATCTAGAAGTAAAGTTTAAACAGAATTTTAAACTAAATCAAAATGTCAGAGTAAAGGACCATCAATGTAACGAGCTCTGCTGCACTGCTCTTTACCTGAGATCCTGCAAAAGAACTTCTTCCTCCCCGAGTCTGAGGAGCCAAAACTCAGACTCTGATGCCTCTGGAAAACACAAAAACCAGCCCAGCCCTGCCCTGCTCCCCACAGGTGCCTCTTCAGCAGAAAGCCTGGCAGAGGAGATGGTTTCTTTAGGAAAATCCCTGTTGAGGCCGGGGAAGCCTCGGATTTGGGGGTTTGTGGGACTTGGCAGTGCCTGGGAACCGTGCTCTGTAAACCTGGCAGCTGGGCCAGGAAAGCTTCCCACACTCAGAACTCTGTCCTGCCACTTCTGCTCTGCTCTAAGTCCCAGCATAAACATAGCACACAAAAAGAATTTCAGTGTTTTTTTCCCCAAGATAATTAACTCCAGTCTGGATGAATCACTTTTATTCTGGAATACATTTTCTAGAAGGAGAGGTATACAAGGGAAACAACTTTGCTGCATGGACAGGGCTTAAAGAGTTAACCAAAAATGTTCCAAAAGAACTTCCACACTTCTGCAAAGTGCCAGCCCAGTGAAAACCAGCAGCAGATAAAACAACTTGGAGAAAGCAGGCTGGGGGAAAAGGTGGCTTTAGGAATGGCTGTGAGAGCTGCAGAGCCTTTCTAAAAATCACTCCTCGGTGTTCCAGCTGAGTTGAAAAAATGAAAAGCAAAGCGCTGGGCTTTCCAGCCCCCTTGGCATTGTTTGTTTCGTCTGCCAGGTCTATTCCTCTTCCTTCAATGGAGTGCTTGTGGTTTGGCAGTGACTTTTCAGCCATTTCTGTCTGTCTCCATCTGAGGCCCCAGACTCGCGTTTCTGAAGTGTCTCACAAGTGGAAGTTTGTGCTGCTGTTCCCCAGCTCCAGCAGTGTGAGAGTCTTTGTGCCTCACTATTTGTGCCATTTCAGCAAGCACTTAGAGAGTGAAAACATCAACTCTCCCATCCAGGCACAGACTGGGACAGCAGAGTTCAGTTCTGAAAACACAAACACAGGAGGCAAGGCAGGCAGCTCAGCAATGCCTGCCCCATGGGAGCCGGACCTGGCCCAGCTGTGGATCGGCTTGGATCACCTGTGGTTCAGCTGGGACTGAGCTGTGGATCACCTGGGGATCACCTGGGACTGAACTGGGGATCAGCTGGGACTGAGCTGGGGATCACCTGGGGATCACCTGGGGATCAGCTGGGACTGAGCTGTGGATCACCTGGGGATCACCTGGGACTGAACTGGGGATCAGCTGGGACTGAGCTGGGGATCACCTGGGGATCACCTGGGGATCAGCTGTGGATCAGCTGGGACTGAGCTATGGATCACCTGGGGATCACCTGGGGATCAGCTGGGACTGAGCTGTGGATCACCTGGGGATCAGCTGGGACTGAGCTGTGGATCACCTGTGGATCACCTGGGGATCAGCTGTGGATCAGCTGGGACTGAGCTATGGATAACGTGGGGATCACCTGTGGATCACCTGGGACTGAGCTGTGGATCACCTGGGGATCAGCTGGGACTGAGCTGTGGATCACCTGTGGATCACCTGTGGTTCCCCTGTGGCCCAGCTGTGACTGAGCAGTGTCCCAGCTGTGGCCCAGCTGTGGCCCAGCTGTGGGTGCTGAGTTCTCGGAATCTCTGCTGGTCAGAATGACCCCGAGATGTGTTAGAAAGTCTCTTTTCCCAGCCTGGCAGTCGAAGAAGGAGTCAGGATTCTTCAGCTGCTGTTTTGTTAGCTAGAACATTCTTTCCCTGGCCTCCTGAGCTCTGTTCAGCAGGTCAGTCTGAGGCACACTACCCACCCTTGGGCTGGTGTCAACATTTTATACTAAAAATTATGTGTGTTGTATTTACAATTATTTTCCAATACCTATCACCTATGTTAGACAGTCTGTTCCTGCTCTAAACCAAGCCCAAAGTGCCAGCATCACACAGAACATGGAGGCTAGGAGGGAGAAAAAAGAAGGACAGGGCACACCCAAATTCCTCCATTTTGGGACCCCAAACCTCCATTCTAAAAACCCCAAAATTCTTCTTTTCACTCTGTGATAAACTAACTATCATTCTTCTTAAACTTTTGTGGCTTGTAGTTCCTCATATAAGGTTAGTAACTTTTTTCCATGGGTCAAAATCAAAGTCAGAAGTGCCTTTGGCTCCATGCCAGGGTCTCAGAGCCCCTTGCCAGGAGCTGGAGCCATCCAGGACAGTCAGAGAGAGGTCCTGGGTTCCAACACTGGGTCTCTGAGCAGTGCCTGTGGCCATCACCCCCCAGCCCCATGGTGCCAGCAGTGCCCACATCCCCCTGGAGCTCATGTCCAGCCTTCCCCAGCGTGTTAAGCTTGGCTTAGAGAACCAGGGGGAGAGCAAGACCCAAAGCCCCTGCAGGGGCTGTTCTAAATCCCCAAGGAGTGGGGGAGGCACCACCCCAGCCCTGCTGCCAAACACCACCCCTGCCAAGCCAAGGACACCCTTTTGTCCCACTGGGATGGAAGCAGCAAGGACACTGGGAGAGAAATCCTCACAAGGGGAAGGGCTGGCCTGGCAAGGGGAAGATCATTTTTATATCTTTTTGATGCATATTTCTCTCAGTAATGCAAAAAGCCAATGATTTTGGAATCACTCTGTGGTTCCAAGCATTCAGTTTCCATGGGCCAGATGAAAGCAGAAAACTGAATGCAAACCCTGCCAGTTTCCATACTGGTTATTCCCACTGCTTACCCAGAATGGATGACTCTCAATGTGTATTTTGTAAGGAATATCAGCAAGACTCACCAGATAACAGACCCCAGAATTCCACAGCTCTGCCAAAATTCTCCTCCTCTACATCCTAGTGGAGGGGAAGCAGGAAAACTTAAAGCCCCTTAAAGTGTGGTAGCTGATACTTCTTTTGTGGCTTTTGATAATGCAAGTGCAAGCACTTGTTAAAATATGGTGTGTGAAACATCAGGATTTAGAACAGCTCTTTGCAAAATTACAGGAAATTTGCAATTAAATTTGATCATCTGATAATTCAAAGTTCAGTTTGAAACCCATTTTTCCTTACAGAGAAGATTTAATCCAACACAAGACACATAACACGTGGCTAAGGGAAACTTTTAAGAAAGCACTAGCAGATCTGCTTGGGTCTCAGATCCTTTGGACTTTAACAGTCCTCTAAATGACAAATAAAGTTATGCTTGTGTGATCCCCTCTGTTCAGAACCAGCTGAGACTGGAGAAAGAGCCATTCCTGTTACTGCCTATTTTCATGATGCTTCTTAAGAAAGCCACCTAATGATTCAGTTTTATCTGTACTTCTATTAACTACAATTAGTTACACTAAAGAAACTGCTCTCTTCTCTGGCTCTTTTAAGGTTCATGAACCTGCAATACAAAGAGTTTGGTGGTTCCCTGGGAATCCCCAGGTGAGCACTGTCTCTTTTCAAGTGACCAGCCTGGCACAACAGCCTTTGGTCATATTTAGCTTTAATGTCACTGCTGAGACATGGACAATTTCCTTAGTTGCATTTTTGGCTCATATGGATTTGTTTGACTGAAATGCTTCATAAGCAATAGTGAGGTAAGGCTTTGAAAGGTAAGGCTTTGAGTTTAGCCCTTGCTCCAAAACAATCAGATCCTGTCTGTTTATTCATTAGAGATGTTGTTAGAGCCCAAGTAACTCTGACAGGTGACATTCAGCTCAGGCTGTGGGGACAGTCTGATGGAAGAACTGCCACTCAGCTCAGGGGAACCCCTGACCCTTCCTCAACCCAAAAGAGGCTGCCCCACCCAGGGCCATCCTCCAGCCCTTCTTCCATCAGGGCAGTTCATGGTTCAGCTGCAGCAATCTGCCAGGACCCTGTTTCTCAGTTATTTCACACTTGGAGCAAATCATGTTTATGAAATAATTGTTTCTTCACATTTCACTCTTTGCTTTCTGCTGGTTTTAGGTACTGGTTGTATTTTCTGGCCCCAGTGGCCCAGCACAGGCTCTGGGCTGCACAGGGCAGCAGACCAGGCTGTCACCTTCCCAAGGACTTGCACATTAGCCTCGTGTCAAAACAGGCTTATTTCAGTTTATCAACAAGGCCAGGCAAGGATATTACACCAAAAAAATGTTGCTTTTATGCTGACTGGATGGGAGCTGAACCCTAGAGAGCTCCAAAGCCTTCAGTTAACTTCCCTCTGAGCGTGCATTTCATATTTGAAACATTCATGGATATCTCACTGCTTTGGAGAAACATTCTTTGTTTTAAAGGCTTTCCCAACAACCACATGAAATGTACACACCTTGAGACAGACTCCAACCATAATTAAGCAATCTTTCCAAGATTGGTGGCACCTCAGACCTTGCCAGAGACCAGCCAACACCACGATTCTGCCCATTACAAATCTACTTCAGATTTCTGTGTTTCCAGCTATCCATCTGCTTTGTGTGCAGAGTTCTGTAAAACACTGCTGCTAGTGAAATGATCAACTCTGTTGGCAAGAAGGCAGCTGCTGTGAGAGCTGCTCATTTTCCCTGACAAGCCCCTCCTGATGTCACATTACATGAGTGATGTTAATGAGCCCCTCCCTGAACACCCAGGGCTAAAGCAGCTGCAGGTGGGGTGCACTGAGCTTTGGGCCACACTTAACCTCCAGTGAGCCACAGGCTGGCTTCCCTTCACCTCACTGATGTCAATTACCTCTTGAAGCCCCTGAAATTTTAACTCACTTCAAATCAATAGAATTCCTCCCAGTATTTTCACTGGGCCCTGTATCAACAGTGTGACATTTCACCAGTCCTGAAGTAATTTTAATCTGGAAATTGTTTCCCAGAAGCTTGATAATGATTTAAGGTACAAGCAGATTTTTTTTGAAACCTCGTAAAAAATAGCTCAAAGGCAGGTAGCTCTGAAATTAATTGTTGTGCTTCACTGAGGCTGTCACAAAGCCCAGGAATCTTGTTCTCTTTCCTGTACTGCACACACAGAGGATTTCAAAGCAATCTATATTTATTTACTTGATCTTTTTCTGTAAGAAAACCAACAAATTATTATAATGCACATTTAATACCTTATTTAATTAGATGTCACCTGCTCTTTGAGTGAGAGGTAAAAATCGAGTTCTGTGTAGTCAGAGGCACAAACTCAATCAAGTATTAATGGCTGAATTACTTTCAACAATAAGATACTGAGGCCAAGCACGATGTCCAAGGTCACTCCACTCCAGATGGCACTAATATATTTACAGGACTGAAGCCTCCTGGCATTTTCAATTTCTTATGTTTTTGGAACGAGTCAAATTGAGGAGCTGGCAATGCAATTTGTCCACAAAATTAAATTTAAAGGATTATAACTCCAGTTTTAAGCAGTGATTTGACTGAATTGATGTGAAGCCACTACTCCCAGCTCTTGATTTCCACTGAATGATGACCACAGCACATCACAAATTCAATCAGGACAAACAGAGTGGTTATCATAGAGAGGTTTTTTCATGTCCACAGCCACGGAATTAAGCCTCAGCTCTCAGAGCCAGCAATCAGGAATATAACAAAAGGACCCTCACCAAATAGCTGCTCCTGACAAGGGGCCTGAAGCAGTGTGCCTTCCTCCTCAGCAGGGGAGTTCCAGTGGCAGGGTTCCACCTGGGCAGGGATGCTCCAGCAGAGAGCTGCCCACAGAATTCCAGCTGTCCGTGCTCCTGGAGGGACATGGAGATACAAACTGGCTCTTTGCTCCCAGGGCTTTCACTTGTGCACAGGCAAACCCATTCTTTCCTCACTGCTGTGCCACTCTGCAGGATCCCATGCCAATCCAGCCAAAAATTGGCTTCAGAGCCACTCAGGGCTGCCCAGCTGGGCATCCTGCCCCAAATCCCAGCCACGGGAACAGCTCTCCTGGGAGGGGACAGCCTGTGCTGGCCTGCCCAGGGTGCAGCACACAGAGCTGCACACAGAGCTCTCAGGGGCTCCAGGGGACAGGACACCCCACCAGCAGCTGGCAGGGAGGGGGAGAAAAGCCCAGCTGATTACCCCACACAAAAAAGCAAAGACTTCCAGCTCTGTAAGAGTCAGTAATGCCCAGAACTCAGTGTTGGAAACCACATCCCTGAGCTTTGTTTCTCAAGCTGAGCACTGTAGCCTGATTTTCATATAGATATGAACAGTTTGTGTTCGCATATATATTTCATGATATGCTACTGTCACATTTCAGGTAGGAAAAATACTGGGTTTGACTTATTCCTAGGGTTCCTTAGGTAGAAAATGCTGCAGTTTCCTTCTCTTTCAGCACTTTGGGTCTGAGGTTTGTGGTCTGGGTTGTTTGCACAGGCAGCAAGCACAGGCAGGCAGTGACAGACTGTCAGCACAGCTTCAGAAATCAAAGATGCAAA
Source organism: Serinus canaria (assembly GCF_022539315.1). Lineage (NCBI taxonomy): Eukaryota > Metazoa > Chordata > Aves > Passeriformes > Fringillidae > Serinus > Serinus canaria. Next base: position 1,321,562 of record NC_066325.1, read on the forward strand.
GGAAGAACTTTGCTCTGTGCTGTTCCATCCTGTCCCAAGAGCTCCAGAGTCTCCTGGTGATGTCAAGGGAGGAGTCCTGTGCTTTGGGAAACCTTCCAGAGCTGCTGAGCCTCACTGGGGAACCAAGGCAGCTCATTCCTCCCAGGCAAATTCCCTTTGCCCACCAGCACCTCTCAGGGCAGCTGCTGCAGCTGCTGGGGTGGAATGCCACCCAGCTGTTCCAAATGATTCACCAGCAAACCAAGTAAAATGCAGTTTCAAACTGCCTCTACTTCCAGGTTCCTCTATACAGGCTTTGTACTAAAACATGGATATTTCACAGTCTCCTTCCCACCCACCCTTCTTCCCAGTGCCCATAGAATAAATACCCTTATGTTGCCATGTTTGCCTTTTTTCCTTGTCACTCTCTGACTTATGCTTCTGACCTCCATCACTTGCAATTTAGTACTTTTATTACTGCAATAACCAAGCTGTGTCCAAAGCTGGTTTTCCCTTTAAATTTTTAACTTGATGAAACCTTTAACTATTGCAGTTTGGTATTGATGATCCCAATATTCCATCCCTCATAAATAAGTTAACAGGAGTGTTCTATTTATACTTCTATGCATGTATACCAAAATACAGAGAGTTAAAAACAGAAATTACTTTTAAAGTTTTCTGTCACATTAAATATGCAGTGGCTCCTGGGCATCTCCAGACCAACTAAAATTTTTTTTGAAAGGGAAAGAAAAGGAAAAAAGAGAAGAAAAAGAGGAAAAAAGTTTTTAAAAAAACAATTGCTCAAGGTACTGGTGAAATCAGGATCCACAGAATACCTGGATGGAACTGGTGCCAAGAGAATGGAGCCATCAGGCTCTTTGCATTTGAATTCCTTAAGCAATAAGTGCTCACACTCTGAGGAGAAAAATGACAGCAATTTTTCAGTTGGAATTTAGTTTTGGACAGAAAATGAAGAAGAGAATGATTCCTAAATTACTGACGTGAGTGATAATTCCCACAGTGACAGAGACCAAGCCCCAGCAGTGCTGTGTCCCTGCCTCCTTCCCTGGCAGGACAAGGAGAGCACAGATCAGGAACTGCCAAAAACCCACAGAACACTCTCCATCAAAAAGAAATGAATGGCTTCAGCTGTCAGAGCTCTCTGAGCTCACCTGGGGAGGGGCAGGACTGCACAAGAGCCAAAATCCACCATTTTCACCTCAGAACCCAACCCAGGCAGGGCCTGGGAATCCCTGAGGGACATGGGGCTGGGGGGACACACGGGAGGGGCCATGGAGTGACCACTGTCCTGGGCACAGAGTGACCACTGCTCCAGCCATGGAGTGACCACTGTCCTGGGCACAGAGTGACCACTGCTCCAGCCATGGAGTGACCACTGCCCTGGGCACAGAGTGACCACTGCTCCAGCCATGGAGTGACCACTGCCCTGGCCATGGAGTGACCACTGACTGCTCCAGCCATGGAGTGACCACTGTCCTGGGCACAGAGTGACCACTGCTCCAGCCATGGAGTGACCACTGCCCTGGCCATGGAGTGACCACTGACTGCTCCAGCCATGGAGTGACCACTGTCCTGGCCACAGAGTGACCACTGCCTGCTCCAGCCAAGGGGTCAGAACTGCCCTGGTCACTGTGTGCCCCTGCCCTGGCTGAAGTGTGACCACTGCTGTGGCTAGAGCATGACCACTGCTCTGTCACAGAGTGACAGCTGTCCTGAGCAGGCTGTGGTCACTGCCCTGGTCACTGTGTGCCCCTGCCCTTCCCCAGCTGCATGGGCAGCAGAACCCTCTGCACTGGGAATATTTTGCTCTCTGATGTTTTCTCGTTGCCTCTGGCAAGAGCAACAGGCACATCAAAGCAAGCAACATCTCTCAGAGCAGAGTTATAAAACAAACAATTCAGAAATGGTTGTGCTCTCGGAGATTAAAACCATCCTAGATGACAAATTAACTCCTCACAGTGATAAAGTGACATGTTTGCATGGTTTCTTTGTAGTGAAGATCAGGAGGCACAAACCTGACAAGACTCAGGCACTGGCAGCACTTACAGCAGCCTCTGATATGTCTTGGCCCATTTGTATAAATGGCTGTCACAGAATTCCTCTGTTCCACACTGCAGAAAGCCAAAATTCAACTATCTTCCACTCAAAGACTGCAGCACCCCTAATCCCCACCTTCAGCTTAAAAGGGAAATAAAAAATAATCATGATAGCTGCAGACTATAATGCCTCAAACACAGCACCCTTTGAGGAATTCAGATGCTTCCTTCAAGGAGGTGAAACATTAAGCTTCAGTTTTCCCTGCATTAAAAATAAAAAGCTGCACTGGCCCAGGGTGAGTGGACAGAGGGATTTTCCTGAGATTTGAGGGCCCCATCTACCTCACACTGCTGCAGCTGGATTCACATGGGGTGCATGGAACAGACTTAATGAACTCCAGACACAAAAAGCTGAGGAATAACCCAAAAAGAGGAGGTTGGGAATGTTTCTTCCCAAACTGGGGTGGGGCAGACATTCAAACAGGGAAATACTCTTGATCACTTGATGAGTGATGGCACATCTCTGTTCAGATCTGTGTTTAATCCATGAACTTCCAGCGGCAGAGTGGAGATGTCCAGGTCAGCTTTGGGAGATCCTTCCAAAGCCTTTGCAACATGAAAGGTCTGTGGGCCCTTCCCTCCCCAGTACCTGAGCACTCACCCCCAGAAAATCTCAGAGCCAATTTTACATTTGCAGGGGAAGCGCTTGTGTCCATCTGCACAAAATTAAGCAATGTGGTTCAGAGCCAGGGATGAAGGTCAGGGAAAACTCTAAATACTGCATATTAAAACAAGCAATAAATATGGAGAGACTGCAGAGCCTTTGACTGGAACAGAGAAAGAGGCAGCAAAGTGTCCCTCTAAAATATTCCCTCAGTGCTGCATCCTCACACCAAGGCTCCTTTGTCTCCAGGTGCTTTTGGAGACTCCTGTTCTTCCTGGTTGAATGTGAGAGAGCAACTGAGAGGAGACCTGGAAAACTTGGAATTACAAGGGCAGTGTGCAAATCTGCATCTCCTTTGCAGCACATTTCCCATCTTTCCCAGCACCTGGCAGTGACAGTCTCCCCCATGATATTTCACCTTCATTGTGCAAGTCAGGGAGAATTCAAGGGTGGGAGCTTGATTATGAGCAACTGCATCTGCTAATTCTCCATCCTTCCCAGCTCTCCCAAGGGACTGACACCTATTGCCCCCAAAATTCTGCAGTTTTGCTCAGTGCAGGTGAGTTTCAATCAATATTGTAGCTAAAAGTACAACCAGGGCTGCAGATTCCAGAGTAAGGGCTCCAAAAATCTCATCAGGGAATGCCCTGCATAGAGATATTAAACCTCACACCCCTCCACACTGTGAGAGCAGAAAACAGCAGAAATCAATTGCATGTATTTCTGCCTGATAGGGTTTGCAGGTACTTTCCAGCAATTCCCAACATCTCTGGATCTGATCCTGTGTTGTAAGAACCAGCAAGAGCCATTTAGGGTTTTCCAGGCCTTGCTCTGTTTCTGGATCACTGGCCAGGCAGCTGCAAACAGATCCTGGCCATGCTGCCCTATCCCAGCCCCACAAACAGATCCTGGCCATGCTGCCCTATCCCAGCCCCACAAACAGATCCTGGCCATGCTGCCCTATCCCAGCCCCACAAACAGACCCTCCCCACCATGCCCTATCCCAGCCCCACAAACAGATCCTGGCCATGCTCACCTATCCCAGCCCCACAAACAGATCCTGGCCATGCTCACCTATCCCAGCCCCACAAACAGATCCTGGCCATGCTCACCTATCCCAGCCCCACAAAGAGACCCTGGCCATGCTGCCCTATCCCAGCCCCACAAACAGATCCTGCCATGCTGCCCTATCCCAGCCCCACAAACAGATCCTGGCCATGCTGCCCTATCCCAGCCCCACAAACAGATCCTGGCCATGCTGCCCTATCCCAGCCCCACAAACAGATCCTGCCACACTGCCCTATCCCAGCCCCACAAACAGATCCTGCCACACTGCCCTATCCCAGCCCCACAAACAGATCCTGGCCATGCTCACCTACCCCAGCCCCACAAAGAGACCCTGGCCATGCTGCCCTATCCCAGCCCCACAAACAGATCCTGCCACACTGCCCTATCCCAGCCCCACAAACAGATCCTGCCACACTGCCCTATCCCTGCCCCACAAACAGACCCTTCCCTATGGAAACATGTCCAGCTGTGATAAATGGTGGCTTAGCCTCAGTAACAGATCCAGGAGGCATCAGCCTGAGAGCATGGTGATCCCCAAGGAGCTGGATCAGGGGCTAGATGGAGTTAAGAGGAACAAAGTGGATATTTACTGAAGTGCCTTCAAAGGCCACTCCCAGTCATGGCTCTGCCTGGATGGCTCCAAGATGGGAGCAAAAGAGGCCTTGGTCATGAGATCTCACATTTTTGTAAGTTTCAGTCCATTTGCATACAGGAGTTAACTGCTCAAGTAACAGCTTCAAATGATGCAGTTTCATCCTCCTTGCTTGCTTGCCCACCCTCCTCTTTTCACATTGTTTGTGCTTTGGGCCCAAGGTTTGAAGAGATTGTCCTTGAGTCTCCAGCTAGAACAGGATTGTTCTGTCTCCACCACCCTGTGAAAAGATCCTAGTAACACTGAATATGAAGCTAAAAGCTGCACACCAAAACAGAACAGAACTTAACACCTAAGGATCAATGGGAAACAGGACGCTGAAAAAGTGACACCTAGCAGGTGATGGTGAGAAGGGTGTGCTCATGGGAGCCAGTACTTAATGGAGCTGTCCTGTATTGCTCAGGGTTCTGGTTCTTGTTCTCAGCTGGTTCAGAACCTGATACAAATAAGGTCGTGTTCCAAGTTTGTGTTTGTGATTGGAGCCCTGCCCTCAGAATACCCCCGTGCCTTGTTATGTTCACCACAGCCCTGGCTCAGGATCTTGCCCCTGTACTCTGAAGTTTCTACGTTTATTTTGGTTATTAAAGTTTTTATTTTCTGGGCAGAGCCATGGTTCCTGTCCCTTGTTTCACCAGCTCCCTCAGGGCAAGCTGAATAAAGGGGTCACAGTGAGCTCCAGACTGTGATCCTCCCCACCCAGCCCCACAAACAGACCCTCCCCATGCTCTCCTACCCCAGCCCCACAAACAGACCCTGGCCATGCTCTCCTATCCCAGCCCCACAAACAGATCCTGGCCATGCTCTCCTACCCCAGCCCCACAAACAGACTGATCTCTGCCCGTGGCACAGTTGTGATGGAATCAGCTGTGAATCAGGTTGTGATGTTGGGATAGGAATGCAGGACACCAATCACTGCCAGCCATCCCTGGAGAATCCCAAATTAATCACTGCATCACTGTCATTGGTGGCAGCTACTATTCATAGGGGAAGAAAAGATTTTAAACTAATTAATGCACTTAAAATTCAGCCTGCAATGCATTTTGTCCTGTTACCTTTAAGTGAGTGAGCCAGAAAAAAATAAGTTAATATGATGTGATATTTCTCAATACACTAGCAACACTGTAAAACAAAATAAAGCTTGTTCCAGAGACTTCAACATTGTTGATTTTTTTTTTTTTTTTTTAATTTTAAAGAAGGATCTAAAGGAGCAAATTCACATACTGGTAATGAAACTTTCAGCATTCAGGTATGCAAGAGACAAATGCTTTGCCATGAGACATGAATAGCCATATCAATTTTTTAAGCATTCAGGAGGTTTTTATTAGATGATAACACAATGCTAATAGTTATTTCTACATGTGCAGGTATATGGAATTGTGTATACATAAGCAAAAAATGAAAGTGTAGAAATAAGTGATTTTTTTTGAGATGATGCTACCAAATTGATTTTAGAATTCCTTTCCCAGAAGTCAGTTGGTATTGTGACTCAGTGAGTTTCTTTGAATGAAGTAACCTTTGGGTTTAAGAAATATTCTTTATCTCCTCCTGCACCACCACGTGACCCAGCATGGAACAGAGGAGAGACTTTTTGTAAGAGGCCAGAGTGTATTTCTGCCTCAGAGGATTTACCCAGAGCTGAGACCTTGCATCCCACAGAAAACCCCTGATTCCTGCAAAGCACAAAGCTGGTTTCTTTACCAGTCACTAAACTCAGCTCTTTACTGTGAAATTAATAACTCTACACTCTTCAGCCTCTGAGTGGCTCTGTGTGTGAATTGCTGATATCCTTGGTGTCCATTCTTTGGCAAGTGACAACCAGCTATTAAAGCACTCACAAGTGCTCCATCTCCCAGCTTTTTTTTTGAGGCCATGAAAAGCTATACAACAATGACAGCAGTTAGGATTCTTAATAACCAGGGTTTGCATGAATGCTTATTTTTCCTTAAGATAACAAGGAGGAAATCATAGACTATTATCTTAATTGTAAAACTACAATAGAGCAATCTCAGTCTCTCTCTAGAGCTGGGGTCTGTGGGGCTGGACTATGCTCTTTCTTACAGATGACTGTAGGAATCAGAATAATCTGTTTTATTCAGAGTTACAGAAATTATTTAAAAGACCTATCTCACCAGAATACCTGCCCTTCACCCTACCTGGGAACATTCCCTTGAAGGTGAAAGTTAAAGCCAGTGCCCTTCCCAGTGAGTGTCCAAGGGCACCCCTGGGCTGCAGGGCTCTGTACAGACTCCAACTCCAAATCTTTCAGAAACACAGGGGACGAGATGGGCCCTTCCCAAGTCACCTGGAGAACTGCTCTGGGTGCAGCTGGGAGAGAGAAATTCAGCAAAACAGCTTGAAAAAGATACTCAGGATTTACAGCATCATTTAGGCTTTCCTACAGATCCCTCCACTACTGCTGCTTCAGCTCATTACTTGCCCCAGTTTATGCATGAAAATTAAAGTTTAAAGAGGACAGTTTTTGGCTGTGGAGGAATCACAGCTCCCTTCTTTTAACCTTCCCTCACACAAATTCACTCTGTGTCTCTGGAAGGCAGAATGGCTCCATGTGCAGTTTTAGGAAGAGGAGCTGCAATGGTTTCCAGAGCTCTCTTTGCACACTGGGATGGATAAGCTGGAATAAATGATGCATTTTTAGTGGGTTATTGGAACTCTTTTACTGTGTATTTTAACTGTTGGCTCCATGTACCAATGACCCAACAGCCAGCTTTCCCAAAATGCTCCTGGGATGCATTTCAGCTTTATTTTCACAGCAGCCTCCAGGTTAAAGCACCTTGGGGCATCCTGCAATATTAAATGAAATAAAATGTCAAAGCATATAAAGTATGGTCAAAGTGCCATCTGAGATAGAGCATCAGGCTGCTGTCTAATTCCAAAAAGCTGCCAGTTATTCATTGTATCTTAACAATAAGGGTAATGAATTCCTCTGGTAAAAAACATGCAATTTAATATGGCTGGGAGTCAGCAGAGCTCATCTAACTTGTATTTTCAAGGGTCTTTCTGAGTGCAAAGGAATGGGTGTCAGTGAAGAGCACAGAAACACAGCAAGGAGTGGCCTTGGGAGAGTTCATGAGAAGTTGCAGGAGCAGCTCTCAGGAACCCTTTTGCTCCCCACAAAAACTATTCCAGTTTTAAACCCACCTTGGCCAGCCAAATCAGCAAACTCTACTGATTACCCAGCTCTTGGTCAAGAACAGCTTTGTTCATGTCTCTTGGGTAACTCCTTCCAGCCCTCCCCAGGTGCCTGTGCCCAGGGCTGTGCCCCTGCTGCTGCCCTGCCCTGCTCACCCTGGAGGGGATTTCTGTGCCTCTCACAGGCAGCTGGAAGGAAACACCCAGCCAGCCACAGCACACACCCTGCTAGTGCTGCTCCTGTCAGGCTGAGCAGGTTCACAAGGGGATCCTTCCCACAGTCAGCTGGGAGTTTGTTGGGACCCAGGACATCCCTCTGGCTGCCCTGGGGGACTCCAGACCCCAGCAGGGGGCTCAAAGACCTTGACACAGAGTCAGAAACACCTGTGCCTTTGATTTTAGCCCATGGAAACAATTCCCAACTTTGTGTGAGGAGTTACAAACCACAAGAGTTTGAGTAGAATGACAGTGAATTTATCACAGGGTGAAAAAGTAGAATTTTGGGGGTTTAGAATGGGGGTTCAGGAGGCAAGATGGAGGAATCTGGGTGTGTCCTGTCCTCCTTCTTCTCCTTCTTCTTGTCCTCCATCTTCTGCTGGGATGGTGGCACCTCTGGATTGGTTTAGAGCAGACACAGACTGTCTGACACAGGTGACAGGTACTGGGAAATTATTGTAAATAAAGTACAGGTAGTTCTTAGTATAAAAAGCCAACACCAGCCCAAGGTCAGGGATTGAGCCACAACCCAACCTGCTGGACAGACCTCAGCAGGGCAGAGAGAGAATGGAATAGATAAGGAAAAACAAACAACCTTGAGAAAGAGAACAGAAGAATCCTGACTCCTTTGACTGCTGGGCTGGGAAAAGAGACTCTCTGACAGATCTCGGGGTCATCTCAGCACCCGAGACCCCCAAGAACAGTTCTCCAGGAGTGACCAAGGGAGCTTCCATAGAACAGGTCCTGACTCTCTATATATACATATATTACAGCTGGAAATAATCTGCAGTGTAATCCATACTGTTAGACCCAGCAGGAGTTCTGGCTTCTATGATATTTTGATCTGAATCCAGAGAATTAGCAGAGCCCATAATCAGCTTTGTGCCTGGCATCAGTGTGAGCTGCCCACGTTGATCTCCTTGTGCTTTGCCTGTGCCAGGGTGCCAGGCAGGGCTTCCCTCCACCCAGCACTGCTGGGAGCCCTGCAGGGAGAGCTCTGCACCCCAGCCCATCCCCTCCTCAGCCTGCAGTCCCCAGGGACTCATGGCTGAAAAATGAGGGGTCGGTTCTAGCACTGAAAGTGCCTTTTTACCACCCAGACTGACATTAATAAAAACTGACATTTTATTTTGTGGACAACTCATCACTTGTGTTCAGCTGAAGGCATGCAGGAAAAGATGAATAGCAAAGCTGCCCAGCTGGATTATTTTGGATGTTTGCTGTGCTTCCTGAATGGAAACTCCTGGGGATCTGCAAACATTTGCCCATAAATGATGAGTAACCTATTAATAAATTGGCTCCAGCCAGAGAGAATTCCAAGTGGACGGAACACAGGCTGCAGAAATCCTCCCCACAGCACCTGCACCTGCAAGAGCCCTGGCTTCTCACACCACTCATCCCTCCAGGTGCCTGAGCTCCTCACACTGAAACTTCAGCTGCCACAGCAGGGCTGTGGTGGGAGCCTGTGAGCCAGCTGTCACAGAAAGAGGGAATCATAAGGAAATCCCTCCGAGGGTCAAGCTCTCTAGATTTTCCCATACTCTGATGGAAAGATGTTTGAAGGTCAATGGTTCTTTCAGGTTTGTTATCAGCCCCACTGCGTGCTCTGAGTCCCTGCACAAATCAGCTGCACTCATTTCATGGATCTGACACAGCTGACTCTGTGCTGGACCATAAAGTTCACCAGATTTTGTACTTTATGTAGCCAATAAACTGTAGTAGGCACAGCAACCTATTAATAGAGAGAAATAAATAAAGGAAATTATGTAAAGAGACCTTTCTCAGTGTGAACTCGCCCACACTCAAAGCAGCAGAAAAGTGTTAACATGCCCAGGAACACCCAGATCTCCCAAAACAACTGAAATTCAAAAACTCCCTAAAAGAAAGCAGCACACACCACACATGGCCCTAAAATATATTTTTAGGCTCTTGAAAAAGTCAAGTCTGACTCTACAGGGAAAGGATTCCCCACCAAGATTCAGATCTCTGGCAGATTCTTCCTGCTTTCCACAGCACATGGAAGATGCCACAGGACTGGCAGATGCCAAAAAAAGAACACTTTAAAGGGATTAACTATTGATTCTGGACATCACAAATAATCTTCCAGAAGCACAGGACCCAAAGTGAGCCCTTTCTGCAATTAAAAATGGGTGTAAAACTCTTGATTTAAAGTAACAACAAAAGCAATGGGCTGGCTTCAGTGGAGGACTTGTTTTAAAGAGCATTCTGAGAACTATACCCAGGCTCTCGTTATTCCAGCATTATGGACACCAATTCCTCTGCTGCTCCCAGTGTAAAGCCCCAGCTGCTTTTGTGGTGGTTCCAGCTCAGCGCTGGTGGGGGCAGGTGCTGTGCTGATCCCTTCAATCCAAATGCTGGGTGTCAGGTCACCACAGTTGGCTGCAAATGCTCCTGAATTACACCAGAATTTCATTCCTAACCAGAAAATAATCACAAACCCTGGATTGCCATGCAGCAGAACTTATGAGAATAAATGTCTTTAGTATAAGACCCACTTAATATATCCTGTTATATTTCATGTGTAAGACATAATGTTATTAGGTACTAAAGATGTGTGCTGCCAACTCTCAGACACATGCACAAAACACATCTAAAATTATTAATCAGCAGAAATGATGAAATTACTCACAGTCCTCTTGCACACAGACAGCAGGAGCCAAAGCAGCACTTTGGTACATTTTTAAACTCATTTCAATCCCAAACTCTATACAATAAGAGCACAGTGGAAAGCTGCAGTACAAAAGTCTAAAAGTACAAATGTCACTCCTTCAGAGCAAAACATGGAAAATTAACACAGATAACCCTTCAGTGTCAAAGACTTTTGTTTTTCATTTTACTTTTGCAGGTGCTGTCAACAAAACAGACAATATAGTATTTAGGCTTCACTAGAACTAAAAGTGACAACAAACCCTGCAGCAATTGCCTGCCGCACTCACTTTCTAACCACTTGTCCTTTCCTCCACACTCTAATTTAGAGCTGCTGTAAAGCCTGTCAGGTGTGTTGGGAAAGGCCATGAAGCTGCAATGTCAGCAGCTTACATCATGAAATGGGATGCAGCTTCACTGAGAGCCCCTTTTCCTCTCAGCCTGGGCTCTTCTCTTCCATTTCAGAGCTTCTTTTTCCTTCCTCTTTGTTTTCACTTCCCAAGGAAAGCAGGAGGGAATTTGGGAATGGTGCTTTCTCAAAGACACACACACACACACACACACACACACACACACACACACACACACACACACACACACACACACACACACACACACACACACACACACACACACACACACACACACACACATATATATTCCTTTCTCTGAAAATTAAAGAGATTTTATGATTTTATGACATAACCTTTCCCTGCTCTGTTCATGGAAGGACATCACACATCCACTGTTCTATTCTCTGCAACCTCCGTGGGGGCTGAAAAAGGGAAGCTGCTCCCAGGGCTGAGGCAGTGCCACAGTAACTCTGGATTCTAGAGCAGGTTTTGCCCCAGTAGATGTGCATATGCCATCCCTGTGTACACAAATTACCCATGCAAATGGGCTGTGATTATTTCCATGCACAATTATCCCCTCTGCACCTGCAAGCACAACATTTGCATACAGGAATTGAGCTGGTGTGTGGGGGCTGTTTGTTTGGGTTCTGGCACATCGTCTGTGTCTCTGCAACTGCCAGGGCAGCCCCACATCTGGATTAGTGCCAGCACAGAGCCATGTGTCACCTCCTCAGGAGCCCCCACAGCAACCTGGAAGGACAAGGGAGATGCAGAGCGAGAGAGCCACAGCCCAGAGCTGCAGGTGCAAAGGCCATCTCAGACATGGGGGAGATGGAACAGGAGTGGGAAACTCCCAGGGACACATCCAAGTCTCTGATGGTCACCGCAAGGCAGGGCCTGGGGCAGTGACCAAAGCCCACCCCACACACCCACCCAGCCCTGCCCTACTGCCAGGAGCCCCTCCACTCCTTTCATACAACTTTTCTTTAAAAATGCAATTATTATTCAAAAACTATTCATCTTTGCTCATCTCTCCATTATTACAGTTAGATATGCAATATTAGAGCATGGATTTACTCTGATTATTTGTCAGTTAATTCTAACAGCCTACATATAGTGCTAAAGTAAATAATTGCAGCCTTTTTAGAACAAATAACCAACTCAACCATTGCTTGTAACAGAAATACTGATTTGCTGAAATCAGACTCGTGTAGTCATTAGTTTATTATGAAAGACTTTATTTCATACTTGCAATGTTGCTCATGGAATTGAACAAAACCCCTACAGTACAATAAACAGATTGTAAAACATTGCATCAGAGCCTGGATCTTCAGTTCATTAGACATAAAAATTCAGTCCCATTATCTCCCTCCTTGAAGATTCTCTTTCTTTTTCACTAACCATGTTCAGCAGCAGTTTGCTCCAGCTGACCTTAATTTAATACATTTTTCAGAGAAGGATTGCTTCAGGGTTCAAACCCTTCTGTTGCTAACCACTGCACATGTTCTAGCACTCGGCCCTGAAGTTCTCACATCTTTCTGAGAACATTTGCTGTGCAACACCACCATGGGAGTTATCATTTTTTAAAATATATGAGATAATTGATTTGTAATTATCAACAGGGAGAAATACCATTGCTGGTGTTTGCTAACCTAATTGTAAAATTTATTGTTCCTTTCAAGTCTTAATGTACTGCCTCAAGTGTTCACCACTTAGGCACCAACAGGCTGCAGCAAATGGAGAGGCAGCAGGAAGTCAGGGATGGAATTACCCACTTCTGGCATGATAAACAGGGCTCTTTCCTGACTGCTCAGCCCACTCCTGGCACTTCCAGGGCAGTTCCAGGGCAGTTCCAGGGCATTTCACCCCCTGAGATGAAAACCAGGTGTCCAGGGCATTGCTGGGGATGGGCAGCTGAGTTCAGGGGGGCTTTGGGGAATGAACCCCAAAAACAGCACCAGGCAGCACCCAGGGTGCACCCACACACTGAGAGCACCCAAACACACACACACCCCAAACACACACACACACACACATACACACACAGACACACACACCCCAAACACACACACACACATTACAACACAGAAACACACAACCCAAAACACACACACCCAAACACACACGACTACACCCCCAAACACACGACACACAAACATAAACAAACAGAACACACACCACAAACAAACAAAAACACTCACCCAAACCACACACACACCAACACACAACACACACATACACACAACACACCACCCCAACCAAAACAACACACACACACACACACTAACACACACCAAGCACACACAAAACAAACAAACAACCCACACCCACAACCACACACAAACCAACCCCAAACACACACACACACACACACCCCAAACACACACACCACTCACACACCCCCAAACAAAAACCACACACCCAGCACACAACCACACCACAACCCAAACAAACACGAACACACCCTCCAAACACATCACACACACACACTCACCACACACCCAGCACAACACACACACACCCCCAAAACAAGCAGGGACACCAAGACAACACACACACACCTCCCCCCCCCCCCCCCACGCACCTCACACACCCCCCAAACACACACAACAACACACACACTCACCACACCCAGCACACACACCCAACACACACAACCACACACACACCCCCCCAAAACACACACCACCACCAGCACACAAACACACACCCCAGCCACACCACACATAACTCACTCACACCAAGCACACACACACACACCCCCAAACACACACACACACACACACAGAGCACACCCAAGCACGCTCCCTGGCCTGCACAAGCTGCCTTTGTGGCCACGTTTCTGTGCTCTGCAGCAGCTCCCCAGGGCCTGGCTCCTGTCCATGCTGGCCCTGTTTGTTCAGGCAAAATGTGTCACCAAAAGTACAAAAATGTCCTCTCTCTTTGTAGCTTCTAGAGTTTATTCTCAATATCTCCGTCCTCTACCCTTTCCAGCCTCTATTTTTTATATCAGCTAACATGTTTAATGGCCTCTTCTTCCTATTTTAGGCTCCTGGGAGGGCTGTGTGAAGAAAGGTCTCCCACAGGATTGATTATGAGATTTTGTTTAATTTTTTTAGCCTTTTAAAAAGACTTGAGCTAGAAGACTTAGGCAAAATAAACTGTTTGAACTTGATCATTATTAAAATTTGGAGAAAAATGCAAGTTCTAGGGTTGAGTGCCCAGAACTGGTTTTTTTTGTGTGTTTGTGTGTGTGTGCTCAGTATGAATTATTTTGGTGCAGACTTAAAAAACCCTCAGGTTTTTCTCACAAGCAAAGTTTGCAATTCACTTGAAATATGATATTGCAGATTTCAGGCCATTTTCATAAAGCATTTTTTCAGTCCTAAGATCCACCTGTCTGTTTTCTTCCCCAATGAGAATTTCCTCATATTTGCATGGGTTATCAAGATAGTATTTTATGAAGAGACAGTTTTGTTTTAAAATCAAGTCCTCACAACTTCCTAAAATAAATACAGCTACATGATTTATCAACATTAGCCCTTTATTAAACATGTATAATCTAGATTCTTGTGTGGGAAATTAAAATTTAAGAAAAGCTAAATAAATTCATAAATTATTCTGATGGGGCAATGTGCTATTAATAGTTATTTTGTTGATATAAATGGTGTCCTGGTCACTCTGGGGCTGCCATCCCTCCTTCTCAGTGCTCCCTCTGTCACCAGTGCCTCCCTAAACCGAGTGCAGCACTGAGCTCCAAGGGTGGGCTGCAGGTACAGTGGTGCTTGCACTGCATTTCTGAGCCCAGAGGAGGCTGAGGCTGCCCCAGGGCAGGTCACAGCAGAGAGGGAAGGTCCCCACAGCCCTGGGGCCTCTTATTGATATCCCTGCCTGGAAATACCCTCAAGGCTGAGCTCATGGGCATCAGCCCGGAGAGGGAGGCTGAGCTCTGAGCCTCTTCCATGGTGGATTCCTTTTGCCAAAATTCAGCAAAATCAGCAGCACCGGGCAGGAGCTTCCCCCCACAAGCACTGGGAGGTGTGGAGCTGTGCACAGCAGATTGCTCCAGGGCAGCCCCAGCTGCAGCAGCTGCAGGGGGACCTGGGCCAGCCCTGCCCAGGGGCAGCACTGCTGGGAAGGATGAAAGTTTGACAAGAAAGTCCCACAGATATGTGTGTGCTTGGCAGAGAGATTTTTGAATGTGGAGTCTGAAGAAGGAATAGAGATGGAAGCAAGTTTTGATACAGAAGAAAAGAATTGCTGAGCCAGCCTGACTGGATAACCAAGGAGGCAAAGGGTGTGTTAGATAGAAGGGGTTTTATGGCTCAGAGCAATGGATAAACCCACCCAAACAAGAAGATGTTTTTACCAAGCAGAAAGAGAACACAGGCAAACAAGGCAGCAAATGGTGCAAGTAGAAAAAAGGTCTCAGAATTTTCCACTGCAAGAAAACTGAAAAACAACTTCTAGCTTAAACTGCAATGTACTGGCTGTGAGTGATTGGAGAATGGTAACATGAATATGGGAATTAGAGTAGTTGTGATAGGCTGTAGGTAAAAGTTAAGGGATAGATTGGTTCTGCTGTATGAAGATGCTCAGCAAAGGAAAGTAAATAATGCATTGTAACCAAAACCAAAGGGTCTCCAGGCCTGCCTGCAGCTGGAGCTGACAGCTGTGAGCACAGCTCTGTCACCCACAGCCCTGGGCTGCTGTAACACCTTGGATGGAATAAACTGCATTTTGGAGAGCCCCTGGAGCCCCACATCCCTGATGTCAGCTCTTACACAGCACAGCTGGCAGGGGCTGTCCCAGCTGCTGGGGAGCAAAGGGAGCTCAGTCCCCAGCAGTGTGGGCTCGCACTGGACCTGAGGGGCTTCCAACACAAATGTGGGCACGACCTGAACTGCCCCCAGAGGGTTCCATCAGCACACAGGGGATGGCTCTGAGGGTGAAATGTCCCCGTGTACCACGGTTTCACACCACTGTCACCCCTGTGCAGCAATAAGCTTCAGGAACCACGGTGGTTTGGCTTTCCAGAAATCCACCAGGCAGTACCCAGCACGTGGACCAGAACAGGCTGGCCTTGATGGAGAACAATGAACAGCCAAGTTTTAATTGAAAGGGGAATTCCACAGCCCCTCATTCCTATGGCCAAGCCTGTTTGCCTCTGCCTCGTCCTGAGCAGTGCCCACAGAGAGCTGAGCCCAGGGAGAGCTTCCCCAGCCTGGTACCCTGCCATGAGAAGGTCCCCCAGGCAAGGAAAACACAGATTCCAATGATTACTGCAATGGAAAAGCAGAACAGTTTCATCATTTCAACAATCTTGGTATGTGACAGAAGCAAAGAGACCTCACACAGAGATGTATGCAGGGATATTCTGAAAATGCCAGCACACCTACACATCTACTGGGAAGTGATGCCTCTGCTGCTTGCTGACCTTAGCACTTGGGCTTTTTCCTGAAATTGTGCTTTAAAGGCAAGTTCTTGGCTGAGCAAACCAAGCAGATGTTGGACTTGATTTTACCCCTTTTTTCATTCTAAGAGAACCAAAAAATACTTGCAAGAAGGCATTTTATTTACTTGTCTGCAAAGGGCAAAATATACATGCAGGCTCATTTTTTCCCCACACTATACCCTATTTAAGTAATGACAATGTACTAAGCTACAGTTTAAGCAGGTTAAGCAATTTAAGTTTTGTGTTTTGTCCCTGTCATTCCCCCCTGTTTGGGGAGCAGCACAGTCCAGTCCCTCCAGGCTGTTGGAAAATTGCATAACAAGCAGAGCAGCATTTTTTTTATCCACAAATACAGTTTTAAATATGATCCCACCAAGCCATTAACGTCTGCCTGACAAACTGGCAACTTTAGCTGCTGCCATTAATCCCAGATCCAGCAGCAATTCCACCCCCACTCAGTGCCACTTGGTGCTCTAAGTAATGATGCAGTTCAAAAGCAGACTGAGGGTTTAACCTGCCCTGACCCACACACACATAAAAGCTCTGGCTGCTCCATTGCACTGCTTGGCTGGTGCACCCCAGCTACAAAGCAAAATACTTCAGAATGTCTCTGCCAGTCCTCAGGGGACTGAAAGAACACTTGAGAATTGTTCCCACTGGTTCCTCATAGCCATACAAATGAATATCATCCTAATCTGAACAGCAACAATTTGAAAATATTCCCTTAATAGGTGTGTTTTACATCTCCTCTGCCCACTGAAGACAAGCCTCACACAAATTTACAAACCTGCATTTGTCCTGTCCTGCAGAACCTCCAGGTTTGTCTTGCAAAAGAGTTTTTCTGCAGACAGGACTAACTAGAAGATGCCCAGTGAAGACAACTAACAAATGATCAGTTAGAAAATCCAGATTTGAAAGGCAGAAAAAACATCTGTTTGCTCTCTCAGGTCCCAGGATTTCTCACTAGACAGACACTGGAAAGACACCTGCAAGGGATGCAGAGGAGCAGTAAATATTAATCCTTAGCATCTCCCTGGTGGTACCAGACAGGGACAGTCTGGGTTCCTGCTGGGGAAACCACGAGGCTGAGAGCCACACACACCCAGCAGCCTCGGAGAGGTGACAGCAGAACAGCTCCAGACATGCTTTATGTCATGGGAAAATGGCACTCAGGGTCCTGAGGCCCCTGTGCTCCTGCAGGGACCCCTGTTCAGAGTCAGGGGTGCAGCACAAACCAGGCACCATTGCAGTTGTTTTCAGGCCCGTGTGCCCCAGAGCAGAGAGCTGGAGAGCCCAGCAGCTCCTGCAGCAGCACTGCCCTTTTGGGGAGCTGCATTTGAGCTGCCCAGATCCTCAGGGCACTCAGCAGTGAGAGCCAGGTCTGCCCCTGCCAGGAGCTCTTGGCCCTCCTTGAGTCTCAAGAGCAGGAGGGGCAGAGTCCCGGTGCCATCAGCTCTGTGCCTCTCAGAACAGCCTGTCTGCACATGCCAAACATGTTTGGATTGTACAGGTGTTCCTCTCTTCCTGACTCCTGCAAGTGGCAAAGCCTGGGTGATCACGAAGGGAGAGCCCAGCCCAGAGAAACCCCACTGTCCCTGCATTCCCAGCCCCACCACTGGCTCCATCTCTGCCCAGGACCCTGCCAAGAGCAGCCCAAGAGCCCTTCTCAGGTTTCTGTGGTGGAAATGGCTCCCAAGGAGTTGGAAATTCTCTTTTTTCCCAGCCCCAAGGCTGAAGAAGAAGCCAAGATTTGTTGGTTCTGCTTTCCAAGGTTGTTTGTTTTTCCTTATCTATTCCATTCTCTCTCTGCCCTGCTGAGCTCTGTCCAGCAGGTTGGGTTGTGGCTCAGTCCCTGACCTTGGGCTGGTGTTGGCTTTTTATACTAAGAACTACCTTATAATTTCCCAATACCCATCACTGTGTCAGACAGTCTGTGTCTGCTCTAAACCAATCCAGAGGTGCCACCATCCCAGCAGAAGGTGGAGGACAAGAAGAAGAAGGAGAAAGAAGAAGAAGAAAGAAGAAGAAGAAAGAAGGAGAAGAAGAAGAAGGAGGAGGAGGAGGAGGAGGAGGAGGAGGAGATGCCCAGATTCCTCCATCTTGCCTCCTGAACCCCCATTCTAAACCCCCAAAATTCTACTTTTTCACCCTGTGATAAATTCACTGTCATTCTACTCAAACTCCTGTGGTTTGTAACTCCTCACACAAAGTTGGGAATTGTTTCCATGGGCCAAAATCAAGGCCCAGGTGTTTCTGACTCCATGCCAAGGTCTCTGAGCCCCCTGCCAGGGTCTGGAGTCCCCCAGGGCAGCCAGAGGGATGTCCTGGGTCCCAACAAGCCCAGAGTTTGTTCTTTACACGGAAAGGAGCAACTTTTTTGGACAACTCTCTTCTGCCCTGCACTGGACCTTCACACGTGAATGCTCAGCTGAACATGCAGAAATATTCTAGAAAGGCTTTCAAGAGAAAGCTCTTATTAAAGATCCTAAACTGCACAGAGTGTGGAACAATAACACTGTCTTCCTGAAAATGTCATATCTTTGTCTGAGCAGCCCAAAACCTTATGTGCTCTGAATAAAGATAGAGATGTAATTGCTTTTCTTGTTACGACTCACTTGTGCATCATAGATTTTTTAATATCCTGCAGAACACATGTATTGTGGGGAGGAAGCAGGTGACAGCAGTAAACATATGTAATGTTATTTTTCTTTATGATAGATATGAGTGGGGAAGTCTAAATGATGCCGTAGGTTTTTAATAATCAACTGTGGAGCCTTAGGGGGAAAGTGTGCGTTTTGCCAAGAGCAAAATCATTGGAACTGTAACTCCAGCCATTGTGGGAAATTTCACTCAGCTAATTGTAGCCATTAAGTGGCAGGTTATGCAATGAAATGACTTCTACACTCAAAACCAGTTGCTATCAGCAAAGCAGCTTTTTCTGAGAGTGGATGGGGGTGAGAAATGTCTGTGCTGTTGGGCTGTGTGTGAGAGGAGCTGAGCTGATGCTTCGTGGATTTGGAAAGAGCATCTGTGGAGATGCAGCAGAGTTCTGAGAGGGCTGCAGCTGCAGCACCTTTGTGTCCATGTACAGATAAATATAAAATTTTGGTGAAGAGTTAAAGGCACACCACCCTGCCTGGGCATTCCAGAGCCTGACATAATAACAAAACTGGAGGAAGAAATACACATTTACCTTCTTGTAGCTCTTACTGCACAGACTTTGTGAAGATGATTTCTGACAGCCTGGTTCGGCTTCCCACTGTCTCCTGCACCCTCTCTAAACCCACAGAGCCCTCACTGTGGGCAGCTGCCCTTTCCTGGCTTTCCAAGGCCCATAAACCAGGGTCTGTGAGAGGGAAGGCTCAGAGATGGAGCCTCCAGAGGGAGACCAGAGGCCGTGGGCTGAAGCCTCAGACATGCACAGCAGGGAAAGCCTGGGATCTCCCCAGCTCTGTTCAGATCCCACTGCTCAACAGCTTCAGTTGGGCCACCAGAAAAATGTGTAAATTCTCTGATCCACCTGAAAAAAGTTCCCACAGAGAAGTCACCAAGGTGCACTCCCATGGTGGATTCCTTGGGTGCAGCTCTACAGAGCCACAGCACCAAAAACCAGAGGGAGAGGAGGAGCTGACAGAGCTTAGACCTGCAGCAGCCACCAGACCCTTCCCAAAGCCTGCCAACCTCACCCTAAAGATTTCCATTCCCAGCACATGCACCCAGCACAGTCTCAAGGAAAAAAGAAACCACTTGTGTTTCCTGAAGCAATGAAAT
The DNA here is from genome assembly GCF_022539315.1 of Serinus canaria. NCBI lineage: Eukaryota > Metazoa > Chordata > Aves > Passeriformes > Fringillidae > Serinus > Serinus canaria. Next base: position 1,341,594 of record NC_066325.1, read on the forward strand.
AATCCAAGTCTTTCCAGGAAAAGCATACACAGCATATTAAGCTATTAATAATTTCATTTAAACAGCTAATCAGTGGTTTGCATTTGTAAATTATGACCTCAAAGTTTTTTATTATTAACCTAGAAAATCAGAAGGAAGAGGCACACCTGTATTGCCAGAGTTTAACAAGTTTGCCCCAAAGCTGTGCCAGGCCAGGGAGTGGGATCAACTCATTAATTTATGTGATGATGCTTCTGGCTCTTGGAATTTCCCTCAGCTGCAAATAAATTCTAATGAAAAAGAAAGCTGAAGCAAATTCTTGTGAAACCCCCAAAGCTCTAGGCTGTTACAAATGAAAAACAGTGCTGATAAATTCAGAGTATGATTCAATTCTAACCACATCCAGGGTGCATGAAACAAAGTGGCACTGAGGTATTGTCCTGGGACAGTGTGAATTCTGCCACATCCATGGGAAGTCAGGAGCATCATTCTGGGATGCCAGTCTGAGCAGAGGCCTTTCTACACAAGGACTCAAGCGAGGGCAAACCAAATTATTTTGTTCATCCAGTGTTGGTTTTCAATTATGTGAGGTCATTTTATATGGATTGTATTTTGTGGTCCTAAATTCCTGTAGCTTCATCTCACCACAGTGATCCCAGTGATCCCATTCCAGCCCTGCTGGGAGATGAATCCTGGGTGTTTCATTTGCTCAGACACATGACATTCACCCCTCTGCTCCATTCCCAGCTTCCCAACTCAAGCCAGAGGCACCCAAGGCTCTGGAAGATACTGTACAGTAATCCAGATAAAACCCACTGAAGTCTCTATCACTTCAGATGAAGTCCAGTGAAATCCCTAATAAATTATTTCCTTTCTTCTTGTGCCAGATCTTGTGGAGCCTTCATTCCTTTAATGTTCTCAGCCATTGGAACCCTCCACTTCAACTGGATGCAGACAGCAAAGTCTGCTCTGGGGGAAAGGCCAATCCATGGCAACCTTGCCTTCAGCTTTAGGCTTTTCTCCTGCAAAACCAACTTCCTAAACTCAGCCTGCTCATGGAAGCACCAGCACAGAGCCCTGCACCCTCTTGTGCCCACCCTGCCCTTTCTGCAGATCCACCCTGCCTCCAGAAATTAATAATTACAGGCAGTGCTAGGCACAGAACAAAAGCCTTCTCCATCTCTACTAATTTCAGCTTGTGCCCCCCCAGAGTCATGAGTCTCCCTGTGCTTTGCAGACTGCAGATGTTCCTTAATCTCTACCATTTTTTCCACATTTACAATATCCTAGTCCTCTGCAGTGAGCATGGAAATTTTAAGAATTAAATATGCAGGTCCAACTAAGAACAATACAGCAGTCAGGATTTCATTTCATTCGTGCTTTTGGAAAATTACAGTTTTAAAATATTTTTCTTCTCCAAATGAAGATTCTTTTGACACAAGACACGTCCTGAGGACAGTGTTTCTTGGCCAGAGCAAAGGCACACACACTTGGGATAGAAACCTGCCATTGCAAATAAACAAGACTTTACAGCTCCTGTTTACTTGCTGCATTACCTGAACTTCACCAAAAATTCTGGTGTTAATATCCCATGTTCTACCTCACCAACCATGGAATTTAAAATCACAAAAAGGGAAAACAGGTGGGGAGAGATGGGGATGGACAGGAACAAGAAAATCATCTTTAAATCATGGTTCCCACAATGCAAACAGCAAAGTCAAACCCCATCCTTTGCAACCAGACTGGCACGAAGCAACAGCAGTTTAATGACATCCTCAAACATAAAGACAAAATCTTGACATTTAACACAATTTAATGTGAGTCTGCCAAGCATTTTAAGAAAATCTTGAGAAATTCTGTTTAAGTGCTAAGAACTTTCCTGGCAATGCTAGAGGGAACTACAATCATTGTGATTTAATTCCCTTGAATTTCAGAAAACTAATAATGGTACGAAATAATTAGAAACTCTTATTACATTAAAATGCATGATACATACTGATTAGATCATATTAAAAGGAAAAGAATAATTTGAATTATTTACATAAAAAAAAGCCCTAAATGTGAGATAAATCTATGGACCATAAAGACAAAGAAAAGAATTCCTGAGACAGTAACAACTCATTGCACAAGTAATTTTCATAAGTATTAGTGATGTCTGAGTTGCACCAAATAAAGAACTTCCCCAAAATAAAACCCAAAACCATATGTACTTACTGACATAAAGTCCTTTTAGTGCCTTGGCTATCTCAGTTTGAAACTAATTCAAAAATAGTAGATGCAAGCCAAAGGTTTTTCATTAAATGCAAAATATTCAGTATATTACAAATTATCCAAGGCTATAATGTGAAATGCTTTTTTGTGACAGCAGCTTTATTTAATATTCATTGTCAGGTTCTCAGAGGATAGACTGAGAACTAATAAATTCAGAATATATTAGTATTATAACACACTACACAATTTATAGTTAGTGTTTTATACAAGCCATAACACTCACTAGAAGGCAGGTACACCAAATACAAAGGATTCGATCTACAAAATAAATTAGGATATTAAACTAGAAATCAAAATATTCCTTCTGTACCCCGGGTTTAGATCTGTTTGTTGAACAGGTAAACTGGGGGCAACATTTCTGCTTTTTTGGTGCCTCTTGCCCTTCTCTGTGAGAGCTGAGGCAAAGCCTGGCTGGAATTTGTGGTGGCACTGAGGCAAAGGCCATTCCCAGCCCAAGGAATGCCATGGAGCTGGAAGGAATTTGCCAGGTCCCCTCTGCAGGTGTCCCTGTGTAGTTTTGGATCCCTTTGAAGCTGGAATTGTTGAACTTGTGCTCTGCAGGGTGGTTGCTGTCTGCAGCCAGTGATTTACAGACTGAAGAACCCGTCTGACCAAACGTGACTGAAGAACACAAATGCATTTTGAGCAAGAGTTTTGCATTGTTCCCTGCTGTGTGAGAGATGCTGGCAAGGACAGGTCAGGCACAGCCCAAGGCAGCCATGGCTGGCTCTGAGGTGACAAACACAGCCCCACCACCTGCCAGTCCTTGCTGGGACATCCCTGACTCCTGGCTTCAGGAAGGGATCTGGAGCTGCTCCCTGAGGAGCTGGAGGTGAGAGCTGGATCTGTCCTGGGCTGAGCCCAGCGTGGGCAGCAGGGGAGGGGATTCTGCCCCTCTGCCCCTCTGGTGAGACCCCACCTGCAGAGCTGCCCCAGCCCTGGGCCCAGCACAGCAAGGAGCTGGAGCTGCTGCAGAGAGCCCAGAGGAGGCACCAGGATGAGCAGAGGGATGGAGCAGCTCTGCTGGGAGGAAAGGCTGGCACAGCTGGGATTGTTCACTGCACAGGAGAAGCTTTGGGGTGAGCTCAGTGTGGCCTTGCAGGGCCTGAAGGAGCTGCAGGAAAGATGGAGAGAGACAATTGCCAAGGGCTGGAGGGACAGGACCCAGGGAATGGCTCCCAGTGCCAGAGGGCAGGGCTGGGTGGGATATTGGGAATGAGGAATTGTTCCCTGGAAGGGTGGGCAGGCCCTGGCACAGGGTGCCCAGAGCAGCTGGGGCTGCCCCTGGATCCCTGGCAGTGCCCCAGGCCAGGTTGGACACTGGGGCTTGGAGCAGCCTGGGACAGTGGGAGGTGTCCCTGCCATGGCAGGGGTGGCACTGGGTGATCCCCAAGGTCCCTTCCAGCCCATGATTCCATGATCCTGTGATACTCCAGCTAAAAATGTCAGTAAGCTCAGACACAAATATAACAGAAATCTCACTCCAGCAGCCCTAGTACTTAAAAAATACTTATTAAACAGTAGTGGCAAGCTACTTTGTTCTTTAAAAAGAATTGTATTACTGTTATCTGAAATGTAAGCAGCGAGCCTGAATGCATTTACACTTCTGAAATACTCAGGTATCTGTATGAAGTCAATGTACAAACAAATAATCAGTAGCAAGTCATGGATAAATTTCTATTATGCTTGTAGGAACATAATGTATGTTTAATTAATTATTATTAATAATTTATTATTATCACTATATATTTAATGTCTTTGGTACTCCTGGAATCTACTCAGGTTAAAAAAAACAAACAAACAAACAAAAACCCCAATGATACATTAAAAAAAAAGAACAAAGAAAGAACTCCTCCACCACCCCCAAAATAGTCATGCTTGTCCCCTGAAAAATAAAATTTCTTTGTAACTGTGACAGCAGACTTATATCTTGTAGAACTGATGGCATTTTATTTGAGTCAGGGGCCATCTCTTTCTTCCTCAATTTTCCACTGACATCAAGCTGACTTACTTCCCTTGGCGTGCAGATGGCTGGGAGTGCTGGCAGTAAAACATGGAGCAAAAGGCTGGGAAGAACACAGCCAGGATGAGTCTTGTACCAAAGGCCCTGGGAGAAGGGCCAGGGAAGGGAGATGAGCTCGTCCCACCATGGAGCAGCCCAGGTGTGACGCGGTGGGGCTGGGCTGGGGGGGGACAGGGGGGCAGCCCCGGGTGCACAGCCCCAGGGTGACAGTGGTGACAGTGGCCCCAGAGGGTGCCACCCCCAGGAACTGCTGCCACCAAGGGGGCTGAGCAGCTCTGAGAGCAGGGCAGAGCCAGCCTGGGTTTGGGCTCAGCCAGGTGACATTCTTTACCACTGCCACATTCCCACTCTGAGGAGCACTGGAGCACAGGGAACAAGGGCACAGCTGCTGCCTCAGGAGAGGCTGGCTCTGCCCAGAGTGCCTCCAAGGCAGCCTCAGAAGCACTTGCTGACCCCTCGAGCACCTTGGTGCCTCTTGTCCTCCTCTGCTGAATTGCTCACCCAGCTCACACCTTCTCCTCTCTCTTCCTCAGTGCAGCACCGACTGAGCCCCAAGAAGAGGGGATGAAATCAGAATTTCTCTGTAAGTACTGCATTTCAGGAGGAGCCCGGCCATTCCCCAGAGCAGACAGACTGCCATTACAGGAAAGCTTGGATAGTTTTTCAACTTCAGGTCGAGTTTTCCTATGACAGACCTGAGGCTGAGAGCCTCTCTCACTGCACAAAATATATGGAATTGGCCATAAGTCTTTAAAGCCCTGATGTATTCCAGTCCATTAGTTTTTACAGTCCAATTTATGTTGTATTACGAGGAGATGTGCTGAACTGACTGAAAGTACAGATTTGCCAAACTATCCAAAAATAATCTGGAAAGCAAGAAAGTCAGGATACCAGCCAAATCATAAGCAGCATGGCCATTTTGCTACCAGTTCAGCTGGTAATAAATTTTTTAAAGCACTGTTAAATGTATCTAGATGAATTTGACTTTAAATCACTTTCTGCTGTACATTTAAAGAACTATTGATTCAAAATGAATCACAGACAGCTGGGACAGGTTCATGTGCTGAGGGAGAGCAACGCAGACATCTCCCTGTCCTTCAGCTTGGCACAGCACACAATTAACCCAGCTCCTGCACTGCCACACAGCAATTAAAAGTGATCACAGCTTCTGGGTGAGCCCTGCAAGATGGAAGAGGGAGCTGGCAGAGACAGGAGTCTCAAGGAAGTGGAGCTGGTGAGAGAAGATGCAGCATAATTAGCATCACAATGCATCTTCCCGCCTACAGGAGCGAAGCACTGTTAAATTAAGCTTATCTTCTGCAAGTTAAACACGTGTTGGGACTTTGTGTTTGCTTACTCTAAAATTTACATGACAATTGAAGCATTACCCAAGCGCAGAGTCATGCTAGAAGCAGCAGAGAGCCTGTCTGATGGCTTCCATGGGAAACCCTGGCAGTGGAGGTGTGAATTATTTCTTCTCCTCTTCTCTGCACCCTCTGGTAGAGAGCTGGAGGCTCAGGGCCCTCGCTGTGCTGCTTTTCACTCCATGCAAATTCACTTCCCTGACTGCCACAGCTCTCCCAAATCCCTCTGGCAAAGAGGGCAAATGAGGAGCAGGACCAGGAGCATTCAGCACTGCTGGGCTGGCTACCAGGGCTCCTGCAGCCAGGCTGGGCCACTAAACAGGCTGGGAGCAGCTCCCTGCCAAGTGACCTCAGCAAATCACCAGGGCAGGGAGCCCGCAGGCAAATGTGCTCTGGAAGGATATTGACTAAAAAACAACAGAATGCTATTTGAAGATGATTGTATATTAAATACCTCCTCTTGGTCAGTGTTATTTATGCCATTTAAGAAGTAGTTTTAGCAATCTTGCTGCCGTGAGATGCTCAAATTCATTCAAATTTAGGCTCTTCAGGTCAAGGAAATGGACTTTTAACAAGTGGCAAATTAAAATGTCAAGAGCAATCATAGAGACACTTGTTTACAAGATTGTTATTGTTTTGTTTTACAGGTCCCAGGTTTGTCTTTCTCAGTAATTGCCCCATTAACATTTTCACCATAATAGAAAGGTGCCAGATAACATCAACATGTTTTTGACACCTCGGCTTAAATTGCAAAAATCTTAAGTGTGGACAGAGTCCCTCACAATTCTCAAACCCTTCACAATCAGTTATAATAGACTGAAACTCTGTAAGCAAACTGAAAGGCATCTGCATTTTAAGAAGTGTCTCTGACTGCGCCTCCCGGAGGGAAGGGGGGCACCACCTCCCACCCTGCTGTCTGCAGCTGTGCCCGGCTCCTGAAGGGGTGAGAAGCCTCTCCTGAGCTCTTCCATTTCCCACCCAGAAACACCAAGTACCCACCAAGCACAAATCCCAATTCCCCAGTGTTTTAAATGAGAAGCTTGACTAGACCAATATTCAAGCAGCAATCAATTTATTAATTAATTTGGTAAAGTATGAGCAACACAGTGGGGCACAGTGGGGGAAGTTTTCCCAAATGCACACCCATAGTTGGGACTTACAGGTATTTATAGAGGTACTCAGAAGCTTTCTCAGCAATTTCTATTCCCAATTTTTACATCAAAATTCCATACACTATTGTGATTTAGTTTTTCTCAGGATTTGTCCAGAAAAAGGAGTATCCCAGGTGGTGGTGGTTCAGTTTCTGAAAGAAGGAAGGAGTATTTCATCTGGTGAAGTCCAGCTTCCAGGTGTGGGTCCACCTTCTGATTGCAAGGACTATAAATCTCATAACAGTGATGTCCAGTATCACCAACATGTTTTATGGAAAAAACCTTTCTTTAGGATTTTTCCTCTTGAGAAGCTGAGAGGCCTCAAGAACAAACCGCATACAATTCCTATCTGCTGCTGTGGGATGCACCAGGTGGGTCTGGGATTGGTCTCATCTGGCTGTTTCTCATTAATGGTCAATCCCAGTCCAGCTGTCCAGACTGTCTTTTGTTATTCATTCCTTTTTAAAACAAACCTTTGTTATTCGTTCCTTTTCTATTCTTAGCCAGCCTTCTGCTGAAATCCTTTCTTCTATTCTTTTAGTATAGTTTTAACATAATATATGTCATAAAATAATACACCAAGCCTTCTGAACATGGAGTCAACTCTCTCGTCCCTTCCCTCATCTATGACCCCTGTGAACAACATCTCAGTCCAGCTTCCCTTGGTCTAGGCTATTAATCCTTGAGTTGATGTCCATCTTCCTTTCTCAATCTGCACGTTTCCTTTTTATATATCCTAAAGCTATAGTTTCAAAAGATCCTTACTACAAGCAATGCTCTAAAATTATACTTCTGATGGCTATTACTGCAAAACTCTTTAAGGCTTAGCTACAAGCAGAAAGTTCCTGTCAAAAAGCAACATCCTTAAAGCTTTAATTCAAATGCTCCCAAATCAACTTAAGGCTTATAAAGGTTAATTGCAAACAAAGGGTAGGTTCAAAGGCCTTCTTCCATGCTCTACTTTTCTCAGTTATTATTAGAATTTGTCTTTATAACTGTCCCATGGTCAATCTCCACACATATCACAATCACAAATACACACATTGCCTGTCTGTACCTGACACAAACACAGCTTTGTGTTTCACACTAGCTCAAGGTGAAGGCAGACCCCAGAGACCCCTGAAGCCAGTGCCCATCCTGTGCCCTGTGGGATTCGGGGCTCTCACACCCTGCAGGAACGTTCTGCCCACTGCTGGGGTTTGAGGAGCCTCCTCCTCCCTCTGGCATGGCATGGGTGGAGGAGAGGAAGGAATTTCTCCATGGACTTCATCTGAAGTTTATTTGGATCAAGGAAAGAATTCCATCTGGGTTACACACAGGAGTGGATCCAGAGATTCATGTGCCCTTTGGTGCCAATTCCCAGTTACTGGCATGGGCTGAGGAGTGATAAATATCCTGCTGTAGAGAGCACAAGGGTGTGAATGGGGAAGGCTTACAGAGCACCAGTGTCACTACAGAACACAGAAGAACACAGGGCACACCGCTGCTCTCAAAGTGAAGAGTAAAAAGAGAAGTTTATTTTCTGACTCCAACATTTATAGTTTTTTAAAAGTGACAGTGGATTGGAGGGTGACAGTGCCACCTCTCCAATGACACTGGACAAACCAACAGTCCATCAAATTTCTCCTCCTCCATAAAAGAATGCAAAACAATGTGTTATTTACAGAAAGTTTGTGAGAAAGTTCTCTACAAGAATGTCAACATCAGAAAGCTTAGAAAATCTTAAAAAATCAGGGCGACACACCAGCTTTCTGCTAGAGAACAAAGGAACTACTCTGCTCTTTACCAGCTCACATTATGTGTTAATTCAAGTGACACCACAGCATCACTTCTGTGGGAGGACTTCCAGGAGTTAAACAGTTAACAGCCTTTGCTGACAGATTTGATTTCCAGTCCTTTCTGGGCAAAGATAAAAGCACTAAAATGCCCTGTTTCAATGGGAACTTTGCCTTGTGTCACTCGTGTTTATAAGAAATTATTATACCCCTACCTCAGGGAGGTAAATCAAAGCAATTCACTTTGCACTTGGCTGTATTGGAGGAAATGTTTATGGCACTGTCTTAAAAACATACAAGTGAGCCTGAAACTTTCATTAGAATCTCACTACAGGGTAATGCAGCCCTGGAAACAATCTGTTAGCTTTTGCATCCACAGGCACAGAGGCCCCACAACTGCACTGCTGCCTTGGTAGGGGTGAGGAGCTGAGATGGAGGTGGGAAACATCCAGGGCAGGTTCTGTCCCTCCCTGCAGCTTGAGTAATGCTCAGCAGTCACGCAGGGAGGGCTGCTTTGGATGGCTGTTTCTCTATTTCAAGTCTATATATCCAAATCCTAAAAAGGATGAGGCAGCCACTGAGACAACACAGAGGGACAGATTAAATATTTTTGTCTAACTGAAGCCCATATTCTTGCCTGTACTCTGTTTCTTCAGAAAATAAAATACAAGAAAAAAATGCTTTGTGGCCTTTGATGAAGGGATTCTTTTTCTTATTCTATTATTTTTTAAAGTTTATACTACACTGGTGCTTCATATTTTACAGTGCCCTGCCCAAGCAACCCATGACCAGGAGTTCTGATTATTCCAGTTAACAGCTGGGATAGGAATACACTTAGGAACTCAAGCTGTCAAATGATACCTTCACAGATCTCTATGTTTCACTCAAAACATCAAAAATATTAATTAAGTTTTACAACATGTCTATTTAACTAATTTTGGAGGAGGCAAAAATTGAGACAAGGAGGTCAGACAAGTCCAGAGAAAGTAAAATTCAGGTCTCAAAGCCCTTGCATGAGTCACACAATCCCAAACACATTGTGGGACATTTAAAGGTATTACATTGAGTCCTGTCAAAGACAATTCAGGCACTCACACAGAATAAGCCACAAAAACTCCTCTATGTCAATCCTTTCTTAAAGGCTCTTTAATTTGCAGGTCAGTCACATCCCAAACTCCAATGGCTGCCTTGGCATCCATCAAGCCAGTGTGAGAGCAGATCAGGATTTATTTTCTCACCAAACCTGTGATTATGTTCCAATTCCAGGTACTAACATTTACCTCAGATTTGATTGCCAAAAGTGGGTCCTGACCAGGCATTCCATATCCTCAGAGAATCACAGGATTGTGTCATTGGGTTTGGAAGTTGCCACTGACGTCCTTTCAACAGAATTGGTGCCACAGCCTCTGAGGTCGGGGGAGAGCTGAGACACCCAACACTTGGCAAGATCCAGCCCAAAGACATTACCAAACTGATACCCTGGGGTTTAAGCTTTTCTGTTCTGTTTTGGTGTGCAGCTTTTAGATTTTTATTAAGTAGGATCTTTTCACAGGGTGGTGGAGACAGAACAATCCTGTTCTAGCTGGAGACTCAAGGACAATCTCTTCAAACCTTGGGCCCAAAGCACAAACAATGTGAAAAGAGGAGGGTGGGCAAGCAAGCAAGGAGGATGAAACTGCATCATTTGAAGCTGTTACTTGAGCAGTTAACTCCTGTATGCAAATGGACTGAAACTTACAAAAATGTGAGATCTCATGACCAAGGCCTCTTTTGCTCCCATCTTGCAGCCATCCAGGCAGAGCCATGACTGTGGCTCTGGTGCTGCCAAGGACATTGAAGGCACTTGAATAAATACCCTCTTTATTCCTCTTAACTCTGTCCAGCCTCTCTTCCAGCTCCTTAAGGCATCCAAGCCAAGATTTCAGGAGTAAAACCCCAGTTCCATCTCTCAGATTTATTGAGGAATTGCACTGTCTTATTTAAACAGTGAGGAAGCTGGGGAGGCTGTTACAAAGCCTGCTGAGGAGGTGGGAATGACATCCACTCAGAAGAAACTTGGCAGGATGGAATCTGTACATTTTATGCCCTTTACATCCATTCTCCCAGCAATGCCAACTGTCAGCACTTGAACTGTTCAAGTTCTCCTCTTCCCCTCCTGTCTCTGCTGCACAGGATTGCAGGAGCTGCAGCTGGAGAAGGAAACCTGTGCAGCCATTGTCTCTGCAGAGTTCCCCACAGCAGAAAATGTCCCTGGCATTGCTGCTGTTACCTCTCAGGAGCCACTGTTATCCCCAGTGCAGCTGTCATTTCCAGGATTACTGGGCTGGTACTCTGGCTTTCCTCTGAGCCTCATGAACCTCCACACCTCATGGGTCTCTCTGCCTCCCTCTGCCCTCATACAGTCAAGAGACCTGCTAAAAGCATGCTAAAAACAGCTTTGTACCCAGGCAAAATGGGGCTACACGTCATTTCAATCAATCAAACTCCTTGAGGAGATTGGTACAACATCATTTGGCTTCATTTGCATTTTTTATCTATTTCCTGCTGCTTTGAGAAAATCTGCTTCAGGTATACTTGGAGATAAAACTAAATTACAATCCTAAATACAATAAAACCTGGGGAAAGGTTTCTGTGACAGTCCTGGGCTGCCTAGTGTCAGAATAACATCCCATATCAATCTGCAAGTCATTGCTGCCATCCACCAGCCTGAAAAAATATCCCATGGAATGGTAGCCCAACCTCCCCTGGTGCTGACCCTGTAAAGGGCTGCTCCCACTCCAGGCACACAGTCAGGATCATCAGCTCTGACCCAAGAGGCCAGAGTTTCCCCTGCTATAATCCAGATTTAAAAAGGTGAAAACCACACTTTCACTAGTCTCAGAGCTCAGTATTTCTGCCTGTAACAGCTAAAAGATAAGCTAGAGATAAAAGTGCATGTGGGTTTAAAAACTCCACAAAAGTAAGTTTGTATTTCTTCCTTACCATTGCTATCCCTCAGAATGGTTCAGAATACTTCTACTTGGGTGTTTCTAGTTCTTCACTTTAGTTCCTTCCAGTTTTCCACCTTTTCCTTCCTATCTCTATGTAATTTCTTTGGTTTTCCTTTCCCTCTTTCCATAAGGTGCTTTCCTTTTTTTTTTTTTTTTTTTTTCTGTCCTGCTCTTCCTATTTTTTTCTTCCCATTCTCCTTGACTGATTTGTCTGCCCTCCTTCCTGCACCCACATTCACTCAATTGCTGCTCCTTGTCCTTCATGGCCACAAATCAAACATACCAGAAATGTAAAAAGGGCACCAGACATTCTCCAACCATTAATGCAAACATCACATTTACCATTTTCTCTCCAAACTTCTCACTGTTTTCTTCTTTCTTTTCCTCAGCTAGGAAGTCACTCTCTTCCCTGTTACCATAAATACATTCATCCATTCAGATCAATTCATTTGTACCAGCCCAAAGCTCTCAGATATGGGGATAGGTGGGGTGGATTTTGAAGAGGAAGGTTTGGTACTGTGCCACTCACTGTCTGGATTCTGTCAAGGCTTCACCCAGTCTCACACACTGAGACACCAAGTAAAATTTAGGAAACGTGTTTCTGTTTCAGAATTTGCTGCCCTTCCAGGGAGGTGGCTCAGTCTAAACCCACTTCTTGTTACATAAAAGGCAAATACACAACTGAGTTCTTTTGCAGCCACTGAGCCCTGCTGATGCCATTGCAGGAACCAGTTGAATGCTCATTTAAGCCAGAGGCTGAAATACTGGCTGGAAACTGTCCAGTTGCTTTAAGACAGGCATTAATTGAATTCTTGTTCTTCTAAGGTGGGAGATAAAATGGGTGCTACTGGCCTTTCAGGATAAGAAGAATAAAACAGCTTCTTCTGGGGCTCAAAATACCTGGCAGGCTCTGGTGGACATTGAAATGTAGATGCCTGTAATTTGCCCTTCACATTAGGGACTGTAGCATCAGTCCTGGTAAAGGAAAGTCAGTGGCAGCTTCCAAACCCAATAATCCCAGCCTTGTGGTTCTCTTAGAATATTAAATGTCAGATCAAGACCTACTTTCAGCAACTCTCACAATGGTTGTTCCAGTGAAAAAAGAGGTACAGGGATTTATATCAGAGGAGTTTTTGTGTTGACCCTGTATCAAAAAATTGCCCTGTATGAAAGAGGGTTTAATAGCTTGCATTGGAAAAAGGGTAAAAATATCCAAGGCTCAGTTTTAAAACTTTCAATATTTACAGTATTTTTGCTTACACATGGGATTCCTGTTACAGTTAATTCTGAGCCAAGGACATGAAGGGCAGGAGGATGTGGGCATGGCTGAGATGGCTCCTGGGGACACAATTCCTGCTGGGATCCCCTCGGCAGCAAGCACAGCCATGGCAAAGCAGGAGCCCAGGGGAAAGAGAGAACAAGACAGAAAAAAAGAAAATTATTTCTTGGGCAGGCTGGGTGGCTGGGTCAGAAGCTGCTCCAGGAGCAGATCAGAGCAGCCTGGCACTGCACTGGCACTGCACTGGCATTGGCACTGGCACTGGCACCATCCCCAGCCCCACGCTCGGCTGCTCCTGCTGCCCCAACTCCCCACACAGCTCAGCCCCAGAGCTCACAGCTCCCCCCAGGACTCCTTTGTGCCAGAAGCAACAAGTGTCTCACAGAGAGATTTTTTATCTTTTTTTTTCTGTTCATTTGCTGCTCAGAAAATTGAGACACATTCCAGGCTTGTTTTACTGTTCCTGCAATGACAAATTGCACGTTAATGTCTGCAAGGCTACATTTTGTACAGTTCTGTTTCACACAGACAACCTGTTTGAAAAGCTGTCAAAATGCATCAATAACTTACCATTATCTCCCCTGCAGGAAGTATCAAGGTACTTGGAGAAGTCAGCATCCTAATATACGATAACTTTCAGGTAAGTTAAGGGGAAAAAAGTGGCTCTAAAGACACCATATTTATAGCATAAACCCTTAATGATTCAGCAGAAAGCTACAGCACAAAGCAGAATTTAACCTGCAGCTTTTTGCACATCACTTAAAAATTCATCTAGCTCAATTCCACTAACTAACCAACTTTTATCATCAATTCTGGCAAATTTAGCTTCCCCAAACATGAGAATTCCAATCTGGACACACCCTGACGAGTATTTAAGGGAGCATCTCAAACAAGGATTTACTCTGGGAGTCAATAAAACCATTGTATTAATCCAATTTCACAGATGCAGACAATTAATTACTCCGAGGAAAAATGCTTTTCCAACCTAACAGTGAACTAAATAAGCCTCAGTCTCAATTGCCCATGATCAAAAATGTTTAGCCCCAGCAGGTAATTAGCAATATTTACTTACCACATCACAAGAGCATATAATGAGGTGGCTAAAACTCATTAGATGGGCTTTTTAAAAGTCAAAGTCAACAAGTATCAGAGTAGTCTCCATATTTCCTTTACTTTGACCACAAAAAGACGTGCATGTGAAGTAGTCAATGGGCTGTAAATATTTTTTAATGCCTGTCCCACAAGTATTCTGACCGTGCCTGGATGGGTGGAAGCCCCCTGAACTTCAGTGCTGTCATGCATTAATTCATGCTTTGCAGCACTATCACCACCACCACTGGGGGATTTCCCCAACACAAACTGCAATAAGTTTTGGAAAGAATGTATAAGGTAGAAATCAGTGGGTTTTGCCAGGATTAAGCCTTTCAGATTTTACTCTCAGAGTGTTTTCCATCAGCCCCTCCAAAATGGGTTTGCACTCTTCCATGCTGAGCTTGTGTTCCCTCAGAAAGTAAAGAAATGGCACCACTCAAAATGGTTTGTTCAGGCAATTTTGTAAGTCCATCACAGAGGTCTCCTGTTACTGCAGATTGGTAGCAGTGGAACAATGAACCTCCAGGGAACTTCTCTTGTCTAAAGCAAACTGATTCTGGGTTTTTTAAGTAAGATTTTCCCAATCCAAGTAACTGAAGACTCTAAAGTGCATCAAGGAATTCTCTCATTTTCTTTTGCCCTCTTCTGCTCTCTTTTTCTGTTTCATTATATTAATGTTTTAAACAAATGTTTCTATTTTCCCCCAGTTTATCCCTGTGATATAGAACCAAACTCCTCAATTACAGTCGGAAAAGGAAAAGGAAAGGAAAAGGAAAAGGAAAAGGAAAAGGAAAAGGAAAAGGAAAAGGAAAAGGAAAAGGAAAAGGAAAAGGAAAAGGAAAAGGAAAAGGAAAAGGAAAAGGAAAAGGAAAGGAAGATGCTGCTGCTGGTTTTACCATTTGCATACAGAATAGTAAGTCTCAAAACCCAGTGAAAATATTCTGGTTTGTGTTACAGACCATTACAGATTTCCTGCAAGGATGCAGTGTCTCTGTTCAGATTAACTGTTTAATATTCTGCTGGGAACACATCACAGTGATATCCAGACAGGAAGAACTGCCTTTCAGCAGGCTCCAGTACCAAGCAGTCATTTCTCTGCTTTGGAGCCACGTGCACCCCGTGGCACAGGGGTTCCAGCACTGCTTTCAGTCCTTCAGGGTCTGAGGCAGCCTTCACAGAGCTCTCTGCTGACACCAGGAATGTGTTTGCTCCTTTTCTAGGGCAGGAGGGAGATGGCAGATGAGCAACCTCAGGAAGAAGCCTGGGATGTCTCTTTGGAAGGCAGAATGTTTCAGAGCTACAACAAGGGCTCACTTTGATTCTTTTGTAAAAGCTATCAGTCATCAGGCAGCAGAGTTTGGTAAATGTATGACTCTGCAAGATTTCATTACCACCAAAAATTCCAGTCCCCTCAGCTGATGAATCATGCCTGGCAATTTATAGATGCATGTAGAGGAATTTGCTGCTCCCATTTTTTATGCCAAGTGTAGTTTGTCTCTCCCCAAGCAGCAGCTGAACTGCCCATCCAATATCTCTCACCAGGCAGGTCTTTCATTATGCAGAGCATTCCTCTGGGACAGGATGCTCCTTGTAAGCCTGAAAGAAACAAATGTTGAAATGATTTTATTATGGGCTGAGTTTTGATGCGACTTCAGATGAGCTGATAACCCTGAAAGAATATATGTGCTGGATTAATTTCCTGTAGTGTTTCTGGGCTGCTCTTGACTGTAATATCCCTGGTGTAATACACCTGGACATGACATTATCACCAGGAGCTGCTGTGGGACCCCAGACCTCCCTGCCCCTCTGGGTGTGACTGGGAATGCAAACACTCCTGCTTTTGCTTCAATGCATCTTTTAACAAACACTTCAAATGCAGAAATTCAGCATTACCTAGAGATGCATCGCGCTGTCTTCTTCAATTCAACTGAGCAAAAGGCTCCTTCCATTGCAAAGATTTAAGCCAGGAAAGCATCATTCTTCATTAAATTAGAAGTCCTGGGCTGTATAGTCACTGTGTGACCTCGCAAACACACACTTTGCACTTGCCAGTCACATCCCAAAGTTTTGCCCCTGTGATGAATGGCACAGTTGATTCATAACCTGAGCCAGCTCATTAAACCAGCCCAAAGCTAAACATTTGCAACAGCCTAATCAAACAGCCATAAATTCCACCTGCCCTTAATTGTGGGTGTAAATCTGGAGCACCAGGCTCTGGAGGCAGCTCAGAGGAAACTCCAGTGGAAACAGCCCAGGGTAAAACTGGCAATTCCCACTCTCCCAGAACCCAGATCCCACCTGGAAACACAACAATTCTGCCCTGAACATTTTATTCGCTCGCTCTGTTTAGACTGCACCATAACTGCTTATGTTCAGTGTCAACATGGCTTTATTAAATATCTGCTTTGTGCTCTCAGGTTTATTTGGTTTATAGGCTTTGTTTTCATCTTTTATTTTTCAGGGGCACTAGTGCAGGATTTTAGAGAACTGAGCAGGCTGGTCTCAGTAACCATGCCCACCATTCTTTACCCTTCATTTTTTTTCCCACCAAAACTCAAAAACATTTTCTTTTCTTTTTTTAAACACATATTTAAAAGCAAGAGAAGTATATATAAAGTAAAAAATATATTACTATTTTTTAAAACAAGGATTTATAAAACTCTTCCAGCAGATATTAACTGTATCTCTCAAGTGATTTGTTTTAACTGTTGGTATGTGTAGAGACAGAGTTTAATTGATATCTGAATGATAAAAATAAATACATTTTAGGATTCAAAGCACAAAAGCTAATGCTTGTTGATACTTGTGGAAGGTTGCAGCTATGACACAGCAAACACTGGAAGTGAATATGGATCAAGTAAAGAAAAATTCCTTGGATTTACACCCAATTCACCTCAGCTTTGTGAGGCACTCAGGGACTGATCTCCAGCTCTACATTAAGGACTCCACCAACCCTCCCTGAAGGCACCAGAACCTTCCATGAGGAGCAGGGAGCACTCCAAGAGCTGCAGGAGCATCTTTGCTCCAGAACATCAGGAATTCAGCGCTGAGGCCATGGGGTGAGAAATGCACATTGCCAGTGCCAGGGACAGCTCAGCTGCCCTGCCTTGCACCATGGACTGGCCTTGCTCCAGACACCTTGGGAGAGTTATCAGAGGACAGCCAAGACATTGCTGGTGGTCATCTCTTTCTTCCCAAAAATAGGAGGGGAAAAATAAGACCCAGCAGTCAAAATCTGCAAGTCATCATCTTACCTCTAACAAAGTTTAAAGAAGATTTTAGCTATTGAAAGAGCACTGGGAAAAAAAAAAAAGACCTATCAAGAAGAAAACAAATTAGGTTAAAAATAAATACTATTAAATTAATAACCCTGAGTAAAAATGAACTAACAGCCCTGCTGCTGTTATTAATAGAATGGAGTAATGAGTAATGTTCTCAAAAGATGAGAGAATCTCAGGTGTGTAAGCTAATGGCACTAGTGGGTATTTCAGTGTTGAACTACCATAACTTCTCAGGGCCATGGAAAAAAGCAGCAAGAGCAGTGTTTGCTTTAAATTCTGAAATAAAGCTTTTGGGAGATCCTACTCCCTGATACACATCTTCTGATGGGGAACAAGAAAAAATATTAAAAAAAGAAAAGAGGAAAAAAAAAAAACAGCTAATAGGCATCCATAGTTGACAGCAAGAAGAAACTAAAGCAGAACAAACTCTCACTCACAGCACTCTGATGTTCTTGCAGTAAAAGGATGAGTCCCATTAAACCAGAACATCAGCATCAAAGGCAGCGAGCAGAGATTGTGAGAGCAGCTCAGGAGAAAGCAATGCCTCTCCAAAGGATTCCTGCCAAGGAGGTGCCAGCTGTGCCAGGCACTCCCTGTCCCAAGGTTGAATAAAATACCTGGAGATCATTGTTCTGCAGAGTGATGAGGTGATTAGGGGATTCTATCATAACAATGATGTTCTTACAACACTGACAATTAGAAATATCCCAGTCCTCCAGGTGAGGAGTCAGGCAGAAAGACAGAAATACATGGGAAGATGGAGTACTGGCATTTTCATCCAGAGCTCATAAAACCTTCTTCTTTCCTCTTAGTTCCTGTTTTCCCTCTTAGATAAACAAGGTAACACTCTGCAGTTCCTGCCTCATCCTGTATTCCTCCTGCAGCCAAGACTCCCATCAGCTGCTGGAAATCCCTGACCCTTGAGGGCAAACACACAACCAGAGAGCCAAGGGCAGAGGTGCAGCTGCCTGACAGTCAGAGCCAGAACACCAAATAGATCTCAGCCAGGGACTGGAAAGGGAAATAAAAAATACCTAAACAAAGAACAAAAATCACAAAATCACAACAAACTGGTGGTCAAAACTGAGCAATAAAATTGATGGGTTCAATGTTAAAAAAAAAAAAAAAAAAACTAAAATATTTTCACCACCACAGTTGTTCTTTACCATGTTACTTTCCATACAGTGCACACACAACCATGAAGTCCCTGGCTAATTAAGATGTTGTGTTTCCTGTGACTAATGAGGACCTGACCTGCACATATTTCAGAGGTGTGCACTGGAGGGAAAGCCCACCTCACTCCCACACCTGCAAATCAAACTATGCTGGCTTGGAGTGGCACAGTGGTTAAAGGCAGAATTCCCATGTCCAGCCCTTGGAGCCAAGACAGCCAGGACAGTCAGGACAGCAGGCAGAGGCAAGCAGCAGCCACTTCCTACTTCTACAAAGCACTGTCATCTTGAGGAATGACAACATTCTCTAAAATACAGCTGAATAATGAGAGGAACTAACATCAATCTGCCTTAAAACATCAAATACTGCCTTAAAACATCGATCCCAGAACAACTGCAGGAGCTAAAACACTGCATCAGCTCCAACAACCACCACCAAAACCCCTACCCTGTTTCACTTGCTCCCCTGGGGTGAGGAATGAGGAAATGAAGCCATGAGGAAAGGCCAGGTTTGAGCATCCAGAGCATCCCCAGTGCTGGCTCTGCTCAGCTGTCCCCAGGTGTCACCTGCCCTTGGAGCACCAGGCTGAGCGTGGAGTGCACCTTCCAAGGGACAGAAAACCCTGACCCATTACTGCATGTCCCTCTGCACAGACTGAAGGCCCTCCTTGCCCTCACACCAGCTCCTGACCATCTCCTTGGCTGTACAAGCAGATTTGCAGTGCAGACACACCATCATTAATATCTTATGCTCTGACTTTAGCACCCTGCCTTTGGCTGACCACATCAGTACCTGGAGAACTTGCATACCCGGGTGAAAGGACCATAAAATATCCTGCCATAAGTCCCAGTTGTACCCAGGGATCCCTAGTGTGGGTATTGTTCTGTCTGCAATGTACTATGGTTTTCAGGATTACAGTGTTTGTGGTATGGACCAAACTCTAAGAGAGGGCCAGTGTGCACAAGCCACTGTTTTAACAGCTGCAGACAGACAATCAAAAATTACTGGGAAAACAGACATGCAAAATGAACAGGCCTCTGGATACTGTGAAAGCAATCCATAGGCTTTGCAAGGAATTTTCTTTGGGCTTATCCCAAGTAGAGGTCTCGTCATCAGTGCCCTGGTGCTGGATACCCGTCCCCATTTTTGTCTGAGATGGTTCCAGCCCCTCCAGCAGCATCCTCATCTCACAAGGCTGAGGCTGCCCTTCCTGGCTGACTGTGAGAGCACAGCCCTTCCCTAGGGAGCTCCTGTTGCTCCCTGGCTGCAGGGGCTGCTCTCCTGGACCCTCCTGGCCCTGTGAACACTGCTCAGCCTCTGCCACAAAGAGCAGCTGGGTGGCACCATCCAGTGCATTCAACATTCAGCAGAAAAACCCCAAGGAAAGGGAGCAGATCCATAAAACAAAGAAAGGGCTCCAGGTCAAGGCCCTGCTGTGGGCTCCAGACAGCACCAGGCAGAACTGGCCTCCCTTCTCCTGGAAAGAGCCTTTTCCCTCACACAGGTTGCCTTTGAGATCCCAAAAGCAACAGAGCACAGAATAGGAACAACCCTTGGAGCTGAGGGGCTGGAGAGAAGGAGTCAGAACATCCAGGAATAGCAAAGCAAGAGCAGTTAATTGTTCCTGAGCTTGATATGCTTTTGATTTTTTGCTTTTGATAGGTTTTACACATCCCCTCCACTGGGCAGAGTGAAGGGTGAGCTGCATTTAAAGCCAAAGCCGTTTTCCTCCCTGATGCACAGCCCTTTGCCTTGGAATTCACCACCACCACCACTTCCTCTGATTTGGAAATGCAGTCCCATCCAGGCAGTACAGGGAGGTGTTTCTGTCTGTACTCACACCAATGCTCTCCATTCCACACCATTTCACAGCTGCAGTCAGCACAGGCAGTCTTGAACAACACAAGGAACAGAGAACAGCCTCCCAAGGCAGCTTTGGAAACCAACTTTCCTCTTCTCTGCTCCAGTGGAACAGCCTGGGAAATCTGCCCAGACAAAACCTGAGGGCCCCACTCCACAAACCATGGGAGAGCTGAAGGGATCACCCACAGGCAGAGCAGGGACAAGGCCAGGTCAGGATGTACTGATGGCTCCTCACAAAGAGATCCTAAATTAGAGAGTCTGAGGGAGCCTGGGGCCCTCAGGCGCCTTCAAATCCATTCCCTGCCAGGGGAGTGGTAAATCTCAGGCTCCTGGGGATGGCAAGTGTGAATGACTGCTCATAAGCTCTTTGGGCTGTTTGAACAGGTACTTCAGCACTGAATTGTGGTTTGAGTGATGTCTGGGCACTCAGCTCTGGTGTTCATGGGCTGCTGCCCTGGCCAGAAGGTGCCGTGTTTATTGAGCACACGCAGTCAGCCCTAAATGCCCTGGATGTGTCACTGCTAATTCATCTTCCCCTGTGGCCTAAATAAACCCAGGCCTTGAGAGACCTAGATTTGATCCAGCCAGACACAATTTGGTGTCCAAAAGTCCCAGATCCTGTATGATGGATCTCAGATCTCTCCAGACCAGGACTCCAAGCAGAGAAAAAGAAACAGGTGAAGAAATTCAGCCAGAATTTCTGAAATTCATTCAGAAATTCAGCCAGAACCTCAAAGAAACTGTAGCCAGCTCAGGCCAAGGGGTGATTGAAAATGAGGATCAGGATTGAAAATGATCAGTGATCAGGATTTGGGGACCTGGATCCAGCACAGGAAGGACAGTTTGGCTGCAAAAGCTCTGCTGGTGCTGTGTAGCAGCCCTGCCACCTGCAAGGCTGAGTGTCTGTAGGAGAGCACACACCAGAGGGCAATGGCAAGGCCTGACCTCTCTGACATGCTTCACTGTGGACTGCTGCTGTCTGGTTCAGCTCTTCCTTCCTTCCACAAAAATCCTCCTTTATCTCTCTTTTTATTGTGCTTCTTTCCCCCACAAACATCTGCCACAGATTCTTTCCAGCTGTTGCCTATTTTTTCTGGAAAGATCAGGAGGTCCATCCACAAACTCATCTCCTGGAAAGAGAAACTTGCTTTTCTATTTTCTTGCACCGAACATATTTTTCCACTTTGTCTGGGGACTTCCAGGCAGGCAGTCATACAAGTGCAAAATATTCCCAGATGCACCTGCAATCAATGGGGTTGCAGCAAGGTCTCCCTCAGCAGATTCCCTTGCCAGCAGCACTAAACATGCCCTGTACCTGCCTGGCCTGCTAATGACACCTGCACTCCATGCTCTCCTCAGTTTGCCCTGGGTTTGGCTGCTGTTCTCCCCACTGCTGAGCTGATTCTGCCCTGTGGATTTTGGGGACATCACTGAACTGCAGCAGCACCTGCCCACCAGGCTCAGGACCCTGCGGGTCTCACACACAAACCCATTGATTTGGAGCTCCAGATCAATGGCTGAGAGCAGCTTTTTGTGTAAAAAAAATATGGATTCTTTCTTGCAATGGATTTTCCCATCAGGTTTGTGCTGGGCTGCTGAGTAAAACACAGCAAGCTGGTTTCTCCTCCCTGCCATGGTGTGCAGATTGATCTGTCCCAGGGTAAAAGGTACCAGGTGGTGCCATGGAGGCTACAGACTTTTCTGTCACTTCAAGGTTTTATGGGTTGGGGTTTTTTAGATATGTCTTAAAAGAAATGGGGATCTTTTCCTATACCTTTAGTGAATATAAAAGAAAAGGAAAAGGTCAAAGAGCCAAACAGTTTAGAAGGAATCTGCAGGAGTGTATGTGACCAGACCCAGCAAGTCCAGAGAAGAGTCATTTCAGCCCTATCACTTTCACACTTGCTTAAAATTGTAAACACACTGCTTAAATTTGCTGAATTCAGTATTTTGCTTTCTCTTCCTGAAATGAGAAAAATACAGCTGTTAGCAAAGACAACCTGAGGCACAGAATCCACTGTATACAAAACTACTCTGCTTGGAAGTGTTCTAATCATGACTTTCTCCTGTAAGACTCCTAAGTTAGACAGAGAGAGTGACCCAAAAGCAGGACACAGTTTAATTGCCTGGCCCAGGGCCAGCTGACCTTTCCTCAGCCCATTGCTTGGCCAGCCAACAGTTTTTTGGCATCAAAAAAGACTGAACTGTGTTTAGTCACTTTTCATTTTCTCACTTGCACACTGTGTTTGGCCATTGAAGGACAGAATAACACACAGACCTGATGCCACAAAACTCCCCAGGGTATCCCCTCTCCTCAAGTGGAGAATTGCAGTCAATAGCAACGAGGTTCTTATAGAAAAAATCCTCCTTTCCTGTAAAGTACACAAAATCAGAAAGGACCATATTTTTTATTCTCCCTCTCTGAAAATTATTTATAAGAATAGATTTACAAGAACAAATCCAGATTTGCTCTAGAGTGGAATAATTCAAGCCATGTTCAAGGTACTATTCACTATAACTTAGCGATTTTAGTGCATTCAATACTCTTTTTGAAACCAAAATAAAGAAAAAGCATATGAAATATGCTTAGAACTACTTGTATTTCCCTTATTAACAGCATATTTTCCATGCCTTATTTATCCTTTCTGCTGGCATATCTGCTGCAGACTTTGAATCAAAGTAAAGCTATACTCTTTTTATTGCCAATTCTGACTGGATGCCTGATAATAAACCATTAAAATGACAAGCAAGTCTATAAAACAAATGGAATCACTGATGCCTATCTATCACACTTCTTGACTATAATAAGGACATCTCTCCCTTTGCTCTCTTGTTGTACATCTGAAGAGGACTTTTTATTTTTTTAACACAAGTCATAATTCAAAATTATCCTACTTAGGCATCAAATCACATCTACAGCTAACTCTTTTTGGAATTTTATACTACATTTTGCGCAAAATTAGGTGAAGGCAGAACTGGTGCTCCTTTGGGTAAATGCTCATTCCATTTCTCTGTTCCTGGACTACTTTTAGTTGCTCTAAGCTTAATGAAATTTAATGCTGAAATATTTCCTGTAAGAAATTCAATGTCCAGCAAAACTGTCAGTTTTCAATATGAATTATTGGTCAGCTCCAGGGGAAGCTTCTGCATGGATCTGTGTTCCTTAGGGTCTGTACAGGCTTTATCTCAGCCCTGTCACCTCTCTAGCCACAACCAGGTTTGTTTCTTCCAAATTTTGATCACATTATTGAGGCTGTCACATGAAAATCTCTTGCATCAAGCCAAGAGAAACATTCAGTTCCTTTTATTGAGCATTGCTTGTCAAGCAGACAGTACCAGCCCTGTAGAACATGAACTCAACACCTCCCAAGCATCCTCCAGCTTTCCAGTCCCTTCAGCTTTTACTGTCAGAGAGACTGGAACCAAAACCACCAAAATGCCAACCTTGAGCCCATCCAGGAGGCAGCTATTACCACTTTTGAGAGCAGCCCTTGGGAGTCATCCCTAACATGGCACTTCTCCTCAATCCCATGGAAAATGAGGGCTTTCCACAGAATCACCCACTGCTGATCTCACTGCTCTAGGCCAGGCCACTGCAGGCATCTTAGCAAGCTGAGCCTTGGTGGGCTGCTCTTAGAAACACCCTATGGGACTCACTCCAGCTGTGGAAGAAACAAACTTATTTTTTAAAATAACAGAAAAAAAAAAACTACAAACAAATTCATTATCTAAATTAGAACTTAAATTGATTTTCTTTGAAAGTTCTTAAATTGTCACCCCTTGTACTGCCCCAGGAAGTTTGGGCTGAATTCTCAGCATCATAAAGGAACTCATCAAAGTTGCTTTTCATCAGCTGGGAGGTCTCAAACCTGGAGCAGTGAAGAGTACAGGATATGCACACCCATTTTGGAATTTGCACCCCTGGCATTCATGTGCTGTCTTTGTTTCTCTTAGAGCAAAATCCCAGAAGTTAAACAAGACTGCTGATTTCTGAAATTTCTCTGCAGAGATCATATTTTTAGAACCTTCTAGATTTGATCTAGAGCTTGTAGAGTTTTGTTTTAAATCTGCTATCCCTTCCAATCCTCACTTACAGTCCTGTGGACTTTCCTCCTTTCTGCTGGTCATTTAGCAATGATCATATTTGTATTTCTTCACCAAACAAACCAAGGCACTCCCCCAGGCTGAGCTCAGACTGTCTCATCCCAAGGCTCTGCAGCAGCAGGACCTGGGGCTGTTCCCCCTTGGCATTTCCTGCTCCTATTGCTCCTCCAAAGACACAGAACTCGGTGACAGCTGCACCAAAGCTGCTGCAGCAGCCCCTTCCCACACCCCAAACTCCAGTCAGGGCTTGGGGGGCAGCAGCAGCCCCAGGTCTGGCAGTGGCTGGGGGTTCCCAGATGATCATTCTGATTTTCAAACATAAGTTTTGCTTTTAGCTATATGAATCCCCAAACCCTGGCAAACATGTAATTATGCAAAGGCAGAATCAGGAAACATTTCAGCAGCTCAAAGGCTCCTAAAAATGGCTTTGTCTTCACCTCATCACATTTCAGTGGGCACTGGACAAGTCCAAAAGCCCTGCTGGATAAAAGGCCGATGACTCCAGCTGTGGACCTCTGGAATAGGCTGACCAGTCTGAAAACCTGACACAGAAATGTTATCTATGCTTTAAATAAAAATTTTAAAAAAGGATTTGATGCCAAAAACCTACTGCATATAAAAAGTGAATTAAAACATGCTGTTCAGAGTTCTACAAGACACCTTAATATATTACACCTACCAAATAAAATGTGTTTGAGCCTGCTCCTGCTGTCCCTAAATCCAAAGTAAAGATATCCTCCAACCCAACTTCTGTCTTAACATTATAGAGAAATTATACATGTTATTGCCCCTTGAAAGTATAGCTTATCTTCCACTTAACAAGCTGTGAGCTAGTTTACCCTCCTGTGGGAAAGTCCTGTCAGCATTACCAAAACTTATTTCAGAGAACAATCCTATGGTATAAAACAAAAACAGCTCATTATTCTTAAAAATTATAAGTTTAGAGACATACATCCACTTTCCAGCTGCCAACAAGCCAGGGACACCATGGCTTGTGGTGACATGTAGGGTTAAGTGAAGGCCTTGAAGATGGCGGAGACAACAGCCTGAGAACTGCATCTGAAGTGCTCAGGATTTTTTAATCAGATATGTTTTTTAACAGGAAATTTTAAATTCCCTTAAACTGGGCTGTCCTTTGCCTCAGTTGCTCTTTTGCTTTGTGAACTTTCAGAGCTCACATCCTCCAGCTCTTCTCCATTTACACAGAAACAAACACGAGAAAATCTGAAATGTGAGACAAGCTCAAAGTGCAGAGCACTGCAGCAGATGGTTACAAAGAGACAGCAAAGCTTACATGAAAAGGAATTTAGAAGCAGAGAAAAAAGGTTCACTGCTGCTTCCATTCAAGGGGAAATGAGGGTTCCCCCCTCTCTTGAACATGCTGAGATCAATGTTCAGTTTGTTGGGACTCACAGAAGTGCTCAAAGGTGGCCTTGCTGCCTCTGTCGTGGAACCAATCTACCTTGAATATCACTCAGAGCTGCTTCCAGGCTTTGTCATTCCATAACTCAAGGTGCAATTTAGGGGGAGTTCCAAATTAATGTGAGCAAGACCTTTAAAGTCAGCTTTATGGTTTCCAAAACAACTGATTTGTGAAATGGAGGGGGGAGGCAGGGGGGCACACGAGCAGAGCCACTGGTGGAGTTTACTGTGTCAGAATAATACAGAATATAGCTGGGATTTGATTGCTGCTGCCTACCCAAGCATGATAGCCCCTGAGAATTCTCTCCATGAAGGCCATTTTGTTTTCTTGTCTATTTTATCACTTTCAGAGGTTTCAGACTGGTTTTCATCAGGAAGAAAGCTGCTCTCCCTAAGCTGCCTTTGAAATCCTTTGAAAAGGGAAATTATTCCCATTTCAGACCTGCTGACCCAAAGAAGCTCACCAACAGCAAGCCCCATGTCCTGTGTGCCCTAACCTCCTCTCATATGCTTTCAGCTGCTTCCCAAGTCCCCCATTTGCCTGGCTGATAATCCATCCACCCACTGCCTCCCAAAGGAAGCAAGGATTGAGTTCTGTGGGATTTTCCCCCTAGAGGAGCTTTAATGTAGGTTTTTCACCTCGAGCTGAGGATTTTCACCAAACTTGGGGGAACTCTGTATTTCTGAAGGCTCTAAATTACTTTCAGCTTCAGTGGAAACTGGCCCTGGCTTGGAAGGTAATTAGCAGGGGGCTGATGAAGATGCACAAGCAGTCCCACGGGTCTGCTGGCCACAGGTGTGCCTGTGCTGAGTGTGAAACAACACCTCGAATACTCAGTGCAGGTTTGGTCACTGCAATATAAGATATTGAGCCATTAGAGTTTCCAAAAGAGGCCATGAAGATGGTGAAGGGGCTGGAGGAGAGGCTGAGGGCACTGGGCTGGGTCAGCTGCAGCACAGGAGCTGAGGGCAGAGCTCCCGGGACTGCAGGGGCAGCTCCGAGCTCTGCTCTGGGCCAGGGGCAGCACCCAGGAGTGGCTGGAGCTGGGCCAGGGCAGGCTCAGGCTGCAGAGCAGGGAAAGGTTCTGCTTCCCCCAGAGGCTGCTGGGCACTGCCCAGGCTCCCCAGGGAATGGGCACGGCCCCGAGGCTGCCGGAGCTCCAGGAGCCTTTGGGCACCAGGGATGGACAGGGGGATGGTTGGTGGGGCCTGGGTCAGGGCCAGGGGCGGATCCCTCTCTGGGGATGTTGGGGGTCTGGCAGGGCCAGGCGGTCCATCATCCTGGGAGGGATGGTTGGGGGGTCTGGGCAGGCCGGCTGGATCCATCATCCTGGGGGATTGTTGGGGGTCTGGCAGGGCCAGGGGTGGATCCATCATCCTGGGGATTGTTGGGGGTCTGGGCAGGGCCAGGGGCTGGATCCTCATCCTGGGGATTGTTGTGGGGTCTGGGCAGGGCCAGGGGCTGGATCCATCATCCTGGGGGGATTGTTGGGGGGTCTGGGCAGGGCCAGGAGCTGGATCCATCATCCTGGGGGGTTCCTTCCCATTCAGTTTTTTTCTGTGGTTCTGTGATGTTACATAAAATTAAAACCAAACAAACCACACACCCCTAAAACAACAAAAAAAAAAAAAAAAAAAAAAAAAAAAAAAAAAAAAAAAAAAAAAAAAAAAGCCAAGACCAAACAAACAAACAAAAAACAAAACATAAAACCAAACTCAGCTTCAAAAACCTACAGCCTGCTGGGTCTCAGTCTGAATGTGAAGGATGTGAGGGTGTCTCTGATTCCATTACACAGGAGATGTGAAACCCACTCAAGTGATTTAGGAACCTTTTGTTGAATGTGACAGGGTTGTGCCTGCAGGCAAAGACAAGCCCAGTCTTCCCAGTAGAGGAAGCTCAGGAGATATTTGAATCTGGAGGGAAAGACATCATAGCTAAGAACAGGGGGAGGACGACAGAAACAGGAAGTTACAGACATATGGATAGAAAAAATGGCTTTTCCCTACCTAAATTTAAGTCTGAAACCATATTTGAGCTTTTACTTTTTATTTATTTCAACATTCTACTTATGAATGCAGTAATATAAAAGCAATTCAGCCTTAATTATAGTGGTTTAGCTGAGCTGCTATAATTTTCCTGTCCTTTAATTCTCCCCATGTTTATAACTATTAAAGAGCTTAGGCTCTGGTAAATTTTTTATTCTTCATAATTGCCAAGGCTGAGCAGAGCAATAAGAGCTCCATGCTTAGCATTTCCTCACGTAATCCAAAGTCACACTGTGCCAAATACAAGGCACTTGAAGTAAGTCCCTGTGGGTAGCAATGTATCTGCTTTAACTCATGGCACACAAGGTGTCTGATGTGGATTTTGGAGTCACCCACACACCTATTCATCCCCAGCCCTCCCAGAGCCAGGCACCCTCTTAAAACTCCTATTTTTATCCTCTTGTTACTCCTTTGTTCAGCAGTCACAACTCACTTTTTCTACACTTCTACTTTACTGGAGCAATTCCCACTGGGAACCCAGGCCTAAGGAAGTTCTGCATGCCCCAGGTCCCTGGAGCACAGCCCCCAGACCTGTGAGAGGGAAGGGTGGCAGTGCCAGGGAGAGGGAGAGGAGCTGATCCTTTACTTGGCAGCTTTCTCTTCCCAGAAAAAGGGTGATATTCCACCCAACTCTCACTCTCCTGTAAGTAAAACTCTTGTTTTCTCACAGGAAAACAAACCACCCTCTCAGCAATAAAACATCCTCAGTGTGGTAGCAACAGCCTGCAGATTTTACTTTAAACAGACAAACAATTGAAAAAATGCATTTCTTTTAAGGTGGGGAAAACCTTAGGCAACACACATATGGGAAGGACTCTGGAAATTCAGATGTTGCAAGCTCCCAAATTAAAGGAAAAAGTCCCTAGCTGCACTTGAAAGATGGCTATTTCCTCAAAATTGCCATTCGATCACATAAAATGTGGCCACTGGTGATGCAAACAAACACTCCTACAAAACCAACTCAAGGTTTTGTGAGCAGCCCAGCTCCCCCAGAGCATGAGGGAAGGCAGGTCCACGTGCACCCCAGTGGGATCACTGGAGCCATCCCAGAAGCCACCATCCAAATGGCTGCATCCTGCAAGAATAGCCCCTGACCCTTTCAATTTCCCTCCTTTCCTGTCTAACTTTAATTTTCAAAGGTTTTGCCCAGGGCCCTTTGCTGAACTCTATTGTTTTACACGATCAGAGCTGTCCTCCTTCAGAGGAGACTCCTCACTGTCTGCTCTGAGCCTGCCCAAGCTGCTTGTCCCTGCAGATCCTAATCCCGTGTCCCCCAGCACAAACCCTCAATACACAGGCTGCCTAGGAAGCCCAGATTCCAAGGCTAGTAACCAAAGGCTTCCTCAGCAGGGCCCAAATCCCCAACTAACAGCTTGTCACAGCTTCAGTTTACAGAGTTTATAATTGTTTTGGGAGGTGCATTACAGAGAAATCAAAATGATAACAATTCTCAAAAAATTGCAGCGGGTTGTGCACAAAGATTAAACAGCTTGGTCCTATTCTCACTGGGAAACAGGAGACTTAGCAAACATGGAATTACCATTTTTAGTATTGTGAGGGGAATTAATCAGCTGATAAATATTGGGGGTTGGAATCAAGAAATAACCTGATCGACAGCAGGTATTCTGCTGCTATCTGGAGGCTGAGGGAAGGAGGAGTCTGTTTGTGAAGGCTCAGTAGGGAGCAGAGCTTGCCTGGGAGGCTCAGGCCAGCAAGGCAGTGACATGTGGGGTACAAGGGGTACAAAGTGTGGCCAGGCAGTCCCCACAGCTGGCCCCATCTGAGGGGATTTTGTCCAGGTGAGGTGGAGCAGCAGAGGCTGGGAATCTCACCTGGTCACTCACAAACACACACAACAGGTGAGTGAAGCTTTCAGCAGTCTCAAACCCAGCCCCTCACCCAAATGTTAATTACCCCCAGAGTACAGCACATACTGGACAGGCTTTGTTCCTTTTCACTTGTAAGCAAAGTAATTTCCAGGTGGCGTTGCCATCGTGCTTAATTTAGATTTTGTAACATCCTGGAAACCCTGACATGACGTGAATGATGGCTCTTAAAACATACTCCAAAGCTGCCTGAGAGCCTTCCACTAACTGTAAGAAATTGAGAGGAGGAAAAGGAAAACAGGCAGGGCATCATTTGCTTTCTTATCAACTACTTTATCATAAATTTTACTTTTTTTAAAAAAAGAAGCTACGAAAATAGCCCTGCATCACAACTAAGTATTTGCAGTTAACACATGCAGATCTGGGTAATATATTC
Organism: Serinus canaria; assembly: GCF_022539315.1. Taxonomy (NCBI): domain Eukaryota; kingdom Metazoa; phylum Chordata; class Aves; order Passeriformes; family Fringillidae; genus Serinus; species Serinus canaria. Next base: position 1,371,669 of record NC_066325.1, read on the forward strand.
ATGCCACCCCTGAACAACCAACATCACTTTCAGAAACTTGCACCCATTCCTGAACAAAGTCAGCAGCTGCCCAGCACTGGGTCATGTAGGATCAGTGCAACCTGCAATCAAGGCTGAATGTGTCAGGGAGCTTCAGGTCACAAAGGTCAGGTGCTGCCAGTGAAGAAGCTGCAGCCCTAGCACAGCTGGGCTGGACTTCCCAGCCAGCTTCTGAAGAAGTTTTCCATTCTCTCCGAGCTCCCAAAGGCCCCAAGGCTCCACCACCTGCATCAGAAAGGTGGAGCAGCTCAGGAGACAGGAGCAGGGAAGGCACACAGAAGCTCCAGGGGTGTGTATGCATGATGTCCAGCTCTGAAAACACTGCCTTCAGTACAGCAAAGTAACAGGGATTTTCACTTCTGAGTGATTAAATTACAGCTGAATATTGAGCATCTGTGGGGCCAAATCTTGTTGTCACAAACAATGTACTGCTCTGAGCAAAGCTGGGGCAAGGAAGGCAGAAAGAGTGCTGTGCTCTCCTCAAGTCACCTACAAACATTCCATTCCTACAATACTCCACTGCAAGCTGACAAATCCAGCTCCCTGGGCACTGGTATTTTATTAACCTTTTCAATTATCTAAATGTTTGCAAAACTTGTTGTCATTGTACCACATGCTTTCTTTTCTACTTGAGCTTCATAATACAGAAGTGACAAGAAGTGGGAAGAAAGGTTAGAAAAGCCAACCAGTCCCATTCTGGAGTACAATTAACACAGTACTTCAGTTTCACAGGGCAGTTCTGGCTTAGTAAACATAATGATAGCTTTACTCCAAGGTATAAATGAGAGGGCATACATTTGCATTACTAATACACCTTGACAAAGGTTCCAAGATCAAAGACAAGCTGTCAGTATAATTGTAAAATAACACTTTTCCCCATTTTAATTACTTGAAATAGCTTTTCTGTATTATTAATAACATTTTCCACCATTAGAGCAAAACTTGATTAAAGGCACTGTTCTGTGCACAAACACAGAGGAGGTTTGCATAACATGGGAATGACTTAGAGATGTGTTTGGAGCACACTCTCAGACACAGGGTGGGACTGTGGAAGTCTCCTGTGTACCAGGAGTTGGGCTGGATGGTCCTGAAGGGCTTCTTCCAACCCAGGACATTCTGTGATTCTGTGTTTGGATTGCAAACACAGAACAAAACTAAACAAATGTGCTCACTACAAACCCAGCTATATCCAGGCAGTTTGAAGCAAGACTCTGAGAAGTTCCCAGCCCCAAGAGGCAGCTGCTGTGAACCCAGCCTGAAAGCCCTGCCAGGCAAGCAAAGAGAAAAGTCTCATGCCCACCAAACCCCTCATCTGAGAGCAGATCACCCTTCTCACAGAAAGAATATGTTCTATTGGGAAGGAATTGTTCCCTGTCAGGGTGGGCAGGCCCTGGCACAGGGTGCCCAGAGCAGCTGGGACTGCCCCTGGATCCCTGGCAGTGCCCGAGGCCAGGTTGGACACTGGGGCTGGGAGCACCTGGGACAGTGGGAGGTGTCCCTGCCATGGCAGGGGTGGCACTGGATGGGACTTAAAGTCCCTTCCAGCCCAAATCATCCTGTGAAGAAATTCTGTGATCTCAAGTCCGATCCAGTGCCCCCTAAGCCTCTGTTCCGAACTTTCAGTGCATTCTGGAGGGATCCCCACCTGCAGCTGCTTTAGCCACAGCTGGATTGGCATCCCCCAGACATCCCATGGCTCATTTTCCCTGCTGACAATCTTACACTTCCTGCCCAGAATAAGGGCACCACAGAAGCACAGCCCTGACCATCAGGGTTACACAGCCCTGGCTGTACAAAAGCAAGTGACACCCTGCTCTTGCACCCCCTGTAGGAATGTGCCCCGTGTTGACAGAGTGACAAAACTATCCCATCCTTTGTCCCTTAAAAAGGAAATAAGCCCAGAAGTTTCTCTCCTTGATTAGGTGGAAAAGGCATCTCATGGGCCTGGGGGACTTCACCTCAAACTTAAGTGTAGCAGTGTGATGTCATACTGGGAAAGGACAGGATACCCGGGACGAACTATGACATCACACTGCTACACTTAAGGATAGCCAGTTGGACAGGAGCCAAACAGTCCCACCTGGGCAATTGACTAGAAAAAGAAGAGAACAAAGGAACTAATGGCTTTTGTGAGGTGTTTTACCAGGGCCAGGAGGGCCTCTGGCACCTGGATCGGTTTTTCTCTGTAAGGAGCTTTGTTATTTTGCCTTTTATTAAAACCTTGTTGTTTCCAACACTGCAGCAGAAGCCATCCTGCTGATTTTATGCCTCCAAAGGTAGCTGAGCTATCTTGGGTGAGAAATAGACCTCCAAGAGCTTATGAGACCTGGCTCGAGGAGGCTCCCTATTTCTCCCCTCCAGTATTGCTGATGCATCAATGTAACAAAATAATCACCACAAAAGTACCCACTGCTGTAATAATTCTTCTCAGTTTGACGTGTCCTTCTCTCCAAGGAAATGCCTTGCATTTGAGGCTTGAAGGATTAAGTGATTTAATAGGTTTTTGCATCCCAATCTTCCATGACTTTCCTTTGATAGCTCTGGTCCAGCCTCAACACTCACTGAGCCATTTCTGCAGATGATTAGCTCTCTGAATACATTTTGCATTGTTTGATTGCATTTAATAGAGAAATACTGTAGTACAAGACTAAAAACAAATTAATTTACAATAGATAAACTTTTATGGTCGCATTTAAGAAAAGTAAACAAAAACTCAATTTGCTTTACATGTGAACAACTTAGATGTTTTTCCAAGAGATGAACAAACTGCAGGCATTCCATAATCCCCAAAGCAGTGACCATAACAGCTCACCAGTGTTAGACTTGTCATTTGTTCCAGAGCACATGCAGCAAGTTACAAACTTCCCTCAGTACTGAGTGTGGTGATTACACTGATTTTTCCCAAGCTGCCCTGTGCTGTGCTGGAAAGGGCTGGCACGCTGCAGTTTCTCTGTGGAGAACCATCTTCACTCCAGCAGCTTGTTAGCAGCCCAGCAGAGAGGATGCTCTTGGAGTGCTTGTGTAGTTTCCTGCTGAATAGGGATATAGCCCATGAGTAACACAAACATTTTGTAAAAAATCAAACCAGCAAAAAAACAAACAAACAAACAAAATCTTAACATTCTGTGATTCTCTAATTTCAGTTGTTGCTACTCAGACACAATTAGGCACTGAACCCACATTGCTACACTTCACCTAAAACATGAAGTGTCCCATGGCAAAGGTCTTGGCAGTCCCTACCCCACTATTTTTGAGGGTGGAAATGGGAGCAGCTGAATGTGCCTGAAAGGAAAGGTCACCTGGAAATCATGGCACCACTCTCCTTTAAAGAGGATTTGCCTCTGTGGGTACTGGCAATCCCTCGTGCTGTCTGCAGACCTGGGAGCTTCCAAACTGACCAGTGCCTTCTGCCCTGCCCCAGAAAATGTCCTCAGCCCCAGCTGTGCCTGTACACCACCCTGGCTGCTCAGAGGGAGCTGCACCCTCAGCCCAGCAGGAAGAGCTGTGCCCTGTGCTCCACCGTCCCATGGACATGTCTGCAGCCCAAGCAGGGCCAGCCTGTGGCTTCCCACACCTGGGAGAGCTCCTGGGTACGTGTGCTTTGACTGTTCCAGTGTTTGATTTACATTTAATGGAAAACCATTCCCATGAAAGTCACTTCAGCAGTGCACTCACCTCTAAAGCACAGCCCCTGAGGCACAGGCAGGCCAGGTACACTGCTGGCCACCTTCCCTCCACCCCAGCCCTCCCTGAGCTAACAGTAAAACTGCACTGCACACAAATGCCTTCCAAAAAACTCCTCCTATAAACATGAAAAGAGTCAGAGAAGCCCAAAAAGCAAAATACCCCTTCTCTGAGAGGTTAAGATGTCTCTTACAGGAGGAAAATTGGGTACCTGGCAATCTTAGAATGCTTTAGGAAGCTGAGATTGTATTTATTTCCCATCCGTGTGAGGGAGGGAAAAGGGTTCTTCAAAAATAGTTTGTTGCTCAATATGGTCTTTTGCAGGCCTTTAACTTTTTTTTTGTTATTCATTGAAATTTATAAGGGAAAGCTGAGAGTCACAAATGGAAAAGAGATTTGACTGGCAGCTACAACTTCAATTTCTATGAGAAATCTCCCTAGAAAACAGACTTATTTTATCTCGGCCTCACCTTCCAGGAACAAAACCATGACAGTTACACTCACTGTTCTCTTGTGTACCCATCCTCACACTGGAAATTACAACTGAATTACAAAACAGATTGTCTGATACTCATGAAAATAAAATTCATAGTCCACTCCACTCCAGCTAATTAATTTTCTTCAAACCACATCCCAGAGTGATCAAATGAGACATGAGCTCTTTCATGAGAAGAAAATCCCACTGGAGTTCCTGAACATCAAATGTAACAAACACCAGCGTTCCAACATTTGCATCACCATGTTTGAACCCCCATGTTTGCATATGTAAGCATCCATTTGCATGTGAGCACTATGTTTTATTAATAGTGATTAATATTAATATTCCAAGGTGGTAGTGAGTTCTGAATCTATGCAAAAATGGGCTCATGCCATGAGACAAAAGCAGATTGCTCATGGTAAAGGTCGTCAAGAGAAGAGGACACAGGTGAGCACACTAAAAACAAAGCAAAGCACCACGTTCCTGCTCCAGCACTCACCGTTCACAACAGCACCACTGTGAAGCTCTCCAGCACAGCCCTTCTTTTGTCTGCCTGGCCCTGGGAACCCTTTTGCACATTTTCATATAGTTCATATTAAAAATGGGAACTTTAGCTTCCCTCATGAGACCCAGCTCTAGAGCTATTTTCCCTAAATAATGGCCATCTGTTCGTAATGACCTCCCCAAACAACTTGCTCTCTTCACGGCAACTTTGCTGCAGTTAATTCACCAGTGGGGATTGCTCCAGCCAACTTTCCACGGGCCTCTATTGTTATGAAAACCTATTATCAAGCAATTAAATGACAGCAAGAACGCAATAAAGTACAACAGTTTTACTTGTAGCATTATCCTGGGTGCTGATGTTAATGAAAGGCTATCACACCCCTGACTGCAATTCCGAAATTCTGCCATACAGGAGAAAACTCCCGTCAGCAGCTATTTCCAGTCTTAATGGTCTGAACAATTACAGTCCCCAGTATTTCACCCTAAATTAAATTAAGGACAGCTCTGAGATGATCTCTCTGCTGGAGCCAGGCCCAAAGGACACAAAGTCCGGCTTTACCAAAGCTCGGCCCATGTGGGAAGGAGTTTGCTTCCCTGTCATGCAGGTGAACCTCACAGAGGAGCAGTTACAATCCCTCCTCCTCTGTGTAAAAGAAACAATAAACCAGCCTTCTGAATTCTCTGCTCTGAATTTGTCTCAGTAGAAAATAATGAAGTTGAATTGCTCTTAAAGTGCCCCTCTGGC